>NW_027526385.1:135624200-136224200 GCF_048455015.1 Haemaphysalis longicornis | reverse complement strand
ACCCAGGACACACATCGACATGTTCCCGATGCTAATAATTAAAACATGGCGCATCACCATCGCTTAACGCAAACAATTCAAACAACCGTGGATCCAATCAAGAACTCGTCGAAAAAATCCAAGCCTGGCATTTAGAAAGCCTTGGACCCATCTATACACTTCACCTCTTATCGAGTGAAAATTCCGCGTGGGATCTCGATATAACCAAAGCTGGAGGAACGGACGGCCTGGGCTTGTCTGCTTCCAGGAGCTGCGCTTTGTAGGGGTACTCCTGGCATTGCGTATCCAAGCAGCTATTTATTATTGTGCAATAATTAAATAGCTCACCCGCTCATCGAAAGCGCTGACGATGAGCCTTGCGATAGTCGCGGCAAGGCCAGCGGCGGTGACAGCTCTGGTTGAATGCGGGTTAAAAAGCGGTTCCTGCAATGCTGCGGTCGTCAGTGCCACGGTGTTGCGCCAGTAATCGTACTCGGCTGGTGGGTCACGGGCCGAGTTGGGAAGCGTCATCAGGTCGTCGTCACCCCTGTCGGTACAGAAATGGGACACGTCTCAGAAGAGAACTTTTGCGAAATGTTCATTGCCCTATTGCAAAAAAGCTCTCAAATGGCAGCCATGGCTGGAAAATGCTGCGTGGAAACTGTGAACACCTGAGGGCTCTTTTTATATTCAGTACTCCACAACGGCTGAGGCTCGTAGTTTTAGAGTAACAATTTGCTGCCTAGTTTAACGAAATGTTTTTTTTTTATTGAGTGCGTGAAAGGGAAATATAGGGTTACACGGGATTGTTGGAGGACCAAATCAGCATGAAGAAAGCAAACAAGCCGTAATAGTTTGAAACATACCATGGTTTTACTAACATGCTAAGTCTTATTCAACTTTGTTAGGAGGCATGCCCAGTAAAGATGTGCGCACTCAATGAGTACTCGAAAAGAAAACGTCGGTTTAAAAGTATGGTTTCGGCATACCACCTGACTAATGAGCTGAATAAAACAGTTTTACTCTAGCGGGCAAAGATGGGGCTGTCTGTTTTTCGTCAGGTCGGGGCCGTTTTACATTTGTGTCGCACACCAACCAAAACCGCTCGACAACGGTGAACAGCCGTCAGGTCACATCAGGCAGTGAGACGTCCATGTTAAAATGTCCCACAAGCGGGATGAGCATGTCACCGCAGTTGCGGCTTTTGTTTATTGATTCAAAGGAAAATGAGAAGAGAAAAATGCACTGTGGATTTAATTGCACATCCAGTCACAAGGTATAACTGCATACAATACAGTGGAGAGGATGAGTGAGCCACAATTTCTGTAGGGCTGCATTAGGTAGTCATCACTTGAAGTCGAGAAAGCGCACCTAACACTCAGAAGCACACGATAACTGAACCGCAAAGCGCACCAAACCTGACTGTGCGTGCACTCCCTTCATTCATCCCCCTCTTCAACTCCTAAGCATGCGGGGGGATACAGGGGCGCCCGTGCACTCATAGTCAAGAAGCCGGTGATGCGCGCGTGCTTAGATGTGAAAGAAAGAGGCCAAAATCTTCTCTGGAAGCCCTTCGAGCTAGACGGATATAGTACTCGCCAAAATGTCACACCATCGGCCATTCAAGAAGGAAACACAAAACACTAGCTCATGGGTTCACTTGTACTAATAGCTTTACACAGTATAATGGTAACACCCACATCCACATTTTTAAATAACCTAGCCAAAGACAGCTTCACTGGAAAAAAGAGCTCTCAGCAGGGGAGAAGGATGCGGATGTTTTGGAGGGTAATATCGGGTCTTTAAAAATTGTGAGCTGTTAGGCGACTCTACGAGACCTTCTACGAGACAAGCTCAGACAAAATAATAGTAAGGAAGAATGAGATAATATTCCGTACCATTTTTTGTGTTAGTTTGTGTTAGCGATGTTTTTGGGGTGTGGTCTTGTTCACAAGTCTTAATAATAAACGCTATAACATTGTGGGACATCTATGTTGACCGATCAAGGACTCAACTTGTGATTTTAAATCATTCATATGTATTAATTTTTTAAGAAACGACCCTTTTACATCCTTGAATTTGATTAACAGCGTTTAGCGATTGAAAAGATGCAGTACGTTGTTTTTATTCGCGCTATAAAGCAATACGCAACGAGTAAATTATCGAAATGAAAGTATTCGCGCGGTGACACTATTATCACAGCATCACGAACCGACTTGCGAACAAGAGCTTGAGCATGCGCCGCAAAAAAGATTGACATTATAACAAAGACCGTCAATATGAACTTGAAATGTTTTCCCCGTTACAGCAATTTCAACTTGACAGCAGACAGTTTTTTACATGGAACAGTTACGAAGTGAAGCCGTTAATAATATGTGTGTTATAACTCAACATTGCATCTTTTGCGACGGGTCTTCTGGGTCTTGGTTCCCCAGCAGCTGCTAAAGAGCGCGAATGACAAGTTTCACAGGGGCGGGATAACCAAAATTTAAAAAGCACCTTAAGCACTCCCAGAGGCATATGATGCAGATGGTGCACTCTTGTGAACAACCGTAGTGACAGAGCCCGAAGTGTTAACGTAGTTTATTCTGTAGAGCACATTTTTGTGTAGTTTCCCATCTATTGTGGTGCTGTACGCGTGGTTTGTAAAATTAGCAATTGTGTTGTGTCCAAAGTATCTCGATATTGCGTAGTGCAAGTGGTTTGAATATCATTCGTCCGCCTTTGGTTGAAGGTAGAGAGCAGTGAAAGTGACCGTGACAGCCTATATTTGGATCCCATGAAGGTGCCAAAGTTGGAATTGAGGCCCGCACCACCCTCTCTAATCGGCATATCGTGCTGTGTTATAATAGTAGTGTTGCATTAAACTTGGAGACTCCTATAAAAGCATACCCGCTGGTATGTACATCTCTGTCAGTGTTCGCGCGAGTGCCATCAGCCTGTCCAAGTAGTAGAGAGCGCTGTGCTCGGCCGGTCTCCAGCCAGAAGTCGACGTAGGATGACGCATTATCGGGGAATTCACTGTAGAGCCGCGACAGCTGGTCGTTGTCCAGGCTTTTGCTTGGCAAAAGTTGCATCTGCACACGGGAACATTGAGCAGCAGTAAGACGAGAAAAACTTAATAAAGCCTTGCCCAAGAATGTATTTTACCCCTGAAATTCCATTCCCAGGCTTGGCACAGACTGGGAATTCATTGGGCCTTTAAGTCTCTTAAGTGATTTGAAGGCTTAAGCCAGCGATGATGGAATACATAGCTTTTGCTAGCGGAAATGACAAAGAAAGCCGGTCGTACCAGCGGAGTCTTGGACTGAAGACCTCGATCACAAATTTGCTCTTATCAGGTCTGATTAAAAGCTTAAAAGCTCTTCTCTCTCTCTCTCTCTCTCTCTCTCTCTCTCTCTCTCTCTCTCTCTCTCTCTCTCTCTCTCTCTCTCTCTCTCTCTCTCTCTCTCTCTCTCTCTCTCTCTCTCTCTCTCTCTCTCTCTCTCTCTCTCTCTCTCTCTCTCTCTCTCGTCACTGCTGCATCGTGTTTGCGGAGCCGTCACGTTCACCTTCCTGGCACGGTGCGTGTTAGTGGTGGGGTAACCACACTTAACAAGGGTTCAAATCCCCCTTGAGCCGAAATGAGTTTCTGTGCCTATTTTATTTTTCTTACCTTTTGTTAACAACAGCCAAAATTTGGTTTCATTCATGTAGTCGGCAGCACCTACGGTCAGCACTCGCGTTTGATAAGACATCTACGGCTTTTGCCTTATGAAATATGTTAAAAGTTTTTTATATATTTGTGCGGAATGACATTTTCTTTCAATTTTTCAAATTTTCCTTAAAAAACATGAAAGAACCTGTTGTTTTCAGGGCTCTCAAAATTATGTCAAAACTTACATCTCTAATCTAAACACAAAAACGCGGTGCATGCGTGCCTGGTTAGCGATGAATAGGATTATGAAAAGGTACACTTGCGTGCGGTTGCTTTTCCAGCATCTTTCTGTTAAGTACATCTATTAAACATCTACGTGAGTTTAATATGTCGTAAAAGAAATAAGACTGTCTCCCTCGCCCCTTACATCATCATTGCGCGTAAGATTTACTATGCCAAACCCCCGGGACGCGTATGCGTGGCCCGCCCCTTTTGTGATTTGTTCAAAGGCTTTAACAATTCCTAATCTGGGCTGCAAAGATAATAGAGCTAAAGACGCCGATGACCAGGAAACTCCATACGATGACGTTCCGGCTCCCCGAACGGGAACCTTCTGCACAATCTGTTTGGACAAGGCTGTAGTTCGGGGTGGCAAGATATGAGCATATCGTTTCGTTCTTGCTTTTTTTTTATGCGAGACCATGCGACTCCAGTGTGCCAACTGTATGATAGCAACGGCGTCCTGCGGTCACCGAAATCAAACTTTTATCCTGTAATTGCGCTGCAGGGCTTAAAGGCTATCAAGTGTGGTAGGACTGCAAAAACCATTCCTCTTCATACTTTGGTAGTTGAGAAGGGCTCTGCCACGAAGACATTGTTTGGAACTTCATGCAACGGCAACAGAATTTGTCCTCAGTAGCCACTACGCTCTGTGTTCAGAGCCAGTGGCAAACCACTGTCAAGCACTGCGCAATCAACGACGTGTCGAAGATGACGAGATCTGCATTGTTGCTTCCCGAGCAAATGCACGCATTACATTTCCTCCTCAACGTACAGTTTTTTTTATGACCTGCAATATGCGCGCTGAGCGTATTTCTCATATTTCCTGTCATCCGGTGGACGCACCTATAGCTACAGAAGCAGGATCTTAGAACTAATGCAGGAATCCGCGTTGGTTTTAACACGCAGTCTCGAAGACGCCATGTCGCAAAGTGGTGGCATACCGTGATGTTTTTGAGCTTTGCCACGAGTTCCTTCCCGTATGACTCGGGTATCCAGGCTTGTGCCTGAACTCCTTCAATGATGTAATCTCGTAGTATTACCGCCAAGGTTTCCACGTGACGCCTCCACAGGTCACCCAACTGAGAAAAGCAAATTCACAAGGCTGTGACAGAATAATTGATCTGTATTTGCAGGTTAAAGATCGTGTAGTCGTTAGTAGGACAATATAAAATAAATAAAACAATATCCCACAGTTGCGTAAACTACACAGCTGAAGTTGAAAGTGAAGTTTATTGGGAGCTCATTAAGATCATTAGCACATTAACTCATTAGCAAGCTCATTAGACGAAATGGCAATGAAATATGTGTGGCCATGAATCGTAATATATATGTGGACATGCGTGCGTGCGTGCGTGCGTGCGTGTGTGCGTGTGTGTGTGTGTGTAGAAAAGGTAACAAGAAAAAACAAAACATTAAATTTCTAACACCTAGGTGGTAATTGGAAGGCATCGAGAAGCAAATTTTTAATCCCAAATTGGACCGCGTATAAAAATACGCCTATCCCAAACATTTTCCTGAATGTTCTTTGATAGGAAGAAAATTCGTCATGTGAAAAGAAACGCCGGAAGGCATGGTAACAGCGAAAACATTACACTAGCTGTCAACAATACAGGTGGCGTGCACGTAACGTAGGAAAGTGAAGCCCCTACGCGAGAGTTTTTTGAGCAGAAAGTCATTTGAGGGATGTAGCCGGCCGGCAGATATTTTCAAATTGAAGTACTTTGCTTGAATTTGTGAAAAAGTTTTATACTAACATTGTTTTCGCGTAAACAGCTGCAAATGGTTTATTTCGTCTGTCGTCCATTTTTGTAAATCCACAAGTTCTGATTACCGTCACTCGCTTAACATCTAATTGTTTCACCCTGGCGACAAATACAAAAGTTTAAAAACACTCACACACACTATGAGAACGAACGTGATTATGCTTCCCGCGTTACAAAAATTTCACTTTTCTAACTCAATGTTAATGACATCTAGTGTGGCAGTTTTCGGTGACACTCGCTCATTAATTTAGGCGCGTAACCAGCCCTACCAAAAAATTCGGAACATTGAGGCGCAAGGCGGGACAAGGACAAGGAATAACACTTCATTTGTCAGCGCTTCATTTGTGTGTGTAAATCCTCGTCCTTGTCCCGCCTAGCGCCAGCAATGTTCCGAGTAAAAACCAACTAGCCTTATTTCAAGCTCTGGTTAACCAAAAAAATTGCTCTGCAACCGTTCTGGCGAGATTTAGGGTGCTACAGAAAACAATTTTTAAATTGGCAATCAATACTTGGGCACATCGCCGTTTGCTCTTTCTGATTGCTTTCCGTTTTGTCAGAACCTAAGTATCCAGCTTGAAAATGCTCGCACAAAGATGCACAAGGGCACCGCCACACATGCCATACACAGCACACGACTCAAGCTAATAGCATGCTCAGAGCGGACAATAGCTGTGTCATGAGCAGGATGTTATCGGAATTAACACGAAAACATGGTACAGCAAACAGGTGGCTGACTATCACCAAACCTGTGTCGTCATCTCAATATTTTTGCCGCCTTTGTACATTACCCGCAGCGCTAAAAATTACTATTCGAAATACTTCTCACTCTTTGTTGAACGCTTAAAACGGTACCAGTATACCGATACAGTTGAACATCGTTGTCACGAACCCGGATATAGCGTATTATCGGCTATAGTGAATTAAATACAAACTTTGGTTGGTCACGCTATCTTTCGATGACACTTATTCTTTCACAACAAAACTGAAACCATGATGGCCATGTGCGATATCGGATACAACAAAGAAATATTTCACCAGAAGTCTAAAAAGCCACAAGAAAAGAAACCCCGTCGTCCGAAACTACAGTAGTATAAAAACCCTTTCGTTCGTGGACACTGTGGAAAACTTCATCCTACTCCGTGCTGTAAGTAGCCACCAGACGAAGATCACATCCTTCATAAAATAAATAAGGACCCAGGCATGTTATGTCAAGTGTACTTTGTCCCGGAGTAATTTCACGTACTGATGTTCCGGCTCATTGAGGTTGAAATGCAACATTGAGAAAGATAATGGTTTCCTTGTTTATAGTGGATTCGAAGCCTCAAAAATGCATTTTTGACTAAAGTATTTTTGCGCGATTCAGATTTTTTATTTGTTAGCGCCGATTTTTACCACTACTGTTACAACTAATATGGAATATAACGAACTAATTTGCTGTGCCGACACTACCTCGGCAAAACGAGGTTCGACTCACTCTAAAACATTGCTGCAATTTTACACATTCGTAACTCCTGTTGCGACTTTCTCAAAGAGACGTTATCCTAGAAAAGTCGGCCCCTAGTGTCTTTGTTGCGCGCGATGGTATCACCTAAATATTCTTATTCCGCGACGCATACTGTACATCTTGTCATATCCGGGGAGCAACCTGTATAGCCCGCACAAAGTAAGGTAGCGGTCAGCATATATTGCAAGTTTTAAAGCAACGGCTTCTGCACCTCAGTGCGCCGTCATTCTGCCAAAACGCCGACACAGAAGCCAACTTACAGAACGGTTTGCACAATGGCACGTCAAGCGCGTCAAGATAATAAAAAACACTTCTCATGGTCAGAAATGACCTTGTGTCCTTCGCGTTATGAAGCGGGCGTCAATCCGATTGAGATATTACGGCATAATCGAAGCAGTTTCGATTTTCTACTTTGACTTTAACTCAAGTTGCATGGTGGAAAGCTTCGCGTTTTAACCGTCTTTTTACTAAGAAAGGGGTTTGATTTTTTCGCCCATGCAACTGCAGGCAGTCTTTTGTGCTCCCACGTGCCATTTTCCGCACCAAGCTCAGAAGAAGCCGTACCTGGACGGCAACATGTTCGGCGCTGACAAGCGGTCCGAAGCGAAGTTCTGTTGCCGCGTGGCAGACGACGGTTCTTTCGGCCGTGTCTGTCGGTGGTGTGGGAGTGAGGTCGGCATGCAGGTGAAGGAACCACAGCGCCACCTGGTCGAGCAGCCGGCCTTTAAAGGACATCGAGTCCAGGAGGTGCGACAGGGCGGACAAGAGGTGACGGTTGCCTGCCAGCAGCACGTCTTCTGCCCTTGGGTGCACCGCTGTGCCGTTGAGCACTGACCGGAGGAGGGCCAACCACGTTTCACCTGCGGGCGTGGCGAAAACTCAAAAACAAGTTCATACATGCTTGGCGAAATGCAAGACCGAATGTGTGGATAACCACACATGTGACACTTCGACTTAATTGTATGCCGTGTGGGTTGGAATGTTTTGGCATCATGCTCAGAGGTGCTGATTGAGTCGCAACAGTGCTGCTAAGACTCGCTTAGTGCACGGTTTCAACCTTAGTGCACGGATAAAACTGAGGATGAATCACAATTACACGTTAAAATTTTGGAAGGATTGTTAGCGTTGTTGATTACATGCTTCTGACAATTGCGCGTTGGTCTGCACGCTGCTTAATTTCAGCTCTCTGTAATAGTTTTCTTATAAACATTTGCAGGTAAAGTGTATTCCCTGAGCAAATGTTCTGTAATAATATGCTGTAATACCAAAGAACAAGCGAAATAACAAACTCGGCATTGTTTATATTCAAGGATTGGAGTTGCAAGCATCTGACTAATATTAAAATCAAAGGTCTGTAGAAGCCCTAAGGCATTCCAAATAACGTCCATCAACACATTCCTCATCGCTTCTTGCACAAATTTGACAGCAAGTGCAAGGTCGCGGACTGTTAAGCGCTGGTTTCAGCAATATATCGCGATAGGCTTTCAACTCCCTACTGTTCTACTAAGGAACTTTTTAATTTCCTCAAAAACACCCACAAAAACACCATACACCACTGGGGTCCATGGCTTCGCAGTTTTCAAGTGACAGTACACTTACCGAATGTTTTTCTACAGAATACAAAGTAACTGGCACATTCTTGTCTGACAACATCGTATAATCTGAGTACCGCGTATCGAACCGAACAAGGCCAAAAACAATGTTTCGGCGTGATGTGTATCATAACTATAGCCAACGCGCTCTATTCTCATTAGATGAACCGTTTTCAGCTTCCCTAATACCGTAACTCTTACGTGGTCTACTGGGAAACCTGCACTTAGTATACAAAAGCAACGTTTTATGTCCGGTACATCTTTTCTTGAGCCACAACCAAGTTTGAGCCCACTAAATGTTTTCCTGGAACATTCTGTGTCACGCGGTCGGGTAATATGCTGCAGCACAGTCTCAAGCCAAGCCATGCTTTACATCGAGGAGTGCAATAAAAACAACTCCGCGCATTAGATTACTTGTATTTTAACTCCATCGTGAGCACTAACCTAATAAATAAAACAGCCTGCGGTGTTGTGGGCCTAGGAGATAGTTACCTAGAAAGGAATATTTCACTCGTCTGTGCGAGTCGTAATACGATGCTAACGTTGGCAAGGAAATCAGCTGGTAATGATGGAATGAAATTTTGTCGTTGGGAACGTTGCTGTCAGTGCGAAGTTTTAGGTTATCACGTTCGAGAAAAGTTACGAGGATTGAAAGGTTGATTTTAAATGAGCAGCATGCACTACTAGCGTTCGCAGTAATACAGGAGTGCCTGAAGCTACATTGTCGCAGCCTGGAGGCGAAACTAGGCGAGACGCGACAGCCAATTCTCCGCCCTGCAGTGATTCATGCATTGGTTTTTTCATCGTCCCGTTGTGTTATATCTCAGTGTAAATGTTGTTAAATGAAGGATAAATAAAATCCTACATTGTTAGACAGTTTTTCCTCTGAACTGCCGTATGAAAAGGCAAACGTTACTTCATGTTCGTTCGGAATTCAGCTCTCTTCCGCATCTGTACTAACCATTTAGTGAGTTTTCGAGTTGATGCCTGGCTTTACCATTGTGTTTGAGATAAATTCAAAGTTTTCGATGTGCACAAATAGTAGTTTTTTTATCAGGAACTCCGTCGTTCGCGCATCTTCGAATACATTGGGCTAGGGATGCTAAGTGCTAGTGCTATTTCACCTTTCGTCAGTGATTCTGTCCAATGGGAAGTAACATCATGATAAACCCACAATCTTTGAACGAAGGGACATGTCACGGTTTGAGGATGACAACTTTCATCGTTGTTTAAGAAAGCGCGAAATTCGGGTTTCCCCTAAATCACGAGGCCGATAGAAAGTTCCGCTAATAGAAGTATTTGCCTTTCCAGACAACGAACTGCTTTAGCTGCGTCCTACTTCGTTAACTTTCAGTTACAAGATGTACTTTGTACCCTCTTAAAGCACCGTGTGGCCAGAATCAAAAAGGCGCATCTTCATCACCTTCACCGCAAACGACGCTCTCGGTTGCTCCAAGCGAACGTGCGCCTTGTTGGTATCAGCTGCGCGCAATTCTCTCAAATAATTGGCGCGGGGATGTTTTGACGTCTTCAAATGTCAGCATTATAGCTTTTTAGAGCATCAAGGATGGCAGCTTGCCCGGAAAACTTCAATCACCTAAGCAGTCTCAGCCTCAACAGCAAACACTACAGTCACCACACTTTTTCAGGCAGTTTAGAACTCGATAGGTCTCCCTACAGAAATTAAAACGCGACTATTGGTCATTTTTTTAAACAAAACTGCGCTGTCAAACACTCGTTCATGACCCTTAGGAATGGATCAATATTTTGACTATTATTTTCATGTGGTAATTTTGCTTTCGTGTTCTGTTGTATTCTGTTCTATTTGCTTTCAATTTTTTTACTAGCTTCTCTGACCTTTCTGAAACTTGTGTACGTGCTTACTTATAGGAGGCTCCCTTAGAGCTCGATCTCCAGATCCTTCTTCTGTGCATTAATCTGTGCATTACATATATGAACATAATAAATGCTTTATTAACATTTTATGTTACTAATACCATATAATAATAATTATACAATGTTTCAGCACCAGCACCAGCTCAACAGCCACAATTCTGAATTTACGCTCATCAACTCTGTGTAATTGGCGGAAATAAAATGTAATTTTCGGAGGAGACGAACGCTGTGAAATATCTGTTCCTGGTAAGAGCAGGTTGATATTAACACGAACTCACACTCAGACTACTGCTGTTTCTGGAGTTATCAAGTTATACTCGAAGCTTCCTAGCCTTCTTGAGTCTGTCAAACCAATGCGCACTCTTTTTAGCCTGAGAATTGCACGTCTCGCTAATTCGAGTCTTTTAAAAAGCGAAAATGAAGCGCACAGGTATCCTATCTCAATTCCAAGCAACCGGGAGGTCGTTTATAGTTTGCTCAGTGAAGCCGTTGCCCAGCAAGTTTCAGACCGGACTGTACTACCTGGCGCCATCGTACTGACTACCCACCGGGAAGGACGGGCACCAGTTGTGTCATGTCTTGGAGTGGCACCTTCGCAAGCCGCTTGTCATCGACGCCAATCTCGAGGACCATAGCAGCCTGCAGCGCCCCCAGCACGTGCCGTGCGTCTTCCAGGAGAGTGTGCACTCGTCTCCCCTCAGACCCTGCAGTGGTGTCATTCGTGCTAGCGAAGTTCTGCATCTGAAGCAGGAGAGACCGAGTTCGCCACTGGAACCGGTCGAGTTCGTCCACGTTGAGGGACTCCGCCATCGACGTCACGGACACCACCGGATCCCTGCGTGTTTTCGAGGTCGTACGGAACCCTCCAATCCACATGAACCAACACGCCGTTTACACGTACCCTTCTTATAGCTAGAACAGACCCAGATTGTCCTATTCCTCCCAAGAAAAGAACTGAGCCGAAGTATGAAAAAAAACACGTCAGTTTGGGCTAATCAGGATACAACTTTTATACACGCAGAGTACCAGTCGTACCTGTTGTAAGCTAAGCGAAAACAAGACTTTTCGGAAAACAAGGCGAAATGTTTTTCTGCAATAACAGGTCGAAAAAACAGCCCACACGTATGGCAGTGAATACTGTTGGCCTCAGACAGGTGGAAAACTTCAGGTGGTGAGCAGACAAATCTCAGCGTAGACATTATAGAAAGAGCAAGGCTTTTGCGTATGTTGGCGAGAAAAAAAGTGAATCTTGTGAGTTAAGTGTGTATTGGTAAGGGCGCGCACAATTTGTTTGAAGGCTTGAAGCCTAAAATGGCGTTGAACCTTCTCAATTTATTACCGAAGAGAGAAAACGTGCCTGAGCGTAAGCAATGACGCGCATGCGCGCAGAGTCGGTCTCAACAGCAAGCTCCGTGTCTCCAGAGAACGCAGCGGCAGTTTTTGCAACGCGCTCCCGTGGTGCGGAAAAATTGTGTCCCCGACCGTACACTTGGAACGTAGAATAGTTAATTTGAGTTAGAGGCATTCAGACGATCAGTACCTGCTTCGAGGTAGTCGGCCTTTATAGATTTTTTTATGGTGATTTACCCATCTATTTTAATGCGAATAGTTGAATATGAAGTCCTCACTTCACTTCACGTTACCTACAACGCCTGAAAGACGTCACCTCAGCCACCATAATTGGGAAATTCCGTCACCATGGCTCGTCTGAGCCTCCTGCCAAATCAACCGGTGCCCGGCTGATTGGGATTCCTATCGACAGCGTGCCTTGGGGAAAAGAACACTTCCATCGTTTCTGACGGAATTATTGGAACATACATTCGCCCAACATAGGCCGTTTCCCGCATGCTCCTCGCACACCCTGAAAACCGAGAATTGCGTTTCATTTGCCTTAGCGGTGACCTTTATTTGCTTTAGCAGCGGCATCGGCTGCCTGTCGCTCTTTTTGTTGTCCACCTGTACCACCATTTCTTTGCCGTCATTCTGGTTTTATCTTGTTTAAGCACCTACACAGCAATAAACTCGCGCCCCGCCCATTTTAGAAAGTGTGTAGACGGGCGTTGAGCAGGGCAACGGCAGTAGTGATGCGAGCCGGGTGCTGACAGCTCGTCCCTAAGCATGGCTTCACCTTCGCACATGCGCTGTCTCATTCTGTGTTTTGTCCCGTCATGTCCGCGGATCGACGGCGCGCAAGTTCCTGCTGACACATAGCGTCTGTGGTTAACGGAAGAAAACAGTTTCGTGAAGTTTTAAAGTACCACTAGTGCGCCGGCTATAACAAAGGGATTCTGGCTACACCTGGTTCAACATATGACTGGGCTAGTGTGACATATCGTTCAACAAACTAACAATGAGGTGTGGTGCATTCTTAACGCTTATCAGACCAAGAAGACTGCGATAGCTATTTGGTGATAAAAGCCACCACAGTTTTATTGATAAAGGAAAAAGTTTGGGCCACTCATCACACTTTGTCGACAGGCTTCGTCTGTATTTTGAGACCTTCGAAACAGAAATTGGAAATTAGCGTTATTTATGGTTGTTCTCTTTTTATCCACAAGACCAATCAATTTCCGCTTTTCTACTCGCCGTATATTAGCACGAACATAGGTTGTACAATAAACACCCCACGCATAGGCCGAGGTCCTTGTTGAGTAGGGGTGAAAACGAACGTTTTAACACCTTAAGCATAAGACATTACGTTTCTTCATTACATCGTGTAACGGCTTAGTTGTGGATAGGCGGATACAGAGGAGAAAATGCCTCAGGAGTATACGTTTCGACTGCACCTGAATTCTATGAGAAATCAGAGAGGCACTCAAGACTCCGTACGTCAGTTACACGCGTGAAGATGTAGACGACTATGTCGCGTGACAATAATTACGAGATACAGAATCGGCTGTGAACCTCGGACGGCCACTGCCGCAGTACTGGGCCAACCTTCCGGTGTCGGTACGTGAGACCGTGGGGTGGGTATGTTCAGCCCAGGCCAAATGCGAATTGGTGAAATGGCAGCGGGATTCGGGTGGCAGCTGTTATCTTCATTGAAAAGACACCTTCAGCGGGCATGGGAAATTTCTCGGCGGGTGCGCTAACGCCCCGAAAAATGGTAATCGGTATCGGCGACGAGCTTTTTTCCAGGGTTATCACCGCCACTAGCTAATCCATCTGAACGGACACGCTGTTAAGTATATGTCTGGCATACCCGCAAATAACTTAACGTTTAGTCTAACGACGTGATAGGGGGTGTCATACTTTTTATAAATGAAGCTGCTGATAGCGGTTAAAGACCTAAAGCTTTAGGTGCACGGTATGCACGGTAAGGCCTCTCGTCAGGCCGTCGCATATCCAATGTTGACGTTACAATAAGGACGTTAAACCGGTGCCTTGAAGCGTTTATAGCAACAAGACGCACCACATCCTATATATTGGTGTCAGGCCGACACTAAGCCTCGTTCACAGATAATGGCTATGACGGGGTTAAACCTGTCGGCGGGGTTAAACCTGCCGCCGATGTTCGCGACCATGCACACTCTAAACGGAAGTACTTCGGATAGGGAGTAAATGGCCTGTCCTGTAGCAGCCGCCGTATACGGAGTTTTGTTTCCTCCGCTAGGAGGGAGTATTTTATTAACTGTCCTAAGGAAGAGAGCTTTTTAAGCCAGTTAGTGGGGTGGGGGTTCCCTTTTGTACTCCGCTAAATTGAGAAACTTTCGGGGGCATTTAGCAGGGTATTTCGTGCTGTCCAGTATTCCGCTGAGGAGGAGGGTTTTTCCGGCGTTCAGCGGAGTATTTCATTTCATTCACAACACCCCTGAAGGAGGGCGTGTTAAGCATCCGAAGGAGCATTTCATGTCCCTCAAAGCTCCGTCACAAATTAGAATGTTTGCGAGTGTCTAGCGAAGTATTTTGTGTTTTTAAGAACCGCGCTGAGCAGAAGAGTATCGAGACATGCCAAGAACAAAACAGTTTTTTTCATAGGCGCACGTCAAATTCACAATAGAACAAAATATTTGCGTTCAAAACACATCACCTGACCCTCAAACATATAGTTGGGACATAAATAAATAAATAAAATATTAGAGACTAAGTTCCATTCAGAAATAAATCGCATCAAGTCCAAATCAAATACCAATCACTGGAACGCGCATAAAACACGGTAGAAAATATATGCAGCTACCAACCGCACGGTGGCCCAGTGGGATTGCGTTACTCAGCCCAAGGATGCCGGTTTGCGGGAATTTGCATGCTATCCTTTTTTATACCACCATATTACACCGTCGACGGCGACACTTACGCCGGGTTTTCGAGGGAAGGGCCACTAGATCTTTCGCATAAAAATTGTGCACGTTGGGTTTGTTCGTGCCGAACGTGGAAAGCTTTTCGGCTGTCTTGTCCCGTCTCAGTTCGCGTTGTGTGTTGTGTACCTGAATGGTATGCTACCTTTGTGGCCCCATCACTAGGCATAACCCCAGAATTATACTTTTGTCTAGATATATACAAGCGCTCAAAGGGGCCTAACTCATCTTAGAAAAAATATAGATGGTCATAAATTGAAGCCCGGTACCTTCATACCTTCCACCTTCATACCGGTACCTTAATACCTTCCACAATCAACTTCCATTTTGTGTGTTTGTGTTATGAATTTTCTTCTCTCTTCCTTGTTTTTTGATTCTAGTATATATTCATTGTTCTTCTAAATAAACCTCAAGTGGCAGTTCAGCGCAGTGTTTGTCTTTACTCCCTCTCGTATCGTTTTTTGGCGCTGTTTTTTCTATGTAGCATCATGCACCAACTAGCCCGTCTCAGTTCACTTGTTCAGTCTCGTACCTTCCTTTAATATAAAACTTTCTAAACGTCCTAAAATTATTTTATGTTCAGGAATGAAAAAGACAATCATTAGATAAATCACTATTTGAAACTTATTCATATTACAAAGAGAGAACACACTTTAATTGATGTTCGGTTACTTTTAAGCATAACTTAAAATTGAACTTGTCTTTCTGTGAAATTGTTTCCGAAGTTTTTTCAATGAAGTCATCACTTTGTATTACCCGCGTTAAGCATATTTTTGCTGTCTTCGACTTCAACATGTTCGGTTGAACCGGCAAAATTGTGGTTGAAATCGTTACGGTATATTGCGAGAGGACAGCAACCCCCAAAGACTTTGCGGACTAATCGCACCTCATGTAGAACTTATTTCCCGCTGGATGCCTCACGATGGTCAGCCGAAACCACAGGTCAACGGCCCAGTTGAGGGACAAGTCCAGGAGCACTCGAAGGGTGTCCGAAGCGGCCGTCCCATTCCGCACCGTTGGCGACTCCGGCCAGGACAGGCCACGCTCCCGCATAAACTGCAACAGCATCTGCCGACGCGGTATCACAGTAAAAACGTAAGGTAACGACAACACCGACGGTCCGTCCGTCAACACGTAAGGCATGTAAAATCGGAATAATAGCAGCGGGAATTAACGGGGCAGAAAGAACCAGAAACATGTGGGAGTTCGCAGAACTTGCTAGATCTTTAAAAAAACTTGTAAAGCTTTTTTTTTTCATTTCGCAGGCACAGCTTAATTATCGAGAGGATCCACTCGTACGCCATCCAGCACGTAATCCAGAGACCTTGCGCCCTTAAATAATGGCCGGCCACCCAGCAATTTCATTTCATTTCATTTGTTTGATTCCAGTTACTGCTGTCACAGTGACAGACAACTGCAATGGAAGGGTTACGTAAAATGATACATGTACACGACAAATACGAGTTACAAATATTGTGAAAAGTGAATAGTGAACACAACAAACGAAAATATATTATAGAAAATATGTACATGCTTTTGTGATAAAATTTAGATTACGCGGGTGGCCCTACACGAGCAGGAGTAAATAAAAGTAGGCGCGTTTTAGCTAGGGATAAGCAAAGCCGCTGATTAGGACACTCCTCGCCACTGTCTTAGTGTTTTTATACTTGCTATTCATATTGTTACGATGAAAAGTGGAACTACAAAACTATGCGAGAAGACAACAAAAACGAACTGACAGACCGCTAATGGTAGAAGAGGAGGAAGGCGTTGGTGCTGCGCGCTACTCGCTCAGTGCTGACCGCTCCCCGCCTACCATTTCTCTACGCACGGGCCGTCTCATCTATAATAAAGCCCATGGAATCCCCTACGACCGTGTCGGCATGATACACGAAGAGGCTCAAAAAACAAAGTTTACCCAAACAGTACGGAGGCTAAGGGATTTGAGAGTATCGCCGAAGTCGATTTCTGAAATTACTAGCAAGTTACGCCGAGTAGCGTAGAAAGACGCTGTGAGCTCAGTGTTTTTCATCTTGAGCACCCCAATTCGGACGCAAGAAAAACGTCTTCTGTTTTAAAGATTCTAGTATTTCTTGGCTACTTAAACCCAGAAATTTTTGTCTGTCTGTATGTCTGTTTGTCTATCTGTAACTCGATTTAGTCAGTCGGCCAAAGTTAAACAAAGTCTGCGCAATAGTATTATATACTGACAGCCAAACCTAAACGTCTGACACCGGTTTATCTGTTCATACTCGTCAACATTATTGAACAAGAACAAGGTATTACGCAAATATAAGACAAAAGATTAATACACAATGGATATTTACGGTGTCCCTTTATAAAAAATTCATAGATGCTTGATTTTTGCGAAATGAAATGCTACATCCTCTGCACAAAAAATGCACACTGTCGTCTGCTGTCGCCAGCGCCACTATAGCTTTTGGTGGCATTTTAAGAAATCAAGCGGGCACAGTAACGAAAGGTTCACTAGATAGGTTCTACGTTCTGCTTGGTACGCACGTGGACTAGGGCAACGTGGTTCTATACACGTTGAAGTAAGGCACCTCGATTCACGCGCGTCTCCGCCGTACGGCAGCGCTGGCATCGAGGCACCATGGCCTGGAGCAGTGGAACACGGTAAATTTAAATGGACTTGAGCAAACCTTTAGCGTGTTTACCTTGGGAGGAGCGCGACGCAAGAGGAACAACATGAGAGGTGAGCCGCAAAGCAAAGGGAGACATTTACTTGGCAAATGTGGACAGAGACTATCGTCTTTTGTCGCCATTTGCGACGAAAGGAGCAGATACGCGGCCAATATTTTGTTATGAGGACCCATAAGAACAGGAATTTCTTAAAAAGGAGTATAGCACGGACCCAAATTGCTGTTTTGTGGATTTTGTTACAGCGTAATAGGTGCACAAAAGGTTTCTCATGTTCATAGCATCCGCGCCATTATCGCCAAAAATTAAGGCTTGTCTGTAAAGTGGGATCTACGGTGAGCATTTTAAGGTGAATTGTGGTATGAATCATTACCAGCTGTAGACGCTAATAAACTGGTGATGCTAGGAATGAAGAGAGCTTACCTAATGTAATCATAACTTACGAGTTATCACAACTCACTAAAGTTCGAGGGTGCAGGAAAGGCAAGGCAAACTAAAGCTCAATAATCACGTATGTTCTCGTAATAATTTCTTTCTTTTGGTGTGCGTAGACTTCAGGAAACGTCATAAAAATATTTACTGCTGAGAAATGACTTTTTTTCTGGAATATTAAAGTATACATCGAAGAAAGAACGACTTTTGTTTCGCCGGCCCGTTGTGCACACTCGATAGACACCAAGAACGGCTTTTACGGGCTTGTAGGCAGCGTGCCGGGCAGCGTTTTACATGATATGTCTCAAATATTAAAATTTGAAAAAAAGGGCTCGTAAGAAATCAATATAGCTTGAACCTCCCATAAAAACCACATATTGTGCGGAAGCGTTGCAACTTTATTGATGCCAGCTTAGGTGCCGCAGGTATGTGCTCTAACAAAACGCTCGGTAACAAGCTTACGAAAACGCACTGAGATATGAATGTTAAAAGAGAGGCACTCTTGTAGGCAAATCGCGAGGCAGACACAGGACGAAAGAAAAGAGATGGGACGAGGACGAGCGCTCGTCCTCGTCCCATCTCTTTTCTCGTCCTGTGTCTGCCCCGCGCTTTGCCTACAAGAATGCATCACCAACAAGCCCAACTTTACACTCTCGTCAAAAGAGAGGCGTTACGCTCCGCGATAACTGCGCATTGTAAACTTTTCAAAAATGCTCGATTGTTACTGCCTACAGTTCTCACGTAAAAGGGTATCCCAAAAGTGTTCTAGCACGAGCTTTTCAAACTGCACGCAAAGCAAAATGTTTCACAGGTAAATAAAACACGCTGTAATAACCGAATCGCCGTAGCTACCAATTGCTGCACCATTTTTTTCTAGATATATTTACGTTAGGTTGGGAGCTGCCAATTATTGCTTAAAATCTGAATTTAAAAAATTCCCCCGCATTTCCCCGAGGGGGAGAATGTGAAAGTGCGAATGCACGGTTGTCGGCCCGCTTGCGGCGCTTGCGCTCGGCCCCCGCAGCCCACCGCCTCGCCGCCTTCTCTTCCATCTCTTCCATCGGGTTTGTAGTATCACGTGTACACCACGCAGTTATCAAGCCGCTATAACGCCGCTGAGTCGCCAACGCACGCCGCTGACGACGTAGTTTGAATGCGTTAAAGATATAAGGCGCGTCATTAACACTGATATCAGCGTCGTGTCCGTGGCTTGGTCGGTAGGGCGTCGCGCTGCGGCCGCGACGGATCGAAGTCCTCGGATCGAAACCTGGCGCCGGATGCTGTTTCTTTTTTAAATATAGAGGAGCACTGCGGACGCCGCCGCCGCCGCCGCCGGCGGTGGATGGGTTGGGGTCGCTTATAAAGTGCATTCGCACTTAAAAAGGGTATTGTTTTAACGAACATGAAGAACGCAGGGCCCCCAGCTAAACAGACTTCCTTGTAAATCATTGTGATGTCAAAAAAAAAAACAAGTGATAATTTCGCGTTCATCCTTGATGAAACTTTCGTCATCAGATTTGTGAAGTGGACGAGCTACCCCGCAGTGCGCACTCACTTAGCAATATGATTAATAAGCAATGTGAAGTCTGCAGCAAAAATGCCAGCGCCGTGGCGGTACGCTTGCTCATCCAGTAGTGCCAAAGAAGGCGTGCTAGTGGAATAAGATAAGTAAGTTGCTTATCTGCCTAGGAGTAGGCTACCACGGAGCGCGGGAACGTTTGAACACAATTTTATTGTGTTTAATTCGCCCGCGTGAGTGGTTTCTTTAGACATATGTGTTTGCGTGTTCACGTAATAAATGTCCAGTCGAATCTGTCTACCTACGGTTGTCGAGTATTACTTTCGTCCCTGTTTAGGCCTCGCTAGCAATTATTTCTTATCAGCTTTAGCCTTATCCGCTGACGGGATAGATAGGCAATGCTTTACAGGCGGTGTTGCCCTCAAATAAGGCGCTGTCATATGTTACGATAACCTCTGCGTCTGCAAAAATGGCTGCTTTTCAAGAACTTCATTGCCAGCTTTAAACCGTAACGTCCCATATGCTTTATTTTACCCACGCGGCCACCGGCCACCGACCTGTCTTCCGCGTACTCTTTCGTCGAGAGGGTCTCTATGCAGGCAGGCTCGTAGCATGGCAGCCGCCTTGCGGGACGCCTCGAAGTGCAGCCGCCTGTGATGATCATTTTTCATCAGGACGTAAGCGTCCTTCAGGTGCCAGGTGCGTCGCAGGCGACTGTCGAAGCTCAACCGATCCGGAGGAGGCTCGAGGCCACCGCAGACAAACGCCTCGAAATCGTCGCACGGGTCCACCGACCTTCGAACGCGCAGCAGGGCGAAAGATGTAATGCAAGAAGCAGCATGCAATGCCTTCAAAAAGTTATGTGTTCTACAATGGTAGCATTAACAGCCGCGGGGAAGTGCGCGTGGCGTAGGAAAGTAGTCCGCCGCAAAGTACAGAGTAGAGTGAAAGCAGGTGCTTCACGTTTTCATTCATTTCCTCTTAAACACACTTCTCAACTAGAAAGATGGTTAATTTAAATTGAATATTAAGTAAACTATTATTCGGTAAATTAATATTACGTAAGAAATGTTAAATAAATGAATTCAAGTAAATTCAATATATCTCATTGACTACATGGAAGGGGACTAGACCATGGGCTCGCATTTCAGTCCCAAGACACTGTGGCAGCCAGACATACCGTTAGAATCCATCATTATGCAAAAAATTTTCGTAAGAATTCTTACGCGCTGAAGGCTGAAAATTGCTGAATATTTTTCTCTGTCCATACAGAAAGCACTCCGATGTGTTGGATTAATTTCTCACGGCTGTCACAATGTGGCAGGCTCTCCTCCCGCGGCTCTATGAGCTTGTGTAAATTTCGCAGTGTTTTTTCTTGCCGGAACCTAATACTCTTATAAAGGCCGAACTCGGGTTTGTCAGCTTTAGCGCTTGTTATTTCCAAAGCTATTTTGTTGACTGTCCACCTTGAACGAAGTCGCGTCCGCCAGTACGTTTGATGACATTTTTGGTGTACGATTTGGGCAATGTGACCATCGATTGTAACCCGCCGCGGTGGCTCAGTAGCTAAGGCGTTGCGCTGCTGAGCACGAGGTCGCGGGTTCGATTCCCGGCCGCGGCGGCCGCTTTTCTGATGGAGGCGAAAAGCAAAAACGCCCGTGTGTACGAGATTTCGGCGCACGATAAAGATCCCCAGGTGGTCAAAATTAATCCGGAGCCCTCCACTACGGCGCGCCTCATCGCCTGCGTTGCGTCGGCGCGTTAAACCCCACAATCAATCAATCAATCCATCGATTGTGTTGAACTTTCCAGACCCGCACTGAAGACGGCAGACATGCAATTTACTCCTTTGGCGAGAAATCCTGTTTCTGGTAGTTTGTCCCCACGGGATGACTGATTGGAGTTTATCATAGGAGTTTGTCGGATAACAATACGAACTTTTGCCGTGGTTACAACGTAGCGACGCTTTGTCGGTAGAGCGACGTCGCATTTTTACTTAAAAAGGTGTACTCGCACCACATACGACGGCAATTTACGCAATTTGATCACGTTGACACAGTTTCAGTGGAAATAACAAGGGTAAGAAAGTTGTGACTAATAAATTGTGCGGCATTCTTATGCGTACTGTTTTGAATATGTGGTTTAGTGAGACCGACTTGGGGCATAAAACGTGCCAACTACCCATGAATACCAGCTTTAAAAATACAATCACCTTATATCAGTCCTGTGCACCGTTATATATTCCTTTGCTTGTCATTTCCCATGAGTCACAGTGTATGGAAACATGCTTTTGATAAAATGCGGATCTCACAATTTATCGCCTGATTGGTTTAAAACTCAGGAAGTTCCAACGGGAGAAGTTAAAGGGGTCCTGAAATACCTTCCGCCGATGCATGGATGTACATGTAACCAAATAAAGCAATGTATTAGCAATCTCCTCCCGCAAGAATTTTGTTAAAGCGATGCGTATTAGCTGAGAAATCGTAAATCAAAAACCGCGCATTATCGTCGCGCCGCGTTTCCTCCTCCTTTCGCTGTTGACGGCGCGAGAGCCTTCCCTCCCATGATGCTGCGCGCTTCAGCGGTGACGTACTTCCGCTATGGCGCTCCGCATACTGCCGTCTGCTACGGGCAAGCTTTGTTGACACCATGAATCCCGCACTCCGCTCAAGGCTGGAAAAGCGAGCGAAAAATCTGGCCGCATTTGTGCGCCGGCCTGGCCTTGCCCTTTCGCGGTGTGCGTTGCTGCAGGGCAGCACGCGACTTTTAATCGGCGGCGAACTCGAAGCCGCTCGGGGTGGATCGTCCGCTCGGTCCCTTTCATGCACCGCGCACTGTTTATTCAAAAAGCGCCGTATCAGATGTGGCCCCGCTGGTGCCGGGTCTTATTTTCCGGTGGTGGTAATTCCTGCCAGCGGCATGTGAAAAAGACATTTTAAACCGATACAGCACCCGTGCACAAAACGCTTCAATCATGTGACCAGTTAAGCTTGGGGCGACGCGTGGTGGAGAGCGGCAACGTTTGCAAAACATGCTCCGGCGCGGCTCTGAGCTTTCTAGTGCTGGAGCGAGCGCCATTTCTTTGACAATCTCAAACATCGGTTGCCTTGGCAACAAGGCACAAACCTCCCCAGAAGTCAGTTACGGTTGCGTGATCCCGGTTCAGCTCGGGGCCCCACCTCGTTACATGTGGGCACTGCAGGCGTACCACTCACTCCCATTGGGAAGTGTTAGATGCGTTTGGCATTACAGGAGGCGATGGTGTGTGTGTTGTGGACGCCTTTGTTTCGCGATGAAATGCGACGTTGTACTTCTGCGGGTGGATAGTGCTTCCCATGGTCTGGATTATCTTTCTCGAGCGACGTACGACTCAACCTCGCATGGGGTATGTGCAGTGTGCGTGGCTAAAAGCCATCTCGGCTTGCGCGCCAGAGTTAAGTGACTTGCTGTTCGTCCCCGCAAACCGCGCGCGAGGTGAGTGTCGAATTTACGAGGAGCAGGAGGAGGCAACCCATCGTCTGTCAATCGCGGTTCAGACTTGCAACGCATGTTGTGACGTTGTGTTCGTTCGAAACGCATCTCTGGATTGTTTTGAAGTGGAATAAAATGTATCCGTCAAACCCGGGCATTCGGCTCGGGGCGTTCTCTGTGATTGCACGAAAGAAGTGCCACGGGGCTTCAACGCTTTCTTTACGGAACGTACTTAGGTAAGAGAATATCCATGTCGTGTTATGGCCGTGTTGCATTCAATACGAACGGTTAAGTGTTTGTTTACGCTTGTTTCGTTTGTCGTAAAATGTCCAAGCACTCCGACACTCCGCTGGCAGATCTGCCGGCGAGCCGACGCTGAGCAGACGACTCATCTCTTTGCCGGAAGTGCGTGAAAAAGCCGCCCAATAGCAGGATGTCTAGCTCATGATGAACATCTGGGTATCGATGATGTAGACATGTGAAGATGGCGGCACCCAAAGACACGAAGGAAAGGGTGAGAAAAAAGCGACAAACTTTGCAACAAAAGTGTGAGCTTTCCGCTGCGCGTAAAAGAGTAATACTTGGCCCAGATGACCTTGACGACCCAGTCTAACGATTGCGCTACTTCATTTAGTGTGCTCAAAACGCCTTTCAGGGCCCCTTTAACAGCGTGCAAATACTCACACAATGGCGATCAGTATATTGAAAAATTGTGAGAAACACTTGCGCCATGAAACTAAATCAATAAAACCATACTTCTTCTAGCCTCACTAAGCAAGCAAAATATAAAACTTTTTTTTTTTGGGGGGGGGGGGGTGGGGAGGGCGTTAGCGTTGTGCTCTAGCAAACTACTCCCCTGCAAATCACTGCCTCTGCAGGAATGTTGCACGGGATAGCGTTTTACACTCAGCGCGCCCTCAAGATAATTGGAGGATATAGGCGTTACAAAAAGGTCAAAACCGAATGTATGGTGTTCAAAAAAATCCAGGGCCATCGCCACTATCGTGAAACCTGGGAGGATCGAAGCCTGCAGTGTATAAGTGTATTCTTGGAGCCTTGGCGTTTTTGCGCATGAAGATGAAACCGTTGGTTGATAGCGGTATACAGCTATCCTGCAAAAGTATTGTGTCTTTGATGCACGAAGCGTTCTAACGCGAGGCGTTGGAAAGCGAGTGTCCCAGTGTGTTCACTTAGCATGAGTTACGTTGAGGCGCTGGAAGACGAGTGTCCCGGTGTGTTCTTTTAGTACGCGTAACGTTCTGGCGCCAGGCGCTGGAAAACGAGAGAAAGAGAGGTAGTGAACATTTATTTCTGAAAATTAGGGGTGAGTAAAGGAGGGTGTTAAAAAAAACGGGCAAGGGCGGCCATCCTAGTCCGGTAGGCCACGTGCCACGGCCGCTGACCTAACCCGTTCGACCAGTGCAGCCTGGTCTTTGAGCTGGCCGCTGCGCGGAACGCACTCCCATTGCTCTTAAATTCGTTGGGTTTGGGGGTGAGGGGTTAGTAGGGACCTGCCATACCAAGAGGGCTGTTCTCATTGGGGAGTTGCAGTGTGTGCAGTTTAGGGAGTAGGTGGTCGGAGATATGCGGTGTAGATGCTGGTGGTTATAGAACGTGTTGGTCTGTAGACGGTGCCAGAACCGAGGGTCCGCGATGGGAAGGGAGGGGTTAGGTGGAGGGTAGTGGCGGCGGGACTGACGGTTGTGGGAGAGTATATCGGCGTATGTGGGGGGTAAAGGCTGGAGGATAGGTGTGTGTGTGGGGGGGGGGGGGGGTTCATGCCCACCGGCAATGCCCGGTAGGTCAAGGCGCGGGCAGCGGCATAAGCCACCTCATTCCAGGGAAGAGACGACTGCCCTGGGATCCATACGATACGGGGATCCAGTAGTGTGGGTCGTTGGGGGAGGAAGCAATGAGAGAGGTTGGTGATACGACCCATGGCGTAGCGACGGCAGGCGAATTGGGAATCAATCAGGATGGTGATGTGCGTAGCAGGCGTGTGTGCAATGGTGAGTGCGATGGCCGCCTTCGCAGTGTCAATAGATGGGGTGCGTATGGTGGCTGTGGTGGTGTTGCCTGTTGAGTGTATGATTACGATGGTGTGTGCAGGGTGTGTGCTGTATAGGGCAGCGTCTGTGTAGTAGGCGGTGGGGTCTCTGCTGTAACGTTTAAAGGGACACTGAAGTGAATTTGTCAAGGTCCCGTTTTTTCTTGCACTGCGTAGACTGGCTCAAATTAGCACACTTTTCATCGTTTATTCGGTTGACAAATCGGTAATTATTTTACAAAGCGCGAAAGAAGAAAAACTACCATACGCGGTTTGCCGCGGCCGCACCAACTAAAGCTGTGACGTTAGGAGGAGCGGGCACCGTGATTGGACGGTGCCCAAGGTGAGCAACCAAACAAGTTTCGGTTTCGGTTTCCGTTCTGTAAAACACAACCGTTGGCGTTGTTGGATGGGCATTCTCAATAACTCAGTAATCATCGTACCGCGCTTCTGCCATGTTGTCAGCTGTAAAAATGCATAAAGATAAGCCTCCTAGGACGGATTGGAATCGTAGCATTCACTAGCCGAAACCTACGCAGTGCATGAACGCCCTCCGCGTACCCGCAGACGCCCAAATGTGATGCGCTTTTCCCCCATACTTGGAGCTTGCCTCCCTCATGCCTGTGTCGTCAAAAGCGTGTTCGCACCAGGCCAAGGGTCTGTTCATTCTGGCCTGTGCCCACTGCCTGCAAGCAGTCGGTGCTTAAGGCAACAGCACGCCAACGAGAACTCGCTAGCGCGCCAGTGCCAGCCTGCGCGCGTTTTGTGAACTAGTTCGTGGAGCCATGAACGTTGCGGCCCAAAAAAAGGTGAACTCAATATAGAAAACATCGGTGGAAAACGAAAAAGCTAACTTCCAAAAAAAAAAAGCACGTACCCGCGGGGATTCGAACTCTTGACTTGTACCTAGCAACCCAGACCGCTCGACCACGGAGCGGGCTCCGCTGGTATTGGTAATATAGGGTATATATTGTACAATCCGTTTAAACTTTTATTTAGTTTTGACATTTCAAGCAGCTTAGGTGACTATTTGTTGTATTGCGCTCGTGCAGTAAGCGTCGCCCGAGTTTCCACAATAGCTCACGTCTAGCAATTGCATTTCGTAGACGGAAAAGCGTTCGCAGATGTGCTTGTTCGCCCAGCGCAAAAAAGTGCTTCCCACACCCTAGTTTTCCGCTGTACGGTAAAAATATCAGTTGATTTTATTTCCTTAGTACCTATATTGACTTCGCTGACTCTTCTCCCGCCTTCAAGAGGCCTTATATTTTCCTACTGGCATACCAGTCAGCGAAGCGTCGCATGTGCGCTTGTGCAGCGCTTGTGTGAAGGGACCTTGACTTGGAGCTAGATACAGTGTACAAACTAACCAAGTAAAGAAAGGCAAATTCTACCATTCACAAACGTGTCCTGGCTTCGTTTCAACTGAGCGAACGAATTGCGACGACCCGTCGGCGGCCGGCGGACGAAACGCTGGGCCGACTGACTCCGTCTGAAGGCCGGGGAGCCGTGCAGTAGCGCAGCCAATTGCCAGCTTATCCCCTCCTGACGTCACACGAAAACGCCGCAGAAAATGGGCGAGCGTAAAGAGAGGAGGACAGCATTTTCGAATTAATTTTTCTATTAATAAAATCGCGTAAACGCACCCAGGGTGGTCGAAACATGGCCTGGGGACTCCGGACTACAATTTGCGCAAGTAATCCCGCAATGTTTACATATCACTTCAGTGCCCCTTTAAGTAGTAGTCGTGTGCGGTGTGAGCGGCGCCCGTTGTTGTAGATGGGGTGCATGTGCTTTGGTATTGGGAGTACTTAGATGGCAGCGCGGGGTAGTGAGGGGGAGGGGACAGAAGGTTTCGGGAATGGGGTTGAAGGGGTAACCGAGGAGGGTTAGAACGGCCAGCGGAGATAGCTTGTAGCCACTGGCGGTGACTTGTAAGGTGTTCCTAGATAACCTCTGGAACGGTATTATAGATGCCCAGCCGAAGGAGGCGTTCCGTCGAAGTGAAGTTGGGAAAACCAAGGGCTGCCTTATATGGTTTTCGTATTAATGTGTCGAGTTTGGTGATTTCTTCGGATTTTAGAGCGAGGTATGCGGCGCTATACACAATGCGGCTCGTGATCATGGATTGCAGGGCCCGGCAGGTGTCTGCCTCCCGTAGCCCGTGTCGACGAGAGCATACTGGTTGGATAAGGGGAGTCAGTTGGAATACCGTTGTCCGGATTTTGGGAGAAAGGCTGCCCGAGCCAGTGTGATGGTATCGCACACCGAGGATGCGTTCAATACAATACCATCGGTATGGTATGGGCTATTGGTTAGTAGTACTTAGTACGACCATTGGTATGGGCTGGGCGTCGATGGCAACCGTCAGGTCGTAGGTGGGCTCCGGGCGGCGCCCGCTTGTTCTGTCGCGTAGTATTAGAATAGCGGATTTCGTGGGTGAGCAGCACAACCCGCTGTTCCGTAAGTAGTGGGTGATAGTGTCTGTGGCCTCTTGCAGCCTGTCTTGCTGGTAACCAGGAGAGCCTTTGCGAATCCAGAGAGTAATGTCATCTGCATAGAATTTATGACAGAGATCTGGTACGGAGGATAGAAGCGGCGGGAGACCTGCCAGGGCAATACTAAAGAGTAGAGGCGATATAACAGAGCCTTGGGGTGTGCCCTGCGCTGATGTGTGAAAGCGGTCCGTCTAGTGAAGGCCGATGCTCAGAGTAGCAGTGCGGTTCAAAAGGAACGCTCGCACATAGTTGTATGTTGCGGTGCCGCATCCGGTGTGTTGGAGCTGAGTTAAATTCGCTGAGTGAGTCACGCTATCAAAGGCCCCCTTTATGTCTAGTGCTAGAATGGCGCATGGGTGGGTCTTGCTAGGTTTGTCGATGACTTCTTTATTTTGGAATTGTATGTTCTGGGCGGAGAGGTTGTCCCGATACCCGAACATTGCGTGGGGGAGCGGGGCAGTGTTTTCGAGGTAGGCTGTGAGCCTATGGGTGACCATGTATACCAGTAGCTTGCCAATACATGAGGTCAGCGATGGGCTTAAGATTGTCTAAGTGGATCGGATTGTTGGGTTTTGGGAGAAGGCTGATATATACATAGCGCCATTGTGGTGGCAACGTGCCGCGATTTCAATGGTCATTGTAGTAGTTGAGAAGAGCATCGAGATATTTGTTGTCGAGATATTGTAGGACTTTGTAACGCAAGTTCTCGAGGCTATGAAACTTCTGTTCTTTTTAAGAGTCCTGTCATTGTTGCCGTGATGGCCACACAAGTGCGTCAAGCACACTCAATCCGGCGAATGCGATTAGAATTGTGAATTCATGAAGCTTTGTTTACGAGCGCACTGACCGGAGTTCAGTTCCAACAATCGCAAAAAGGACATACGACTGTTTAAAGGCAGCCATTTAAATTTATTTCGACTAATTAGCTTAATCAGACTAGGAATTAGGAAATCCGACTAGGAAATCAGACTAATTAGCTTAATCAGACTTTAACAGACCTAGTGCTTGTCCGACGGCGGCTTTATAGCGCGGATGGAAAGGCTTAGGAGCGGTGCTATAATGTTATTTGTGTGGAGACTGCGACAAATTGGTATCCGCGATAAATCTTCCCGTTCAAACAGCTCAAATGACGAAACGCAGAATTGAGCAACAAATGACGAGCGCTGTTCATCCGCTCTTCATCTCTTCTAACTGGCACAAAGTTTCCTTTCACTAGGGACAAAACTTCCCATGGTTATGTAGTTGCTTAAGCAGGCAGTGCTTTGTAGTTTATTTCGGAATCATTAGACTAAAACCCCATTTACAGCCTTTTCTCTGCGACAGTGCTCCTATTAAAAAGGCCGTGCGTTGACAGCAGCCGAGAATTTGGAACTTCGCAACTACACCAAGCACTAAGTGGTCACAGCAATTTGAGACACCTTCTATAATGATACAGTTCACTTAGTAACCCATTTGTATTTCAGTTCCTTAGCGAATGTGTGCCTTAGATTGATCGCCACAGGACTATCTTGAGAAAGTTGGTTTGCCGCTCAGAATATTTTTTTACGGACCACGACACGGTGAAACCCGATGATTAGGCATTATACACGTTTGCGGCAAAAGCTCGGAACACTTCGGAGGGGTGAAGAACCACCAGGGCGTAGGGGCTCGTCCGCTCGGACGTTTCTTGCATCACGACACCGTGTGGTGGTCTTCGGCGACGCCTCTTAGACAAATATGCCGAGCATGAATGGTTCTTGATCGCTTGTCGCACAGGTTGCATTGTCTCTTCTCCTCGGCAGCTCAATTTTGGCAATCCAGCATGAAAGGCCCCTCAGCTCATTGAGTGACGGATGAATTTATGTATTAGAGAATTGTGAGTAGGATGAAATTTGAGACTACGATCGCGTTCACCAAACTTTCGTACTGGCATTACCGACCGCTTTGGGAAATCTCGCAGAGGTAATCGAAGGCTTGACAGGTTGCGCTGGAATTGCCTGGTTTATTTTCCATTGGGTAGTTCAAACTTGCCCCTAGCCTCACATGCTTTCACATTATGGTATACCGAACTTTCAAAACAACCATTGCTTGCGCGTGCTGGTTAGGGGGAATCACCTGATCACATTCCTACATTGGACTTACTAATTCATGTCCCCACGGGCTTAAAAACCATTGCGTACCATTGCGAAAAGGTTTACAGATCCGTAGAGATGTTTTTATTGCATAGTTTGATTTTTTTAAGAATAAATCACTTCGTTAATGAAGTGAAAAAATGCACCAGAAACACAGTTTTGTTTATCTAGTTGTCCCCAGGTGGCGCTAGCTGTCAAGCAAATTAGAGTTTTCGTTATTTATTTTAGTACGGAAGTCACGTATTACTAAAATAAGCAAACTAGGCCGTTGTAAACGTTTCTATGTATTTCTAAAACTTTTCGTATTCGTGCACGCTGGTTTTTAAGCTTTCGGGTCATGAAATAAAGAGTCCCATAAAAATGTCAACACGGGAGTCCTCCTTTAGCACTCCCATTTCACCCCCCTCCCTTAGCCATCGGCCGACTGTGCCGATCATGACTCAGGGGGTAGTGCGATCGGCTGTGTTCCTCGCTGTGTTCTTCGACCTTTGGACGTGGCTTTGGCCCTACAATATGCTCTTCAATTACATTAAAAACGTCCAAACCCGAAGCGTTATGTTTATTGTTCTAATCATGTGAAGTAAAGCAGCAACTCCTGAATCGCATACGACAGGCCGTCGACACTGCAGCACAGCGCCTGCGTGACATCATTCGCGGTGGTGGTAGGGACTGTAGCATGGAGGGTCGTATTCGAAAGCTCTGAATGAGCATTACGAGAACAAAGCCCAACGAGCTTTCTTCTGTATCGCAGTACCAGTTACAAAATGCATGCATAAGTATCTTCCAGCTCCGCCTGCTGGTGGAACGTGATGCAGCAGTACAAGGCTTTACCTGTTCATAGCAGCGTTGAGTATGGTCGCGTGCTTGTTGCACTCTTGGGTGTCGCAGACAGTGATCTTGTCTTCGAGCCTGGATGCTGATTTGGGTGTCGGGCGGAGCAAGTGGAGCAAGACACCTCCCAGGATGAGCAGGACCGCCAGTAGCAGACAGGCTAGGACAACCGATGTGGGCCGAAATGACAGTAGCGTCTGCTGGATTTGACCTCGACGAGCTGCTGCTGCCTTGACGTCGGTGACACCGCTTCGTGTTGGGCCGCCGTCGGGGGTTGTTATCTGTGCTGGTTCCGGCGACCTCTGCGCAGCGGGGGGACATTAAAATTTTTAAAGTGTGTAGTGTATATTGCTCCATTTTACTGCATAAGACGGTGCACCGGACACGGAGCGGTGGAGTGATAATTGTTCGTGAAGCCGAAAGTGTACAGGTGCCGTCAAAAGTAATTTGTAGCACGGGAGCTGTGGCCGAGCCCCATAGGAACGCCGTGTAGCTGCACTGGCGGACCACCGGAGCAGAACACGCATGCGTGCCTGCCGACGCAGGTGGCCCTTCTATGAATCTCCGACCACTTCTTTTAACGCGGCTTCGGGCATTGTTCGCGACATGCTGGTATCAGCGGTGGCGCTGATAGCATACCAAGCTAAAAATATTAGAAAAGAAAAAAATTGGCCGCGTATCTGCTCCTTTTGTTGCAAATGTCGTCAACAGACGATAGTCTTTATCAAATTTTGCCTAGTAAATGCCCCCCTGCGCTTTCCCGCTCACCTCTCATGTTGTTCCTCTTGCGTCGCGCTCCACACAAGGTAAAAACGCCAAAGGTTTGCTTAAATCATTTTAAATTTCCCGCGTTCCACTGCTCCAAACCGGGTGTCTCGACGCCAACGCTGCCGGGCGGCGAAGACGGGCGTGAATCGAGGCGCCCTACTTCAACGTTTATAGAGCGGCGTTTCCCTAGTCCACGTGCGTTCCAAGCAGAACGTGGAACCTATCTAGTGGAACCTTTTGTAACTGTTGCCACTTGATTTCATCAAATGCCGCCAGAAGCTATATGGCGCGGGTGACAGCAGGCGACGGGGGAGTGATATTTTTTTCTTCAGTTTATTAAGTATTTATTCTCGCCAAAATCAAACATGTACGATTTTTTATAAAGGAACTCTGCAAAATCACTTCTGTATTAATTTGTTTTCTGATATATGCATAATGTTTTGTTGTTCTTCAACAATATTGACAAGTATGAACACTACACCGGACTTAGACGGTGTAGACGGACTTTTAGCTGTGACTATATAAGAATATTGCGCAGGCATTGTTTTACTTTAGCCGGGTGGCTGAATCGAGTCACAGGAAGACAGACGGACAGACAGACAGACATACAGACAGACCAAACTTTCTGGGTTTAAGTAGTCCAAGAAAGACTATCGTCTTTAAAATTGTCACTTCAGAACCCTGCGATTGCGGCTCTTCTCCAGCACGTCACGTGCGCTGAAAGTGTGTGAGCGGCGCTACCAGATACCGCCTCTACTATCAGCGCCACCGCTGATACCAGTATGCTGCGAATAATGCTCCAAGCCACGTTAAAATAAGTGTATTGAGAAGTATAGAGGGGCTATCACCGTGAGCAGGCGCGCATGCGTGCTCTGCTCCTTTCGTTTACCGCTGGTGCAGCTACGCGGCGCTCGTATGCAGTTCGGCCACAGCTCCCAATTACTTATGACGGCACCTGTACATTCTACGTGAATTGCTTATCATTTGGGTGCGAGCGTGATTGGCTCTTTCACGAGAATTGCTTAGCGTAACCTAAATCTGCCGTGACAGCAAGTGAAGGGCTTCCAGGCTGCAATATGTCGTTCAATGTGCATAAGGCAGCCTGTGCGTAATTGACAAAGGAAATGCCCCTAAATTCAGAGATTTGCCTAATAATGCGTAAGCACTTTTACTGTGATGGTCTTCATTATGAGCCTTTTATTGCTTGGCTTGGCTGTGAGTAGCCAAATATGCTAGGTTACTTTTGTGTTCGAAAGTATTTCTATGTTATTTTTCGCCAGTAACATACATTTTCCACAATCATGGAGACTCAACACCTTTAATTCGCCACTTATATATAATGCGCATGACGAGTCGGGAACAGACGGCAACAGAGAAGAGTTTAAAGTGGGGCTGTAACTGTATTCTCTCCGTAGGGCTGTTTCACTGCTTAACACGTTATATGGAAAAACTAGTTTACAAGGACCAGTCGTACATCCATCTTCTTTAAAATGGCTTCACCTTTAAACATCACTGAATTGCTGGTAAAGCGTAAGGCAAGGCCTTACCAGACCTTTAATATCAAAATGTGGAGGGTCTAAGACGTACTCCTTTTATAAGATGCGACGCTCAGAGCATCTCTTGTCGGCGGCCCTGTCCTTCCTGCGTGCGTCCGTTGTTGTCCGCAGCCACTTTCCCCCTCTCCTCTCCGATAGCGAACACTCTCTCGCGAGGGGCATTGGATTGGGTTGGATTCGATTGGCTTGGCTTGGCTTGGCTTGACTTAGATTGGATTGGATTTGGATTGGATTGGATTAAAGTGGATTGTGTTGGATTGTGTTGCGTCATAGCCGCGGCACTCTCTCTCTCTCCGCGGTCTCCTCTCCTTCCTTTGCGCTGCGCGTATAACCGGTGTGCCGCTCTCCGGCGGCCTTTCGGTCGACGGTTGCTCTCCGCTTGCGCTTGAACCCCCCTCAGCGTCGCATCACACCAGGGTTCCGGCGAGGGGAGGTGGGCGTAATTTTTTACGCATTTTTTCCTACGCTGAATGCATTTCCCCGAGTTTTCGTCCTGCGGGCCCCGTTTACGGTTACACACGGGTGAGAAAAATGGGAGATTAGATACATCTAACTTCGATGTAAACTGAATTCGAAAAGTCTGCTCTTGGTCTTTCGGACGTCCGTAAGAGCGGCATTATTAAACCAATGTAGTAAAACTTGAATCTCACCGGCTGTGGGTGCTCTGAAGAGCTCTCGTGGCTGTGGTGCGAAGAGTTCCACTGTGGGGATGGAGGACTGAGTGCCGTAAAGCCTGTAGAGTTAGCTGGAAGAGTGTCTAGGTGCGGTGACCCCGGTGTTGCCACCTCGGTTGGACTCCCTACAGAACTTGGGCCGGGTTGGCCAGCTGTAAACATGGCTTCGTGGGAAATCCGTGAGTCCGATGCCCCAGCAGCTCCATGAGACCTTTCGACCTGCACAGTTAAATAGCCCCGAGCCCCTCGAAGTGGCCGAATATCCGATGAATACTTACAGATCCGATAAACACTCATCCGATAAATACTTACGGCAGGAACGCTCATTCCCGGTGGGGTGTTGAGGTGACTCATCACGTGGGTAGAGCCAGGCCGGGCTTTGGCTTTAGACCGATTATCCATCGCCATCTGCACTGCTTCTTCAGGCGTCACTGGGTCGTGTGCCCATGGGTGTGCCCGAGTCCGATTTCGTCTTTTTTCCTTCTTTGGCGGCATCGTAGGAAAGTTTTGAGAAGAGCACTGCTTCTGCCGGAGGCTGCAATAAGGATTCCTCTTCTTCGTCTGATGAGGAAGTTTCACGAGGAACGTCGCGTGCAACTAGGAGATTGATCCCTACACGCGTTTTGGGTAATATTCTAGACAGTTTGCTTTAGAAAAACCTTGATGATAAGTTGAATGGCATAGTGGAAGATCCGGAAGCCACAAGAAACCAAAGCGTTGGTGATAAAGAGAAATACGAGTTGGCAAGTTCAACTTGGGAAAGAAGAAGATTGAGCCTTTTTTGCAAGGCTAAATTACCACGAGCGCGAATGTCTGCTGCTGCTTGCCCAACGCTCCTCGGCGGTGCCTAAGCGGCCCTTCTTTTTCCTGCTGGATGGAGTTTCGTTCACTAATAAGGCACACTTAAGAAAAAAATCAAAGTTAAGCACACTTTCAAAAGCACACTTTGAAAGTACATCCTTTCAAAAGCACAATTTAAAAAATCACTTAAGGTTAGGAGGGCTGTTTGGTTGGGATTAGCCACTTCACTTTAAGCCAGAATGAACTAACAGGTATCGGCATTAGTCCTTTCGGGGACTAAATGTGTTGCCACTAGCAATAGTTTCATTTTGGACTAACGGCAAAGACTCCAACTGTTCGTTGCTTTACACTTATTCAATTTCATTGTTGAACTGATGGTCCACAATAAACACTGCAGTTGCTCCCTTACAGATCAACTTTCAGTCTCCCCTGCTGGTCCACTGGACACCAATTGTTGTTCCTCTGTGGATCAATCGTTAATCTTTCCCATTACTCGGTATAGACCAATTGATTGCCTCTCAATAATAAAAGTTCAGCCCTACGAATGCTCTCCACTGGATTAACCGTTCATACTATATGAAGAACTGTTGGTCCATGCAAATTGTCCATGAAGAGTAACTGCTGTTTCATTAGGCCAGCTATTCAGAAAGCAAAAGTAAACATAAGAGATGGGCCAGGTAAAGTAATCACGACAAAAAAGGTGACTTTCAACTTTTATTCCAGCACTGCCTGGGTGACACTAAACAGAAGTAAAGCGTACTCCACTCTGAATGCCAGAACTTCGAAGGCCCGTTGGGCTATTCCGGGTTCCGAGGACGGTCGCATGCCTGCTGTCCCATGCGCGAGCTTTTTCTGCTTGCACGAGGTACCTGTCCGCCCTGAGGACGCCACTGCCTTCCATGTCGCTGTCGGCAAGGGGCGCATGTCGACGCGCTCCTGCAAAAAATAAGCAATAGGGCAACAAAACAAGCGATAGAGAGGCATTCAAACACATGTTAGGCAGGAGGAGACCTAATGGTACGAAGAGGAAAACTCAAAATACATTAACGGATGGTGTGTGAAAAAAGTATTTGAGCACGGGCGTGAAAATGCGGGTTAACGGAAGAAACACAGTAGCTGGCCCTGTGTGATCTACCTTGCGTAGTGATATTTTAAGCTTAGAAAAAGCAGCTTTGCAATAATGCGCACTTATAAACTTGGGCTGCGTTGCTACTCGAACGCGTGTGAAAACGAAGAAATTTGTGCAGCAAAAGGGATATTTGGGCCAGTTTGTTCGGAGTCATAATTTGAATGATTTAACAGCGCAGGGGACGCGATGAGGATGCAGGGCGAGTGCCTCCCTTTTGGTGGTGGTGGTAAAAGCATTTATTCAACAGATTTGCGCTTGAAAGCGGGAGAAGCCCTCAGTCAAGGGCGCTTATGGTCACTAGATCCAACGGGTCATTAGATCCAACGAGTCAGGAGATCCACTGGGTCACGTGATGCCCGAGTCAGAAGATCCAAAGAGTCATGAGATCCAACCGAGTCCCTAGATCCAACCCGTCACTAGATCCAACGAGCCATTACATCCAAAGGGAGGAACCGCGCGTGCTTGTGTTTCTTGGGATTGGGTGGTCATTGTGTTTATAGGTTTGCGTTTGTTTACTAGCCTCCGCGAATAATCGGTTCATGAACTACTTGCGCTCTTTAAATTCCAAAGTGTGAAACCAAGAACGAATTGACTGCAGGACTTTTTTCATCATTGAAGTGGTACTGATTTTGTACAGGCCACAATTATATGTCTTAACCGTGAATTAGATATTCATACATTTCGCAATAAAAAAATAAACAGAGGGCATAACTAAGTCGTCATAAATTCGCAATTTATAGCGCTACTGTTCAAAGAACGTTTACAAGAAAGGTAATTATATGAAAGAAGATTGAGGAACGATCCTTAATAAATAACTACAATTTCAATCGTTTAAAAAACTTGCCGATTCATAATTATGCGTAAATATTACAATAAGAGAACAGACGCCGTTTTTAGAAAAATATGTCCTTGAGATACTGCCAAAACACAAATCAATACAACGCGATTGAGGAACCGCCTTTAATACACAATTACTGGATAAATCGTTTCGAAGAAATTTAGTGCACTTATGATTTTGCCGGGATAAAGAAAATATTAATAACATAAAAAAATCTGTAATTGATTGCAACGTTTCACTTTTTTTTCCTATCATGAATTCATGAATCACCTGTTTGTACCGATATCACCCTGCACTGGAACGTGTGGGTGCTTAACAGTGCGTGTAATGGAATGTTCATTTATCGAAAAAGCCTTGTAAAAATGCCCCCAAAACATATGCGTTATTCTTTTTTTTTTGTACGGAAAATTTTGTATTCGGAATCCCGATGGACGTTCGCCCTAAGGGTCAGCCACCTGTCCCTGCCCGAATTTCCCTCGCCACATGGGAACGGGGGAAGGGGCGTACATGGCGCCGGCGACTAAAACTCTTGCACTTGGATCAGGACACCGCTATCATTCGTGTCGCTTAGTACGCGCTGCAGTGTCCGCTAGCCAAGGCAACCCATTCAGGAGCTCAAGGTACGGCTTTCCAAGAACGCGCCGAAGCGGACGAGGGGGGGATGAGAGACGCGAGGGTGAAGGTGAAAAATCGTTCCCCGCGAGTGGACGAATATTTCAGTATTCTGGTATTTTTGTGTACGGCGCTCTGCACTATCGGATTCGCCGAACATGGATTTGATCCCAAGTCTTCAATATGGATGCTTTCCCCTGTTTTACTATCTTGCACAAATGTAAATATGCGTGCATAAATTTCGTTGTCATGTTGCAAACTTCGTCTTCGTGGCCCTCATTTTACTTTGACAACGATAAGTCCCCCGGAGAGCGCAAAGCCACCCCAACGTATACAGTTGGAGTGCAAGACGGAATATCAAAGAACAATCACTCTGTTATTAATAGAGAGTTATAGCAGAGCGGAGAACCAGTTTCGGTACGTTACCCGTTAGGCGACCGGCGCTACTGCGCGTGCCGAGAGGCGAAAAACTGGCTGTGCGCATGCGCAGGTGTACCGGGTGCCGTACCGGAACCGGTTCTCCGCTCTGCTATAACTCTCTATTGATTGCTCCCCAACTTTCTTGCTGGAAATATAACTGGATGGGAACCTAGTTAATTCTCAAGAGAAAAGTGATATTTCGCACTGACCAAGGAGTGGACTTGGATATGAAAATCCGAATAGCTTGCGTGTCATTAAATATCAAAAGTTACTACTCAAACATTTCAAAAGGATATTCTAAAGGCCATGAAGCCTGGGAGAACAACGTTATACACTTGAAACTGCGCACAAAGCAAGCTTTTGCCATCATCATTGTCTGTGCGAAAAGTCATTGCACTGCGCTCATTAACTTTATAGTAATCACATCTGGAAGAATTGCGGTCAGTCGGAAAGCTGCACCTTGTCTTTCTTTATTCAACTATTTGTTATACCCAATTTTTTGCGAGTAGGTGGCAATGAAGTTATTTTTCTATAAGTCGCTCGTCCGTGTGCATTTCTACTTTGCCCTGTTATGTCAGCAGGATCGTTCCGCAGATTACGCTTTGCGACAAAGCCCCAACTTATTCGGGAAACTGCTGTAGCTTTAAATCCAGCATAGACATCTCGGGAAAGATCGTGGTGCCGGCTGACAGATCTTTCAACACCGCGAGTTCATTTACTTTTCGTCATTAGGTGGTCTACAGTAAAATGGTAAGCGTTGAGGAATTCTCTTTTGCTGTAAACATGTGAACATCTGCGGGATGAGAATGGTTATAGAAAATCGCTGTAGCTCTTATTTTGGTAAGGAGACCCCGAAACATATAAATGTGAACTGAGAAATAGCTTAAATCGCAAATAACAATCGTATTGTGTTCCTTGGGCATGTTCGAACTACGCGCGGTGAATACGCTCGTAAACAAGATACAATCGACTCTCGATAATTAAAAGTCGCATAATTAGAACTTTCGGTTAACTTGAAGGGATATTCTAGCTGTTCTCGGCAATTATACGTGCTATTCAATGAAAAAATTACCCGATAATTCGAAGCCAAAACCAATTGTGTCGGTTAATTGGAAGGTATTTTGAATAAAAACATACAGGTGGCCGTCATTTTTCGATGAAATTCAGATTTTTCGGCGCCGTGTTATGTGCGCTGCGCCGTGCACTGTGCACCGTGCACTGTGTTATGTCGGCGCCATGACAACCGAGGCCGCGTGCAGCCAGTTCCGTTGAAAATCGCGCCGACGTACGCATCCCCACGTTCTTTGTACGTTCTTCGCTGCACACAACTGCGTGTAAGCAGTTTGCGCGCTGGGCGCTTCAGGCTTCAACTTTAGCGATGAGCCTTAACACTCCAGAAAAACAATGTCGTGCGCTTGAATTGGCGAGGAATGTCGAGGTTGTGACCAAAATCAAAGAGGCAGACGTGTAGCGTAGTTATGGCAATGCTTTCATGGTACTTTATGTTTGATTGATTGATTGATTGATTAATTGATTAATTGATTGATTGATTGATTGATTGATTGATTGATTGATTGATTGATTGATTGATTGATTGATTGATTGATTGATTGATTGAATGATTGATTGATTGATAATGAGGTATAGCGCACCGACGCTACGCAGGCGATGAGGCGCGCCGTAGTGGAGGGCTCCGGATTCAATTAGACATGGAAATCTTTAACATGCGCCGAACTCTCGAACACACCGGTGTTTTCGCTTTTCGCTTCCATCGAAAGAGCGGCCACCGCGGCCGGGAATCAAACCCGCGTCCTTGGGCTCAGCGGCACAACGCCACGGCCACTGAGCCACCACGGCGGGATTCTGCTTATTTGAAAGTTGTGTTACTTCGAAGCTTTTTGCTGTCCCCATGGAGTTCGTATTAATTAGAGTCAACTGTATTGCGCAATTGCAATTCAAAGCGCTTTTGTAACTCATTTCGTAACATCATTTTCATTGCTATCTAACAAATTCACCGTCTAATCAGCTGAGCAGGACTGATGGTCAGTTTTTATAGGAAGCTTTCGTTTTTTGCTACCAACTGTGCGCATCGCTGCGGAAGTTGTTCGTTATGGCTTCCTGCGTTTTTAAAGCGAAGCTTCCGGAAGGTTCAAATATTCCAGCAAATATTCAACAAATAAACAAAAGTTTTTGACCATGCCGCATAACCATCCGCTGGCCTAAAATAACGCAGAATTGCGAACAATAAACTTGTAATAAATAGGTCAGAATCAAGAGGTCAGAGGGTCGCGTGCGGCCATGGGGCAGCGTGTTGAAGACCCCTGCTCCAGAGAAATAGATCAAAAGCCCGGCGGACCGGGAACGGCTAGCGGGGCTCAGGCCGCGGTTGGGGTCAAAAAGACGGCGTAGGCCACGTGTGAAGTCTGCATGCAGACTTTACTGCAGGATCAATACATTTTTTCCCCAATGAAATCGGAGATACCAAAAAAGAATAAAACGTGATGGAGGAACGATTCTCAACAAATAATTACACAAAAAATCGTATCAAGGAATTCGAGTTCATTTCACAAGAGAAAAGTGCATTTCACGAGAAAAAGTAGCGCATCTGTCTCGTCGTTCTTCGTTTTTCTGTCCTCGTTTATAGCGCTCATTTTTCCTTAAGCAATGAACCAACTAGCCCAACAGCATATTTTACTCATTTATATGAGGCTGTGTCTATATGCGGTGCGACCCGCTAACGCGACGCCCACCGGCGTTGCTTTGATGAAAAAGTCTGGCACTGCATCGCCTTCCATTAAAGTAACGTTAGTTAAACGACTCTAACACAACCTAACGAATTAAAAAAAGTTAGAACACCGAAAACTAACCTAAGCTGTGAAAATTATAACCATATCTGAAAATGCAAAAGAAAAAAGAGAGAGAAAACCGACGACTCCTGCGTTATAAGGCTAAATGGACCTTTTTCCAGCACCAGTCCTCTTAGCGGTTGCCACGGCGAACTAAAATTAGCAGTAAGGCACCCTTCCCCTTAAAGTCTTGCTTTCCGAGAACCTGTGCACAAAATATCCCTGTCCCGCAGTGCCACGCACCCCCCCCCCCCTTCCCCATACCTTTCACATGAATGTCACGGTAGCAAGGCGCTCTTTCCCGTGACTAACCTAAAGTGGAAGAAGCGCCCCTTTTTCCTAATTTTTGTACATTTTCCTTACTCTTTGACTGATAGCTGAGCGCTCGCAGCATGGTCAGTCGCAAAAGTATTTGCCCCTTTCTTTTGAAAGTGTATTGTGCACTTACGAACACACCACGACATGTGGAAAAAGAATAAATAAAGACGTGCAGAGCTAGAAAGCATACCTGCTACCAAAGCAGTAAGCTGAGGGGCACCCCTTTTTTTCATTTTATAAAGCGCGAAGAATACGCGGTGGAGGCAAAAAGGTTTCTGCCCAAACTATCCTCCTCTCCCGCCCGCCCCACCGAGTCACTAGATCCAACGAGTCATAAGATCCAAAGGGTCAGTACGTCCACCCGAGTCATTAGATCCAACGCGTCACTAGATCCAACAGGTCAGTAGATCCAACCGAGTCACTAGATCCAACGCGTCAGTAGATCCACCGAGTCAGTAGATCCACGAATGGATGTAATGACTCGTTGGATCTACTGACGCGTTGGATCTGGTGACTCGGCGGCGGCTGCGGTCCTGCGTGCCCGGTCCACCAACTGTCGCTGGTCCTCAGGGTCCGAACTGCACAGCGCGGCATCCCACTGCTCGAGGGTGGGGGTGCGAATAATGGGGGCTGCTGGTGTGTTCTGGCAAGCCCACGTGGTGTGGTACAGTGTTGCATGTTCGCTGCAGTGTGGGCATGTCGGTGTATATATTGGGGGGTGTATGATGTGCAGGAAGCTAAGGTGGGGGTATGTGTTGGTCTGTAGTTGCCGCCAGGCTACAGCCTCTTCTCGGGTAAGCTTCTGGTGCGGTGGTGGGTAGGCACATCTGGCAAGGCGGTGGTGTTGCAGAAGTGCACGGAACTGCTGCTGGACAGGCTCTGGGTCACGGAGCGACTGGTGCGGTGCCTGGAGGGTGCATGCTCGGGCTGTAGCGTGTGCTCGCTCGTTTCCGTCGAGCCCTGCGTGACCTGGTGTCCATATCAGTATGGTAGGGTTCAGGGTATCCTTGTGCTTTTTTAGTAATCGGAGGGCGGATGTTGAGATGCGACCGTTGCCGTAGTTCCTGCATGCCTGTTGGCAGTCCGCAATTACGTGAAGCGGTTTATTCGAAGTTGCAGGCGTCATTGCCAGTGCGATGGCCGTTTCTTCGGCTTCAACGATGTTTTTGGTTTGTACGGTCGCAGTGCAAACGACATCGCCTGAGCCGTCGATGACGCTTACTGCTGTGGCTGGATGGGTTGCATAGTGGGCCGCGTCCGTGAATCGCACATGGGGGTGGGCAGAGTACTTCCTTAGTAGGAATTGTACTCGCGCTTGTCTGCGCTGTACGTGATGCTCAGGGTGCATGTTTCGCGGGAGCGGAGCAACCCTGATCAGCGTACGGATGTCCTGTGGCACAGTTTCCGGACGAGGGTGGCTGGCGTCCGCTATCTGGTAGCCTAGTTGCCTCAGCACCGTGCGACCAGTCGACGTTTGCCTTAGCCCCTCTAGTTGGCTGACAAGGTGGGCATCAATTACCTCCCGCACCTTGTTGTGCACCCCGAGCGCTTCCAGCTTACTAGGGGCGATGTGAGGAGGGAGGCCTAGCGCTTGCTTGTACGCCTTCCGCAGTAGTATGTCAAGTTGGTCCATTTCCCTCGGTTTCAGCGGGAGGTAAGGCGTAGAGTACACCACGCGGCTGACAACCAGTGCTTGCACCAACTTGATGACATCATCCTCCTTCATACCCTGGTGCCGGTTTGTTACTCGACTCAACATACGCATGATCTGCGATGTAGTGTGGTTGAGGCGCTGGATGGTTAGCGTTCCTCCTCCGTCTTGCTGGATGTAAAGTCCCAGTATGCGGATGGTTGGGACTACGGGGATGTCGCTACCTTGGAGCTTTATTTGTATTGTGGTTTGTTCCAGTGGCTTGCCACGTGGCTTGCGCCTCAGAATGATGAGCTCGGACTTCTCCGGGGAGCACTGAAGGCCGCGCACACTGGCGTACTGTTGGACTGCGTCAGCAGCTTTCTGGAGCGCATCCTGCATGTCGCCTTCTGACCCACCAGTAGTCCAAATCGTGATGTCATCTGCATACAGTGCATGTTTAATCCCCGGGATGGTGTTAAGTTGTTGTGGCAGCTTCATCATAGCTAGGTTAAATAATGTTGGAGAACGCACCGCTCCTTGTGGCGTTCCTTTGTTGGGCATGGTTTGAAGGTCCGTTCGTAGTGGTCCGATGCCCACAGTCGCCGTGCGATCGGTGAGGAATGCCTGGATATACTGGAACATTCGTTTTCCACAGTTCGTGTCACTTAGGTTTTCGAGGATGGCGTCGTGGCTCACATTGTCGAATGCTCCTTTCAAATCACGAGCGAGGATAGCCCTGCTGGAGTGAGGAGAAATGTGCGCCAAGACGTCTTCCTTTAGTTGAAGGAGGATGTCATGGGTTGATAGGTGAGGCCGGAATCCGAACATTGTGTGCGGGTAAATGTCTTGGGCTTCTATGTATGGTTGAAGGCGGGCGAGGATCATACGCTCAAAAAGCTTCCCTACGCACGACGTTAGTGATATGGGGCGCAATGTGTCCAACTTCGTAGGTTTGCCTGGCTTCGGAATAAGCACCATTTCAGCGTGTTTCCATTCAGCCGGTATTGTGCCCCGTTCCCAGTGCTCGTTGAAGTACCCCGTTAAGGCTTGGATGCTTCTGTCGTCGAGGTTCCTAAGTAGCTTGTTAGTGACCTTGTCTTTGCCCGGAGTGGTGTTGCGGGTCAGGGCTTGAAGTGCCTGCCAGACCTCCTGTGTCGTTATTGGCTTGTCCAGCTCCGGGTTGGGATGGCCAGCATACGTTGTTGTGCCAGAGCGCCTGGCCCAAAGGCGTTGCACGAGGCGACGCGCCGACAGCGAGGCTGAGTCACGCCTCTCCCTTTGTCGCTGCGGCGCGGCCGAATCCTGCATCTCGAAACGCTGCGGCGCGGCCGACTCCTGCATCTCGAAACGCTGCGGCGCGGCCGAATCTCTCAGCGGAGAACGACCCAAACAAGGGCATGTCGCTACGCCCGGAGGCGAGGTCACGGAGACGGCGGCGGCATCGCTCTCCCTTTCCCCATCGGCGGCGCAGCTGACTCACCGCTTCGCTACCATTCGTCGGAATTCAAACTTCAGGCAGCGAGAGCCCTGATTGGAGCATTTCGAACTTCTTGGGGCCACAACGAACTCCCGGGCTATAAAAGAAGCCCGGAGGCTCTCATCGTCGGCATTCCTCGGCGGCTTCTCTCCGGCACCAGTCTCTTCGGAAGCACCGAGTGAAAGGGTGCTGTCGCCTTTGTGCGAATGATGTAACTTTTGCTTACCCTGTATATACTGTATATAAATGTTACTTCAACTCTTCGTCGGCTCGAGGACTTCGTCGCTCTGCTCTGCGCCGCGTCGATAGCGGACGAAGCAAGGCAACATCGCTACACCGGTGACTGCGCTCGGATAGTCATTCGCAACAGTGGTGGCAGCGGTGGGATCGTCATTCCCAACAGTGGTGGCAGCGGTGGGATCGTCATTCCCAACAGTGGATGGCAGCTGCGGGATCGACCGGCAACGGCTACTACCTGGTGTGGTAAGCGCTCGACGTTTTCTCTCAGTTCACCAGACTTCTCTAGCACAGGTTATGGTAGTTTAGAGAAGGGCTGGGTGAAGCACTGTGTATAGCTTTGAGTGTTTCAAGCCTAGAAAAGTGTTTGAAACCAAAGCTAGTGCCGAGAGGTAAACAAAGGAGCGTAGAGAATTACTTGCGCGTGCCTTACTAGTAGCTCGATAGTATAGCAACGGCAAGGGAATTCTAACGCGGGTAAGCAGCAAGAGGCCAGTGCAAACGATGGAGGACCTTACAGTGAAGGAACTCATCGAAATTTGCCAGGAGCTGGGCCTTGGCTTAGGCCGTGCGAAACGGAAGCAAGCAATTCTTGAGGTCTTGCGGAAGGAGAACGTAACGGCTGAGGAAGTCAATGAGGCCAGGGCTGAAATCAAAGAGCGCCGCGAGCGCGAGGAAGCCGAAAAGAAAGAGCGCCGTGAGCGCGAGGAGGCGGAAAGACAGGAACGCAGGGAGGAAGCCGAAAGGCAGGAACGGGAAGCCGAAAGGCAGGAACGGGAAGCCGTAAGGCAGTTCGAGTTGAAGCAGTTAGAGTTCCGGCAGGGTTCGCCGGCGCCTAGCGTGACTTGTCCAGCGGTACAGGCGAGCGGTCCGAGAAGTCAGGACCAACGGCCGCCGTTCGTTGTTGAGAGGTCAGGGCCGGAAGACGGAGCGTCCAAGGCCAAACGCGAAGCGACCGCACTCGTATTCTTGGCCAGAGAAGCGAGCCGGGAAAGCGAGAACGGCGCGGAGGCAGAGAAGCCGCTTCGAAATAAGGATTTCGAAACGCGCGCACAGGCCGCGAGCAGTGGCCAGTGCATGGCACAGGGCATGACACTTTCGAGTTCACAAGCGGGGAAGCTCTCGGAGAATGTTGACTCTTCCCCAGCGAGCGAGACGCGAAAGGACGCCGAGCAACGTAGCTCGAACTGCGAGCCGACCGAAAACTCTCGCGGTAGGTTAGTCGAACCGCCAGCGGCTGAGGCGGTTTGCGTGAAACCCTTCGGTGGAGAAACGGAGCCGGGCGACACGGAGAGTACGTTGTCACCGTTTTCCGAAAAGCCGTTACGCGAAGACGAGCTCAAGGTCGAAGCGCTGCCGACAGGGCCGACAGAGAAATTCCGGTGAGCTCGTCGCGAATGACGTTGACAGAGACCGTACCGCCGTCACGGAGAGCAAAGGGGTGCCTAAGCGAGATAAAGCACTTGCTGAGACGTCCGACAGAAGGCCGTACGGGTCCGCTGATCGCGTTCATGTGACGGTCTCGGGTTCAACGATTTCGGCAGAACGCTCAAAATCAGAGGAGGCCTCAGAGACGGCTTCCAACAGGATCGCGCACAGTGCGCGAAATGGCGAGGTTTCGCAAGAAACTTTGGACGGCGAGGCTAGCCAGACGAAGCCGCTAGAGCCCCCGGAAACAGAAGGTGTTCTTTCGGGTGCGAGCTCCAACTCGGGCGATGTTGTGGCAAAGCCTGCGAACGGGACACGAGAGACGCGCGAGCAACGAAGGCCGAGCGGCGAGCGGACCGAAAGCTCTGGCAGTAGCTTAGTGGAGCCGCCGACGGCCGAAGCGGGTTGCATCATCCCCATCGGCAGGGAAACCCAGGTGGCCGAGTGTTGCGAGGCTAACTCGATGTTGTCCCCAATTCGCGATGACTTGCTTGAAATCGGGGTGGGGCACTTTCACCCGCATTCCAAGCCAGTGGAACGAAGGCGCTCAGGGCGAAAGCGCGAGTTGAGAGCTTTCTGCTTTGAGCGGAAACGCGATTGGGAGGCATGCGTGCCGGCCGCTATGTTGGCCTTGAAGTCAGCTCCGCGCGCGATAACGGGCGTCAGCTTTGCGAGGCTTGTACATGACCGGGGAAAGAGAACGCGTTTCGAATGACGAAACTAGCCTGTGGGGAAGAGCTAGTTGTAACGCTGCGTTCTTCGTTTCCCCGTTCGGACAGTCCGTCCCGTCATGTTCAGCTTCGGCCTCAAACGCGCGCCGTGTGGCCTTTTGAGTCGAAACTAAAGGATCGGGTGTTTTGTGGCCTGTCGTAGTGCGCGCTCCATTACCTCGACGATGGCGCCAGCTTTTCTAGCACATGGTAAGGAGCATGTAGATCACTTACGAGTCGTGCTGAGCAGGCTCAAAGCAGGCCTATCAGTCAAACATTCAAAAGTGTCACATAGGATACGCCGAAGTGACGTATCTAGGTATCTAGCGCATGTGGCGGTGGCGGTGGTAGCGCGGCCGACGCAGACCGTCGGAAATCGTAGTGGCCGCAGACGTAAGCTATCGCCGACCAACGAACAAGTCAGAAGTCAGAGATAAGGACTTTTCGGGTTTGACTGGATATGGCTAGACTTAGCGGAGAGATTACTCCACACTGGCTAGTCTTTTAACTGACGCTCTCAGAAAGAGTGAGCCAGTAAAGGGTAGAATGAGGCACAAAGTAGGAGGACGCGCTTTAAGCGCTGAAACGAGCCTTGAGCGAGGAGCCAGTTCTAACGGTCCCCGACTTTTCGAAAGGTTCGTTATTCAGTTCGATACGAGCGATCGTGGCATGGAAGTTGTACTATGCCAAGAGGAGGCGAACGGCCGGGAACGACCGCTTTTGTACTTCAGCCGCAAGCTAACTTGCAAGGAAGAGGCTTACAGTACTCCCGGAAAGGAATGTGGCTGCGTAGTGTGGGCAGTGCAGAAGTTTGCGTGCTCTGTAGCCGGTAACGCGAACGCACTAGGCCGGGTGTTCTAAGTAGGACCGCCTTCGTCCTCCCCGTGTCTTTCGTTTTGTCTCTTCGTGAGCAGATTTTAGCGTAGCAGGTAGATGGGAGCAAAATTATTGCCCTCATTTGCTGCCTCAGTTGATTATTTCCGCACCGCGTGATTTCAAGTAATCAACCTTAGTTATCATTTAATGTCGTGTGTTACGTTTGACACTTAGTGTGAGTTCTTCTTTTAAGAGTTTTACGTCCCGCATGGGCCTCTTGGTGTAGAGGGTCCAAATTGGGGATAGACACTTAGCTAGGAGAGTTTGTCACGCTTTGGAGTCTGGTGTTCTGACGGAGGACAGAGGGTGCTTGCTTGCGCTGGGTGTTGCCTGTTGTCGGTCGGTTCTTTGCAAGCTCCAGAACGATGAGCAACCGGTGCTGAGGACAGACAGGAAGAGCCGGACGAAGCTGGTGGAGACACCTGGGCAGCACGGCGAGGTACCTGTGATCCGGACCTGGCGGGCGGTACCCGTTCATGGAGAGGAACTTGGTGGAGCCGCCCTTTTCCTGGGGCACTGGAGGTGTACCTGGATGAGCCTGGCGAACGAGCGCGCCCGGCATCCGAGCCACGTGGAGGCAGCTCGTCTTCACGGCGCATTATCTGGCGGCGGGGGTGCTGTTGTGCCAGAGTGCCTGGCCCAAAGGCGTTGCACGAGCCGACGCGCCGACAGCGAGGCTGAGTCACGCCTCTCCCTTTGTCGCTGCGGCGCGGCTGAATCCTGCATCTCGAAACGCTGCGGCGCGGCCGACTCCTGCATCTCGAAACGCTGCGGCGCGGCCGAATCTCTCAGCGGAGAACGACCCAAACAAGGGCATGTCGCTACGCCCGGAGGCGAGGTCACGGAGACGGCGGCGGCATCGCTCTCCCTTTCCCCATCGGCGGCGCAGCTGACTCACCGCTTCGCTACCATTCGTCGGAATTCAAACTTCAGGCAGCGAGAGCCCTGATTGGAGCATTTCGAACTTCTTGGTGCCACAACGAACTCCCGGGCTATAAAAGAAGCCCGGAGGCTCTCATCGTCGGCATTCCTCGGCGGCTTCTCTCCGGCACCAGTCTCTTCGGAAGCACCGAGTGAAAGGGTGCTGTCGCCTTTGTGCGAATGATGTAACTTTTGCTTACCCTGTATATACTGTATATAAATGTTACTTCAACTCTTCGTCGGCTCGAGGACTTCGTCGCTCTGCTCTGCGCCGCGTCGATAGCGGACGAAGCAAGGCAACATCGCTACACCGGTGACTGCGCTCGGATAGTCATTCGCAACAACGTGCGAGGAGTCACGGAAGGTAAAGTTGTGCCAATGTACTGGCCTTTAAGCTTATCCAGTACCTCGTCGTCGCTGCCAGGATGAGAGTGTAGCAAGCGCTGGATTGCTTTCTGACTCTCCAGCTTACTCTGGGTGGGGTCTAGCAAGTGGCGGAGGAGCTTCCATGTCTTTGCCATGCCCAGCGTTCCCTGTAAGCCGTCGTAGAGCTGACGCCAGTTTTGTCGCGTGAGCTCGGCTGCGTACTCCGCTGCTTGCCGATTTATCTCTGCTATCCTGCATTTTAGCTTTCTGTTATGTTTCTGCTTCTTCCATCTTCGTTGGAGGCCTTTGCGTGCTTCCCAGAGATGGAGGGGGTGGGAATCCACTGCAGGCGCTTCTGTGGTGAGGGTGATCACTTTTGAGTGCTTATTTGCATCGTGGTGCTGGTCCACGATCCATTGCTCAAGTGAGTTTATGTCGGTTGTGTCGCTTTGGACTCTGTGCTTGCGAAAGGTGGTCCAGTCAGTTATTTTCGTCGACTTGAGTGTCCGACGTAAAGGAGCGGTCGGAATGATAGTCTGGACAATACTGATCACTGCCCAGCGACTCTTCCAGATTTTGGCACTCTGCGTGTGGAACGTTTTTTATCAGTGTAAGGTCTGGGCTGGTATCTCTTGTGATGCTGTTCCCTATACGAGTTGGATACGTTGGGTCAGTGAGGACTGTCAGACGGTGTTGCTGGATGGTAGTGTGGAGCTTGTTGCCCTTTGGCGTGGCGTACTTGTAGCCCCACACCGGATGCGCTGCATTAAAGTCTCCTACTATTGCCAGGCCGTTTCTGTCCGCCGCGCTCTCTGCTTTCATTATTAAGTATTCGAAGGTATCGCGGCGATGGTTAGGCGGGCTGTAGATGTTGAGCACATATACACTCGGTTGGCCCCTGGTACGAGGTACTACTTCTATGAGTACATGCTCAATGCTGCAGCCATGAATTTGATGTTGTATGACAGTGATGGTTCGTTACGTAAGGGTGGCTACCCTAGGCGGAAGGTTCCCAGAGAGGTGTGTGACGTAGCCTGCCTGGTGTGGTGTACATTCTGTCTCCTGTAGTGCTATAACATCGGGTTTTGTGGGAGCATTGCTTATGTACTGCATGAGCGCGCCTTGTTTCTTCGAGTAACCCCGGCAATTCCACTGCCAAAGCGTGAGGGGTTCCAGCTGCCTTTTTGGGGCCCTAGCCATCCTGCTGCGAAAGAGAGGTGGCGGGGTTTAGGGTGGGCCATGCGTATGGCTTTTCACGCTTCTCGTTGCGCACTGGGGTAGAGGTCGGCGTCGTAATATGCATGTTCTGCATCCTTTCCACCGTCACCGTCACTGCATGAGCGCGCCTTGTTTCTTCGAGTAGCCCCGGCAATTCCACTGCCAAAGCGTGAGGGGTTCCAGCTGCCTTTTTGGGGCCCTAGCAATCCTGCTGCGAAAGAGAGGTGGCGGGGTTTAGGGTGGGTCATGCGTATGGCTTTTCACGCTTCTCGTTGCGCACTGGGGTAGAGGTCGGCGTCGTAATATGCATGTTCTGCATCCTTTCCACCGTCACGCTTAACTTAGTAAGGGTTTCCTGGATGGCCAGCATGTTCTGCTGTATGAGGGCTTGATTTTCACTAAGTAAATTTATCTGAACTTGCGTATCGGTGTTGGATGACGGGGTTTCGATTGGCTGCTCAGGAATTAGCCCTCTGTCTTGTTCTTTTGCATGGAGCGCTTTTCTCAGTTCCTGATTTGCATTCCTGAGCTCCGCGTTTTCAGCTCGAAGTCCTTTGACCTCAGCTAGTACTTGTTGGAGTAGAAGTGCGGTGTCGGGAGAAGTGTGTGTTGTGTCCGGAGTTGCGTGGGTGTGATTTCGACCAGTGGGAGGCTGCGCTACACGCGCCGCCCAGTTCACCTTGGTGACATCTGCGCCCCCTGCCTGCGGGTCGCCGGTATTCCTGGTCCACGTTGATAGTCCGGAACTGGATCTGGGCCGGTTGCCGGAGCTGGATCCATGGCCAGATCTGGAGGCAGACCTGGAGCCTGGTCGGGAATGGCTCGGAGATCGGGAACGGTGCCGGGACCGGGAGCGGCGCCCCGATTTCGAACAGGCCTTGCTCTTGGATCGGGAACAGCGCCTAGATCTGGAGCGGGTCTTGCTCTTGGATCGGGAAGGGCGTCTGGATTTGGAGCGGGTCTTGCTCTTGGAGCGGGAATGACGCTTCGACGGGGAGTGAACCTGACTCTGGGACGGGGAACGGCGCCTCGATTTGGAACGGGCTCGGGAGGCAGACCTGGAGGACCAGCGTTGCTGCTCTTCCCCTAAAGATGAACGCATTGACGACCGGCTGCGTCGCAAAATTCCAGCAGGCAGTTCCTCGTTCCCGTCGTGGGTCGCGCCTTGGCGACGTGTGTGCTTTCGTAGTCGCGCTGGGCATGTCTTGTCCGCCGTAGGGTGGTCGCCTTGGCAAAGTGCGCAGGTGGGCTTGCAGTCATGATTTTCCCCTGGGCTTGCTTGTCCGCACTGTGGGCAGCGGTTGGTTTCGGGATTTGGGCAGACATCTTCTCGGTGCCCTACGCGCAGGCATATTGTACAGACCGGCCGCGTCGACTGGTACGGGAGGCAGCGTGTTTCAGCACCGTAGTAGTAGACGTAGTGCGGCACACGTGTCCCCTCGAAGGTGATGACAGCCGTCTGTGTTTGACCGAGCATGCGCGCATACAGGATGCTGTGGTTCGGGGCTCGGAGGTGGGCTTGGAGTTCCGAGGGCTGGGTTCCAGGCTCGATACCGTGAATCACGCCCTTCACCGAGTTGTCCGGTGCTGCTACATAAGCGAACACGGCGTGGTCCTTGCCGGCGAGCTTGATGTGCGTGAGTTTCCGAAGTATGTCGGCCGTCTCGGCGTGCGGTGTGCTGATAACCGCAACGTTCTGGGTGATGTTGGTACGCACGAGGAGGCGGCTTTCGGCACAGCTCGGGTGGTTGTTGCAGGCGAGTGCAATCCCTTGAGCTACGGGATGGGGTTTCCACTGACTGAGGTTCAGTCCCTCGCGTGGTCGCAGAACCACTCTGTAATCCTGCCGTGGAAGCGGGGGTGGTCGTCTTCGCTTTGAATGCAGTTTAGGGTTGATAGAAGCTGGGCTTGCAACGCCATCGTGGGCTTCCGGCACTAGTACACGCTTCGATTTGCGGTAGTGCACCGAAAGCCAGCCACCATCTTGCTGTGGGGTATCTTGCGGGTTGTCGATTTCCTCACATTCCATTGCCGAGATAAAAACTGCCAACTAAAGCCAGCGCACAGGTATCAACCGTGCCTGCGCTTTTTCAGCACGAGAGCGATCAGTGCACGCGCAAGTGGCTGCTGTGTTCACTCGTAGCGTGGCAGTCCTCGCTTCAGAATTTCTAACGATCATAAAATACCGCGAGGTCCACTCACCGACCTGTGCGTGGTCTTGTTCGATGCCGCTCGTCGAGAGGTTTCGGTTGGTGCAAACTAATCCATTGGATTGAGAGAGTTGAAACGGGAGCCGATGTACCGAACTGCAGCACAGCTTTTGTTGTAGAACCAGTTCGAGTATGATGAGGGTTGAGGAAGGTGTTGTTGGCTGGTCGTTCATGGGGATTTCTACGGGAGAGGCGGAAGACAGGGTCGGTGTCGCGGAGGTATGAGGATCGTGAGGGACTTTCCAAGCGCGCATGACAAGTTTGCCGAGTGAGCGAAGTGGTTGACGTAGTCCGTTGCGAGTACAGATTCTATGTGGGCATCTCTGCCGTGAACGTTCTAATGTGATGTACGATTTCTCGGAAATATGGCTGCAACAACTAGCCGCACTAGTGAATTTGAGACATATGCTCCCATGCGTGCGGTCGATGCGCCCTTCGGCGTCGCTCCGCACACTGTTTTCACTCCATGGTTGTTTCCCTATTATGCTGATTTGAATATGTGCAAGAGAAATCGGAGCAGGAAAAGAAAACATTTGTCAACTTGGAGAAAAAATGAATAATGCTGTTACGGCATACAACGCCTTTTATAGGATCAGTAAAGTGCGTGAGCGCACGCTGTGCTGTGCCCCTCAGAATTCTAGGAACTGCAACCGCTAACCCTAGCGCCTCCTCGGGGCTTTGAAAGAATCTTTCACAGTGACGTACGTGACGTCATTATGACGACACTTTCACGATCTCAACGATCGTACGATAGCATCTGGCTCACCACTACCGCGGCGTCATCCTCCTCTTACTAGCTCACGGCGCGAAAACCGGTATTGTGCGACCATCGCCACGACCAGTCCCATGCCAATCGCGTGCTGTTTACGCCCATGTGTCTCGCTCTGTACCCAGAGTGTTATGTCGTCTACTTTTGGAGGGAGGGGGTGTTGGCGATGGCCGTAGATGAGCGATGTTAAATAGTGTGGAAAATAGGAACCAACCTTGGGAGGCACCGCGTTTGGGAAGGTGTTTGGTTGGGGATCGTCGTCTAGTTTAAGGGTGGCTGTCCATTCATCAAGAAATGGACGAAACTGGAGAGTTTGGAGCCCACTTCCAAGGTATTTAATGAGAGAGGATAGCTGAGTGTGACATTCGAAATTTTAACTATGTAAGTGTGTAAACAAATGGGAAAGGGGTTACACAGTATAACAACTACAACTTATGGGTAGTGTAGCACGACAGTGCGGCATCCTTGCTCTGAAGCTGCCACCACCTACACCGAAGTGACCCGCGAAACGTCGGTCCCTGACATCAAGGCACTGAACCATGGGGCCGCCAGGACCAGAGCCCAGAAGCAGCCCGTCCGCCACAGCATCCCCGCCCTTTGGACGGCCCCCAGACGACTGGACGCAGCATCCAGACGGCCCGGCACGCAGCAGCCCAAGAGATGCTGGCAAAGCCTCTCCAGCTCCGTGGACAGCAGCCGGGACCGTGCCCAAGCATGGAAGCTCTTCAAGTCTCTCACACAGCCGGCTAGCGCTCTGCGCCCAGTCCGCTCCGTGGCCATAGGGGCAGGGATAAGGGAGCCAGGGCTGGCCGAGCTCCTTGTGGCAGTTTGCCGCATGTGCCAAGCCGGTGCACCCACCTCCAACACTGGTCCCTGTGACCACTATCTTCTGGCTGGCCCACGCGACAGAAGGTTGCTACCTGCTTCCATACAGTGTTCCCCTCACCGAGCCACCACGGAGACCAGCTGACTCCAACGCGTCTTGCAACGCGGACATCACACTGGCTGAGCTCCAGGCGGCTCTCCGGCGCTGACCCCAGATGCGCAGCACCCCTGCCGCAGATGGTATCACATATGCGAAACCCCGACACCGAAACCATGCTGCGGAAGTTCTACACAGACCACCAGCTGCACCGACTGGACTTCTTCAACCAGGCAGGGAAGACCGGCACCGTCTCTGATTGCTGGAGTATGGCTATTGTGACAGCAGTGCAGAAGGCAGGCAAGCCATGGAGCGAGCCTTCCTTGTAAATCATGAAGACGGTGGTCCTGGGCTGACTGGAGTGGCTAGCAAGCCTGCGAGATGCTCTTGACAAGAGGCAGAGCGGCTTCAGGAGGTCCTGCTGCCCCGTTGACGCCCTCGCAGATGTGACGTGGCTCCTAGAGCAGGCCCGACACCAGGAAGAGGGGGCGTACCTCCTGCTCATGGACGCCAAGTCAGCATTTGACATGCTACCAAACCAGACCTTCCACGGTGCTCTTGACGGCCTAGGAGTAGAGGAGACGCGCAGGGAATATGAAAATGGCTTCCTTAGAGACTAAATACTGCGTGTACGCGTCGGCAAGGCCTTGAGCTCCCACCACGGAGTCGGGACCGGTGTTCCGCAAGGGAACGTCCTGAGGCCACTTCTCGTTAGCCTGGTCATGACGGCCCTTCCCACCCATCTTCCCGAATCCCTGGAGTATCCGGTAGAGGTGGCCATGTATGCCGACGACGTGGCACTCTGGGCCTCGGGCCCCACCAAAGTCTGCAGGCGGGTACGGGCGGCCCTACAGGCACCCTCGATGCAGTGGCGAACCACCCAACGAGTAAAGAACATAGACTTTCCCTCGTCGAAACGGAGACCATCGCGATCCATGCGCGCCCAGCAGAAGCCCGACGCACTGCTCCACTGCATCTTAACTCAATGGCAGACCCCTCCCCAGGCGACGCAAAGTCGCCTACCTCAGTTTGACCGTCGACGAAACCCTGTTATGTAGGACTGCAGTCAAGGCACAACTGGACCAGATGACCCGCACCGTTAGGGGAATCAACCAGCTCCTGGCGTAGGGTAGAGGGTGCCCGCACCAGTGGGCGCTCCTGATCTACAGAGCCTGCGCTGTCTCGCGGGTCCTTTACGCACTCCCACTGGTGAACCTCAGGGACGCTCAGTACAAAACCTGGAGCTGCCTCATCGAAAGGCCCTGCGGCGCTGCGTCGGCCTCCCAACGAGCTCCCCAGTGGCCGGCACACTGGCTGAAGCCGGAAGCTCACCCATGCAGCTGCTCGCCACGCAGACAGCGCTGTGGCATGTGGAGCGCTTTTACCGAGCCCCTGGGGGTGCCCACCTCCTGGCCAGGCTACGCTCCAAAGGACAATCCCGCATGGGCAGCATGGTCGCTCTATCTCAAGACTATTTCAGGAGCCTCAGAATTCCTTAGAGAACGTGCCTTCTGCTCCCGCCGCCACCTGCAGCCGTACCCTTTGATGTCACTACTACGCTGCCATGAGTTAATTCCCAGACGATACTGCCAGAGGTCGGGATTTGCCAGGAAGCTACTGCCCTTATAGACTTGGAACCGCCTGGTCATCTGGTCTTCACAGATGGCTCGGACCTCACAAGGGAAGGCCGAGGTGCTGCTGCTTGAGGATCCACCACCAGCGGCTACCATCTTCTGCGACTCCAGTCTGGCGTTACTTCGCCTGGGGGAGGCATCTGCGCCACGGGGCCGAGGCGACCACCTCGAGCCGTCCTTCGTTGCCAAGCTGCGCCACCCGCTTGTAGACAGCTCCAGCCTCCGACTACAATGGCTTTCTGCCCACGTTGGCATACCAGGGCTGCTGGTGAACTGGCTAAAGCAGCCCACAACTCCCCCATGGTACCAGTCTGTACGTCCCTGGTGCGCTATGTTCTGGCTAGGGATTCCATCAGGCGAGAGGTGGCCACACGCCACCCCTGCAGACAAGTGGCCTCCGGTGAGGTACCGCGCCTCCTCCGCGTGCGTGGGATAGCACAAACGGAGCGGTTCCGTTCTATCTTTCTCTCTCTTTCTCTCTTCTCTCCTTTGATTTCCGCTACACTCACAAAGGACTTGGCCCACGCATATCTTGCTGCCAAGCCACACATGGCTAAACTAAACAGGGTGCGTTAGCTTAAGCCATTCATGCGCTTTTTTTACTTGATGCACCACGTTCCTCGTCTTCTTTCGAGAGCTAATAGGCCATTGATTTGATTGTTTGTAGGGTTTAATGCGGCCACGCAACGCAGGCGATGAGGCGTGCCACTGAGCCATCACGGCGGGTCCTAATAGGTCGTTCATCGCAGGAATGTTCGTCTGCCGCCACCTCGTCTGCGGGTAACATTATCCCCGGATACATGGACACGACGAGAAAGGGTCGAGTCGACTGGCGGGTTCAGATACCTCGACCCCACCCGCGTTTATATGAACCCCGCCCAAAGAATCGAGGTTAGGGGCGCCGTGGGGCTCCCGAAAAAAGGAGCTACCGTATTTTCACGATTCGAACGCGCACCCACTTTTTCTAGAAGGTAGCATATATAAATATTTGTGTGAGCTTAAAAATCGGCATGACAACATGAAGAGGCTTTAAAGCGGCCAGCAGCATTGCAATATGGGACGGACACGAAGTCTCCCCCAAAATCAAACTCAATCCAATAAAAACAGCCCGTCAACACCACATGAGGGAATTTCGGTGAGCTAATTCCTCAATAGCATGCCCAATATACCTCGGTCAGCTGTTGCACATTTTTTTGTGCTGCTGCAATTAGTCCGTAACGCCTAGAATTATGAAGATCAAGGCATGTGATATCGCAAACAGCTTGAGTGTTCCCCGCAATAACTTTATTTTTAGCAGGAGCTGGAATAGCACTCTTATGAAGCGCAGGCATTTTTGGCTTCCACAGCTGCATATACGCCAAATAATATCTGCTTCTTCCGAATACGTGGTGTCATGTCTGTTTCATCTGCGTGGTGCAGACAATGTCAAGTTGTTTCTTTTCGAATTTTCCTGCGCGAACTTACCGGCCCGTTACGACTGGGTGAGCGTTAAAACCGCGCAAATACGGTTTTCTGCTTCTCGCGGCCCGCCGAATGAGCCCGACGAACGAGCCAACCTACCCCCTGCCTCCAAGTCGACTGGACTCGCCGCGACGGCTCTCCAACCCAACCCGTCCGCTTATACATGGGGGGGTTGAGTCCAATAAACCTGCTTATTTCGACTCAACTCGCCCTCGTCGGGTCAATATAAACGAGGCTATTGTTCACTCCTGTCGCCACTTTGATCGGACTGGCAAAGCTCGCCGGGCCCCTTTCAGCCTCTACGATTGCGCTCTGCATCTCGTCTGCCACCTCCACTTCCCTATGACAAGCCCTTGGTTCGCCCGCCGTAGCGTGGCGAGTAAATCACCATTGCTGTGTTTGAGCCACGCGCTTCCTCTGCTACTTTGTCCTGCAGGCAGAACGACACCACTCGGCAATTCTTTACCGCTTCGCGACACTGATTCGCTACCCCGCACAAGAAAGGCTGACGCTGCCCACGCCGGTTGAAAAACAGCTCCCGCGTAGCAAACCACCGTCAGTGTGTCGGTCCGAAAAACCGTGGCTGCTTTCGTGTCTTGTGAGTGTCGTCAACGTAAAATCGTCCACAATCACGAAGTAACCAAACCAAACTGAAAGCAACGCGGAATCGTAAGTAGCGCAAAAAAAAATGTTAATGGGGCAGGAAGTGCGTTGCTTTTACAGGCTGGAGCAGGTTGCCTGCGAACTAAGAGTTTTGTGGGGAAGTATTCACAAAATGATGGGGTATGCGTGGTCTGCGGAAAAGAAACAGAAACTATGCGGCACATAGTGTTAGAATGCGAGGGTATCCATCCAAATCTACATGAGGGAAATATTCGGCTTCCATAAGCCCTGGGATTTAAGGGTAGCACAGAGGAAGTTAACTTCTTGGCTGTCGAGCAGACGAAAAGAAGATTAGAATGCTGGTGGACGAAAAGCATAGAGGGGAATATTGCCTACGACAGTTACCACCTGCAACAGGAAAGAAAAGTATTTTGTGCCAAATAAGTCTTTTGTATCTGCCCTAAACAGCGCTAGTATTAAACCAAGAGTGGAAAACATGGGTATTTTAGTCCTTTTTGGTAATATGACACGTCATCCCCCCGCTACAAAGGGGAAACCAATAGCAATCATCATCATCAACAGGGCTGAGCCCGCAAATAAAAATACGTGTCGGGGCTCTGTACACACCGGCGCCCTGCGGGCCTCGAGCAACGTAGATTCTGCGGAGACGCAGCTAGCTGCTTTCCCCAGCACTGCACACGTGTTTCTAACTCACTGGACCGAGCACATGACACATGATATGTAGAGTAGCTGAACAACGTAAATTCTCAATGAGTACCATTACGGACACCTATAGTGCACAGGTGTTAAGCTTTCCCTCTTGCGAGGTGGTTTGTATTGCCCCTTTACCTGGCGACAACGTCACATGTCGTGACGCGAAATACTGCTGCAGACAAGTTCCGCCGTCGATTCGCCCCCTGCCCAGGAGCATAACGCGTGCCGTGCCGCTTTTGTGAGTGCCTACAAACGTATGAATAATGACGGGATGTAGAAAGGCGACTGATTAAAGTAAAGGTCGCTTGTACATTATGTTCCCCCTTGGAACACAAATATGCCCCCGCCAACGAAAAACTCGGTTGCTTCAGACACTCAATGGCGGTAGGAGGCAACGCAAGAAAACGCGATAACGCATAATCTACAAAATCTCTTTCTCTGTTTGCCAAGCTAGTGTGACAGTAAAACTAATTCTAGCGTTCTAAAGCACAACATCACAGCTGGGAAAACGTCATCCACGGTCTCCAGCGTTAGCGAGTTCAAAAAAACCGCGCTGCGAACGAAGCGACGCTTGGGTGAAAGGTCGCCCACTGTTTGCGTGAGAGCTCGACAGAGGGCGGAAGGTGTACTGGCTCTCGTGTGGCTGTGCGGAACCATGTGCGCGATCGTTTTTCTGGAACACACAAGCGTAAAATCCCATTTTATCCCGGAATAACCCTGTCCTCGTGCAATACCACTACAATTTGAGTAAGTACGCATTTTTATCCATCTTCCCTCACTACTGTCGCTTTCTTAGCCCAGCGCAGCTCATGCTGACCGGCGTTGTCTGCGGTGTAAATGCCGGAGCATAGGAGCATCAGTGGAGAGCAACGGCGTCGCGTCACCTCTCCACTGAAGCAATGAATAGCGCTACGTGAATTTATATATTCGTCCATACTGAAAAAAACTGACTAATAAGCATGTGTGCATGTGTTTACCTGGACGGGCCTTTGTTGCTGACAGGCGCATGTAAACGCAGCTATTTTTGCCTCGCGACCAGAGTTCGAGCCGCGGTTCTCCCCGACGGGGCAATGGCGACCTGCCATGGTTGGGGCAATGGCGTTCTGGTCTGCGGAAATCCTACTCTGTGTGCTTCACTGCCGGTAATTTTCGGCGGTGCGCAGTTTATATTCTCTGCAGTGCGGTTGAAAATGAACTAGCTTCGGTGCCGTGTTGTGCGATAGAGATCAACACGAGTGCTGAGATCCTATTTTACTCGTTTTCTTGGGGCGTTAGACGTGGTGAAATGATGTTCTAGGTAAATAACAAAAGCAACGGATCGATATGCAACTTGGAGCGCGGTTAGCATTTCTTGTTTTGGCGAAGGCCTCTCAAGAGAGATGTAGGGACATTAGGCGTGTGGAAAATAAAAGGCGCAAAAACTCGCGGGTTAGGACCCGTTTGTTTACCTCGTGCGGGAGTGCTAGGGTAGAAATCTTCCCCTGTAACTTTAGTTAGGCACTGGACCCAAGCCGCACCTCTTCGCGGCTGTATTCGGCTGGCTGTTTGCGGCAAGTAAAACGGAAGAGTGGGGCGTTTTAGCTCAACTAATTACTTGTAAGCCAAAAAAAAAAAAAACCCTCAACAACACGTGAAGCGTGCGGGCACTTGGGAAAATATTTTTTTATCCTTTTCCGCCAGGCAGGCAATAGCTATTCACTTCATTATGAATCACCTTTTACTAAAATATCCTAGACGAATGCGAATATCCGAGCAAAATATGAAGCAACGCTCTAAATGTCGACATATTAATTTGTGTTAACTATAAACACATAAAAGATGTGTGGTTGGTGAAAAATATTGGAATGAGCTTGACTCCCACATAATAGTTGCTTCCCAAAACGTAAAAAGGAATTCACTGGGCGTGTTATCGGAATCCTCAAAGGGAAATGTCCGCGGCTTTTTAAGAAGTAACTGGAGAATTCTTGGGTAGATGAATGGTTCTACCTCTAACAGAGGTTAGCGCTTCAAGGAACAAGACACACGACAGAAAACGAACAGGACAGTTCAAACAGGAGCGCCCGTCCTGTTGGTTTTCTGTCGTGTGTCCTGTTTCTTGAAGCGCTAACCTCCGTTATGATGACGTTGAACCAACGAGCCCCGTCGGAAGTTTCATTAAGCCGTACTTCAGGGTGCTCACGGTAGGGGCAAGAAAACATTTTGGTGACAAATACAACAGAATTTTCGATGATCAGTGTGAATTGCCGAGCGAAGCTACGATATATATTTGTTCTACGAAAAGCTTCGAAAGCTACACGAAGCTCCACCTTCCGGTTCAACAAAGTGTGCGGGTTCCATCAGTTAATGTCGTGACGTCACGAAATGGTGATCACAATGCACGCGGGAGGCGCCAGGATCATCAGCTGCTTTTAATTGGTGCTGCTAAAATGTTATGTACACCCGCCCAACTTTTTACCAGTATCACGGGAGCGTTCGGTCGATCAGCGCCGCGTGATAGAGTGATAGGGCAAACTCGGCGAGAGTAGCCGCATGCGCACTAAGCAAATTCTGATTGTGGGGTTTAACGCGCCGACGCAACGCAGGCGATGAGGCGCGCCGTAGTGGAGGGCTCCGGATTAATTTTGACCACCTGGGGATCTTTAACGTGCGCCGAAATCTCGTACACACGGGCGTTTTTGCTTTTCGCCTCCATCAGAAAAGCGGCCGCCGCGGCCGGGAATCGAACCAGCGACCTCGTGCTCCGCACTAAGCAAAGGCCGCTGCTGCCGTCGTCTGCTAGGCTGTTCCAAGGGCAGAGGGCCGCCCCCAATTTTCGTTATTCGCTTATCACACTGCCTGCCATACTCGAAATTTTTCTTCAAGACCAGGCACGTAGCGCCAACGGAAAACAGAGTAATCAGCGTCGCCGAAGTCGAACGAACGTTGCGTTGAACGAAGCTTGCGTTCGGCAACGCTGATTACTGTTTTCAGTTGACGCTACGTGCCTGGTCTTGAAGAAAATTTTTGAGTATGGCAGGCAGTGTGATAAGCGAATAACGAAAATCGGGGGCGGCCGTCTGCTCTTGGAGCAGCCTAGCAGACGATGGCAGCAGCGGCCTTTGCTTTGTGCGCGTGCGGCTCTATCACTCCATCACGCGGCGCTGACCGACCGAACACTCCCGTGATAGTGGTAAAAAATTGGGCGGGTGTACATGTTTTTTATTTGTGTGCGGGTCTGTTTTTTTAACTGTTATAATCACTCGCTTGCGTTGGGTGCTTCACCGCAAGTTTGTGTGTGGCGCGGCGAAGACACTCGACAGGGGACTTGCGCATGGACTGCCTGGGTACTCAGTTTCAAAAACGATTTTCGCTTTGTAAATACCAATTTGTAGTATCAAATTTATTAAATTATGTTTACGCCTATAATGTCTAATTCAAGGTATTTTCAAGCTACCGTTTCGGCCGCGGTGTTTGCAATAGGGGCTCAACTTATATCTTATAAGTGATATCTTATGCCAAAGGTGTCAGTCAGTACATGTCACGCGCGATGAATACAGCAGAATTGATTGTTATCATTTGACATTACGAAGCGGCTTGCCGGCATCATCTCCTTTGTATTAGCTCGTTGCGTTGCTATGGGCTACTGTCTAAATTTTTGTTTTTTTGCTCACGTGATGGCATTGTTATTGTACGTTCTGCTCACCCAAACCAAAAACAACGTGCGTGCCGACATGGTATTCATCTCGCCAGCGTTGTCTAAGCCTTCATTGATTACCACGCCTAAGAAAGAGGATAATTTGATCGCCTGTTAAACAGTCGTCGTACGATTACGGGCCCGGTCTCATGTCCCTGTTGGTTAGCGACTCACAGGTGTCAAAGATCTTGCTGTACGTGGTGGGACTAGCGTACGAAAAAAAAGAAACGCTTCCCGCAACGCCCCCCAATCACCAATCAACGCTACCGACAGACCGAATTCAGCGGATGACGTCTGCCACGCTGTTCCTGACCGCGCAGTTGTCAGGGGGGATGTTTTGCGCTGGTTGAGTGCGGTTAAACCGAGTTTGTCGAGCGATAGCCCTGTTTTGGCGCCCAGAGCGCGGAATGGCCGATCCGCTAGACAGTACGCAGCTGCTGCTCGGCGCTGTAGGTTCGAAGGCGCAGTGAACTTCGATGCAGCCTGCGCCTCCTTGTATCATTTTCCGATGGCACACATCTTTACTCTTGCCCCTATCCCCTGTGCGCACGTCCCTGTTTAGAATGAACGATTATACGCTTTCACTCCGCAACATCATGAGGTCCTGGCCCCTGGCGTGACCTTGCTGAGCTTGAAGGTCAGGTGGACGCTACGAGGCATTGAAGAAACGAGTTTTCGGAGTTTGTGCCAGGAGAAATCAGCTTTCGCTGTAGAAAAAAAAACTGCCGCATGCTATCGTTGCCTTCATGAGCTGGGTTGCTAGGTTGTTTAACCAACGTGTCTAACACCGCTGCCTCGAAGACACCTCGATTTTCCTTGCGCCGAATTTAACTTTGCGGCCGATCGATCATGCGACGCGCCAGAAATGGAATTGTACGGAGCGAGAACTTTGCTACACTCGAACTCGCTCGATGACACCTGACACTGTCTTATTGAATGTGTCTCGTTGACTGACGTTGCAGGCGCCGCGGCCATGGTGCGCCGCTACCAGCGCAAAAGCTCCAAGGCCTCGTGGAACCCGGAGACGCTGTTGCTGGCCATGGATATGGTGCGCAGCGGCGCCATGACCACGCGGGCCGCCAGCATCCAGTTCGGCGTGCCCCGGGGCACCCTCAGGGACCGCCTCCGCAAGAACGTCACCTCCGGCCAGAGGCCGCACCTGGGCAGAAAGTACGCGCTGGGCAGCGACTTCGAGCGCGAGCTCCGGGACTTCGTGGTGGAGCTGCAGCGTAACTCGCTGTCCGTCGACACCGTGACGCTGCGCAAGCTGGCCTTCGACATCGCCGAGAAGAACGGCCTCAAGCACCCGTTCTCGGCCAAGGCCAAGAGGGCCGGCAAGGACTGGTGCCAGGGCTTCCTCAGGCGCCACCCGGAACTGAACCTCCGCAGGCCGGACTCGGTGACGATGGCCAAGATGATGGGCTTGAGCGAGGCCAAGATGAGGCAGTGCCTCGCACTCCTCATGAAGACCTACGCCGAGAACGCCGTGACACCCGACTGGCTCGAATCTGAAGGTGTCCGGCAAGCGGACGGTGTAACGTTTTCCGACCAGCCAGAGGCTTCGTCCTTGTGTCAATCCGAGTCACTGTCAACGAGCTTCACCTTTTGTGCATTGACGATAAAGCAGGAACCGATTGAAGAGGAAGATTCTGCTTCGGACGCCCTACACTTACTCGCTGACAATGCAGTCGCCGTGAGCAGCGCACGTGACATGAAACTGGAGTGTACTTCCGGCGTCTGAAGGCTGACTGTTTGATGAAACTTGTATCCATGCACGGTTGCGCTTGCATAGTCATTAGAATGTAAGATATCAGGAGGCAGTAGAAGCCGGCGTTTTTCCATCACCAAAACAGAGGTGTCTGTGTCTTTTTTTCAGCATACTGCATGGAAATGACCATTGTTTATGCAGGTCACCAGGTCGAACCGTATAACATGCCGGGGAAGGCTGTAGTTATTGAAAATGCGTGCCTACTACGACTCGCGGCGAGGCAGTGGAAGTGGTAATTGAAATTGAGCACCGGCTTTGATTGATTGATTGATTGATTGATTGATTGATTGATTGATTGATTGATTGATTGATTGATTGATTGATTGATTGATTGATTGATTGATTGATTGATTGATTGATTGAAGCTTTATTCATTTTTTTGCAGAACAACATACGCAAAAACAGTGTTGGACCCAATAGCCAGAGGCTAGTGTTAGGGTCCACAAACAAAATAAAATGGCACTTCGGTCGCATCAAATCGTAGCTTCTAATTAAGCTGTTCAACAAACATCAAGTATATATATACACACATGTACACATACATATACATATATATGTACATACATATATATACACACATATATATACACATATACATATACACACACATACATACACACATATATATACACACATATATACAGGCGAGGAAGGCTTATACACCGAATACACTTACTATAAAAGAAGAACATGGGCTTTTAAAGAATGCATTGCACATATAAAAAAGAGAAGATGTTGGTACATATAAAAAATACATTCGCACTATATTTACAGCCGACTGAAACCTCGCACGGGCCTCAAAATAAAATGAATGTGGGTTAAGGAGGCTTGTACTTAATACATAGTGTGTGGGAGTAAGACAGAATGAGCAGTTAAGTAGCAAAGGCTCCACACTCCTATTATGACTCATTTTTGCTAGGTTTCTTTATGCAAGCGTATTTTCATGCTGTAACTACACCTTTTTGATTGTTTTATTTCTTGGGTTATATCGTTCCATATTTTGGCCCCAATGAATTGTAGCAGTCGCTGCCCGTTACATTACTAACAGGTGCCAGGTTAAGGTTGCCTACAGCAGAACTTCTTGTTTGGCGCAACGAAGAATAAAATATCAAGCTGTCTAAAGGATGGCTATAATTTAATATACTGTATACCAATTCAGGTGTATTTTTCAGACAAAATTGATCAAATGTCAACTTGAAGAGCGTCAAAAAGGGGTTTGCTAGGTGCGTCTCGTCTTGAGTGTGTGACTGTTCTCAGAGCCCGTTCTTGTAGTCGACGTATAGGATTAAGATATGTATTGTACGTCCAAACCCAAGAAACCATGCAGTACGACAGGTGACTATTGAATAAAGCGTAATAAGGCGTTTTTAGTATTTTTATGTCAAATAACTTACGGGCTTGCAGTACTGCGTAGCAAGCAGATGCTAGCTTTGCACAGACAGCATCGACATGATTCTGCCAATGCAAATGAGCATCCATAGTAACTCCTAGGTATTTAATTGAGTCCACCTGTTCAATTAAGCAGTTGTTCACTGATATTTCGGCCAGCTGTTTTCGAACGTTCTTTTTTCGAGAATGAAATATCATATATTTTGTTTTTTTTTTCGGTTTGATAGTGGGTTTGTTAAGCGAAAACCACCGAGCAATGTTTTCTAATTCCGTATTAATTCTTGCTTGTATTTCCTGTTCGTTATTACCGGTTACGGCAAGCGCCATGTCGTCGGCGTACATTACTAAATCTGCGTGCATTAGTGTTTTCGGAAGGTCATTTACAAATAATGAAAATAGCATAGGCCCCAGCAACGAGCCCTGTGGAACGCCCACGCGCACTAGCTGTTGGGTTGAGCTGATATCGTCCATCACAACCACTTGCTGACGATTTTCAAGGTAGCTAGAAAGGGAGTAATACATTTGATCTCTGAATCCATAGCATTGTAATTTCTTTAGTAAGATTTGATGATCGACGGTATCAAAGGCCTTCTTTAAGTCTACAAATACGACTGTAGCAAGTTTGTTGCCATTTAGTGCCGTGTTGATATTTTGAGTGAGCTTGACTATAGCCGATGAAGTGGAATGCTTTGAACGAAACCCGTGCTGTTCTGGAGAAAGGATTTGGTACTTATCAAGAAACGAAGTAATGCACTTTGCAAGAAGCTTTTCAAAAATTATATTAATCGCACTTAAAACTGAAATTGGCCTGTAACTTGACGGGTCTGAAGTTTCCCGTCTTTATATATTGGTGTAACCTTGGCCATCTTCAGCGAAGTAGGATAGACACCATCTCGCAAACAGTGGTTAAACAAATGGCACACGGGACCTAGGGCCCAACAAACATGTATTCTTTCAATAAACAACTTCAGGTCCAAGAACTGAATCTGCTTTTTCTTTTGTGAGCTCGAACGTAAATTTGAGGCCTAAGCCACACTCCTTAAAGATTTTTATTACGTCATGGTCCCTGCGGACGAGATGACAAGGTTCCGTAAAAACTAGAAAATCATCAACATACCGCAACGCTCTTGTGCACATGCTGCTTAAGGTTTTGTCTAGAGTTCTGTAAACTTCTGCCGGAAAAATACTGCTGAGCACTGGGGCCCCCTTCAAACCTATGCAAATTCCACTTCTCGGCGCCCGACAAATTCGGAAAGCCATGTAGCGCGGTAGATAGGAGGTTGGCAGGTATAACAACACGTGGAAGCTGTAGAGTCAAACATGTGTCAAGTTTTGTGCCCTGTATACATAGTGTTGGTGTGGTGCATGTTATTCCGTTTGTCCGTGGTCAGGTTTATATCGGTCAAACGGGCCGATGCCTTAATATTCTGCTAATGGAGCACAGTCGTTCTTTGAAGGGTGATGACTATTACCACGTCGCACAACACTGCAACAAATGTAAACGTTGTTTCCCTGTTTTTAAGGACACAAAAGTAGTAGCCAAACATAAAAACCAGCACGTCCGAGAGATAATAGAGGCTTTCCATATTAGAAGGAACGAGGGCGAGTGCGTTATGTATTCCTTCTGTGTCATCACTTGACAAGGAATTTCAATTTCTTATCCGCTAGCAGTTGTGTTACTTCTTGGATGCCGAATTTCATCGCGTGCCACATCGTTTAAAATTTCCAATTTGTTGTCGCTCACACATTTTGTCCGTGTTATCTGTTCACGTGATAGTATGGTTTTCTGTATATAAATACGTGTTTTCTTTCTAATAAACTTTCAGTTGCGAGTTCAGCGTTGTGCGGCGTCCACTCTTCTTTTTGTCCGTGTTCCTTGCGCTGTTTTTAATCCCAAGTAGTGACCCCGGATTCCTACCATGAGGCAGAGAGAATTAGAAGGATAAGAATTAGGTGGAGTGCATGGCAACCTACCATTGTCCCTGAAGAGGAAAGTGTATGACAGCTGCATCTTACCGGTACTCACCTACGGGGCAGTAGCTTGCAGGCTCACTAGAAGAGTTCAACCTAAATTGAGGGCGACTCATCGAGCAATGAAACGGAAAATGATACGTGTAACATTAAGTGACAAGAAGATAGCGGAGTGGATCAGGGAACAAACGCGTATTAAGGACATATTAGTAGAAATTAAGAAGAAGAAACGGACGTGGGCAGGGCATGTAATGCGAAGGCAAGATAACCGTCGCTCATTAAGGGTAACAGAGTGGAACCCTAGAGAAGGCAAGCGTGGCAGGGGCTAGCAGAAATTTAGATGAGCAGATGAGATCATGAAGTTTGAGAGAATAAATTGGTCGTGGTTAGACCGGGACCGGGATAATTGGAGATGCATTTACCCTGCTGTGGGCCTAGAGATAGACTGATGGTGATGAACAGGTGCATCTTGTGGATACATGAGGGCACGTAGGAATGTCTAATGTATACAGCCGCCCGGTAGCTTACATGGCGAAAAGCGGGAGGCTTTGAACTGTTTGAACTGCCGCCAGCCCCCACGAAGCGATAGCAGCGACAGCCATCGGATGTGACGTAATAATGCTCTCGGTACGTTTACGGCGGTTGGCGACAGCTGGTGCGCTGATCGCTTTGACGCTATTTAGTAGTGCCTCATCGGCGCATAAGCAGCGCTCTTGTTACGAGGTCCTTCCACAGGTTAAAACATGGAGGAAGGGGTTAAAACTACAGTGAACTAGTATTCTAGTTCACTGTAGTTATAACGTACAGCGCTGAAGTTTAAAAGACAAGCACCAAATATAAGACAAGCGTAACGCTTTGCGCGCGGACTAGAAACTGAAATGTTTAATGATCGAAAGAGAGTATATATGCGTGTGCCCCAGCTTTGCGCATCCCTGTACGCAATGGTCTATCATCACATCTTATCTGTCAGATAATCGGCCTCCCTTGCCACCAGCAAAGCGGACGGTGTGCTGAAGCACTCGCCCTCGAGGTACGTCTCCAGATTTCCAAGTTTTTCTGAGAGTTTATTAGAGAAGATTTGATGATAGACGCATGCGTGCAGACTCTCTTTCGTTCATTAAAAATTTCAGTTGTTAGTCCGTGCACAACCGTTCCGTTTGTCCTTACATTCGTGCGTCTATTGTAAACTTGATCGCTGTACGTTTTTGTCGCGTCTCGATTTTAACTTGGCCAACAGCAAGCTTTGCTGAGATTCTTGCACGCTTTTTATGGGGCCTCGCTTGCCCCAGCGATGTGTCGCACACATGTTATTGCGGGAAATCTGAAGCGTAATAAAAAAACTTCTACACAACAAATACCCTGTTCTTACCATGCTTACCATAACCTGAGGTTCCGGTATACGCCTCCTGCGCTGGAGTTTTGGCGACATGCAGCGCCCCTCGTGGCCGACGCCTCTGGGTAGTACCAGAGTCCTTCTGAAGGACTCTGGTAGTACAAAAGCATACGACCCTCGCCGCCCTCCATGTGTTTTCAATTACAAGCCAGAGTGAAAGTTGATTATACTTAGTTTATCGCTTTGTGGTGCGTTTAAATGACTGCGCACTGTATGAAATAGCCCTTGAAGTACTTGCAAAGGCTAAACAAAATAATATCCGTTAAAACAAGCCGATTTATCGGCTTTCTTTTGAGCGAGCTGCAGCGGTCGTCGCGGCGGGGGACAGTATCCCTAGGTCGGGTGTTCTAACTTACTGACGACTATCACCGTTATTTCTTCTTGCGTGCGGTCGACAAAGGAAAGTTCACGCGTAGCATAAACACGGAACGCTGCTGGTAACTGCAAAAGGTTGATACAGCGGGAGCATGCAAGCGAACGCAAGAATTGCGCAGCCGACTCAGCTGACACTGCTGGCCTGCAGCACCGCCTTGAAAACGAGTGGAAATTTTGTTTTGTATTTTCGCAAACTAAATGATTCTTGCGTAACGTTTTACGCCACACAATTTACGAACGGCAGGGTACATGTATACTAGCGAGTAGGTGAGAAAATAGCGTCAAATAAACAAATTAGGCGCTATTAAAGGACGCAAAACAAGCACCAAATCGCACGCCCGCTGCCTGCAAAGATGTGTACTTCTATATTTGCATAACATAACAGCCGCATACACGGCGCCCGGCCCCGAATATTTACATACGATCATCACTGACTCTGTTGGTTCTCTTCTATATATATAGTGCAGGGGTCGTCACTAACAATCTGAACGCCGACACGCCAGTTTTGTCCTCAAAGGGAGTTAGGCAGCGAGATAAGAATAGAGAATCGGTCGCTTTCAGTTGAATTGTCACCCATCTTCACACTTCGCCAGATCATTGTCAAATATTACTAGCAATTCGCTATTTCTTTTTTTCTTTTTTCTTTTTGTGTTCAAAGCCCCGCTTCCCCTCCCAACCGATTTGCCGTCCAGCCCTCCGCCGTGTCGGCTGCATGCAACTCGGCCCTACAATTCAAAACGTTGCTGACCTTCATTATAGCCTAATAAGTGCGAACTGGGAATGTATAATGCAAGATCGTAATTAAGTAAAGTGAGAGCAAACAAAGAGAGCGAGCGGCCTCTCAGTTCGTCTGACCACCTTGTTTTGCCGCCACTAATTTCGGAATCGCAAAACAGATTTCACGCTTCTGTCGCTCGCTGCATTTTGTCACTCAGACACGCAACAAAACGGCAAGCTAACGCTGCACCGTGTATTCGTAACGGAGACGCAAGCGAGCACTGTTTAATGAAAGTGCACGCATAGTGCGAAGGTACGCATGGTCCACCGGGCTCGCTGGCTTTTTTAGCGCGATCATTGCCGATTGCGTCCCTCTAATTTTTTGATCGGCCTTGTCACCTAGAGTATTGGTTTAAACTAAAAGTTTCACTTCAAATGGTCAGTGAACCTGCGAGTGGGAGAGCGCCGTCACCGTCCCGCGGCACTTTCGTCGGCGCTGTAAACGTATTTAGCGCTGCAAAGCTTTTTTCCCCTAATGCAAAGTTGATCGCCGGAAGAGACCGGACTCATCGGGGATGGGCTGGTGACTATGTCGCAAAACAATCGGGAACATCGAGCTCATTTTGCTTCTGTCAACACGGGATCCTATGGGACCCGCGTAGCTTTGTACTACCCGGAAGTACTGCCCAGAAGCCGCTTGCGCAGCGCCCCCTGGGCAGCGCAGGAGGCCTATATATAATTTAACTTGGAAGGGCACTTATTTTTTTAGGTAATCAACCTAAGGACCGAGCTCGCAACGCGAACTAGCCACAGCAGCGTAGCGCACAATTGATTGACTGATTGTAGTGTTTAACGCGCCGACGCAACGCAGGTGATGAGGCGCGCCGTAGTGGAGGGCTCCGGATTAATTTTGACCACATGGGGATCTTTAACGTGCGCCGAAATCTCGTACACACGGGCGTTCTTGCTTTTCGCCTCCATCAGAAAAGCGGCCGCCGTAGCGCACAATTACTGATTCTCCTAATGAGATACGTGCAATCAGACGCCGCGGTGGCTCAGTGGCTACGGCGTTGCGCTGCCGAGCCCAGGCCTCACGGACGCGGGTTCGATCCCCGGCCGCGGCGGCCGCTTCTCTGATGGAGGCAAAAAGCGAAAACACTGGTGTGTCGAGATTTCGGCGCATGTTAAATATTTCCAGGGGGTCGAAATTATTCCGGAGCCTTCCACTGTGGCGCTCCTCATATATAGGACTGGGCGTCGGTTAAGAAAGTTAACCCGATTAAGCGGCAGCTTTTAATCGGCTAATGAAGTTATTAATCGTGTGTGTGGGCGAGGGAGAAAAGGTAAAAATAAATATTTCCCGTTTGAGGGAGGTTTTTTACTTACTATCATGAGGTCGGCACGGTAAAATTTGAGCAATTCCAGGCCTTTATAGCAAGTTCGCACTGCTTCGCCGGCAAATAAGTTCAACCCTTCAGGGCATGAGTATGTTCACTGATACTTCAGATTAGCTAAGCTGATCATTATCACGGCTTGATGCGGCCGGGACGCATATCGCCGCATTTGTTCTCATTTACACTATATCTGTAATCTGGAACATCGGCATTCATCGATGCCCGCCCCTTAAAAGGTACTGACACCAATTTTCGGTGTTAATATTACTACACAGTTCGCTTCCTTTACTCAACAGAATACCCTAGCTGAAATATGAGCGGCCTGCGACACGCGACGCGGGTGACATACTTCAATTTCGTCTGATTTATCGCGCCGATGGAACAGTACGCGGAGTGGTGCACAGCAAATGGACATCAGCGTATCAGCCGTCTGAGGAGAAAGAACTGATCTTCGAGTGCACCGGCATGCCCACGGAAGGAGCAAGCTGACCCAGCCACCGCGAGGTGTACACGTTTTGGGGGAGGACACAACTGACAACAGTGCACCGCAGCTGTTTCTCGCTGCTACAACTGTGGCCATGCTTAGGGAATTTTAAATGACAATGCCAGTCAGCCATGGCATGGCGGCCTTTTTGTAGATTGTGTGTTTCTGTTGTACCTTTATGTTGTGTTGCACTGCGGAAGACCGGCAATAAAGGAAAGAAAAGTGTGACGGACCCCCGTTGACACGCTGGCAGCACGAGCGCCGTGTGGCCACAGCCATGGCCCAGGCGCTACAGCCAGTGCCACGTGCGGAGGTCGAAGCGTCGGTTCGATCGGCGCAGCCCAGCTACGCCGAGATGGCCAGGCCGCGCAGCACCCGGTAGCAGTCACGGCTTGGCACACAGACGCAGCAGCCTGCCCCCCAGTGACGATAGCAGCCCCGGTCTGCAACCCAGCGGAAAGCAACCAGGCGCCCCACTGCCCAGCAGCCTGCCCTGCCCGCAGCCCCAGTCGTTCCGCTTGCAGCCCTCGGGCCAGAGTAGCTATGCCCGTCCTTCTGGCACTGGCGCACAGCTTGTTGGGCCAACTTCCCGCCGATGAGCCTGCACGGATGGCGGCCACAAACGCCCTGGCCCTCCTAAGTCACCTCGCCCACCTCCACCATGGCTAGCAGACCCTGTCGGAAAGGCCAGCGGCCACGCATCCTGCAATGGAACTGCAACGGCCTGGGCCGTCACAGCGCGGAGCTGATTGAGCACCTGCTGCGGGACTCCTCCGACGTGCTGGCACTGCAGGAGGTGTACGTCTACGGCGACACCCCGCGCCTGCCGGACTACGTGTGCCATCTCAGCGCCACCAGCTGCCGCCTAAGGTCTTGCAGCAGCATACCGGCCGCGATGCCACCCACCCACAGGGAAAGTCGCGGGGAGCGGTCTATGTGCGGGCCACCCTCAACAACGCTCCTGTTGACCTGGCCCCAGTTGCTGTCGGCCCGATGGAGTGTGCCGCCGTGACGGTACGCATGGGGACAATGGACACCACCGTGACCAGCGTCTACATCCGGCCGCAGAAACCGTCGGACGTCTTGGCGCTGTGCCGGCTGCGCGCAAACATGGACTGGGACGCTGTAGTGTGCGGCGACTTCAACGCACATACCCTGCCTGGGAGAGTCACCGAGCCACCCGAAGGGGACGAGAGCTGTTGGACGCCGCCACCTCCTGTGGACTGCACTTGGCCAAACCCGGCAGGCCTACTTTCGTTCGCCTTTGTCGTCACCCTGCCACGGTCCAGCAGTAATGCATGGACCTAACCGTGGTGATGAAGTGGTGCGCCTATTCCTGGGAGACCGGCAGCACGTGGCGTTCTGACCAGTACCCGTACTGGTAACCACCGTGAGCGAGCCGACACAAGGGCTTACGCAGCCACTAGCTGGGTGACTTCCGCAAAGAAATGGTCAAATGCACTGAGGACCTGGAAGTAGACTTCCTCGCAGCAGCCATGCGGAGCGCCGACAAAACAACGGTACGAGAAGAGGTACCTCTCTGCACGCCACACTTGGAAATGGAGCTGCTTCGGCTTCGGGTCCGCCGCAACCAGCTACAGAGGAAGGCTATGCGAAGCAAGGTCCCAGAGGACTGGATGGAGTGCCGGCGGGCAGGCGCTCAATGCCGCTGATGGGCATGGCAGCGACACAGGCAGGGCTGGGAGTCGCTGTGTTCGTCCATGGAATCTCGCAGTGAACCGGGTAGAGCCTGGCGTATCTTTAAGGCTCACCACCACCAGCCGGCGTCCCCTGCTCTCGGTTGCCATATCCCTGAGCATCACCGAAGGCGCCCTGGCAGAGCTGTTTGCCCCGATCGGTTTGCCAGGGCCGCTCAAACCCTGCCTCCAGTTCCTGCGGACTCACCGAACGCGGCGCCAGCCACCCCACACGACCAGAGAGTGGCGTCCCTCTGCTCCACGGACATCACGCTCTGTGAGCTGCAGTCCTCCCTGAATCGCTGCCCCAAGCAGTGGAGTGCTCTGGTATCGATGGGGTGACGTACCAGATGCTGCAGAACCTGGACGTGACTCAGCTGGAGCCGCTTTTGCGGCTGTTTACACGGGTCTGGTAGACTGGTGTCCTCCCACGATTCTGGCTCGTGGGGCTCATCTCGCCAATTCTCAAGGTCGGCAAGCCCCAGAAAGAGCGAGATTCCCACCAGCCAGTGTCCCTGACGTCGGCTGCTGGGAATGTCATAGAGAGTGCAGCCCTGGCCCGTCTTGACTGGATCGTGAACCACAGCGGTGTCTTCCGGGAGCAGCAAAGCGGCTTCAGGTGGAATCGCTGCACGGATGACTCCCTGGGGTACGTCATCTCCATGCTGGAACAGGCCCGCCATGGCAAGGAGGTGGCCTTCCTGCTCTTTCTAGACATGCGGTCGGAATTCGACGCGGTCGCCCACGGGGCCATCCCTAGAGGCCATAGGTGTTGTGAGGAGCCTCAGGGGCTACATCCGGGCGTTCCTGCGTGACCGGACACTGCGGGTGAAGGTCGGCCGTGTGACTAGCAGTCCTCGAGACGTCCGCTCCGGGGTGCCCCAAGGGAGCGTGCTGAGCCCGTTCCTATTCAATTTGGTGCTGGCTCCTCTCCCCGACTGCATCCCTCCTGGCTGGCTACACCCAGTGAAGGTGACGGTGTACGCTGACGACGTGGCACTCTGGACCCATGGCCCCGCCAAAGACTGCCGCACAGTCAAGGCGTGCCTCCAGGAGGCTCTGGGAGCAGTTGCGGCCTTTCTCGAGAGCCGTGGCCTACAGCTCTCGGAGACCAAAACGCAGGCCATTATGCTGCACCCGGGAGTATGCAGGGCTCGATGGCCAACACTGCCCATCACACTCAACGGACGGCCTCTTCCCTGGCGGCTGACCGTGAAGTACCTGGGGCGGCTCGAGTGCCGGCTCACATGAATGCCAGCTGTCAAAGCCCTCCGGGCACGCAGCGCATGGGTGCTCCAAGGGGTGCGGCAGTTTCTGGCTCGAGGCAATGGCTGCTCACACCAAGTGGCGCAGCGCGTGTTCCACGGCATGGCCTCCGCAGCCGTTCTGTAAGCGCTTCCACTCGCCTGCCTTCGAACTTGACGCTGGCAGTCGCTGGAGATCGACCAGCTCTGCGCCATCCGCCTCTGCCTGGGCCTCTTCTACACGTCTCCAGTGACGGGCACTTACACTGAGGCGGGCACCTGGCCCATCGAAATGTGGCCCTTGCAGGCGGGGCTGCAGCACATCCAGCGCCTGCTGACCGCAGGCGACAGGGCTGCGCTCCTACAGAGGTTCCATAGCCGGCCCAACTCTCCCATGGGATCGCTGCTCACTATGTTCGAGGAGGGCATCGAGATGCTGAACCGACCGCGCCTGGAGCAGCCACCACCAGACACTGGGGAGGCCCTGATTATCACCACGACCCTCCGTGGGGTCCGCAACAAGCGTACCTCACCGCCCCAGGCCGTCCGCCACGAGGCGGCCGCCTTACTGCAGGACGAGCTGACCAGCTACCTGCATCTCTTCACGGACGGCTCCGTAAAGCAGAGAACGTGCGAAGGGAGCCAGCCGGAGCTGCCACCTGCCCTTCCCCACTCCCTCAATACGGGTGGAGCTGGCAGAACGGCACCTGGCCGCCGAAAGGCTCCTCGAGAGGGGGCCCCAGAACCATCCCGGAGTGGTCATCCTAACGGACTCCAAGACTGCGCTGCTGCGGCTGCACGTGGCCGACCAGCCCAGCAACCGCAACGGCTACCAGGAGCGCTCCCTTGCAGCCAAGCTGCACACTGTGGCCTCCCGAGGCTGCGACCTGCGGCTGCACTGGCTGCCGGGCCACAGTGCATGCCATCCGGGGCAACGAGGACGCCGACGCCCGAGCCAGGGAAGCCCACCAGGAGGGCACCCCAGTTTCTCGGGACGTCACTGCCTCTGAGGAGGGCCGCACCACCCGGGCCCGCATGGTGCAGATGATGCACACCGACCCTCGGGTTGAGTGGTCTGGCGCTGCGACCGTTGCCTTTACGCATCAGCAGGGACACCCGCTGCCTGCTTCTCCGCATGCGCCTTTACTGCTGCAATGTTGGAGAGCGCCTGCACCGAATCGGGCGCAAGGACTCCCCTACATGTGTGGACTGTCCGGAACCAGAGACGCTGTAGCACCTACTCTGCTTTTGCCCCCACCACGCGGGGCCGAGAATGAATGAATGAATAAAGCTTTATTGCGAAACTATCAGCCGGGTTAGGTACCCTCAGTTCAGGGCACCTCTAACAAATTTCTTTACGAAATCTGCAAGGCGGCGTTGGTCGTTTAGGGCTGGGGATTGGAGTGCTGCTCTCTCTCCGGGGAACGGGCTGCATCCTTCGAAGATGTGGTCCTGGTTGAGGGCCTTGGAGCACTTTGGGCAGGTGGGGGTTGGCGTTCCGTTGTCGAGGGCCACTCTGGCTGGGGTTAAGAGGGTACCCATTTGCGCTTGCCTAAAAAGTACTTGTTCGTGTTTCGATAGTTGTGGATGTGGGCGAACGTACGGGTTAGGGTGATGGCGGAGGTCTTGAAGAGTAATGGGCTTCGGGGGCGTAGGTTCCTGGGGTTGGCTGCGGCTGCAGGGAGCCCGGAGAGCGGTGTCACAGGCGAGCTGGTTGACTCCTTCATTGCCCTGAAGCCCGGCATGACCAGGCACCCAGTAAATCCTTACGTCTCCTTTGATCTTTTGAAAGAGGCTGTGTGCGCTAAGTGGAATGTTATTGTGTAGTATGCGGGTGCATGCTTCTTGTGAGTCAGTATAGATGTTAAGGGGACTGTGTGGGGATGCATGGTGGACAATCGCTTTTCCGATAGCGTAGGTTTCTGCTTCTGTGCTATTAAGGCAGGGGCATACGTCGGAGGAGGAGAAGCGAGCCTCGCACGTACTTACTGCCCAGGCCCAGATGTTCTTAGTGGGGTGGCATGCCGCGTCCGTGAAAACATGTTTTTCATCAAGGGCTCTAGTGATCTTTTTCGAAAAATACTTGGCTCGGATTTGTCGTCTTTCGTCGTTTTCGCGAGCCGCCATGTGCCTAGGTATTGGTGCTACAGTGATGCGGGCATGGTCTTCGCGGGGAATGGCTAGGTTTGCCGTGATTGCCTGATGAGCGGAAAATCCCAAAGAACTTAATAATTCCCTGCCTGGTTGGGTGTTCCGAAGCCGTATTAGTTGATTGTGCCGATGGGCCGCGATGATTTCCTTGCACGTAACATAGAGCCCCCTGTTCTCTATGTGGGTGTTCGCCGTGCAGATAGGAACACCTAAAGCGAATTTAGTCGTCTTTCGAATGAGAGCGTTAATCCTCTCGTGATGTTGATTTGTGAGAGCGCAGTACGGTAGCGCGTATCTAATTCGGGAGATAATAAGAGCATCCTGTAGTTTTAGTAGATCAGCTTCCTTCAGGCCGTGGTTTCGATTTGCAATTCTTCTGCAGACACTGAGTAATTGCGCTCCTTGTCTTAATATATGCGCTACCGCAGAGTCTGCTTTGCCATTGCTTTGGATGTGTAGTCCCAGTATCTTAATCTCCTTGCTAGTTTGGATGGGTTGGTTGTCTAAGTGCAGTTGAATACTTGGAGGATCCCATCGTGGGTGGTGAACTGGGAGGAGTTGGGACTTTTCAGGGCTGCATTGAAGACCGATGTCTTTGGCTGCTGAGCTGATGGCGAGAAGGGCTGTTTGTAGAGTGTCTTGAATTTGTCCTGGGGAGCCCTTCGAGGTCCAAATCGTGATGTCGTCCGCATATATGAGGTGTTGGAGGTCGGGTATATTCTTCAAGGCCCTGTGTATTCTTAGCGTGGCCAACGTGAACAGTGTCGGGGAGATCACTGCTCCTTGGGGAATTCCTTGTTGTGGGTGTGGGATAGTAGGCGTTTGGTGGTCTCCTACCCGTAGGGTCAGTTTGCGTTCCCTGAGGAAGTCCCGGATGTAGTTATACATCTTTGGCCCACATTTTGTAGCCTCCAATTCGTGTAGAATTGCATCGTGGGCTATGTTATCGAAGGCTTTCTGTAGGTCCACTGCTACGATGGCTTTGAGTTGCGCCGAGCTGGGATCCTTTGTGACGTCTTCATATAGGGCCAGCAGGGCGTCCTGGGTCGACAGTTTGGGCCGAAAGCCAAGTAAATTGTATGGGAGGCGGTGAGCGTCTTCCAGGTGGTCCTGAAGTCGTCTAAGAGCCATCCTCTCTAATAGTTTTCCCGCATTGGAGGTTAGAGTGATGTGTCTGAGGTTTGTGGTGGTGATGGGTTTTCCGGGCTTTGGTATGAAGATCATCTGGCCCGTTTTCCACTCCTCGGGGAGCGGAATTTTGCCGGCCCAAATGTCATTAATTTTTTCCAGGAGAAATTCCTGATCGGCATCGCTAAGGTTGCGGAGGGCTGGAGTTGTGATCTGATCAGGCCCTGGGGTTTTGAAGCCTTTGCAGGTGTTGATGGCCGCTTTGAGTTCATTCATTATGAAGGGTGCGTACATGTATTCGTTTTCAGGACCTTGATAGTCTACATACTTGGGGAAGGCCATTGGTGGAATATGTTTTTGCCGGATTTCTGTAAAGAGTTTTTGCGGCTCTTCGTGTTCATTGACCAGTTGGGCTATTTTCTGAGTGCCCACTCTCTTGGAAATTGCTGGATTGAGCAGGTGTCTAAGTAGCTACCATGTCTTCTTCATACTAAGCGTTCCTTGAAGACTGTCGCATAGGTCCGACCATTGCTGCGCTAATAATTTTGAAGTATATTGATGAATGTGCTTGTTCAGTTTGTTGATACGAATACGGAGTGAGTGATTCGTTTCGTTCCTTTTCCAGCGTTTCGTTAAGCTATGCCGAGCTTGCCAGCAGTGAAGTAAATGTTTGTCTGCAGCGGGTTCCCCTTCGTGTTGTACTGGATATTGCGTAATTTTTTTCCACGCCCGTTTGAGCTGATCGGTCCACTCTGTGATGTATTTTGCTGAGACTTGCCAGCGGGTGGCTCTGACTTTTTCCCAGTCGGTGAGTTGTTGTCGTCTCCACTTGATACGAGGTGGTGCAAAGTCGATGTCTATTAGGATCATGTTATGATCACTACCGAGATGTTCTTGTGTGTTGTACCATCGGATGTGTAGTCCTGGAGTGGAGAACGTCAGGTCGGGGGACGTGTCGCGTTCTACCGAGTTCCCGTGACGTGTGGGCTCATGGAGGTCGTTGTGCAGCACGTACTGATTGGCGGTGGTGTGTTTCACCAGTAGTGCTCCTTTCTTCGTATCTCTGATGTATCCCCAGGAGGTGTGGGGCGCGTTGAAGTCGCCGAGCAATACATGTGTATGGGGGCTTCCTAATGGGAGAAGATGGGAGGAGATGTCTTGCAGTTGGTGTTTAGGGGGGCTGTAGATATTCGTAATTATTAGCATCTGCTTAGGAGGGCCGATTTGTAATGTGAGCACATGCTCGTCATGATGAGTGATGTGAGCAAAGAGCTGCTTACTCGTCAACATTGCAAGATTGGGGTCGTATTGATGCGTTACGTATCCTCTGATGTTCGGTGTTTTGCCTGGTTCTTGAAGGGCGATGATGTCCGGTGTTCTATCTTGTGTGTGAAGCCATGCGGTGAGCTCTCCTTTTTTCTTCGGTAGGCCTCGGCAATTCCATTGTAGTACTCTAAGCGGCTGTGCCACCATGTTGTTGCTGAAGAATGCGTAGAATGGAATCCATCTTTGATTCGAGGTTATTGATACGTTGTGAGAATTGGGCGTTTATTTCTTCTTGTTTTTGGATGGACGACAGGATGGATTCAAGTTCAGTTTGCTTTTGTTGAAGGATGCAACTTTCCCTCTTTATCTCTTGTACGGATGCAGTGAGTGTCTCAGAGTGGACTGGATGGAAACAATTGCTTTCTGAATGGAATCTAGCATTGGGGAAGTCATGTCTTGCGTAGGCTCTTCCCGTGTTCGCTTCTGCGATATGTGCTCTGTGTCCATCGGAGTGATGTGCTGGCTGTACGCACAGCTTTCATATATCGGTGGCGCTTGAGGTGTTGGTACATTTTCGGTTTGTGGATGCATCGGACTAGGTACTTGCGGTGGGTTGGGCGCACTTGGTGGTAGTGATGGCGTGCGGGGCTTCTTGGCAGGTGGAGGAAGTTGCGGAAAATGTTCTGCTGTATCGGGTGGTGGTGTTTGTTCCTGTATTTTTGTTAGGGGTTCGATAGGGTTGTGAAGTTTTGTGAATACTGCCGGTCGAATAACTTGTGCGTAGCTAAGTCCGTTGTGGCGCTTCGAGGAGTTAGGTCTAGAGTTTTGTCTACTGTCGGGATTGTTGTGCCGTTCGGCCTGTGCTCACTGGAATTTTCGGGTGGCTAATCGTTTTGCGTACTCTTGTTTTCGAGTAATTTTGCTTGACTCGATACGAGCCGGGCATAACTCATCCAGTGCTGAGTGGGGGCCAGAGCAGTTAATGCACTTCGTAATGCAATTGTGTGCTCCCGATTTGTTCTGGAAGCCGCATTCAGGGCATCTCTCTGTCGGCTGAGTACAAACATCCTGTCGGTGGCCCAACGCTAGACATTTGTAGCACTGTTGTACCTTTGGGCGATGAGTGTAGCATCGTATTTGTGTGTACTCGTATCGGACGGTGGTAGGGACGTAGGTGCCTTGAAATGTAATCAAGGCTGAAGTGGTTTGTCCCATCATACGTGCGGCCAAGATTTGATATCCTGGGGGTGATAAATTGCGTAGTGTGTCCGAGGGGGTGTTGGCTGGAATTTGGTGAATCACTCCTCGACACGTGTCGCGGTCTGCTGCGTGGTATACGCTCACTGGGTACAGCTGGCCAGAAAACTCTAACTGTTTTACCCGCAGTAGTTTCTCTTTTGCGGTAACGGAGTGAGTGATTATAACAATTATGTTCTTCATGGCTTCTACTTGCATGGTGGTGTTAGCCGATTCATTCGGGGCAAGCTGAGCAGTCAGGCCTAGCTTCTGTGTCACGCTGATGGGGCTATGTGAGGCAAGTGCAAGGGTACCCCCTGCCCGTAAAATCAATTTGGTGGCCCTCACCTGTTGGTCCTTGGCGAGGGGATGGTGCCATCCGTTTTCGTCCAGTCGGTAGTACCTTTTTGGGGCCATGGCAGTCCTCGCTCGAGCCGGCGTAGTCGGCACTGCCGTGGTCGGGTCGGCGTCACGGAGGTTGACCGAGTGGCCTTCCAACGTGCAGGATCGAAAATTGGCTTTAAAAATTCAACTTTTCGGCGAAACCGGAAAATCTTGGTGTCATCTTGTTCGGGAAGGTGTCCTGAGTCTACTGGTGCCGGTGGTTTTGGCTGATGGTCAAAATGTCTGGGCGATTTCGGTGGATAAAGACGGAGCGATGTGAAGACGCGTCCAGCGCTCCGAGCTCTCGCACGTGCTCCCTCGCGGGGCCGAGAGCAGAGCTCCACCGAGCGCTCCAGCGTCGAGGCCTTCCCAGCGCCGGCATGGAGGGCCTTCTGTTCCCAAAGGGAACTGCAGCAACTCAACGGAACGTCTTCGCCCATCGGCTCCATTACCTGGAGACAACCGGCCTCACGCAGCCGCTGTAGCCGGGACTGCTGTGTCTGACTGATGTGCCCGGACTGACAGCTTTCTAGGGCTGACAGCTCTCTTTATACCTTTCTGTGTGTGTGTGTGTGTGTGTGTGTGTGTGTGTCTCCACTTTATCCTGTCACTCCCCCTCTAATTCCCTTTTTTCTGCAGTGGGTTGTATGCAGGTGAACTCCCTGCCTAGATCAAAACATCCCCAATGCATTTCCTTTCCTTTTCCTCTCCGGCAAACCACAACCAGGAAAAATAAGTGACGTAACCGTGTGCCTCCAACGTTCGTCACGAACTCGTGACGCCGTTTCACGCGCGCGGCCCGGCGAGCGGCGATTGGGCGCTTGCGCGTTCACGAAGCAATACACGTAGCCTGAGCAACAGGCATAACCACTGTTGAGAAAGGCACTCTTGCCAAAAATTAAGTTCCACGCGCGAGAAAGGTGCCGATAATAAAGCCCAGAATCACAGCATAAGCCTCCATCAGGTCTTTTTTTAAAAGCGGTCATAAAATTTCCGCCGCAGTCCTAGGCCTTACGCTTTCAGGCAGCTCATCCGCTCAGCTACGGCGGAGGGGCGGCCGAAACAACGCCTCCTCCGGTCTTTAGGGCCACAACACTAGCATGCCCTCCAACTAAACACCTGTGACGAGGCCGCTGCTCCCACTTTGGTGTACGATGCGGCCACGAGCATGCCTTACTATTCCAGGCTTAACGAACAAGCGAGATTGCCCAGCGCTAGCACTACAGCAGCTAACTCATCTATCTACACGAGCGATACAGTGACCGCACCAATATTTTCACCGATGGCTCGGCAACAACCTCTGGTTCTGCCGGCGCCGTGGTTATACCCCGATTGTCCATGAACACAGAATTCAAGATAGCCTACCCACCACTCCCACAGCTGCGAACTTACCGCCATCCGTCGCGTCCTTCACACCATTCAGCAAGCCTCATGCCGAAGGTGGGCGATGTTCTGTGACTCCAATCGCTCCAGTCAGCCCTGTGCCGTAGACCCCATGAACAGCTACTGGCAGACATAAGGCTACTGAAATGACAATGCCGCTCAACCGAGTCATGACATTGCCCTCCAGTGGATTCCCAATCACTGCGACATTGTCGGCAATGGAAGTACGGACGCTGCCGCCCGCTTGGCACAGCAAAAGTCGGAGACCATATCTATTCCATTATCCTTAATTAACGCTGCTAGGACTCTCCGCAAACGTGCCCGGGAGACCACGACAGCCAAGTGGACTACCCAAAAGTTTACGAGCTCCCGTATTCATTCCCTGGACCGCATCTTCAGCGTCATCTTGCATTAGGCCTCCCACGGACTGATGCAACCTTTGCCGTCTCTGGCTTGGAGTCGCCTTCACAAATGCTTACTTCATTTGATTAATATGGCAGACAGTGAGGCGTGTGAAGCCTGTGACACATCAGAGACCACAAGTCATCTTCTATGCGAATGTCCACGTTTTTCATTGGCAAGAAGGCAACTCTCCTCAACTTTACGGAAGCTCGATTCTCAGCGGCCGTTCTCTGAGGAGAAAATCCTGGGCAACTGGACTTTACCGTCATCTACGCACAAGGCGACAAAAGCGCTCCTGTGCTTCCTAAAAACAACGAAATTGCACAGGAGACTGTGACACAGAATCTATTCTGTATGAAGTCAATGAACTCTAACGTCTATAGTGTGTTACGCTTACCACACCTCTTTACGCTCTGTCCTTACCTGTTTTCATTTTTTCCCATTGTTCCCCTTTCCCACGTGTACGATAGCAAACTAGGCCACAGCCTGGTTGACATTCCTAGACTTTCCTCTATTTTTATTCCTTCCTTCCTAGAGTTCATCATTCACCAAACCGCACTTAGATGGCGTAGCAGCCACTATTAATGTGTATTAGGTCGATGTGAGAGTCACCACAAAACACCGCACTGCTGTATTACACTGCACCACACATAGCACCACACCAGTCACATGGCCGCTTATGACTTCGTCTGTTGATGAAGTTGCAACCTTTGCATAAGATGCATGGGGGCGTTCCGATGGCATACTCGCAAGGTGATGATAAGGCAGTCTGGTGAAGTGCCTCAAATGCGCCCTGAGGGTATCAATTCTCACGTAGATGGACAAAGGGTGATATCGGGCCACAGCAATGGTTGCAGCTGTTGACGTGCACCGTGGTAGGCCGAGGCAAGTTCGGAGGGCCTGCGCTTGTATTCCTTCCAGTTACAGAATATTTGTGCTGCATGTACAGTCTTTGTCAAAATTTTGTGGGCCACGGTGACCGTGGCCGGAGCAGGCGCGCCGCGAAGCAGGGGCGCTGCGCTTGCCGCTGTCGGCTGGTTGCGCGGCTAAAGATAGTGAGGGGAACTTTGGCGCTTCCTTTCCTCGCATGGCTGCCGCGATAAGTGCAGCGGGGCTGGTTTCTCAGAGCAGGCGCACTTCGCTTCAGTGCAGGAACTTTGCGCAGAACTTGTCACGCAGGACACACTACAAAAGCAATAGCAAAAGCTCTCCTCGCTCTCTTTAGCCGCGCAACCAGCCGACAGCGGAAAGCGCAGCGCCCCTGCTCTGCCACGCACATGCTCCGGCCACGGTCGCCATGGCCCACAAAATTTTGACAAAGACTGTACCTGGAAGTACAGGCAGGCTCTACCATAGGGAGCCCAACAATAGTGCATTATATAGCTGCAACGTTGATTTCATGGGTGTTCCCTACGTCTTGCCGCCAATGAACTGAAGAATATGGGTTACTGCAGACAGCCGCTTCTTTATACAACGTACGTGGAGGCGCCAAGAAAGGCCTCTATCGACACTAGCGCCGAGACACTTGTGACATTTCACATACGAGGACCTTTCGCCATTAATTGACAAAGGGTATGCATACGTGGGCTTCCGCGAAAACGCGAGCACTGCGCATTTGCTGGTAGAAACTTCCAACCCCTTTGTGTGCAGATAGGAAGTGGTCAAGTCTGCAGCTTTTTTGCAGGCCCGCGCGCACGTGCCGTCGTGTCACTCCATCTGCCCATATGCAAATGTCATCCGCGTAAATCGACAGATTAACCGTTCTTGGAAGCGAGGTTGCCAGGCCGATGAGTGTTAGGTTAAACAACGTGGGGCTCAAGACGCCTCCTTGGGGTACACCTCGGTGGGTATAGTGTACTGATGTAGGGCCATGTGGAGTCATTACAAAAAACGACCTCCCCGAAAAGTAACTCCTCACCCACTGGTAGACACGGCTGCCAAGCCCCACTGCCTGTAGTGCTTTAAGAATGGCATCGTGCTCCCCATTGTCATATGCTCATTTAACGTCCAGGAACAGCGCAGTGCATATGCGCTGGGCGCGTCTCTGCTGCTACACAAAAGTTACCGGGTCGATGACGCAATCGATGAACGAACGCCCACGACGGAAACCAGGCATGACTGCAGGGTAGACGTTGAAGGTGAACATTCTGACGGACTTCTGTCTGGTTGGGAAGTTACTGAACTGAGATTTAATTATGCTCCAACCAATACATAGACAAAACCCCGACGTTTCGAAGCCCGCTCGGCTTCTTCTTCATGGGTGACTGGGGCCATACTGAAGCTGCGTCTTATAGTATTTCACTTTCGCTGGCCTCGCACAAAGCCCCTCGCTGCGGCATGTAATCCGTGTGTGTACACCGAAGGGAGAGTGCCAAGCGAGCGATTAACGTTCCCAAGGGAGCGTTGGATGTGCCACGATTCCAGGAAAAGCCGTTTCCGCCAGTTGGTTTCCCTTTCGAGGATGGCCGTTCCGGAGAAGTCAATTTTGTGGTTGACTTCTCCCGAACGGCCATCTTCGAACGGCCACACCATCTTACTTCACCTCTCAAAACCGTTTATTGCTAACTCGCAAGGACAAAATCACATCTCAGGCACAATGACCTGTTCATACATCTATTTTATTATCTTCCTATTCGCGTCACTGCGTACGCGCACAACACAACGTCACTCGCTTTGTACAGGAAGCATTCCACAAAATATGGGCCACAGCTGACAAAGCTGGCAAAAGGTCTTGTATACAAAAATAGCGAAGCCGGAGGCTCTCTTCTTTTCCTTGCCACCAATTATATACACAAGCACAAAATATGCCGTAAAAGGACATTTCACAAGCGGAGGTGTCCTCGTCAACAAACGGACGAGGAACATTCGATATCACGAACTAGGATATGTACATATTTACACAATACTAGGACGCCTGATGGCGCATAAAAAACGATAAGATTAAGAGCTTCTAGTCGCGTGCAAGGCATCTGAAAAAGCAGTAAAGACATTAAAGGGACCCTGAAACACTTTCAATAAACGGTTTCACTCTTTCCTTCGCGTCTGGAAGCACTGTGAAAGCTAAAGTTTTCGTCAGCACACAGCGGCACTGCGTGTATTGCTCGTCACGCCAGGTACGCCTTCCGTTTCTGCTTTGCTTTTGTGGCTTTATTTTTAAAGTTGCTATCGAAACGGGTTCATTACTGCAACTGAACGAAAACCAGCCACCAGCCGCTACATGGCATTAGTGACGTAATTCGAGCCGTCAAAGAACGTCAAGGCCGGGAAAGAGAGAAAATCGTTTGAGCGATTTTTTAAGTTATCTGATGGGCTTGTAGCAGTGATTTTTGGCTGAGGTACTTTGCGACCTCCTAATCTAAGTACTGGGGTGACTAATTTCGGCAAGCATTTAATATTTCAATAAAAGTTGAAAAAGGTGTTGCAGGGTTCCTTTGACAGAGTAGCGAAAAAGTTCATGGCAAAGTTAAAAAACAGACGTCGATTCACTATCGCCTTGTTTAAAATAGAATTGCAACCATTGCGCGCAAAGAGTGGTTCATAAGAACAGCAGCAAAGGCGTCAGCTCCTGATTACATCAATGCACGAAGACGTCATTGCCAAGAGGTAACTCTGAGTAAGTGTACATCATCAGCACGCTTCGGCGTGTTTTTCTCACGACACGGCCTTGCAACGTGGCCCCAGCTATACGCCTCGGCAAAGAGGGTGAAACCATGCGAATTTTCTCAGCGATAGAATTTTGGCACTTGTACAAGGTTGTAACATGTCGTTTCCGCATAGGAAAAAAAGATGCAAGTATTGTGTGCGGTTTTTGATATAGATGGAAGGAGATACCTGGAAGCGTTCCAGGCTACGGAGTCAGAACGGCGGATTGCATCGAATTCTGCGAGCATTCGCCTATGGGTTGGAGTATTAGAAGCAAGGTTAAATGGCGCAATAACGTGAGCCCCGTCGCCATTTTTCGCACGTTCGTTGTATTTGTGGGCATCAGTATTGCAATTGCGGGTAAAGCGTAAGTGGCTCTGTGAACAGACCACGAAGCCAAAACCGCCAAAAAATAGCCCACCAAAAATAGAGAGTTAGCCTCGTTTTGAGCACAGAAAAGGCACATCAGCTCGTTCGTATACTCGGGTACAACTTAAGAACAGCTACGGAAGTTGCCGCTGTGACTCATCACTGCACCCGGATATGTTACTACGCGCAACACAAGTAGCGCGTTACTGGGAATATTTCGAACAGGGGTACGAGCCGTTGCTGTGATTATTTAGACCTAATATGCTTATAAACTGCTGCAGCGACAACCTACGTGATAAAAGGCAGACATAGCAATCTCCTATCAAGACGCCCGCACGTTGACAGCCGGATTCATCGCCTAGGTGGAGTGATACCGTACATGAGCTATTGCCGTTCTTAACTTGTTCCCGAGTATAGGACCTCTATTAATAACGTAGAAGTGATGAGTGGTTGCGCGGCGTATGTAACGCTCAAACACTGCGTAAGCATCTCGGCTGATGTTCATATGAAGTTCATTTAAAGGATTTGACAAGCGAGTTGACGAAGTATACTTTAGGTTGTTCGCGACTAAGAAGCGTGCCTCTGTTCCGTGTTCGCGGTATGTTTCAATCGAAAAAAACCCCTTCCAGGCCTCGATACACAAATTTTTCTGCTTCTTTTTTTTTTTTGATCTCGTGTTGATTAGCAGAGCGATGACATTCCTCATAAAGTAATACAAAATGCAGCTGCAGTGTCGTTACTGGGCGCAACAGATTCGGTTTTGTTCAAGAGGGAACTTCACAAGTGCTCACTGAAGCATCGCTGGCGCATCGTGTCTAATCGAATCCGGTTATTTAAAAATGTACCGCGAATCTTGGCCCGCTTTGCTGCAAATGTAGTCTAAAGACAACAGTCTCTTGCTCCGGTCGTGTAACTGCCTCTCCCCTCTCCCCTGTCCACCTCTCACGCTGTCCCTTCCGGACTCGTCACTTCCATGATAACCGCAGTGGAGGTTTGCTGAATTCAGTTTGATTTTCCCGCGTTTGCACTGCTGGCGCGCCATCTGCCGGGAACCTTTGTTACTGTTGGGCTTGGCGCTTGATCTCGGAGCTTTAGGCCCTAGAGCGAGCGAAAATCAAATACCGCAAAAATTTAGTTTATGTCTATTATTAATTAAAAGAACACTGCTAGTATCAGTTATGTATTTATGTTCTGCTTCGAAAACGGCTAATGTTTTCTTTTTTTCTGAACAATGTTGACAGGTATGAAGCGTACAACCGGACTTAGTAGTTTGGAAATGCCTTGCCGGCATAAACGTCTCGCTCAGGAATTCATCTAACTTTCGGCCGGGCGGCTGAATCGAGGAAGAGACGAACAGGCAGACAGAGAGACAGACAGACCGAAAATTTTGATGTTTAAGTACCTCAATAATGCTAACTTGGGGCCAGACGTACCACATATTCTGCGGCAAAACAAAACAAAACCTGCTTTCAAGCTAACGGACTGGGCATCGCGCGCTTCTTCCCGATTGGTCATCACGAGCCACGCTGGCGGTCGCGGAGGGTAGGGGGACAACAGCCCAACGACCGACCGTTCACTTGTCCAGCTCGGCCGGCTACCGACCTCACGGCAGCATTCCCGCCTAGCCGGCGACGCGGGATTTACAAAAAAGAGAGAGCCGCAATTAGGCGGGCGACCGAGGCGCGAGCAGAGGCAGTCACTCCTCCAGGCCCGCGGGACGTGGGTACGACGACGACGCAATTATAGGTCGTTGCATGCGCGCCGATCCGCGACAGCCCGGCGGTATTAAACTGCCGCCGCTGTTACGCGCCTAGCACCCCTCTCCACTTTTTGAAAACAAGAAGAAGAGGCACGATGGAGGCGGCGATGTTTTGTTTTTCGCGTTTTGACACCCCCTGGGCTGCCATAAGCTTAGCAGGCATCTGTAATTGCGGCGTAGTCCGCTGAGCTTACGTAAGGCCGGTTTTCTTTGTAGGGTACGCGGTGTCAACGACAGGACGACATTGCAAGAGTTCGCCACGTAGACAGCGCCTCTGGCGATGCTCAACCGATTGAAGATGAACGCGGTCAAGCACTTTAAAAAAGATCAGATAAAACGTCCGTTGCGAATGTTGTATAACAGATGAATTCATTTCAAGCTGGCTGCGTTGCGTTCTTTTCGTAATGCTCAACAGAGACCTGCGTAATTTCTGGCCGGTCGTGCACAGTTCAGCTTACTTGAATGACATGGTACGTGCAGCGAAGGCCTCGATGAAGCGACGTAATTAAGCGACACAAAATAGCACGCATTCCTTCAAAGTGCACTAACGTCAGTTGTGTCTATTTGGCCCAGCAGTTATGCGAATACCACACACTCAGTACGATGCAGTTCGTTGGAAGTTGAGCCCATTTTGATGAGCTAATTAACAAACTTCAAAAAAAGACAAAACGAAATTCACAGCTCTAAAGGATATACCTTGCAAGATTAAAAACATTACCGCGTGCATGCACCGTCAGTCCCGTCTTATCAACCAAAGGCAAAACACAACGTTCCACAGCTAGCGAAAATGGCAGCTAGAGCTTAGTTAGAAGAAAAAAGTATGCAAAGTGGCAGATAAAAGCTGAAGATAGTTAATCAAGGGCTGCTGACAATGAAGTAGCAATGTTCGCTGCCTTCTTCCATTAGTCCGTGCAGTTATTTGATCGGCTTGGTAAGGCAAGAAAGCACGGAAAGATGCAGGACTAGCTAACGTCCACGTTTTTCCTATTTTGTACTTGTGATATCTTCACGACGCTCTTGATTGTACACTGTTCTGCGCAAACTCTTCGTACTACTCCTCGATACCCTGGTATTAAACACGATAACAGACTAACAGCCCCCGCAATACTAAGGCTCAATTCCAGTAGTAATTATCCTTTAACGTTAAGCCTTGCACACAACTCGGTGGTGAGGGCTCACTGGCAAGGCACGGCAGAGGCTGGCGTCGGATGGCCACAACTAGTGGACCGCCCCATCCAGACGTCCAATAATTAAACGATACTTCTTCAAGAAGACCAGAACCAGTCACAAACCCCCTATTTGTCGCTCCTCTGCGCACTGTTCGCCATTCTAGGCCATTAAAACAATTATTGCCACAATTGAGTATGTAGAACCTGTCTTCCATCGATGTGTTCGTTAAAAATTCTCCTCTGAGTTAAGTTTCCAAAGAGATGAAAGGCAGTTTGGCAACATATGCACACATACACATGACGCGTAATTATCCAACAGGTTGCATGCCCGCAAGGTTAACTGGCATCTTAACTGCTTTCAGAGACATATGCAACAAATGACAGAGTTTTGAACGCGGACAACACGTCCATATTAAAACTGCTCCTGGCCAAAAATCGCTGTCACGAAACGCTGGCAATTTGTGACCTTGCGTTTAAAAGTTGAAACCATCGCTTCAAAACTGCCAATTAAAACGTGCATTCAAATTAGCATTTCGTCGTGAGCCACCATACCAAAAACTCCGTGGCCGGACATAATAATGAGGCTCGTACAGAAATGGCAGTGCGTTCCCGAAGAGCTGCTCAAATCAAAGTGAAAAGAGTTCGTTTGCAGCACAGTTGAAGTTGCCGTATGACTTGATAAAAGGGTCCTCCGAACCTGACCGGTTCGAAGGAGCTCCTTGCTCGGAAGTTGAGGGCGCGAGAAGTCACAGGCGTGTCCATCGCGCACAGCACTTGCCACCACACTGGCTCGTCCAAAAGAGCAGTAGATGCTTCTTCGTGCAGCACGTATTGCAGGACACGGCAGCCTGAAGCACGTAAGTTCACACTTCGTTTGCATCTTCTCCAGAGGCAATTGTTCTCATTCGGATTGCACGAGGTGTCAACACGGAAGTTGACGGTAGTTCTGTCACCGGTGCACAAAGGTGAGCACTCGGAGCTTCTGTTGGCACTTCCGGGCTGCACCGGTGTAGCTAGCGCGGGGTCATCGCTACCTGGGGCAGAAGCTGAAGTTCGGGAACAGGTGGCAGTGCAGAGACAGGAACCTGGGAAAAAGAAGGGAAGAAATGAGTAACAAGACGATATGAAACACAGAGACAGTCACATCGTTGACATCAACGTTGCAAACACCCCATCCACAACGGCATCCACAGCAACGAATCAGAACAGATCAACGTCACCACAACGCATTCAACGAACCACCTCGACTTCTCTCCCTCGCCGTTTCCAACGTTGCGTGACGTCTTTTAGCGCGGTTTCGGCCCCTCCGGGGGACGACGAACATTCCTGGCCAACTCGGGAAAGTCAGTACGAAAATAGGACATTCACGGGCATTGATAGCGAGTTGCTATTCTAGCAGTAGTCAAGTGGACGACCTTTGTCAACCTTAGGTAACTGGGGCTCGCTACACACACCGAGCGCACACAAGCGTATCTGGGTTCAATCCGGTCGCTGCTAGCCGAGCCAAATCCGCCGGCGATCAGTTGAAGGTCGCGACTTTAGCACGTTGTCCTCATCGTCGCCTCCGCGTGAAACTAGCTTCCACGGGTATAATAAAGAACCAGAAGCAGTCCTGCTTAACGAAGCAATACGCCGGGGGCAGGCGAGGTACGAAGACTAGGTTCTAAGCGGCGCAATTTCAAAACTGGTTATTAACCCGCCTTGCTCCCGCAGTAATCTCGCGGTTGCACAACAACCTCGGGCCACTCGTGAGGCCCGAGAAGGCGAAAATAATTTCGAAAAACGACGAAGCGAGCAGTGCTGCAGGATAGCAAAGAAAGAGGGTCGCCAGCAGCCGAAGTCCATGTAATTACGCCCGACAGAACGCACAGCCGCAGGCTCAGGCGACGGGGGAGAAAAGATGGCGGGAAGGGACAAGCGTTCGCAGCGCCCCCCCTTCCCCGACGACGGGACAGGGTGGCGCCTGAGACCGCGCTGTGCGCCCCGGGCAGCGTGACTATCTTTCTTCCGACCGTCGGCGGCGTTGCAGGTCGCGACGGCGATTTGCTGCGAGCGACAAAGTGGCAAATAACAGTCTTTCGTGCCACTTTGCCGCGCTGTCGGTTCCCATCATACGAACCGCCAACTTGTGTAGTGTGCGACCCACCAGGAGGCTATGGCGAGGCTACCGACACGGGGAAATTGGCGGTTGTATCGAGCACCTACGCAGTTTTTGTACCGCGTAATGTCGATTTCCAGTGGTCAAAGTAGAGCGTCGGAAAAGAAAACGACCTGTCATGTTCGCGCCCGCGGCCGTCTTTATAGTTTGCACAGAGATGTCTTGCAAAACATAGAGGTGGTCAAGCTAAGGCCGTAACTGTGTGCGCGACACGGAAGAGATGGAGCGAAACATCCGAGTCAAGGATGAAAAAGACCGACGCTGAAATGTTCATGGAGCTGTCGTGTCAAGACACTTCACGCCATTTTGCCTTGCCTGCTTGCCTAAATGTGCCCGCGCTTTTCAGGATCTAGCTTGGAGTGTCTTAGGCCTAAGTTGAAGTGCGCTATCACGTTACTTTCACCCCCCCCCCCCCCCCCCCCCCGAAAAAAAATAACGGTTTTTATCGGCTGAGGTGTTCTTTTTTTTGTGGCTGCGTGAATGTGGCCTAAACTATACTCCAGCTACGAGCTCTAAGGTGACAGTGCATCTAAGTGAAGTGGCAGCCATAGCCAAGCCACCAAAGCTGACTGTAACGTGTCGCTGTTGGCCTACGCCCGTGCTCGCGAGAGTTTAGTACCGCATGCGTTGCTTAATTGTTAGCAATTCAGTGACCCACGCCTCCAAAAGTTCGCCACTGCTTCGATGCTGAAGAAAACCGGAAGGGGGAAGACCGTTCACCCAATTAGTACAGAGAACCATAGAGCGCGCGCACACAAACCCACCTCTTACCACACTGTAGAAACTGCCCCCCTACCCGCTGCCTCCAACTATTTCCTGCATCAAACACTTATCGGAGGGGTCTGTTTAAAACAGACAAATTTTAGCGTATACCGTCATTTCACCCGTGTCGCAGAAAAGCCAGCTTCGTCGGCGGCGTTGACCATGAGAGAAAAATCGGCGTGTGCACAAAAAGAATACGCAGCGCGACTTTGCAGACTGAAAAATGTCCGGATCGAAGGCGCCACCCCGCTTCAGAAAGTACTGTTACAAGGCGACGCGGAAACGTCGTGTGACGACGTAGATGTATTTACAAAATGAAAAATCTATGAGAGGTGGTGTCGCAGCAAACGTCTGGAGATGATGATGATGATGACCTCAAAGTTTGTGGCGCGTACCCACAAGGGGGGATTGGACAGAGCTAAATGACTTGTTCAAATTCGTGAGGACCTCAAAATACTTATTTATTTCCGGAAAGAGAGAGGCCGAAATGACCGAGCACCGGGCGTTCTCCTCGACGTCCTCGTTCACCCCTGATCCCCCCACACGCTCTAATGTTTCTTGTCCTCGTCGTCTGCGAGGCTTCCTCGTGCAATGCGAACGAGAACCGTCATGCACCGCGTTTCACTCTTCAAAGCGAATCTTAAGCGCCCCTCAATATTTTTTTTAAGCTGCACTGGCGTTACAGACCTTTAAGTTCCCATCATGGAAAATGATTAAATCATCATGGAAAAATGTTTTTGTGAAGTCTGGAAGCGAAGACAATCCGACAGCCATTTGCACGCGAACTGGTACCATGAGAACGAGAACCGACTCCGACTAGGGAAGCAGGCGTAAAAAGGAGTAAAGATAGGTCGACCAGTGGGCAGGCGTATGCGAGCTTCCTTTTACGCCGCCGACCACAAAGACCTTGCTACGCGATGCAATTTAGCTAATATATTGATTACGCCTACTGGTTAAGTTGGCTTCATATTGCAACAACAAAACAACTGCTGTGTTGATTTTGTGGCGCAGTTCCGAAGGAAATGCGACGTGAATCCTTGAGCAATTTAGCCAGGAGGAATACTGTTAAAAAGGACGTGAGATATTTAGTGACCTTTTTTTTAGTTCCTGGGGCATTATTTTAACTGTTAGTTGTGCTCGTGTGTGAGAGAGAGAACATTTTGATGAGCGGGACAGTGCGAGTGGAACCCTAGTCCAGGAATCCATGTGTTGCCCTACCCTAGCGGTCTTCTCCCTGGTAAAGACAGGTCTGGTGCACCGTTCGGCAGCTGGCCGTCTCCCACAGCTCAGAAAATGAACCGGTGAATACGGGTGGTATGATTGTGCTGTGCGCGCATTCCAGAATCACATGTTGGAGGGCCACTAGTTGTGAGACAGTAGCAGATGGTCGTCTCCTCTTACAGCTCAATCGACCGCGTATAAGGTCCGTCATTGTTTCTGCAGCACTAAATTCCGACGCCACGTGATGTAGTCTCTTCTCGAAGTAATCGATACAGTTCGTGCACACGCTATCCGTTTCTAGCTTAGTCTTCGCCGCAGAGCGAAAAAAAAAAAAAAAAAGCAGGGGGCAATGGCCACGCCCCGTTCATTCGGTGGCCACATCGTTCGCCTACCGCTCTTCCCTCGGCCGCAACGCAGCATGCGGTAGGCGCAGTCACGACGCGCGTCCACTTCAATTGCGGTGTAGGCATGCGGGCGAGAAAGACTACACGGCCTCCCGCCAGGATGAGGCGCACCGAGTGAGTCAAGCGGCCCCTTCAGTTCCTCCTCACCAGTCACGCGAAGGGAAACTTGACGACCACCCCAATGACGTCTTCCGGAATTCGGTTAAACGAAAAAACCGGCAAATTTAGAGCGCCTATCGATTTCAAAGAGCGAGGCATACCGCATTCCGACAACTCTTTTCTACACAATGCGGCCTCGCAATCGAAGCCGCGGCGGTACGGCATTTTACTGCAGTCGCACAGTTACAGTCGGTTTACGCACGGCGTAGCATTCGAGCTATGCAGCAGAGCTCATTACCGCTAGTCTGAATCTATAGCTCTTGTCCTTGCGGCGCTTATGAAATAAGCTGTTGGAAGCAATGGTGTATGCTAGCGACATCGGAAGGGGCCGGGGCGTTCCGCTAAATTTTCGGGCCCGTGGACAGGAAAAGAGAGAGAGAGAGAGAGAGAGAGAGAGAGAGAACGACGACGCCTACCCGGCCTGTTATGGAATTACGACTACCTAAAATTATTTTTCTGCTGCAAGTGATGCGGCGAATTCGACATCTTGTCTCGGCACGTTTAGTATTTTTCTTTAGCAAAAACTAGAACGTATATATCGGGCGTTTCACTTTACCGCGCCCGATGCATAACACTTTTGTACTAATTGTTAATTCATTTATTGCTTGTTTTAGCTTTTGTTTGTAACCATTTGAAATTCCTTTGAGGGGTAGGGGTCATCCAAACTTTTCCCCAGAGAAATATTTCCTACGCCAGTGGACAGCCACGCAGGCTGAAGGAAACTTAGCCACGTAAGACTGATAGCTGCCTGCCGCCATTGTGCCCCCAAACAGCATGTTCCCCAGCCAGTTTTAGCTGCTTTGGGATGACAGTGCAATCTTCAACGTGCCGCACACGCGATGTGGTTGGGTAGTCCAGAAGAGCGCGTCAAAGAGCTGCGACTTAGAGCAGCGGCGGCAGCTCTTCTCTTGGTACCACGAGCATGACCACGAGAGAAGCGAAACCCAGAACGCCTCCGCCCGCCGCCCCGAGGTCCCCCGCGGGGAGATGCCAATCGCCGCCAGAGCCTGGGCGCACGCCTCGAGTTTCCGATCACCCGCCTCCACTGCAGCCCAAGACGAACGTCGCGCCTCGAAGACGGGGCCGCCTTTATTGCTTTCCCTTGCGCCGCCGCTGTTGTGACTGCCACCGCTTCGGAAGAGCCATCTTCCCCCTCAAGAGCGTGCAGAAAGTGAGGCCGGCCATCGCCTGCCGCTGTCGGTATGCCCGGCTGCCAGATGTTGTGTCTGCCGCCGCGACCCGTCTCGACGTGGAGTGCGTGTGTGTAATGAGCTGCCGGCTGCTGCTGCTGTGGCCCGTGCCGCCACCGCACAGCTCCGGAATGACGCCAGGTGGCGCCGTGGTCGCTACTGCGCATGCGCCCGAGCATGTTGCTCTTCTTGAGGTCACACGTGAGGTCACGTAGCTGCCCTTCCTGCCTTGAGAAATTGGTCCCCCTCTTATCCAGTTACTGCGTCGTCTGCAGTCTCTTTTTTGTTTGCTCTCTTGTCTCCATGGTGTCCGTCCAGTTAATGCGCTGTCTGCAGTTTCGTGTGCCCTCCCTCTTTTTACAGCCATCCGCAGCTGCTGCCAGCGGGCAGGTCATTATAGTCGAGGTTAACGCTTTGGATTCTCCGCTGGTCACATAGCAATGAACTAGATAGCTCTCTACACAGTCTGCGCCCAATACAGTAACATCCTGCGACAGCGTCGGCTGCTTTGCACCCTTCCCACCTTGGCAGCTTCGTTGCAAGACACTGCGGTCATTGACGCCACTTTGTAAGGACACCTTCAGTTTGAGCTATGAGCAATAATTCCGCAGCGGTGGCGTTTACTTTTGCTCCATCGAGGAAATGACTCTATGCTCAAAAAATCGGCCAAAAGAAAAACATTTCGGTTCCAGAGCCTCACTGATCCCGGCGACAACGTTGAACCACAATACAGTGGACACCCGTTAAGACAAACTCGGTTAAGACGAACACTATAGTTACGATAAACAACATTTTGCTCTCTTGTAACGTCAGCAGTGCGAAAAACCACCAGACTTAAGACGAATTTCTGATAATACTGTCGCGAAGCGGAGATCTCTTGATGTTTTCTGGTTGTTTTTTAAGTTCTGCCCACAGCCAGGGCTCTTCCTCCAAAATGTTGTGTGCGAAAGCGCTTCGGACGCGGCTGGGCGGTGGCCCCCTATTTTTCCTAAGAAACAGCTCCGGCGCGTGTGTCTGCCCGTCGGCCGACTCGGGAGACGCGGCTCTCGAGAGGGACCATCGGCGAATCTTGTGTTACACGCACGCACTGGCGTCTCCGACCCCCCGTTGCGCGCCTACGCGGGCCGCTGTGTACTTCCGACGACCTTCCCTTTTCCCCTGTTTACTTTAGTGCGTTTTGTCTAACTACTTGCTCTACGCCCGTAATTCTCCAAGCGCGCGTTTTCGAGTCGGAACCTTGTGTCTGTGTTTTTGGTCCTTTTCACTTTGGCGGGGACATGTCTGATTGGAGCTAAGAAGCGTCCTCCTGATTGGCTGCGGGTGGGCCTTAGCCTTTTCCCACCCGGTCCGCACACGCTAGGATGCGCTTTTTCCCCCAATGCGTCCCCCCAAAGCAAATATAACGAGGCCCCTCTGGCGATTGAAGAGAGAGCAACACCAGGAGAGCCGGACTCTGCCGCTCGTCGTCGTGCCCTCCCGCCGGGAGCCATTCGCCCGCCAACTATGTCTCGCTAAGTACTCTGAATCTATTGACTGTCTCTTTCATCTATGTAATAAGTGTAATTGTCTCAAGTTTGTAAGTGCTAATTTCATCAATGTCATCTGTAAAGTAAACAAGTTAACCTTAAAACTTCTTCGACGTCTCGACTTTTTCCTTCCGATCTTCATGCTACAGTAGCGGCAGTATGTGACCAAAAATACTACGTTACAAAAGTGGTGATAGGTGCGGGGTAGCGAAGACCCCCTCTGCCATCATGGGCTCCCCCTTCTCATCGCTCGGCTTCCTGCTGCTCATCTTCGAGTTCTCCTTCTTCTTGACCGGGCAAGAATCTTCAGTTTTCTCGCCATCCGTCCGGTCACCGTCATGGGCGGCAAAGGCAAGCGAAGACATCGTCAAGAGTGAGAATGACTTTCCGACTTCGCGGCCGTCACCGCGCTATCAGCGCGGGGCAAGCCGGGCCCGTCGTGCTCGGCACCCGCTCCTTCGAAGAGCCCCCGGACCAGACGCGGACCGAACGCCGCTGCGCCGGCCACTCTCCATCGCGGCGGCGAGCTTCCCGCGCACGCAGTAAGGTGAGAGATTTTTGCCTCTCGGCGCACCGCATGGCTGTAGGCCTGTAGGCTTTTCTTCTCCGTGCGTCCGGGGCGCCCACTGACTGGTTGTCTTTGGTTCATTTGCTTTGCCAGCACCAGCCTGCTTATGTAACTAGCCGCTGTAGATGCTGAGGCAACAATTTATGAGCGTGCAGCCGTTTTTTCGTGGGGTATGTGGGCTCTTCGCGCGGGAGTTGGACAGCTTTGTAGTCAGAATCTTAACGGCACAGGCGTTCGGCTCTCCCGGCAAAGGAGCCCCGAAGAAGAAGCCCCCACGCGCCTATGAAAAGGCTGATTTTTTCGCAGATCTCGCTATATTAGAGACTGCTGATATCCGTTTCCTCGGCTCCTTTCCACCGAAGTTAGGTTTTGTCTTGAATCAAATACGGCAGCCACTTCGGGGTTGGGGGTCTGAGGGAAACGAGGAGTTCAGAAGAGATGTTTACGCTGCACGCCGCTGCTCGAAGTACAAAGACACCAGCAGGGGTGCCCGGGATGCCGCGGACGGGGAGAGCTCGCGGGCGGGCAGTTTTGCGAATGCATCGGGTTGGCGGAAGTTTCTCACCGCTGCTGAGATGTGACAATCTTTTCTTCATTTGTAAGCATGAACACTAACTTTAATGTAGCTTTAACGTCTTCTTTGTTATTTTATCATGTTCTACCTATATCGTTACCGCTCCTGTTCATGAAAAAGTGTGTATCAATGTTCTTTTTTTGTTTGTTTTATTGTTTGTATCGGATCATTGAGCGGTTAGGAGCGTTTGAACTGTTCTGAAGGGCTTCGTCAGGCGTCAATGTTTATTTTGTATCATACTTCATGTGCGCGACCGCCAAGTTGTGCAGTTTGTAGCTTTTATGTTTGGATGGTTGGCAGTTTTCCTGGTAACTCGTTTTTAGTTGTTTTTCGTTTTGGTTTCTAGTAGTTTCCCTGTCACTCCTTTTTATAAGAGCTTTTTAGCATTGTCTAGAGTGTTAGTACGATCGTCTGGATCTCCCTTGGGTGCATTTTGTCACAGTTGACGAGTTGAGCTGGTATAGAACAAGTAAGGTTCTATATAGAAATGTTGTGTCGAGTGAAGTGCACAACTGGAGCGCGTAGATTTCCACTTATGCGTGAGTTCAATACAGTGAGCCCTTGTGTATAATTTTTTCTGTTTTATAGTGCCTTCTCATGAAACGTTTGTAATTCTATTCTTTAAGGCACTGAGTATTTTCTTGAGTGACGATGGCCGAGAATGCGCCTGTTTTTATTTTTATTTGCTGGTTACGTGAAGTTGGCTAGATAGCTTCAGTGTTATGTTTATGCGACCTGTTGTCCAAGGACACATTTTGTTTCGCGTCGAGCTCCCCAGAACTGAGTATGCGGACCGGCTAGCGGAGCTGGTTTTTCGATCTTTTTTAGTGTATGAGTTTTGGAATGCGCATGTTATTTTGATGTTATTCATGCTGTCCTTGTTATTTTCTTGTTGTGTCGTGTAAAAGAAGTGTTTCGCCTGTGTTTGACAAGAGACTATGCGTGCGTGAACTGAAAACGGAACTACATTAAGTGACCGTGTGCGGTGACTGATTCAGCCGAGATACTTTGTCGACTACTGTGTGTTGATGTTTGTTTTCTCGAGTCCGCACGCCATGTCATTTAGTTGTCACTGTCAGCTTATGTCATTCTTGTTATATAATTTTAAACTTTGTACAAGAGTGAGGGCACTCTTTTTCCGTCGGGGAAGGTGTCGCGAAGCGGAGATCTCTTGATGTTTTCTGGTTGTTTTTTAAGTTCTGCCCACAGCCAGGGCTCTTCCTCCAAAATGTTGTGTGCGAAAGCGCTTCGGACGCGGCTGGGCGGTGGCCCCCTATTTTTCCTAAGAAACAGCTCCGGCGCGTGTGTCTGCCCGTCGGCCGACTCGGGAGACGCGGCTCTCGAGAGGGACCATCGGCGAATCTTGTGTTACACGCACGCACTGGCGTCTCCGACCCCCCGTTGCGCGCCTACGCGGGCCGCTGTGTACTTCCGACGACCTTCCCTTTTCCCCTGTTTACTTTAGTGCGTTTTGTCTAACTACTTGCTCTACGCCCGTAATTCTCCAAGCGCGCGTTTTCGAGTCGGAACCTTGTGTCTGTGTTTTTGGTCCTTTTCACTTTGGCGGGGACATGTCTGATTGGAGCTAAGAAGCGTCCTCCTGATTGGCTGCGGGTGGGCCTTAGCCTTTTCCCACCCGGTCCGCACACGCTAGGATGCGCTTTTTCCCCCAATGCGTCCCCCCAAAGCAAATATAACGAGGCCCCTCTGGCGATTGAAGAGAGAGCAACACCAGGAGAGCCGGACTCTGCCGCTCGTCGTCGTGCCCTCCCGCCGGGAGCCATTCGCCCGCCAACTATGTCTCGCTAAGTACTCTGAATCTATTGACTGTCTCTTTCATCTATGTAATAAGTGTAATTGTCTCAAGTTTGTAAGTGCTAATTTCATCAATGTCATCTGTAAAGTAAACAAGTTAACCTTAAAACTTCTTCGACGTCTCGACTTTTTCCTTCCGATCTTCATGCTACAGTAGCGGCAGTATGTGACCAAAAATACTACGTTACAATACGAACAAATTTTTACGGTCCCTTGGAGTTCATTTTAACGGGAGTCTACTGTATATACAAAAAGAAGAAATTTAAGATTCTAATCATGTTCTTGGATGTCATACAGAACCCAAAGTTTCGCTGGTGCAGAAACCGAACTGTACTCCTTTGACAACTGTTATATTAGCTCTTCGTCAGCGACTTTTAGGGGCGAAGCTCATCTTGCTCGGGCCATGTACCGGCCGTACACGGCACATTGTACACAGCACATTGATGATGATTGTGGCAGGATACCCCTAGGGATTGGCCAACCAAAGATTGCCCGAAGAGGTCATAACGTTCAACGCGTGCGTTGCTACCCAACAAGGAGGAGAGGAAGAAGAAGAGGTTGTCTCGTGCCCTGTCCCGTCCCTCGTTGCTGCCATACACGGCGGAATGATGATGATTGTGGCAGGATCCCCCCAGGGATTGGCCATCCAAAGATTGGCTGAAGAGGTCTTAACGTTCAACGCGTTCGTTGCTACCCAACAAGGAGGAGAGGAAGAAGAACAGGTTGTTGTTCGTCGCCTGCGAGCTGGAGACACGTACCGGGGGTACGCGACACAAGACGCTATGCAGAAGGCGACGGCCAAGGTGGCTGAAATGTCACACACCGAATTCGCCAACTTACCCATGGAGATTCTCATCGTCCCAAACAAGCCCTACATAATCACCACAAACATCGACGTCGTCGACGGGCTTGTCAACGGAGCGGTGGAAAGCTTGACGTGTGGAGTCTTTCTATGATGTGCGGGCGAATGTTTCACGGTTTTACCGATAAGCATTTTAGCTTCGCCCCTCTCATCATCATTCACTTCGTGGAGATGGTGGGATTTTTTTTTTTTAAATCTTGCTCAACTTGTTCCTCCCAGGAGTCAAATCAAAGTGGGCACAAATTGGTAGCACCGACTAAAGAAGGCCGCAAGAAAGAGAAACATTTCTTCCCGCTTGTTCTTCAAGGCGTTCAGCACGCAACAAAAGCCGCAGTACAAACACTCTTCGTCACTTCAGCCTTCGCCGCTGGGAACTTGATAGCCTTGCCGCTTCACTTGTTCCCTTTCCTTGTGAGATGCTTCTGGTGTTACGAGGCGAGCTGACCGTTTCTTTGTCTTCTGCGCCGGTGAAGAGGCAAGAAAGCCCGCCGGGCCAACGCAGCCCCGCGAGAGAAAATCTCGAGTGGGTGACGAGGGGCCGTGGTCGGTAGGCTTTTCCGTGCATTCACCACTATACGCTGACAGGCCGCACTCACGCTTGTCAAGGGGACGTCCCATTGTCTTCAACGCCAGGCCGTCGGCCACAGGACTCCTTCTTCCTTTGTTCACCCAAAGCGGTAGCCTCAATTTGTCGTTAAACAATGGCACAGTATCCACATCAACGGCCTGTTAACACAGCCGCATACGCGCTTGACAAGACTCGACGTTTCCTATTCGACGCCAAGCATACGGTCGATGCGCCGAAAAGAAGAACTCTCGAAACCAGTTTTATCCGCGCAGGGAACCTCGACAGGGATGTTCACGAGGCTTGAGACAATTGGCTGTCTCTTGTACGTGGCGCACGAACGTTGCGCGCTGAGGTCCCTTCACACCCGACGGGGGTGCACTAGAACGCAAGGCAAGCATTGTCGGAGTCCCAGACGTCAAGAAGGGCCCACTTCTAGCTCTGGGAATAGAAGCATCCAAAATACGCTTCACGCCACAAAGTATTTTACTGTGGAGCTCGCTACAGACCATACCGGAAAAAATTAACACTTTTACAGCATACTTCGCAAGACAGTAACGGCCTCGACATGGATCTTACACCTTTGTATCCTGCACATTCTCTTTTGCCATGGCACACATGTATTTTTCCCCCGTCTCTGTTGTGTGCGCCACTGTTGAACTGCGCTCAAGAGCTTAGAGGACATGATTTCGACGCTAATTCCTGCTTTGTCTGCAGGCTCAGCACTTGATTCGTGCTCGTAAGCAAAACGCTTAGGAGCATCATCCCATACGGGTATTATGCGATTAGCCTCCAGCCGAAGGAGAAATTAACGCCTACTGTGGATATCCTGTATTGTAAATTTTTCTCCTCGAGTGTACGTATACTTCCCACAATATTTCGTAGCGTTAGCAGCAAACCGACCCGAAGACAGCCCCCTCGCAGTGAGCCAAATACAAATTTGACAGTCCAAGGACCACTCCCAGAATAAAGGGGCTCTTCGCCAGAAAGCAGATTAGGCGTTCGCTTTTACGGCAAATGCAGTTGAGTTGGTGTGGGCTCTACAAACACGCGCGAATTAACCTCGTGCAATCGCCACCCGCAAGGTAAGGAAGCGCCTCCTGCGGACAAGCTACCGTCCAGCGCTCTAAGCCGCAAACGACAGAACCCTAACCCCTTTGGTAGAGAAAATACACATTTAAAGAATATGGCCGCACTATCATTGTGTTACACGTTATACTCGGGTACAAAACAAAAAACGGCAACGGAAGTTGTCGCTGTGCCTCATCGCCGAAGCGGGATGTTACTCCGCGCGGCGCAAGTAGTGCTTTTCTGGGAATATTTTAAACATGGCACCAGCCGTTTTCGTAATTTCTTGGACTTCATATGCTTTTAAACAACTGCAGCTACGACAAACAAACTACGTGAGAAAGAGCAGACGATATGACGCATTCATAGCAATGTCCTTTGCAAACGCGCGCGCCCATTGACATCCGGGTCCGTCGCTTAGGCGGAGTGATACGATACATGAGCTATCGCCGTTCTTAACTTGTTCCCGAGCATAGGATACGATACGATAGGATATGCTACAGCCTTAAAGAAAAGCGGATAACCGGTCCCGGTACCGTACCCGGTAGCCAACCAGCGCACTGAGCTTGCGCAGAAGGGGCGAAACCCGTTTTGCGCATGCGCAAGTGCGCCGACCGTGCACTGGACACTGGACCGGGACGGGTTCACCGTTCTGCTATGACTATATATTATGTTACACGTTAAAGGTACATGTAAAGTCCCTGTTTCGGCTTTTGCCGCTGAAGGGACAGAGTATCCAGCGGACGAAATTTGAGCTTCCCAAGCAACCACGGACGTCCGTGGGACGTCCGAAAAACAGCCGAACATCCAATGTCAAATTAGGACAGCCATGTCTGGATGTCCACTGAACGTCCCTGTTCGAATGTACAAATGCGGACGTACTATGGGCATCCAGCAATGGATGTACAGCGGATATACATTTTGCGCATGTCCAAAGGACATCCGCCCATGGAAGTACAAAGTTGCCAGGAAGCATCAAATAATAGCGTACATTGAAGAAAATAGCTCAAACGGAAACACTATCCAGCTTTTCAACTGTTTTTGTACATCAAGACCCTTACTTGTGTATTGTAAGTTGCATCTGTGTGTTACCTACCAAAATTGAGCCAATTTTTTAAACTTTGTTGAAGCGCCCCGCCGACTCTAACGATGATCTCTTTAGGGTAGGGTATATAAGAAATGAAAACCGCTACATAATGTGTGAAGCAAGTGTACCTTGTTCATGTACAAGCAAGTACCTTGTACAACAAGTACAAGTACCTTGTTCAAGCAAGTGTTGCTTGAACACTTGCTTGAACAAGTACCTTGTTCAAGCAAGTGTACCTTGTTCATCTGTCCGGTAGTGTAGTGTGTTGGTGTTGTGCGTGTAGTATCTATTGTCGGAACATATGCTTTTCGTTAATACAACATTTGTGATTCTGTAAATTTTTACTGAACGTCCGAAATACATCCGATTCCGGACGTCAGAATGGACGTGCAGAAGTGTTAAATCCGGACGTCCCACGGCCGTACATGGCATGTCCGTCGGCTCTGAAACGGACGTCCAGCAGACGTCCGCTAGAGCCGGAATGAACGGCTGACGGACGTCTGGTGGTTGCTTGGGTTGGGTGACATGGACGAACATTTCTTTCCTCCAGAGTCGGCGTACATACAATACTATGATAAAAAAAAGAAACTATGAGAAATAACGGGCAGCGGGATTAACATTGTCTTGCCAGACATGCATCGGCCCAGCATCAAGACGGTACGCATCAAGACAGCCCAGCACGTGCACGGTACGCATGAGCGGTTCACAGCCGGAACCACCACCACCGCCTGCAGCCGGGCCCTCCTCTCTACCACCGAGCCGGGCCGCTCACAGCGGGGGGCATTTTCGCGCCTCCGTCGGGAGTGCGCGCGTACAACACAATCACATCGCAGCGCACACACAGCTGCACGCACAATCGGAATTGCACGTCCATAAGATGTTGCCGCCCGCTCCTTCCGAGTCCCTCGCCGCCTCCTCTCATTTACCTTCGGAGGCCACCAAAAGAAGAGAAGAAAGGAGCGAATTCGGCGCGCCAGTTACGCCCATAACTCAAGCTAGGCTTAGCGCGCGCTCGTCGGGAACTTGTATGCGGGACAGCACTTCGGCGGCCGCGGGGGGAGTTCGAGCATGCGAGTAACAAGGCTGTCTTTGTTGGCGTCGCGATACGTGTCGGCGTGGTGGGCCGGGATGAGGCAGCGCGGAGAGCGCATGAAGTGGCATTAGGACGTCACAATGAGCTCCGCCCTTACAAAAATGCTTTTTTACATTCTGTAGACGTTCTGTTGACATCCTACCAACTTTATTGCTATCCTACATACTCTTACATTCTATTGACAGTCGTCTGTAAAAAGTCTACTGAATGTATGTTGACACCCGTCTGTTGACTGTTGTATGTAGAAAGTCTACTTAATTCACGTTGACATTTGTCTGTTGACGGTTGTATATAGAAAGTCTACCTCATTTTTGTTGACATTTGTCTGTTGACGAGCTTCTGTAGGATGACCACTAAAACACGCTTTGTCTCAAGTTGAATTTAACGCAAACATCTTTTTCCTTCGTCCTGGAGTCCGATTTCAATTAATTCATATTGGTTTTTGCTAAATACCAGGACAGGTTCACAATATTTGGGGACAAACTATTTACTTGACTTTAACCAAATTACGTTACTTTGTTTGAATCAGGTTTTAAACACGCACACACACACACACACACACACACATAAACACACGCGCGCCCGAGCGCCTGCACGCACGCACGCACGCACACAGACACACTTACTCTCTCTCTCTCTCTCTCTCTCTCTCTCACACACACACACACACACACACACACACACGTATCTTTCTCTCTCCCTCTCTCTCTGCATGTATCTTCACACTTGTGCAGCCCGAGAAAAAAAAAGTAGCAAAAGGGAGCAACTTTCACTGTTCGTATACCTCGAGCCGCGCAGTTTCTCCCTCGGAACAACCAGTTCGTCCCTCAGCCGCACGGGTTGGTACTTCACGACCCGCTCGCTTTCACTCTTCACGGTGATCAACATGACTATTCAGCGGTTCCGAACAAGCGCCAGCCAGCGGCATCAACCACGCGCAACCGCTCGTCACTGTGTTTTTTGATTTGCGCAAGCTAAGTGCCATGCATGGTTGAAAGGAACGAATTATGCCAGTAAATATTTCGCGACAGACTACTGGACGTGTCTCCAACAACGGCGATAATCTAAAATCGCCTGCTATGCCCACCTAATACGGCCGGCGCAGATGTTTTGGTCGCTCTCGGCCAACCGCCAGCGGCGCCCCTCCCTCTTTGCGTACCTCCGGGAGAAACGCGTCAATCACCGGAGGCAGCCGAAACGCGGCGCGCAACCCATTCCAGATTTCCGTTTTGTTTAGTTACAGCTTGCAACAATAAAGTAAACATGAAGATATGTGCAATTGCTTACGTTCCAGTGTTTCGCGGTATTATATTTTGGAAATAATAACGCGTAGTTTTGTAAACATGCAATGAGAGGCGCGCCTCACCGCGGCATCGGCATCCCGCGGCTGGCGGGTATATATACATGAAGTGCATTACTAGCATTTGTGCGGTGTCGGTGTCCTGCTTGCAAGCGCTTGTGGTTTTTCGGATGTAGTACGTTTGTGAGGGGGTTGTGTTGTGTTTCAGAAAGTGCGCGTGTGGATGTGTGGCTCCGCAAAATGTGAACCCTCGCAGACGAGGTTCCCGAGGCCTATAATCTGTTTCTGCTTTCTTTTTTTTTCATTTTTGCTCCCACTAAACGATCTTTTAAAGGCCAATAATGACGACGTTCTATTAAGCTGTATTGACACCACGGTCTAGGAATGGCCGGCTTTTCTCACTGCATCACGTTTCGAATATCCTGTCAGAAACGCTTCGGTTAGCAACAGCGATTGAGTATAAAGTCTACAAAAAACTTTCTGTAGAAAGTCTACAGAAACGTTTCAGTTCAAACACGGTGGCCAATGGTTGACAAAAAGTTGGTAGGCTGTTGCTAGGAAGTCTATAGACAGTAAGTAGACAGTCTACTCAATGTTGGTAGCTTTTGTCGACTTTTGTCAACAAACATTGAACTCAATGTTGGTAAAAATTTTTATAAGGGCGCGTTTTTCCTCACTACGCCGATTGCGCCCTAAAGCCTAATCGCCATGGGGCATTGATGTCAGCCAGCTAATGCCACATCAGTGCCGAGAGAGAGAGAGAGAGAGAGAGAGAGAGAGAGAGAGAGAGAGAGAGAGAGAGAGAGAGAGAGAGAGAAAGCCAGAAGTCAAGAACGCTAAAGAAAGTACAGGAAAAGTGCTTTGTTTCTTTTACAAAGATATTAACTTTTGGAGTGTTACTGGCGAAAGTGAAGACAAGCACACGCGCCCGGTGGGGACCGAACCGGATACGTAACCTGCAGGTTACGTATCCGATGTGCAGGGGGACTCACCGTATCACATTCCTATGGGATTTTCATGACCCACGGGCTTTTTTAAAAAACCAACACGAATAGTTTTCCAAATCCATGAAGAAGCTCCAAACGGCCTTGTTTGCTTATTTTGAAGAAAAAAAAATGTCACATCTTTACTGAAATAAAGAAATGGAACTCCGGCTTGCTAGACGGCTAACGCTATCTAGTGATATCTAGATAAACCAAACTGTGGCTCATGTTTATTTTATTTCGTTAAAGAAATGATATATTTCTAAAAGAAGCAAGCTATGCCGTTAGGAACGTTTTCGCGTACCTGTAAAAAATTGTATCGCTGCCCGATGGTTTTTTGGGCCATGGGTCAAGAAATAATAGGTCCCATATGAATGTGGTCAGGTGAGTCCCCTTTAACAACACTGCTACTCGAGCGAGTTACGTATCCGCCGCCTCCTGGGGCATTTTATGAAACTTTAGCCTACGCTTGGGGGCCTTAGTTACCCAGCACTCCTCTGACACCGCTTTTATATTGGGGGAAAAAAGTTTACGCGTTCTGTCGTGTACCATGCGGGCAGTAGGCCAAACAGGATAAAAGGAAAGCAAAGACCGTGAACAATGACTCACCTCGTGGGATCCACTCTGACCGGGAAGCCGTCAATATTGAGCACGTTCTGCTCCTTGCCGAACTTCGAGTAGCTGAAGGTCACCTGCGCGTTATGAGCAGAAAGTGGGGGGAAAAGGCAGAGTTGAGAAAACATGATCTTAGTTACACAGCCAACACGCAAAGATATTTTCAGCATCTCGGCGTTTGCACACACGCTCCCCCCCCCCCCTTGGATCAAGTGCAAATCTTATTAGACGATTGTTCCAACAATTCTAGCAAAAACGTGCGCGCAATGTGACTTCTGAAAACGATTTCTGACGAGTAGGTGGGCAGAACAAATGCACCCTCTTCCACATCGCCAAAAACCACTTGTGTTTTAGACGACGTGGAAAAGTGTCGGCGATTATCCATATCCGCGCCAGTATCATCGTCGATCATGAACCGTGCCTTTAAAGGGTGATTCGCAGAACGTGCACCTACGTTGGGTGAAGCTCGCAATACAAAGTTACCAGCGGGGAAGCAGCCCTTGTCGTGTATTTCTATCTGTCTTTGTTTTCTTTTTTTTTTTTGCGCTGTTTTGCCGAGAATATGTACCAACACGCCCATGTTTTCAACGTTAAACTATTACAAGGAATCCCAATTGCCATAATAACGCAATTACCACGACTAGAGTTATAATTTATTCAATTTGAAGCCTGAGTCCGCTTAAGCTAGCTCGAAGGCGATACAATGTATACACTTCACTCTGTACGCAGCCAAACACTGATCGTGACCGAGACGCCTGAGTCGGAAAACAATCGACTCCGCTTCTATTCGGGCGTGCGTGGGACCGAATCCTATACGGAAGAAAAGACAATGGACGGTAAAGGGACACCCGAAGGCCAGTTTAAATGGCACCTCCTTCAACCTGAAAGCGACCGCTCAACATACATGCTTATTAGAGGCCGAGGTACTTGACCTAGAACGCGGAGTAACGCTCGCGTGTGGCGCGCTAAACTGCTGTAAGTGCTTCAGCACTTACAGCAGAAAGTCAACGTTGCTGACGCGTTTCTAGGCCTTAGCGCTGAAGTTGTACCGCCACATTTTTTTCTAGTCTGAGAAGAAAACAAAAAGGACTCCGGCAGTAATGCGATAGCCTTATCACGCCAACGAAAAGGATTCCCTTCCCGTGGTTACATGCCACACAACATAGTTACGGTTGCGACCTGTTAGCTTCTACGAAAGGCGTCAACGATAGCCACCTTTTCTGCTGGGCTAGTTGGAAAGACATTCTTGGATGAAACCAGCGCCAACTTAAAGACGAAGGAATTTCAACCCAAGGACAGCCGCTGGTCTAACAACTAAAGTTTAATATCAAGAACGGTGAATATAAACGCTCAACACAAACATTAAAAAGCAATAAAAAGGCACTGCGCATGAGCGAAACAAGTTTACAAAGGTCGCGGTGATAACGCAACTAGATATACACCGGCTACATACAGTCAAAGCCCGCGCAGATATGCAATCTCTTTGGGATGGAGACACACGCTTGCTTGGCTGACACACTTGTCTCCTCGGTCTGCTATGTGGAATGTCTCCATAATTTCGCGGGGTGTCTGTCCACGGTGCCTTGATAAAATGTCAGTGACAGGAAAATTAGGTTTGCATTCGCTGCACTTGGCACAATGCGAAGAAAGATGGGATGATGGAGGGCCGCTTAATGACGATTCACGTTGATACAATGGCCTTTTCTGTCTTCCGAAGGCGTTGTACTCGTTCCGATTGCGGAAAGCTCGAAACCACGTCGTAGTTGCCTGCTCGCTGTAAAGCGGAAAAAACGGTAGCCCGACGCCTCCACCGGGCTCGGAGATACCGGACCTGGCCACTTGTCGCCGCACGGTAGCCAGCAGTCTCCGAGGCAGGCAAGTGGCAGCGAGCCGTCAAACCAGCTGTGCCCACGGCAGTGGCGGCCGCACTTTCGGGCTTCCCAGCCGCGCAAGCTCTCTCCCGGCGACGTGAAACAAAAAAAGAGGAAATCAGCGCACCTCCCCTCCTTTCATAGAAGTTTAACCTGGAGGGGGAGAACGAGATTGGCTGCCGCATCTTCCAAGCACGTGTCCGCCAGGTAGGAGGCAGCAGGCAGGGATGCGTGTTTATGCATGCCATGACCCCGGCGGGAAACTCTCCGCGAACGAGCCGTCACCTCTGAGGCAGTTAAACCCCGGACCTCGGAGCTGCTGCGTCATCATCCACGTAAGGCACGTGACGCGACCACGCGCCTCCCATTGGCCAGGACCTTGTGACGTCACAGCATGTTGCCAGTGGGGTTCGGCTAGAGAGGTCGGTGAAAAATGGCGAGTGGTGAAGCCTGCTTGTGCCTGGGAGGTGAAGGCACGGGAATGCCTGACACGGGGGGAAGGGTGTCTTTTTCTTAACGGCCGCGGGCTCGGTTAGGTCGGACTGCAGGGGTAGCATGCAGATCGGCGGAGGCAGTAAAGGGCTCGGGTCACAAAGTTGCGATGCGCTTGAACGACGGACGGAAGATAAGAAAAAGCAGCTCCCGGAGACAGCCGGAGAGGAACGGTGGCCAATGACACCACGTGCCGGGCATGCCCGAAAGAAAAACAGTGCGAGAGGGGGAAGTTACGCCAGCGGAAGCATTTCGAACGTTCACAAAAAAATGTAACATGTAACCCTGTTCGCTCCATGAAAAGCCATAACATTGTAACCAACATACAAAACAGCGCAAAAAACGAGGACTAAGAGTGAAGGGCACAGACAAGCGCTGTTTTGTATGGTCAGAATAAACCAACTGGTCCCATCTCGAGACGCTAATTGTAACGAAGTTCTCATAGCGTGTGGTGTTGTATGGCATATATGCAAACTAAGGCCATCGTGCGCCAAAGACAAGACTGCGTTCCTAACGTCCTCGCTTCAGTTTGCAATGGAACGACTGGCATCGACTTCAACCCGTTCGGGGATGAAGGCTCGAGAAATGAAGAGGGCTGAATCACTTTTGTAACGTGGCAGGGGTGGCTCTTGAGATGGACACTGGCCCCCTGACAATGGCCTCTTGAAATGGACATTGAAGCCATCTCCTCAAGCCTTTTTTGTGGCTGCTGGTGAAGTTCAACGCTTATAATGCACTACTATTTCGCTTTTTGAGTGGCAGCCTATATTAGATCGTTTGTACTTGGCCACCAAAGACAAAAACGGCCACTGTTCCTGCCGCTTTGTAAAGCTGAAGATAATCTTGCAAGCTAATCTTGTAACCTCTCCCTGCGTGCTATTTTTGTGTTGTTTTTCGAGATCTTGCTTGTGCAGTTTGTTGCGCGCAGTTTGTTGCGCAGTTTGTTCGTTCGACTGTAGTGCAGATGAGTGCATGCTACAGTATAAGAGTTGCTTGCACATATTTTCAATGTGCTGCACACCTGCCAACGTGGGGGCCTGCGGCTCCGTCAAACGGCTACTCATCAGCTTTTTCCGCAGGCCTCCAGCATCATGCCCCCTGTGATGGGAAATAAACGATTCTGTTCTATTCTATTCTAATGTCGTCGCACTGTTTTGCAATGTGTTTTTATGTTATCTAAGCCTTCAGAACATTATTTTCGTCTATTTCGTGGTTAATATCGAATATTTTTGTTTGCTCACAAAAGTTGCAGAGGTCAAGAGCTGCAGAAATGTACCTAATTTACCATGAGGACAAAAAAATGAAATGCATATGCAATGGCCGGAGAAAACTGTGGGCATGGTCTTACCTATAATAGGGTGGCTAGAATGGGAAGGTGTGATGACCGGCCAGGAAAAGCTGGCCCCCGTTACCGTGAATGCCGCGCGGCGGCGCTGCCGTCAGGGGCGCCGTCAGCTCGCGCGGCCGTTCTGGCCGTTTTCCGTGCTGCGCGTCTCTGCCACAACCCGGCGGGGACGCGTTACTGAGCTCTGGAAATTGTACCTAATACCGCAGTTCCTTAGACAAGGCAAGGCTTGTGTTGCGCTACCGCTAACATGGGGTTTGCGACACGGCTAAATACGTTGGAGTTTTAAGCTGCCAGAAAGCAAGCAGGCGTTTGAGAAATGCCACAAAGCCGCTGAGCGGGAGCTTATGTGGGATACAGTGCTTTTTGCAGGGTTTATGTGAAATATTGTTTTTTTTTTCTTCGAGGTGAGTGCTATATTATTGCTGGGATCACGTGGCATGTTTATTCTTGCCACTCTCATTTTTTGTTGGTGGTGGGGGTGGGCGTAATTACGTACGGAAATAGGTAACTTCGTTTACACCAGCCAAATCAACATGAAATTGTGGCATACGTTCTAATGCAACGTCTCGGAGTCATTTCATTCCCAACTTTACGTGATAAATTACTCAACAATCCCGTGGTGCATGGCGTCCTGGCCAGCATGCTTCCTACAATATCTTGAAGGGAAATGACGCCATCATCCATGCCAATTCTTCTGGAATTGCGTCGAAGAAAAATAACCTCAAGGACACATATATCTTACACGAGAAACTGGAGGAAGCCCTGTTTACGTGGTTCAAGGATATTAGAGCCAAGAACGGTCCGCTCAGCGGGGAGGTGGTACAGCAGAAAGCGCTGTGTTTCGCGTGACTGCTGGGGTGCGACGACTTCAAGGCAAGCCCCAGCTGGCTTATTATTTTCACCGTGCACTTTTAGTGCATCGCTTAATTATCGTCATGCGTACGCCGTAGCCGCCACAATTACAATCTCATGGTAGCTGCTGGGATGCGACTCCCTTTAGACACGGAATTTATGAAATCAACTGCTTGTGAAATGACAGTCCCGATTTTAAGAAGTTCCCGATTTAACGAAATACGCGGTTTTCGGTGGCTGCGTTAGATCGGGTTTTCAATGTATGACATGCTAGAACTATTCATGTCACGTCAAAGCGCTTTGCGCAAACAGCCCAATTGTCCTGAAGCGTCTTGTCGGCCTTCGGAATAGCACGCGACCACTTCAAAATCAGGTCTTGACAAGCGGGTGCACGAAAGAGGGACACTTTTTCGGAACAAGGTTTGTATCCTAAATTGCACCCTAGAACGAAGCACCATCTCTGAGTTTTTTCTTTGAAGTAGAAGGCATATTCGCCACCGCACAGCAGTGCCGTCATACACGAAATATGAAATAATCTGCAGCAAAACACAGAGCGACTATTCCTACCCGCCGCGGTGGCTCAGTGGCTAAGGCGTTGCGCTACTGAGCACAAGGTCGCAAGTTCGATTCCTGGCCGCCGTGGCCGCTTTTCTGATGGAAGCGAAAAGCAAAAACGCCCGTGTGTACGAGATTTCGGCGCACGTTAAAGATCCCCAGGTGGTCAAAATTAATCCGGAGCCCTCCACTACGGCGCGCCTCATCGCCTCCGTTGCGTCGCGCCCAAGCGCTGATACAGAGGCTGGCCGCTGGACTGGCTTTCCCCCGCGGAAACGCTGACGGCGCCCCTGACAACAGCGCTCTGTTTTGCCCTAGCGGCAGGCACGCGCTGGGGGAACACCCGCTCTACGGGAAAGGCGCCGCGGTCATCACACCTTCCCATTCTAGCCACCCTACCTATAACCTGGTAAGACAATTTTTAGCAATCACTTCGGTCTACCGTCACGATGACGACTGTTACGGCTGCAGCTCTCCTCCCCACCATTTATCCGCTTGTTATGCATCCTCAAACTCCGCGTTCGTTTTGCAGCGGTAGCTACACTACGCGGGTCTTCCGGGTTGCGGTCGACGAGGCCTAAAACCCTCAAGCGTGCTTCACTGCGCACACACGCGCGGCACGGTGAAGCTCGCTCACAACGTCGGTGTACAGACTCGAAGTACATATAAACTGACGTGCGTAGCGGCGACAAAATTAGGAACACCTTGATGGTAGCGCACTTGCACACGGACACTAAGAAAAGAGACGACAAACCAGTTTGTCGTCTCTTTTCTTAGTGTTTGTGTGCAAGTGCGCTACCATCAAGATGTTCCAAATCCAATACCAACTAGCCCATTTGTCACTTCTTTGAGAGGATGAGGATTGATAGCGTGAGAGTACTCCGTACATAGAACCGAAACTGATGATACGATAGCGACAAAGCAGCCGGTGGCACAAAGAGGTTCATACGTCGACATCACGAGACCATCTCTCTCCCTAAAATTACAATTGGAACACAATACCAATCATTCAGTATAAGTAAAATCAAAACACGATAAGAAAGCGAAGTCAAATGAAGTCTCGGTGGCAACGTGAACGAATCATCCAACAGGTCAGGTTGTTGATTCGTAACGAATCATCCAACAGGCGACGTTGTTGAATCGCACTACGTCGCCGTGACCGGAAGCCAGTCTTGGGGACTAGAAGAACAGTGCTAACTTTCCTAAACAGCGATACTACTGGCAGTAGTGACGAAAGTTGACGCCACATTGCAAGTGACGTAGACCTTCAATATAGCTCGGCGTCGCACAGCGCTTAGCGAGGACCGGGGTGTCTCCGACCAAGCCAGGCCGTGAAATATAATGGTTAAAGACCTACGACCCTTCACGACCAGGCAACAACAACAACAAAAAAAATACAGGAAGAGAGTGGACGTTAAGAGAAGAAGCGCCAGACCATTAGGGCTTTAAGTTATAATTGACGCGATCAGCGAGAAATCAACGCGGCCAACCACTCCTCCATAAACTGGAAAGGGAGGAGGAAGAACGGACAGACGTTGCCACCGGAAGAGAGGACACATTCGAGGAGGGGAGGCTAATAACCAACCGCCTTTCGAGTCCGCTATCACCAGATCGCGATGCATCCCCTCTTTGTCGGCAGGTAAAGAGGCCCGCGGGCAAGCCGAGCCAAGCCCGGCCGAAGCCAGAGCCGCTAATGACCGCCGCTTTCAGTAGCTGCCGGAAAGAAGAAGTTAGCGCGCGGGAGAAGATTCAAGACGGACCAACGCCCCGCCGTGTGTGTGCGCTTGCCGACGTCGGCGCGATCATGGAGGGCCCCGGAGCGGTTTCCCACGCGCCCCGGTTGACTGTTGTAATAGCGGGCCCTTTCCGAGACCAGTGCGCTCTCCGGCCGGCCGGATAGCAAAGGTCGCCGCGACGGGCTGCTGCTGCTACCGGGGAGGAACCACTTCCTACCAGACCTGCCTTCTTGTTTCTATACGCGTGCTAGACGAAGCGAGAAGGGCTTGTCGCACGTGATGTGTTTAGGACTCGAGGAGAGAGAGAGAGAGAGAGAGAGAGAGAGAGAGAGAGAGAGAGAGAGAGAGAGAGAGAGAGAGAGACGGAACGGAACGGCCGGTAAGTTCAGCAGACGAGCAGCAAAACAAAAACCCGTCCTGCGCATTGCTGCAGTGCGCCTGCCTCGGGGGTTATTTAGTTTGATCCCATTAATGCCCACAGGTGGCGCTACTGTGAGGCTTTCAACAGCCCTCATTATGGCAGCCCTGGACGAGCTTGTATTACAGTCAAACCCGTTTATATCGCACACGGACACTTGTAATCTCTGGCGGCGCGTAACGAGTGGTGGTGTGAAAAAATTCCCCGCATTTCCCCGAGGGGAAGAATGTGAAAGTGCGAATGCACGAGTTGAATTTGCGCGGTTCGGTAATGTTCGCGAAAGAGAGATCACACACACACACACAACTACAAAGAAAGAAAGATGCATTTATTCACAGATACCTATTTGTGTTGTCGTTGTACTTGATTGCTAGAGCGGACCTCAGCTTTGAAATTTCGTGTCAGTACTCCTTTAAGCAGGTGCATTAGCCCTTCTCACGCCCGATTCTTGGCCAATCCCCCACGTGGGTATGTGCCATGTCAGCGGCCAGGCAGCGCGCGCCCATCTCCCCCCGTTGTCAAGGAAGACGAGGAGATTCCTGGCCAATCCCCCACGTGGGTATGTGTCATGTCAGCGGCCAGGCTGCGCGTTCGCACGAGCGCGGACATCGCCGGTGGACGCAGGTTCAGGGTCGCTTAAGAAGTGCATTCGCACTTAAAATGCAGAGACTGGAATGTGCCAGCAATCGATCCGCAACTGTATCAAATGATCTGAAGGACCCCAACGCAAGAATTCTCGTCCGAGATAGGCATACATACGACGGCCTTCACAGGTCAACTCAACGGACCGTCCACACGAAATGAGACAAACGCAACGTCTATAGGTTGCAGAAGGCGGCACGACCGCTGTTGCAGTGTTTGGACCACGGCAACAGGTTGTTGTAGTCTACGAGATACTTTCTTGAATAAAAAGTGCATTTCCAATGTGGAATTACCCTATCGAACCACCTTCCCCGGCCTCCTTCGAGTCCCACACGTCAGCTCCAACTTTGCAGTAGCGAATATTGGCAGCTAGCATAAGCACTTCGCACACGCGTATGCTCAAGACTGGACATCTCCGTTTCCCTCCGAAGTGTTTCGGAAATGGCGGCACAGTAGGCAAACGTTATTTGCCAGAAACGAAACGAACAAAGACGGGTACTGCACGCACAATTTACCGCCGAGCACGTGCGACATGCACTTTGCCGTCCTTTCCGCTCTTTTCGTTTATTCGTGTTGGCGGCGATCAACTTCTGAAACAACTTGCACAGTTCCTCGACCCGCCCCATCTTCCCCAACATCTGCGCATGCGCATTGCCTCAGATGAACGTTCGAGCGCGGCACGTCTCGAGCGGACGAGGCCCACTTGCAAGAGCGGCACCCGATAGGACCCTCCGCGACGTTGTCAAATTCGCGATCTCGTCCACAGAACAGCCTACTCCAGGCTCGTCTGCTTTCTCGACGAGAAAGGCACGAAACGGTCAGTTGTCGCCCTAGAATTAATGGAAACAGTCGTCGCGGCTGGCACCACGGCGTTGGGCGTAGAAAGGACGACTAAGGAGTACCTACCATACAGTGAAAATAAAGAAAAAAAATAAAACGCAAGCTGCCGACGAAAGAACTGCGTCGAAAAAGATATGCAACGGCGACGAACAGGAGCTCCCCCCCGGAGCGGTGAGTAGGAGCGACGAGAGTGCGTTGGCCCCCACCAAACTCGCCTTCTTATCTAAAGAGAGCGCCCGAGAAAGAACTGTCTGAGAGACAAACCCGGCTGTGACACAAAGAGAAGACAGATGCTCCCGGCGACAACGTCTGGAGGCGGAATAACGCACGACGCAGCTGCGCGGTGTCTCGGAAGAACGAGGGCAACTTATTGTTACACGACTCAGTTTCCGGACTTTGGACAGGTTGAACGCAGGTGGGCCCCGCGCACCTTGTCAGTTTGAAGCTAACGCGCTGCGTGCGGGGCAATGGCCTGGATAATACTTTGGATGCTACAGTTCCAGGAACACTATACTCACTCAATCTGACGAGCAGATTAACAACAAACTCTCGCAGTAACAGAGTTCGAAACGAGGTTACACCTGAGTTTGGAGTCGACCGCAGTGCAGATACGTACATGCAAACAACCCACCGCGGTGGCTCAGTGGCTAAGGCGTTGCGCTGGTGAGCACGAGGTCGCGGGTTCGATTCCCGGCCGCGGCGGCCGCTTTTCTGATGGAGGCGAAAAGCAAAAACGCCTACGATATTTCGGCGCACGTTAAAGATCCCCAGGTAGTCAAAATCAATCCGGAGCCCTGCACTCCGGCGCGCCTCATCGCCTGGGTTGCATCGGCGCGTTGAACCCTACAATCAGCAGATACAAACACCGGGTAACCGGCGTACTGTAATTGTTTAATAATAGTCAAAATTGCACGCAGTGAAACGCAACTTTGCGCTTGTTTTGTGTATATCGCCTGCGTGTTTTTCTTCGGCGTATGTAAACATTCACCGCCGTCCAACCCGAACAAATGAGGAGCTGCCTTTGAAATTAGTCAAATCCACCTGAACACAATTTCAAAAAACAAACGAAAATTTGTAACATACCTAAATGCAATGCTGCCGAAGCTAGCTTCTCCATGATGACATGTATATCATACTAGCTTTGGCAGCGTTGCATTTAGTCCCAGTCAGCCATATGCGCTGTTTTCTAAAATTATGCCGAGATGTATTTTACTTTTTTTTCGAAAAAGAGCTCCTCAAATACCAGCCAGCCCCCATCTCGGCGTTGCTGGAATATAGTAGTCGCTGGCCACATCATTCCTTCGACACGGATCAAACAATGATTCCTCGTTATACCATTCAGCGCCCGCTGGGGCAACCCAAAACAGACAATACTGACCATTGCAGCCGGTCGCATACGGTTACAACAGCACGAGTATATACCCACAATCTTGTCTTGTACGCCCGTCTTGTACACCTTTCGTAAACCCTATAGGCCTCTCCGGAGCAGCGACCAAATTGGCTGAAAGAGCAAGAAAAAAAAAAAAAACGCCTTTTTCGGCGAAGCAGCCTCAGCCCTAAGCTGCGGAGCTTTCCGTTCGAACAGTCGAGGAAGGAAGGAAGTTATCTTTCCAGGACGTTGCAAGATCGCCCTATAAATAACGGGACACTGCTGTACAAGGGGGGACACGTGCCGTTCGTGGAGGGAAAACAAGCAAGACCCGAGTCGCTACACTCGGCAAGTTAAGTGCGTACCCGGCGACGACGCGAGGACAGGCTGCTCACGCGATGTAGGCTAGGCTGAAAGCAGCGCGCAATATTGGCAAAGGTATCGGGCACGGAAGAAAGGTATCGCGGAATCTAAGACGTCGCCGCGGAATAAACTCTGGTATTATGCACAATAAGAAATCAGTTGGCGTCGGCAGCCTAAGTTACGGCCTTCCTTAAACCGTTTAACAGCTATAAAAAGGTAAGTTACGCTTTTGTTAGAGCGTAATGGGCACAACGAAGGCGGTCGCCTCCACAGCGTGTTTTTGTTTTTTAATCCGCACGTGTTCGGTATACGACTAGCCGGAAATGACAGAATGTTCACAACTTCTTGGCAATCCCTTCCGTGTGCGTTCGTGTTATGTGTTGGCAACGTGTGCAAGCGGCTGAAGCAGCCTGTTTTCTTTTTATACCAACCGACCCCCGAGATCTGCATGGCAAATGATGGAGCCATAAATAGTAGACAGAACGCCCGCGCTCATATGCGCAACTTGTACGTGTTTTCCCTAGGGCGTTTTCTCTCCTTGAAGGCAGGCAGTACCCTCGAACCAAAGGACGTGGATTCGATCCCGGAACCTCAACCATTTTTTTCTGATAGAGGGTAAAAATAAAAACTCCCGGTGTGTCGAGATTTCAGTGCACGTTAAACACCCTCATTGGGAAGAGGGGGAGGGGGGGGGAGAGGGTAAAATAATCCGGAGCCCTCCACTACAGCGCACTTCCAATTAAAACCGGCGAAACTTGAATTTTAGATATGCACCCGCCAAAGGAATTAGCAAACTGTACGCAACAGGCGAAGGACCCCTCTGGTTCCAATTAAGAAAGCAACCTATTACCAAACACTTACTTCGTGTCGTCTTGCAAACGCCGAGTACTAAACCCCGCAGTTCGTGCATAAACGCGCGCAGGAGTGGTGTCGGAGTAATTACGACGCAAGCTTTTACAGCCAGAATATCCTGAAGACCCCGACCAGGAACCCGCACGTTTTAGTTTCAAAATTTCGGGATGTTCACGAATATAAGACGCGCCGTGGTTGAGCGCTCTGGAATAACTTCGACCACCCGCGAATCTTCAATTAACGAGCGCCGAAACCTCCATACACGGCCGTTTTCGCTTTTTGCTCCCACCGAAAAATCAGCCAGCCGGAAGCGAACCCGCGCCCGCAGGCTTAACCTTAGCCACTGCGCCACCATGGCGGGTTCCGTTTTATTTTATCAAATCTGGAGTAAGACGTCCACCCTCGGAAGAAATTTTTGAAGACAGCGTTACGTCTACTGCTAAAGGCATTGCGTGTACCAAACGCATATATAAGGTGCTTAACGGGAGACCGACCTGGTCGCTAAGCGCCTCCCGCTTCAGGAACTTCATGGGCTCGAGGTGCGAGTGGAAGTTCTCCACCACGGTCAGCTTGTTCTTCAGCAGGTGCTCTGTGAGGAACAACAAAAGAACGAGTAAGCGACGGCGTCACACTCTCGCGGCGTTTTACGCGCAAAGCAGGGAGAAAAAAAAGGGGGCCTATACGCGGCGACCGTGGGAGTTTTCGGGCAGCTGAAACGGACGAGAGGCTGCACGTGTCGACACTTCGCCGCACGCGAAATTAGGAACGCGGGAGAAGAGATGGCAGTGGTCCCACAGGGCGGCCCGAATAGCAGGTCACCGACACGCGCGCCCTACTCGTCCGGCGAGGCGATCCGAGCGCTGAGGCGCTTTTCTGAGCCGAATTCCACGATCCCACGTTTCAGATAGGCGAACAAGAACGGATCCTAAGTAGACGTTTCGCAAGCACGCTACGTAAACGGTCGAGAGTGCAGCGCTACCGTTTTGAGACGTCCTACGGTCGTTACGCTGCTCCGCTCCGAAAATGTCAGCGAAGAACGGTCCGCTGCGCCCAAGCGAAAGCAAACTGGTTTGTATACGGGGAGGATAGTGAACAAAAATAAGAAGAAGAAGAAGAAGAAGAAGAAGAAGAAGAAGAAGAAGAAGAAGAAGAAGATGAAGAAGAGGAAGAAGAAAGAAAAGAAAGTTTATTCTAGTCCATGATAAAAAAAGTGAAAAAAAAAAGAAAGTTGGTCGCATCTTGTCATCCCAGAAAGCCGCGCGTTATACCGTGCTGCGCGGGCCCGATTGACCAGGAATTCCTGATCCTCAATCCGCGTTCAGCACGCTGGCCAGCCATTGCTTTCTGGAAGTGGATAGCATACAAGCGATATAAATTGTTCGCTCTGTCGTTAACTGTGGCAGGTCGGTTGTTGTATACTCGGGAACAAGTTAAGTACAGCAATAGCTCATGTGGTGTATCACTCCACCTAAGCGACGGACCCAGATGTCAACGGGCACGCGCGTTTTGAAAAGATTGCTATGAATGCTTCATATGATATCGTTTGCCTTTTCTCACGTAGTTTGTTCGTCGTCGATGCAGTAGTTTAAGTCCAAAAAATGACGGAAACGGCATGTGTCATGTTCAAAGTATTCCCATGTAACGCATTACTTGCGCCAAGCTAAGTAACATCCCGCTGTGGTGAGGAGGCAGAGCGGCAATTTGCGTAGCCCTTGGTAAGTTTTAAACGAGTATAAAAGTGAATCAAGGTTTGAGGCGTCAGACAGGAGCGATCATTCTGAACGCTGAAAAAAAAAACAAAAAAAAAACGTTACTTGTTTCTCTCACTGGCTAGTCTCACAGCTAGAAGGACTCGCAGTTTGCTTTGAAAGCCTGCAAATAGTAAGAGCACGCACGGAGACCGCGCTTTCCTGACTAACCTTTCTGTTTCGACGCAATGTCAACAACCTATTTCGTAAATACCTGACGTTTACCAACAGCTATAAGTACAAGTTACTCGCTAGCACGGGCCCGTATACAGTACGCGCTTGGGAAGACAATGTGGCCGGCACCAAAGCCCCATGGACGCTGGAAGTTTAGAGTACTCGAAGCAGCGGCTCACCGACGATGTAGCCCATGGTGACGTCGTCGGGCAACCGGATGTGCTCGCCAATGCTGATGAACTTGCCCCGCCTGCAGGGACAACAGAGGGGAAGCAAAAATGCACCTCATTATTGACGTGCGCCAAACAATACAACGCGGTGCAAAGGACAGGGAACCAGCGGGACAGCGAGTGTCCTTTTCGCTGCAAGTTTTCAGTCACGAAACACAGGTCACCGTAGCCCGAATATCTGTCTTTCTACAGCTCATTTTGCACTGCACGCTCCCAAGCTATCTCATTAGAGAGTTATAGCAGATCGGAAAAACGGTTCCGGTACGGTAACGTCTACCGTCTGGACGCCACCGCGCATGCGCAGAACCCTACCGTATACCGGAGCGACGTGGCCGCGCGGTACCGAGACATACCGTGTCCGTCGTTCGGAAGCGGGCGGCCGCTTTGGAAGAGTTTAGGATACGTACGATTGGCTCACGCCTAGTCGAATGGATTGTAAATATGAGATCGTTTAAGAAAAATGAGGTTGCAACAAGTGAAATCCACGCGATTCTGACAGCTCAAGCAGCAAGCGAAACACGGTCCCGGCCCAACTGCCGTGGCTTGTGTCGTCGAACGACGCATGTCCGATAGCTTCTTTTAGGTTAAATAAAGGCGATACGGCTACTTAAATTAACAGCAACATGTGGCCCGTCTACAAATCGGCGAGTGAGGAACAGGCGGTATCAGTGCGAGGGACTCTCAAATACAACGAAAAACTAGAAACAGCCAGCCGTATGTTCTGAGCTTGACCTACTGGCGCCATCTATTGAAATGGCGTAGAGTTAAAATGCCGCTGTTCACGCTGTCGCAGTTCGAATCTACGTAGGGGCGTTGGATGTTTTTTTTTTTTTTTTTTCTAATGCTTTTGAGAACTAAAAACTAATATTTCAGCACAGGAAGCGCCACAGACTCACGAAAAATTGCCAAACGACGTACAACACAAGTCGCTCCCAGTCACGGTAGCATGGCCGGTAGTTACGGTCTGCTATAACTCTAAAAACGAGCCTTCCCGGTACGGTCCCGTAGCGGCTACCGTGTACCGTACCGGAACCGTTTTTCCGATCTGCTATAACTCTCTATTAGCTATCCAAATCTGACAGGGGTATAATATACGCATAAAGAAGGAGAGGGAGAGGTTGTATTATTGTTTTCGCTTTCCTTTTTCCAAGCAAAGTGTCCAGTTTACGTCGAACACGGGGCGTGTAGTAAAAGTACCGCAATAATCTAGCGGTCGTGGGTAGCAATAAACTGCGACTTCGCGATGGGCATGCAGAAAAATTAATGCCTGCGATACAGTGCAGCTTGCAATTGACGGTTGAACGCTCACTTGAAAGTGAGCCTTACGTATTTACAATGGCGCACTCGACAGACAATTGGTTCCAGTGCGTTCGAAAGGCCTTCGAAACCGGGCCGTGTAGTGCAGGTTTAACAGAGCTATGGCGGAATGTAGGTAGATCACTGGAAGGGAGATTTGCACACAACGACCTTCCTGCGTTGTCATAGGCAACACGTAAAAAAAATAAGGAAAAGAAGACGACAATCATGGCCTGTTTTCTTTGTGGATGTCGTCCACACGGTGAACTACGCAACTCAACCACAAACTCCAGTACAGTTGGCCGATAAATGAGACAAACAAAACAAAGGACAGGATACAGGGGGGTATCAGTTCTCATTTCCCTCACAGCGAGCGTCCGTCCGCCCTCTTAACAAGGTCCAAATTTGGCGCCACCAGCGACGGTCCAATCAGGTCCCTTAATCCCCGCGCGCTCGGCTCTCATCAGGGCGGAGGAAATCAAATTGACCTCCGACACGTGACTCAGCCTTCCTGGCCGGGAGCCCTGGACGGATATTCGGTGGCCGTGCGGGAGTTCGTCGGCACAGCGGAGGCAACGAGGCAGCGTCCGCCGGGAAAACAAACGAATTACCCGCAGCTACGTTTTAGTTTTTTAGTTTTTTTCTTGTCGTTTTGTTTCCCAAAGTTGACATAGCGAGGAACCACATTGGAGGGGGCCTCCTGATGCTAGGAAAAATGGTTTCCGTTTATGCTCGAGCTACGCTGTCACATGGTTCTCACTAAATGAGTAGCACTATTAAAAAGACCCCGTTATTGGGCTGAATGAGCTACAATTGGCGTAAACTGAGAGCACGACGAGAACATGCAATTGTATCGTGTCTCTGGCGGAAGGTTCCCGCATGACAAACATCCATCCGACGTGTTAAGAAGAAAAAATTGGGCCCATCTCCCCGCGAGGGGGACTCGAGTAAATGCGTCGCATAGGGGGTGGGTGTATTGCGTTAACGTTTAGTGTTTGGGGAGTTGGTGGTAGTGAATGCGTTGTATCAGCAGCTTCTTGACGTAGTTTGAATGACTCAAGGATATAAGGCGCGTTCGTAGCCTCCCATTCTGTGTCGGCTTTGTGGCGCAGTGGGTAGAGCACCATGTACATTGCGTTCCGCCCGCAGGGTTGAGGGATCGAAACCAGGCGCCGGATAGTATTTTTTTTATATAGTGTAGGGGGAGGGGTGCGGACAACGACGGTGCGGACTACGACGGACGTCAACGCGGGTGACATCGTGAGTTACTGAAATGCTCTGCATTTAAAAAAAGGCCTAGAAAATAGGGCAAAGCGGCTTGCACAACCGACAACGAGTGTTGATGGACAAACAGCGGACACGTCTTCACTGCAGCTAAACCCGGGCAGTTCCAAATTTCGTCCGTGTCGTGTCACGTTTATATTTAGTGGGAAGTATTGGAAACTTTAAACTGCAACAGCCATGACTCTGCTGTCATGCCATGCATTTATAAAGCGAACCGTGAAGCGATCTAAAACAGATTCTGATTGTACGGCTAACGCGCCGACGCAACGCAGGCGATGAGGCGCGCCGCAGTGGAGGGCTCCGGATTGATTTTGACCACCTGGGGATCTTTGACGTGTGCCGCGTCCGGGATTCGAACCCACGTCCTCGTGCTCAGTAGCACACGCCTTAGCCACTGAGCCACGCAGCGGGTGATCTGAGAAAGATTATCAATAATAATACAACAAAGATATCAAAGTGCACCGGTCTCCCGAAAATCGTCCCCACATTCCTTTTTCCGTGGTGCCCTCGCCGTGTCCAGCCATTACCACAGGCTCTCAGGGCGGTTGTTTCGATAAGAGGTTTCGTGACTGCACTTCGAGAGTACCTTATCTCAGGACGTTACACTTATTATCTCTGGTTTCCTTCAGATCATCACAACGTGGCTCCGAAGCACTTAAACTAACAAGTGGCCGCATATTCAGGCGAAAACTGACTAGACTTCGCGCACCTGCCGCCCCTATAAACCGTTAAGTATGGCGGGCAAAACAACGATGATATACGTTAACGGTACACGGTCTAGTAAAATGTTGATAAGATTCGACGCCAAGCAAAAAAGAGCATGCATCTGTTAGCTGCTGCTGTTCTGGCTGACCGCACCGTCTAGCCTGGAGGCGGCTGAAAGAACGACGTAATCTGGCAGGGCTGACGACGCGGCAAGTATAAATAGAAAAAGATGCAGATTTGCACCCCTGCAGCACTATCTTTGTTGGTTGTATACGTCTTGTAAAGCGTATTTTAAGCCTATTACAACAGCGCCAACTCATTTTTTTTTTTAAATCTTGCGTCAGTGCTGAACAGGCCGCGCATTGTTTATTTGATTGTTCGGGGATGTAGCTCAACATCCCCTTGTATGCTAAGAACACAAAACGCCAAACGCCTAATTACACTTTTCCTCGACGCTACACACGTCCGCCTAATTATTGTGTCCGCTTACAAAAAGATAACGTTCAGCATAACCTCACAAACCGAGAACAGCGCCATGCGTTTTACGAATCGCAGGAGTAAGTAGCGCGTAAAAAATGACCGGCGCTTATCCGTATTTTCGCCAATTTCTTTTCTTTTTCTGCCCTCACCCCCGTACGCTGTAGACATTCATGATAGAAAGGCTGGGCAACCCCGCTAACAAGAAACGTAGGCGGGGGGATAACGGGCGATCGACTCGAATATAGGTCGCGGTGCGCGCGCGACACGCGCGCATTTCCCGCAATCAACCGCTTCAAATCTCCCGCCCTTGTACGAGCGCGCGCAACAAGATCCGCGCCCAGATTTCCCGCCAATCTCTACATAAGCGTTCTACATTTCTGCCCGCATGCCCACCACCGCCACCACCTGTCTCCCAGACATGTACAGACGCGCGCCTCGACAACACCCAATGCAGACGCCGGGGATCCAGCAGCTGGTCGGGCGAAGGAGAAAGACAAAACGCAAACTAAGAAGGAGAAAGAATTTCGAGGCAGTGCACTGCCATTGCCTTTTCTCTTATGCTGGAGGTAATCACTGCCCCACAAGCGGCAATCGAGAAAACATCTGCACACGGCACTGCGTCTGTACTTCCTCGCGTGCGCCGCCTCATTGAGAAGCAACCAGGGTGGAACGGACAGACGCCGTTATGTTACCGCACTCTCGAAAAACGTCGCTGCTTTCTTCTTATCTCCCTCTCTCTCTCTCTTGCTCTCTATCTCTACCTACAGACCGCCAGGCTCCAGCCGTTTCACTTGTCCACCCAGCAGCTGGTAGACCGGAACGAATCTACGAACCACCACCGCTCAGCGGTTCCTTAAGTCGGAAAGTAAACGAAATACACAAACGGGTAACCAAGATAAAAAAAAAAAAGTGTCCAGCAGCGCTGCGATAAGAGGCCGAGATTAGAGAAGCCCGAGTGGACCAATAAGCAAGTACAATAAGGTCTCCGAACGAAGTAATTTAATCGCTAATTCAAAAAAGGCGAAGAACACGAAAGCGAAAGAGAGCTAGAACAAAAGTAAAGATACGCTGCCTGGCGCCACACACACACCAGACGCTGCACCTTTTTCTTCCGCTCCCGTTCCTCCTCCTCCCGGTAATTATCGGAGGCGGTCGAGCAGGCGTGTACGCGTCGGCATACTATACAAGCAGTATATAGTGCGTCCTTGGAGGTCAGGAATAAAGTAAGAGCGGCAAAACACAGGTGGGGAAGGAAGTGGAGACAACGCCCAGCGAGCGGTGCCCCTGGAGTTCGAAAAGCCCCGCGCGCACTTGCAGCGCGGTCAGCAGGCGAAGCGGTGCCCGGCACCCCCCAAGGACCACTCCTCGGCCCAATGCTTTTCATTTTTTTAACAGGGCTCCCGTTGAGAGCGACCACTGCAAGTTTAGTCTGCGCAATCTCGCGCGCGAGGCCAGAACGGCCGCGGCCGTAATTTCTTGCAGGGGCCGAACGAAACGTCTAAAGGGATCGAAACTGCGTCATTAATTAGCCTCAAGGCAAAAAAAAAAAAAAAATTGTAAATTTCGTTCCGGCGAGAGTGCGGATAGAAGCGTCGTCTACACGAATGCTGGGTTTTGGAACCCAGTGCCAAATTGGCTAGTATAGCTTTTGTGGTCCTGTTAGGCTTACAAACTTGAATAAATTTACCTATGCATGAGTTTTAGCTGCTCGTTTCGGTCTTTTTTGTTCTCTTATATGCTTCAACTTTAATTAAAAGCAGTAAATAGGAGCGTTTAAATTTTTTTTTTTTTTCATTTTCTCCGCTAGTCCTATAGGCCTGGCCTCGCCTCGAGAAACTTCAGCGTTGATACACCGCTTATCTTATGTTATCTTATGTCTGCCTTGCTATTCGAACGCAAGTGCATGCGCCAAGTGTGAACCGAAAGAAGATGAAAAAGATGCAAGGGAAAGGTATGACGACAATAATGAGGATAGGTTTCAGCAAGTGGAGCTTGTTGTTGTTGCGCCTTTAGGTATGGCACATACCCAATCAGGGGATCAGCCAATCAACACAGGATGGTTAAAATGAATGGAAGTCTTATCTAATCACGAGACGCTTAAGAAAGATAATTTAGACCGGTTGGAAAAAGTCTTGAAAAAAAAAAAGAAAATCCTGAAAAATCAAAGCGAGGGTGACCAATCGCAATCATAAAGAGAATCGTTTTGAATTTTCAATGTAGCGCAGGAGGGCAGAGCATACATCCCGGCGGCAGAACCAAACAACAACAACAAGTGGAGCTTCACGATTTGACAATGACTGCACATAACGAGTAGCTAGCTGTGTTCGAAACATCTTTTAAAGAAATTTAAGCGAACAACCCCTAGTTCTGTTGGCATCCGATATTGCGCGGACAACGGCTGACCCGTTAATCGTTGTGGCAAATATGGCCCCAGCACGCGCTACTGCGAAAGAAAATAAACCGATTAAGTGCTACGCGAGCGCCGCCAAGCGCGCGATGTAAGATTCAAGAGATTGATTTTGATTGATTGTGGGGTTTAACGCGCCGACGCAACGCAGGCGATGAGACGCGCCGTAGTGGAGGGCTCCGGATTAATTTTGACCACCTGGGATCTTTAACGTGCGCCGAAATCTCGTACACACGGGCGTTTTTGCTTTTCGCCTCCATCAGAAAAGCGGCCGCCGCGGCCGGGAATCGAACCCGCGACCTCGTGCTCAGGAGCGCAACGCCTTAGCCACTGAGCCACCGCGGCGGGTAAGATTCAAGAGAGCTCGAGTTTTGCATCTATGGCAGCTTACCTCGGGGCTTACAGTGCATCTTACAAAATAGTAGGCAGAAAATTTCCCATCAGAGTTTCCTACAAGAATTTACATTGATTTTCCCATAAGCGCTTATACGGAGTTTTAAATAAGAGTTTACAGCGACAACACTGACGAAAAATGAGGTTATAATTTTGCCCTTCGTATAAATTTAGCCTCCCTTGAACTTCCTACTTTTTTAAAGGAGCACTGACATCAATTTTCGACGTTAATATTATTGCACAGTTCGCTTCCTTCACTCAACAGAATACCCTGGCTGAAATATGAGCGGCCTGCGACGCGAAGAACATAGTTCAATTGGATCCCATTTATTGCGCCGACGGAACAGCGCGCGGAGCGGCACTCATCAAATGGACATCAGCGTGACATCACCCCGCGAAGCCGAAAGAAGTGACGCGACAGCACTCGTCAAAAACTCGTGCCGTCACTTCACGCGCGCGGCCCCACGAGCGGCGAGAGGGCGCCGGTGACGTCCGCACAAAGCGGTGAGGTCAGGCCGGGATTCTGTCATATGCGCCGTTCGGGATGAAAGCGCGGGAATTTGAAACAAACGATTTTCAGGCCGTTCAATGTAATTAACTATCGCGCGCTGAAGTATTTGAAGTGCTGTTTCAGGTTCGCCAGACCATTAAGCATCGATAAAAGCAATAAAAGTGTAGCATAAAATTTTCGTGTCAGTACTCCTTTAACCTGGCTTTTCCGCATTCAGCATTCTTTTGCAGCGAAATTCGCTTTACAGGCCTTGGGGTGTCCGTTTCTGGCTCTCACGGCGGACGGCGCGCGACAGAGGAAGTCTAGCAACTCCAATGAAACGCAACCGCTGTTATAAAGTGGGACGCGTGACGAAACGTGCAGCTTCGGGTGGGAGCTGTAGCCTTGTGGTGCCGAAATGCAGCTCATAACAAACTCGAAACTCAAACGGAAGTCAGCACAAAACGCCTAAATCCCGAAATTTTATCGGCTACTGCGCTCAGCTCAATTCGACACCGCTTTCGTCACGCACAACTCCGCAACCAACCTTTATAGAACCAAGATTCTATAAACGTTATTTCCTACATCCAATCGTTACAGCTTCCGACCTTCATCCAAATCTCCTTCATCTTCACCGTCTTTGTTAAATGCTCTCGCGTTTACTTGCTGTGAACTCAATCGGAAGCTACATCACAGACTTCCCTAATGCGAAATGCCCTAGAATATCACACTGATCCCTGCACGTACAGTCGTCACAAGTGTTGGCAACAACAAAGACGCGGGTGTCGGCGTATGCACAGAGCGGCAGCTTACGATGGGCACCGCTGGCGAATATTCGGCGGCTCATGATTGGCGCTCACGAGGCCGACCTTCTTCACTTGGCTGCAACAGCGCATGCATGCAAGTTCACTTTTTAAAGTGGGTCGCCACCGTAAGCTGTCGCTTCTGTGCCTGGCTGGTATCTCGTCTTTTGTTGTTGCTAACAGTTTTCATGACTGTAAATTCTGTCACATATTCTGTATAAGCCCGCCACAACACCCCAGGGGCTTCTGATTACGATTATTCAAACGGTTAAGGGTGGTGGTGACTAAGAAGGCGACCCAGTGTAACCCGAAACAACGACAATAAGCTCAGGGCAGGGCAGCGACTCGGGAGAGAAACGATGCCACGACGGTAATTAGGCGGGCGCGCCCACAGACAGAAGCCGCCACTAATGGTTTCCTTTCGTGGAAGCTGCGGAGCCACGGAAAGAAGGCCACAGGGCCGCAATCTATACGGCGTAGTCGTGCACTCCTAAAACAAAAGCGGCAACCCAAAGCCTCAGCTGTCGCTGACTGCCATCCGAAAACGTCCCCACCTGCTGACATCGAGCTTGCGTCTCGCCAAGCAATTTCCGGAGAATTTTCTTCTCGAGAAACGATTTAGCCGTGACCTTGGAGACTTCAGCGCAACGACGTTAAAGAAGACTCTCAGGGCTCGCGAAAATTAGTCCTGCATGGCCGGTGCATTTCACTCCTACTAGAACACACCAGGTACTAAGTCCGTTATATAAACCGTATACTTTTCTCTACACAACTAGGACGTGATAAAAGAACAGAAACCGAAAAAACAATAATAATGTCATTATCCCGTCTGTGTTGTTTAAACTTGAAGTAAGGAAACAAAATCGTCAACAGGCGAGTTGAGGCATTGACAACCAACTGCTGATTTGTAGTCTCAGCGCACGAAGAAAGACACGGAGAGAGAAGGCGAAAATCCGTGCTAATTGCAACAAACGGGCACTCTGGCAAAACAGACAAATTTCAATTTGTCTCTTTCTGGCATTTCGTGCGTTATTTTGAAGCTGGTTCAGTAACTATTGGAACACTGCCATGTTCGTTGGAATTAGCGCGTATCCCCGCCCTTTCTGTCCGCGTCTTTTCTCGTGCACTGAAACTACAAATATGGAGTACCAACTAGACCCCTCCTAACCTCCTAAACGCATCTTCAGAAAAATCAAAACCCTCGTATAAAAATTTCACTGATTGATTGATTTAAGGTTTAACGCGCCGACGCAACGCAGGCGATGAGGCGCGCCGTAGTGGAGGGCTGCGGATTAATTTTGACCACCTGGGAATCTTTAACGTGCGCCAAAAGCTCGTACACACGGGCGTTTTTGCTTTTCGTCTCCACCAGAAAAGCGGCCGCCGCGGCCGGGAATCGAACCCGCGTCCTCGTGCTCAGCAGCACAACGCCTTAGCCACATGACCCACCGCCGCAGATCCTTAGTAAAGATGAAGAGGAAGATGAAAACGCGAAGCCTTGTCCCACGCAGCATGAATCAAAGTCAATGTCAAAAATTTCCAAACTGGTCCGACCGTGGCGGTATGCATGGCGCAATCGAATAGACGTCGGCTTCATATCGCTAGGGACTCTGGTTCGATTCCAACCAGGGTAAGCGTTTTTTTTTTCTTGAGGCGCTTGATGCGGCTTTGTGGATACCCATTGCGTAAGTTGGCTTTCCTGCAGTGCGTTTTTGGCGTAGCGATTTAAATGTCGTACAGTCTGAAGACACACGGGCTTTCGAACAGAGAAAGCTTCGCGTTTCGACCGCCGTTCACTTCACCCTCGACCCCCATCACTGTCAGAGAAAGTTGGCTTTCCTGCAGTGCGATTTGGGGCAACGTCGCCATCAGTGAGACACAGAGAGCTTCGCTCCAAAACGATTTATAGTTGGCGTTGCTCGGCCACCAGGACCCCCCCCCCCCCCCCCCCCCCCCCCCCCTCCGCTTTCACTTAAATTCAACCACCGTTCCGGCTGGACGCTCACGCGATGGCGCGCAACAGCCGCGTGCACCAAGTCACGTGACCCGCGAAGCGTGCCCGCCGGACTCGCCCGAAACCCACCTGCGCGACGATACGCTGTTGCACGCAACGCAAAGTTGCTCACGCAGGACGCCCAGCTCCGGGTGAATCCGCCATTGGCTCCTGGTCATAAACGAAGCATGCACAACCGAGCCAAGATGCGAGCGGAGGAATTCGGCCGCTGTCCGGGTTCAACCAGCTATACCATCTCGCGTGAGTGCGTGCCTCTCTCTCTACGTGTGCGCAGCTTTGCATCTAAGACGGCAACGCGATGACGGGTAGAAGAGCGGGGTAGAAGAGCGTCTATGGCGACGAACACAAACCCGCTTCGCTAACCGCCACGCATAGTATCTTTTTCGCCTCAAAAGCACGTGCATACACTCCAGCGCGTTTAAAATTTCCGGCCGGCGTGCTGCGCGAGCGGGCACGGAAACTCACGTCGCGAGAACATGAATCACGAACGAAAGTGCGAGAAATTTGACTGCCAAACGGCACTTGAAGGTTTGACGCTAGTCGAACTTGCTGAAAGTCAAAGGCGTCTATGGAAAGTGTCTCGAAGCTTTGAACACGCGCCGTGAAGGTTATAACGCAATGCGTGGCCTATATTTATAAACCACGGAAACGCAACGACGACCTCAAGGTCTTCGTCGATGCGGTTCGCAGCGCGTTTTTTTCTCTCGTTCCAGAGGCAATGCGCCAGTTGATGGTTCAGTTTAAGCCTAGGCAAATGGATTCGAAGGCCTCCTCCGACATTTCTCCTGGTTGTTTAAAGTTCAAAAATAGGCTAAGTACGTGTTGCTATAAATAAAAACGAATCTGGTAGCCCTGGCTTCTCCGCAACGATGGGGCCACTTGGAGGCATCAGAAGGCCAGAAGGGGAAGCACCCCGTCTTCTCCAAGGAAGCACCCTTAAGTCTATTCGCCCCGAGCGCGAACACAGTCGGCCCCTGGCGGCGGCGGGAGGAACCGCTCCTAGTGTGGATGGCGCTCTCGCGTCGTCTGCTTTTTCACGTTGCGTGCGGCGCAAGACGCGTGCTGCACACGACAAAACAACCAATATGTGGGCTCGTTTAGCAGTAAGCAATGACCTCTGCGGGATCGTTTTCTCTAGAAACACAATAATCGGAGGCCGTTGCGGGTTAATGCGCTGGTTTAATTCCACGAAACATCTTCGCTGTGGTCACCGCTTGAGTGTGAAACGTGTTATAAACATTGCTTCCACACATTGCACTTTTCTTATTGTTGAGTGCAGTCGTCTGCCGTTTCGGGGACGTCGAAGGGTGCTTTTTGAAGGTGGCGTGGCGATTATTTAATGGATAAAAGTTCAGTACGCGAAACGGGTAAGAAGCGACAAGACCTGTGCATACGCGGGCAAATTCCACACCCTTGTAAAATTGCGCTGTGTCCTTATAGAAAGAATAAACAAACAAAAACATTTACACTGCACATGACCCGTGCGCTATCGCCCATACATTACCGGACACGTGTTTTACACCCGCAAGCGCCTTTGTGATCGTGTCCTTCCCGTACCTTTTCTAAAATAAATACCATTTTTGGACAGTCGTTGGTTATACTCAGGAGGAGGAATAAACCTTTATTCAACTGTATCGAGTTGCTAATTTTACGTATTATTTAAAATACGTTTCTATGGATGCGCAAGAGTATTTAGGGGGAATTTTTCGGTAAAATTAAGCAGTTGTGAGTTTGCGTCTGTCATGTGGCATTTCGTGTGTCATTTTCATATATATCATTTTCAAATCCGACATGAATCACCTTGTCCAGAAACGTGTCTCACTCAGCATTAACAAATTCCTAATTTGGTCACGTCTTAACCTCTTAAGGTGGACCGAAATTTAAAGAAAGAGGAGAAAACGCGTAATATAATGCACGTTGTTGCCCACATGTGTCTAGGGTGTGTTCCATGACTCGCTGGTTTTTTTGTTTTTTTTTCCACGTGCAATGCTTGCTTTCAATACAATTTTTAAAAAGGCGTCCCACAATTCCTGGACAATCTCGGACCAAATGGGGGTTAATCATTTTGGAAAATACGTGTACTGCTTTTTTACCGCTACAGAACACGACGCCTAGTGTAGTTTCGATTGTAAGTAATACTGATAACCATAGTTTGGCTTTTCGCGCGCGTTACACGCGTTCTCTTCTCGCTGCTCTTGCAACGTTGGCAGGACCCCCACCCTCCCCCTTCCCGAAAAAAAAAAGAAATGCGCAGAATTTCATTTTTTTAACCAATCCTCAAGAATTAAATGCCAAGACAACGCGATATTCAGTTTACAATACAAAGTAGTTACCGGGAACCCGTTACGCTGATTGGCAACGAGAAATAAAAAGGAAATGTTTTACTACATCTGCAACAGCGCGACTTCATTTATTGCCGTTTTTAGGGTTCGTAAGCGACCTTATACGCAAGAATGCAAACACATCTCGCTGTTGCAGGCAGCTGTTAGATTTTAAAAGGAACGCAAATCGTCAACAGAGCAGCCGTAACAGAAAATTCGTGCTCACTGTGAGGTCCCAGAAGCTTGGTTTGCACACTGTAAACCTGCTTGTCACTTTGCGAAAACCTAGCTAAACATGAGATGTTGATTGTACTGCGTGCGTTGACAATTCAATTCGCAAGTTCACTTGCGACGAAAGCCGTAAATAAGTGATCAGAAACCGTTATTCATCAAACCTTTCTTCGTTAAAATTTCAGTTAGAGCGGTTACATTTATATCTCTGCGCTGATCAAAATTCAGAATTCAGTAATATAATGTTGCCTTTTGAACACAAAAAATATCGTAAGCTCTTAGAAAGAATTTCGGGGCAGTTAAGTAGTGTTACCATTTCAGGGCATCCCACAAATGCAAGAATGCGTCATGCTACCAGTGAAAGCGATTGAGATTGCCGTTGTAAACTGAATTTCAGAGATCGAGGCTTCCTTATTTGTTTCTATTTATGCTTTTATTGAAGGCTCAAAGCCATAGTCTGGAAATATCGAGCTTGCTACGAGCCACAGCGTGCAAGTTCATTGTCACAATTACGGCCATTCTGAGATACCCGATGAGTCGTCGCTTTTTTTGGCGTAGTAATGAAAACTGACTGCCGCTTCCATGCTATACATTGAACGTTGAGGAACCGAACTACAGCATACCACTCTTGTTTGCAGCTTTCGTGCGCACATACGGCGGGAAAAAGGCACGAAGCGCGCCCACAGTGTGCATTCTTACGGGCCGCTCAGCGGAGCATCCACACTAGCAGCGCGACGCTGTCGCCACCTACATGTCGAGCTCGCGGCGAATAGCACTTTTACTAATGCTACCCTGCTATCCGGAGTCCGCTCACTTGCCTCCTCTGCGTTACTTTTCCCGCCAAAATAAAAATATCCACCACTGCCTGGGTCCTGTGACGATTGCTGCATGCCGTGACGTCTTCCTTTGGAGCGCCAGCTGATCACCAGGCGGAGGTCGTTTCTAATCCAGTCCTCGTGGCAGAATCGGTTGCCCATTTTGTCCTCAAGGACTCTAGCAGCACGCAAAAGATACGGTGGCTACAAAAGCGCCGGCACGAACTGCCGATCTCGTCTCGGATACAGCGATGAGAGGTTATACGGCCCGCAGAAGCCGCCGGGCTGCTGCTTACAGTCCCGTAAAAGGAAAAAAAGAAGCGGGATAATTCGGGGGCATAACAACGCCGGTAGCGGCGGGGCGCGAACAAAGGCGTCCGTGGACCGGCCTCGGATCCAATCTCTCTTGACAAAACCCGTGCGTGCTGCGTGCACGGAGCACTTCTCACGACGCGAGAAAATTGCCGCTTCCGAGCGACTGCCGGTAGCGGCGGCCCTCGCAGGAGCTCGTTTCGGTGGCGTCAGAAGGGAGGCCAGAGGTCTTCATTGCCGCCTGTCAAGTTCGAGACGGCTGAGAGAGGAAAGAACGAGAGAAAAGAAACGCCGGAAATCCTCAGTTCCTTTCTGTGGCTCGACGTTGTGCCCATGTGAGGTCTCCATCGGCCGACAAAAAGCAATTGCTTTTGTGTTGTTTTCTTTCCTCTACGAGGGTCCCTAAGTGTAACTACCTGTGTCAATGGCACTCCCGAGCGGTCTGGTTGTGCAGGGGTTGTAGTCTCAGAGGCCAGGATGCCTTCTACGGTGAGGTTACAGGAAACGGGTTCTGAGCGAGCCTCCTTTGGTGGCGAACCTCCACTGTCACCCAGATCCGAACCGAGGTGGAAAATATTCAGCAGGTGTGCTATGTTGAAATTGCGGAAAGCCGCTATTCGGAAGCGACGTTTCGTCTCGGAGTTGATGTCAAGCAAAGCAAAGGGGACGCTTGAGTGCCGGGGAATCGCCACGGCAGCTACAACTGACATAATTTGGCTAACACCTTCTCGTGTCACTCGAACGCCTGCCGACGATATTCTTTCAAGATCCTAAACCAACTGTTTCAAGCGCACTCAACTAGCTTGCAATCAAACTAACGCAGGTGCATGTGTACTGTAATTGTCAAAATTTTATGGGCCACGCCAAACGTTTCTTGGCCACAAAGAATGGAAATCATTAACTGAGAGCAAATTATTTTATGAAACTGAGAAAGGCGTTCATTTTCTCCAGCTTGCAGGCATAAAACGTTCCAGCCTTTCTCGAGAGGTACGCTTATACTTTTTTGTGGCCTGTGTTCTTCTGGCGTGGCCTGGAAAATTTTGACGAAGAATGTGAATCGACGCTCTACACTTTCTTGTTCTCTCATATACTGATTCGCACACTGGCCGTCAGTTGAACGGCGCATGCGCACTGTTGCCAAGGGAGAGGAATTTCGTACACGCTTTACGGATACACTTGTTTCTGTGCACGAGTCAAGACTGGCAAACACGATCATTTTTAAACACAGGATGTCGGGTAAAAAAATAACTTCGGCGAGCCTGGCTTCGACCGTCCGAAAAAGTTTGCGAAACTTTATTACCAAAGGAACGCATAGAGAGCAGTGACCAGAACGATAATGAATTCGACAGCCAGGCGACACGGCTCGATGACGTCATCAAAGTACGTATGGGTCGGCTATAACACCTCAACAAACGAAGCCGCATTCGAGTCGGCGGCTCGTCTCCAACAGACTCCCATTAGTTTCGGCACGTCAAAATAAACTCTCCCGCGTTTGACAAGGAGAAAACAAAGCCCAGCGGCGAAGCCGAAATAAAGACAGCAACCGGTGGCTTGTAAAGTGCCCTGAGAAAGACAGGCGGCAAAAGCGATAGCAGAAAAAAATACCGAAAAAAGTTTGGTGGGAAGACTACTTGGGTACGTCCACCACAAAGAGACGAAACGCGATTCTCTTTCTATTCAAAGCCCGTCAGACGGCTGCGGCGGCATTGTGCACAAAAGATGGCCGCAGGAGAGGAGGAGGGGCCCCGCGGCGGCGGCCGCCATCTTTGTGTCATAAGAGTGACGAGCGCGGTCCGCGGAGACGCAGATCGGAGCAGCGATTGGCTGGCGGGCGCTTCGGCCGAAAACGAGGCAGCAGACGAGACGGGCCCGACACAGTTGTCTGCTCGTCAGTGATAGGATACAAAGGAACAGCATAATAAAAAGGGTGCCGTTCGCTCCCGTCGTTTACAACGAGCGGGAAAGGGTACCACAGACGACGGCCCGCGGCGGCGGTGATCATTTGACTTTCAGATATTGTTTTACCCCGCACGCTGAAGGACAGCGCACGAAAGAAGCGAGAGAGAAGAGCGTTTCTCTTTCGTTGTGTTTTGAAAAGGGGATCGCGAACCGCAGTAAAATTCGTGCCGCGCCGGAGGAACGCAGAAGAAAACTTGGAGCGCGCGCGGCGTCTGGGAGCCAAAAACGACATCGGCATGCCCGCTGCGGTCGGGTTCTGCAGACGAGATACGACACGACGGACGTCCGTCACGGCCGTTAGGAGATCGTGATCGAAGACAAAGTAAGCACGCAGCGGGTTCTGTCTTTCACCCTGCACGACGTGGGAAAAAACGCCGAGCTTGCCGATGCTGCTGTTGTTGTTGCTGCGGTCTGTCGAACTATGGGTGCTCGCCGTAACCCCCTCCCTCTCTCCTTCGAAACGCGCGGCTGTTCCAAACGTCAAAGCGCGCCGAGTCACTGACACCGGATGACGGAGGAAACCTCCAACCCAGCCACGACTCTAAAACAATGGCTGAGTGATGGCGGCTGGCCGCTCAAGTTCGTTGCTTTGTCCGCCCCCGCTCAGCTCCTTTTCACATTATGCGAGCGTAGGAGAATTAAGACAAAAGGTTTCGCAGTTCAGACGGCTTTGTTAGCACACAATGCGCCACCCGAAAGCCTTCTATAGTACCCGATCGTACCGCATGCACACTCGCAGGCAGGAATAAAAAAATTAACTAGGAGCGGTACTAAGGCGGTATGACAGGTTTCATATTGCCGAGTTTAACGCCCCGAGGTCACACCTGAAATATGCGGCGTGCCGTAGTGGAAGGCTCTGGAATAATTTTGACACCCTGAGGGTCTTTAACGTGCGCCGAAATCTCAACACATGAGAGCTCTCGCTTTTCAAGCTCCATCACAAAAGCAGCCACCGCGGCCGGGATCGAACCCACGTCCTCGGGCTCCGCACCTGCAGCAGAAGGTCATATAGCCACCGCGACGGGTCGCTTTAAGAGGTTTACTCTAACGAAAAGGCGTATTGAGGAGAAAAGTACAGTTTACCGTAGCGGTGTTTGCGAAGTTTGGTGTTTTTTCGAGGTTGGGGTAAAGGAATGCAAACTAATTGGGAATAATCGTTCCGGCTCTAACGGCCCTGTTAAGACAAATCCAATTCCGTAGGCTTCTCTCTTTTTTATATATATGCGCCCCTGGCGCCTGGCTTATTTCGTCTAATGTGTTGAAGTTGCGGAAACCAAGAAACTGAAATCGGAGCTTTTGAAGACGTAAACCCAATGGCTGCTGGCCTCGCTGCTCCAAGAAACTGGCTCCGCCCGTAAATACCGCGATGAAAGAACAGGTTGGGCGTACTATGTGTCCATATATAAAGCTCCTCTACACTGCTCGCGTCCGCCGCCGAAGCCGTACACAGCTTATTACAACAAAGTATGCGAGACAAGAAACCCACTTCGTTATAAGCGGAAGTTCGATAAAAGCGAACATGATCTGCTATCAAACAGCTGGAGTGGGAGCCATTGAAACAGTTCGAACAAAACGAGGGGCCTGAGAAAGCAATTTCTCCATACCCTGAGTTTATTGCATCTGCTTTCTTAAACGAGAATAAGCCAGCCGTTCGCAGCGTCAGCGGTCGGCGACATCATGGGGTGGCATCGCAGGTAACATGTCCGGAGCCCTGTGTTTGCGTGTGAGAATATATTAACTTCGAGAAACGAATTCCCTCGCGCGTTCATCCCGTGTTCGGTCACGGATAGCGAACCTGCTCACGCACCGCGACTATTCGATTTGCGCCCCTAGGAATAGCCGAGGACTGAGCGAACAAAGGCGCAACACCTTCAGGCAGGTGGGAGCGAAGGAAAAAAAAAAAAAAACTGCTGCGAGCTTATATCATTAACAGAGGGGACAAGAGAGGAGGGGTCCCGTTCTCCTTTGTACCGCTAGCGCGCCCCAAATGGAGGCTCCGGGGTTCCCCTTCAAAGCTACCGTGCAGATATGCGAACGCTACTGCAGGCCCCCAGTTGGAAATAAAGCAGGGTCATGACCACCCGTCGTTCCTCCCTCCGCCTCCTTTGTGAATCTGTGCCCCACCGACGGCAGGTGGTGCTAATAGCGGTGCATGCACCCCCCCGCTAGATACTGGGTGCATGCGAATTCCGGCACCGTCGCGCCCGACCGCCTTCTTATCTGCCGTTCCCCGCGTAACGCTCCTCCTCGGACCTTGAACTAAAAGGAACCGACGTTGCCGTTTCCTTGTTTGTTTGTTCGCAGTCTGGAAAACCGAAGTTTTATCACCTTTTCCCGCCAGCGGTGGGGAAGTGATGCGAAGCGACGTCGCCAACTTGTATGCCGACTGGCTTTCTTCGCTTGTTTTTTTTTTTTTTTTTTTCGGTGTGTAAACACGTGCACCACTACACGAAGAAGAAGAAGAAAGCGAGACCATGACGTTGGACTGTGCAAATTCCCTCGCACGATTACGTGGACATAGCTTCAGAACTATGGCGACACGCTCCTAACAAACATTGTTACGCGGCGTCAGAACAGCACAAACGCAGCAGTCTGATCAGAAGAATCTAAAATGATACATCCAAGTGTGGTTGTTTGCGGTGCCGCCATGTTTGTCTCTTACCGCTGTTCTTTCTTGTGTTAGCGCCGTGTGCTCGCGTCGATTGTTTGTAGTCTGACAAAATTACTACCCCCCCCCCTCCAACTATCTATGGCCGTGCACGTGTGGGTACGCAAAGTAGAGTGAACTAGTTCACTATACGCAAAGTGTGAACGAGAAGTTCAATTTATAGCCGATATTGGATAGAGATATGCAGCGTCTTCTTATTCCCCTCTCTCTCTCTCTCTCTCTCTCTCTCTCTCTCTCTCTCTCTCTCTCTCTCTCTCTCTCTCTCTCTCTCTCTCTCTCTCTCTCTCCCCTCTAGCTGTCTTCTTCTCCCTGATGATGATGATGATGGTTGGTGTTAATGGCGCAAGGCCAACGAGGGCAAAGAGCGCCAGAAAAGAAGTTATTTGATAATTACAGAGAAGTGATCTTCTTCTCCCTAGCTTCCTGCACAGCTTTTCAGCGGTGCGCGAACTCTTGGACGAAAAGACGAATGACTACGGTCAAAACAACTACCCAAACGGAAACTACACTACTAAGCAGCAATACAGTCGACTCTCGATAATTAGAAGTCACTTAATTGGAATTTTCTGGTAATTACAAGTGATGTCCTGGTCCCGGCAATTTCACACGCAATTCAATAAAATAAATTGCTCTATAATTCCAAGCTAAAACACATTATTTTGGTTAACTGGAGGTTATTTAGAATAGAAAGCGTCGACGTACGTGGCCGCGTCATTTCCCGATAAAATTCATAATTTTCAAGCGCGAAAACAGCGCCGTGTTCTGTTCTAATGTCGGCTCCATCGCAACTGACGCGGCGTGCAGTTTGATAGAGCGGCAGGCCAGTTAAGACTTGCGCCAGCGTACGCATCTCTCGTTTGAGGTCCTCACGCCTATGCCTCAACCTTCTTCGTTGCGCACATCGCTGTTTGAGCATTTTGTGTGGTGCACGCTTCAGCCTTCGTTTTTGGCGATAAGTCTCGGCTATCATTGCAATTCACTCGGCTACGCTCGACTTGGTGACTAAAGTCGAGATTGTGAACGAAATAAAGCATTGAGACTTGTTGCGGACTAATAACAGGGCTGGGGCAGTATTCTCGTGTTTTGCCCGTTTTGTGTCCGCTTCAAAAGTGTCAGTTTTGAGCAAGCCCTGATTGGCTAAAAGCGAACACCCGGATGTAACGCCGTGCAAGTAGAGTGTGCAAGCACGGCGGCGCTACGAGCCGCGGCTTTTCGGAGCAGACGATTTGGAGCAGACGATTTTTTCATCGCCTTGTTGGTTCGCTGGCGGAACAATAAGCCCATACAAGATAGAACGATTAAACTTTTTTGGTTTAGTCGTTTAAAATGTGTTTACAAGAACAGTTGCGGGAAGGTCAACCGAAAGACCGCCTAAAACTGCCAGTACGTCACAATAAAACGGGCGCAAGACGGCTGCTTTCAAAATGGGCAAACACGAGAATACCGCCCCCGTTCTTGTACTTGTTGTTCGATTGGAAGTCCGGTTAATCCGAAGTGTATCGCGCTCCACGTGGACGGTGTATTAACGGACTGGTCTTACCCAACTTTCGAAACAAAACTTGCGCACGACAGGACAGCAACCACCCGTGCGGTTTCTCTCGCGCAGTCCGCCGAAGCACAGCGTTACGCCGCACAGACATCGGAGATCGTGCACGTAGCTTCTTCCCCCGAGACAGCGGCGAGAAAGTCATACCGTCGTTTGCATAGGTATTCGCGGACGGGCGCAGTGGGACAGCAGGCATCCAAGAGAAGACAGCCGCCGTAACACACTTCACCGTGCGCCGGCAGTCAAGTACGCGCATAAAAAGGACAGGCGACCGACGCGCGTCGACCACCTGCTCTCGAGCGGCGCTCGGCTCGTCGCATCCCGACAAGAGGCCGATGGCCCCACTTGTCCATAAGGTACTACTCGGAGCGGGGGAGAGCGTGCTTTCTTGGGCAGTCAGCCAGTAGCTGTCTTCTCGCGGATTGTTTACGCCCGCGCAGGGGACTGCTGTTTTCTCTGGCTCACTTCTGCTCCGGTGTCGCGCTCGACTCTGACTCAGAGATTGCGTATGCGGGACGCTTATCCAACGACGACGTAAGAGCAAGCCACTCATAGTTGATGTCCGCCGAGAACATATTCGCTGTCAAGTGGTGGAAAAACACGCGTGCGTGTGTGCGCTTTATAAACCCGGTTGCTGGCGTCTTTAAAAGCTACTACCAAAATTAAAAGAGCAGTTTTTTTTTGCGACGTCCTCTGTCACGGATAGGAGACGAAAACACACGCGAGAGAAAACACATTACTTGAAGCGTTCTTTGAAGGGACCCTGCAACACTTTTTTCAACCGTTTTTTTTTTTGAAATCTTAAATGCTTGCAAAACGTAGTCACCCAACACACCCAGTACTTAGATTAGGAGGTCGCAAAGTACCTCAGCCAAAAATTACTGCTCTATGCCCCTCAGATAACTTGTAAACTCGCTCAAAGGATTTTTTTCTCTTTCCCGGTCTTGAGGTTCTTCTACGGCCCGAATTACGTCACTGAGGCCATGTAGCCCCTACTGGCCGCCTTTCCTTCAGTCGCAGCAACGGACGCATTTGATAGCCACATCAAGACAGCCAACAAAAGCAAAGCAGAAACGGAAGGCGTATCTGGTTCGATGAGCGAATCACGCAGTACCGCTCCGTGCTGACGATAACTGCAACTTTCGCAGTGCTTGCAGACGCAAAGGAAAGAGTGAAAGCCCTTATCGAAAGTGTTGCAGAAGTGACTAAGTGCTCACAGCCAATCCGCTAGGGCCATTGTGCCTTGCGGATAGGATATGTTATAACAGAAACGTCTGACCCCATTATCTCTACTGCGATTACCATCAATGAAAGTCAACCGGCTGGAAGCGTTTTGATGTGCTATGCCTGCGGATGGGGCGGCGTCCGAAAAACACGCGACCAAACAGCACGCTTTTATGGTACGCCTTATCGGGAAATTATTTTCATTTTGAACGTGTGCAATTTAAATGATTAATACTGACTCTGGCTAGTTAGCGAGCGGAAGCGGTTTCGCCGGCTGGGTACAAATCAAGACCGACTGCTCCCGTACAAGACGGCCGTAATGATGCCATTCTATTTAAGCCGTTGTCCTTTCAGCTAGCTGTTTTGCCACCATGTTGTTTTGTCACGGTAGCCGTGCGGGCATGTGTGAAAATCATTAATACTAACGACGTATCGCATATAATACGGCATGAACTGGAAATGGCTTCTATATATACAGTCTTCGTCAAAATTTTCTAGGCCATGCCGAAAGTGCACCGGCCGCGAAATATTCAACGTGCTAAGCTTCGGAGCCAAACCTCTCAAGCGAAGCTGAAACGTTTTTACACCGTAAAGCTAGAGAAAATAGAGCGTTATAGCAGAGTGAAGAACCGGTCACGGTACGGTACCTGGGCGTGCGCAGAGACAGAAGGCTGGATGTGCGTATGCGCAAGTGTACCGGGTACCGTAGCTTTCCGTATCCGTTCTCCACTTTGCTATAACGCTCTATTACCTTTGTTCCTTACGGTCACAAAATAATTTGGTCGCAGTTAATTAAGGCTTCAGCGTATGCTTTCAATTCTTAATGGCCCAGTAACCTTTGGAGTGCCCTAGAAAATTTTGACAGATACTGTACATCCCCTCCCAATACCCTCTCTTTTTTTTCTTTTTGCCATAGTTGTTCCAGAGGATGGCGACCGTGGGTGACTCACCCTGCCATGGGGAGCATCTTGAGCGCCAGGGAACGGCTGATGCAGAAGCCGGCACCTCCCGTGGCGAACCAGAAGGAGATTTTCTTCTGCGAAAGCGAACGGAAGAGGACAAGGGGGTCACAGGACGGCACATAGACCAGCTGCAGCTTCAGTACGATACTAGTCTAGTCTATGGCATACATCCGATCACGATGCACATCCGATCCACAGCCTCTCCGTTCACCGTTTCAATCCCCTCCACCCATGAAAAAAAGAGAAAGAAAGGAAAAATGATGTCCTGTTCAAGGAGAACACCATCTTGCCTGTGTGCGTTTTCCAAGAACTCTTCAGAACTTTCTAAGAAGGCAAAAGCTGCGAACAGAAATGCTGTGAGAAGCTAGGCATAGCTTTTCCTTTGAAAAAAATATACCAAGCGATTACTAAATAAAACTGTCGGCATTCCAATTATTGTTGAAGAAAACTTCGGTAGTCAAAAGCTTCCGGCGCACTGATACCATCAAGCTACTCCGATGCGACTAGCAGGCGATAGCGACCAAAGTACGACGTTCCAGTCTCGTGCGGATTAATTTATAGGCAAGAGCACTGAGACAAGTGTAACTTCTTTGGTATAACAGTTAACAGCTGCTAACGACTAAGTCACGACCTCGTGTCGGCTACTGTACAGGCCAGGCCAACGTTAACATCAAGCTACCAACGGCGTGATTACCCGCCGCTAACGACTCAAACACGAACTCCAAACTCCCGTCGATTAATTTAATCTGTTATCTTCCGTCCCCATCGACGCTGTTAATTGGTGCAGCACCTCTAACGAAGCAGTGTTTCCCCTCCTCTCCCCGCCAGGAGAGTCACCGTGGCGCATGCGCAGTGTGAGGTACGTACCTGCGGCTTGCTGCTGTCCCTGGCGAGTATCTCGAGCGGCTGCCGTATGGACGGCTTGCCCAGGTACCAGTCCTGGCGCGGGTCGTACTCCTGCAGGAGCCGCACCAGCCGAGGGACGTTCACGTAGTTGTCGTCGTCGAAGTGGCACATCCACCTGCACGCGCGCACGCACGAGTTCGGAGGCGTTACACAACGGAGCCAACGCGCACCAGCGAAGCGCAATGTACTTCACTTTTTTTTTTTAAGAAGGAGGAGGGGTGGCAGGGAGAATGAGACCGGCACTTCTAATGAAGGTCCAAACTTGCTTCATTAAACTTTTACCGATCACCCTTGATAACGTACAGGTTGTTAATGAAGGGGGTGGGGGAGGTGGGGGGGCTAGTGAAACATGTACCTATAGCGCTGACACTGGCTAGTAAATATGGTGCACTAGGACAGCAGTCTTCGACCTGAGGCGTTTCGTGCTTGCGTGATATATTTATAACTTACAATGTCATGCCATTGATGATTCCTTTTTTTTTTTCCACCCTCTGTTCTTACCAATTTTCTCTATCTGCCTGTCCCCTTCCCTTCACCATTCGCCCGTTTGCCATGGCCGAGGTAGCCAAGCAGATTTACACCGACAGAACTACCAGGCCCAGCTACTTTTTTTTCTTCATTATAGAGTAATCACCTGTAATGTCAAGGCACAGACGCCCGAAGCGGGAAAAAAAAAATCGAAAAAATAAAACACCCAGACGCAGTTCGCCTGTCCCTCCAATCAGCGGCTACTCCTTCCACGAACTAGAATGAAAAAAAAAAAAAAGAGACTAATTACACGCAATGTCAAAACCGAGATACCCGCAGGTGGAAAATTCGAAAAATAAAAAGAAAATCCTGATGCAATTTGCTTGTCACCCCAATCTGCAGCTACGAACTGGCCTGACAAAGAAAAAAAGATACGCGGTTGTATAATAACCCCATCGACGACAAAATATGTAGAGGGGACAGTCTCAAGTCTTGCCAATTAACCGGGCCCAACTTGGGAGCGGCTCCGTCGGGTGGACAGCGGAGAAAATTGCAAAGTGACCCCACTGCCATGTGGCGTTTGTTTTTTGTCTTTCGAAACCAGACGGGGCCAACCGTTCGCTAACCGCGAGCCTAAGCCGAGTGACGTGATAAACGACGAGGCGCAAGCACAGCCGACGTTGCCGCTCTTCCCGGATTGGCGTAATGCGGCGTCATTTATTAAGCCGGTCGCCTTTTTCAGTTCCTACCCTTTTTCAGGTAGTCCCTTTATAATTAACTTTTTTTTTACTTTGCAACGCCGCCCGAGGGCGCAAGTTGTCAGATCGTGAATTGAACGCTTTGCTTAGTCAAGAGTTATTGACCGCTTCCCTTTATGAGAGAGAAAAAAAGGTTTAAATCAGCGCCAGCATCAAGCGACTCTAGTTGTAAGCTGGTTTCGTAATTACTTGAAGGCGCATCTTCCTCGCACGCACACGTACGCTGGAGGAAATCATTTATTTCGTGCAGCTGCTGGGAACTGAATAACGCGTGCTCTTTTCAAAGCAATTTCACTCGTTCGGACCAGACAAAAAGTTGTTGAAACCAGAGAAAAGGGAAAAGCTGCAAGCGTAGAAATTCCGACACTAAAAAGAAAAGAAAGAGATCCCGTTGCCCTCGACGAGGTCTCCATACGGTAGCTGTATAACATATTTGAAGAAATCTACCGCACACAAAAACATTGGTGCGTACCAAATCCTGTACCAGAAAACGGCGCTGAAATGGGCGCACGAAAGTGGACAGTCAAAAGAGTAGAGTAGTGGCAGCGACAAATGCGCATCGTTGCTGGTCGCTGCCACTACTCTCCCAAATGTGCGCTTTGGGCCAACACATCCATCGTTCCATTACATCTAACGAGCAGAAACATGCAATTTCGCGCTGTTACATCCAACGTGCCAGCACATCTATTGTGCCATTGCATCCATCGAGCAGAAACATCCAATTTTGGCCACTGCATCTAACGTGCCATTACATCCAACGCGTCATTACATCCAAGGTACCATTACATTCATCGAGCAACTTCGTCCAACGCTGTGTCATTACATCCAATTTTGGCCAGTACATCCAATGCGCCACCACATCCAACGTTTTAGCACTTCCAGCGCATAATGCCCAAATTTGTTGCCCCTCTCTCTTGCCCGAATACGCAGCTTACTGCAACCGGCGTACACCCTTCCAAACCCCCTCCCCAGAGAAGCTGGCGGGCGTGCACGTATACTCACTTCTTGTTGCTGTCGAGGAAGAAATCCAGCTCCACCGACATCTTGCAGCACAGGGCTTTCCTAAAGCATGGAAAGAAAGCGTCGAGGGTAAGGCTATGTTCAGACTACCGACGCGAAAGCCATATCGTGATATATGGACGTAAAAAAAAAAACGGCATGTCACGCAGTTAGGTTGGCTGAGACTTGAAATGACGTCATTCTTTAAAGTTATTACGACAGTTGCGGCAACAGTGTGAACCCGGCCTAGGACTGGGGAAAAAGTTCTTCGGATGCAGTGCAACTCCGCTACGCAAAAATCAATTACGTCCACCGCCGACACTGCACATATGTTGCGTATACGCGCAGTTTCATCCACCGTCTAACTCTTAGGGAATCGCTGAAGAAGAACGGTTAATTGTTAGAACGTTTGACTCATGCTCTCTGGGAATGTGATGCCTGACGGAAGCGGTATTCAGATAGCCGCTGTGTGGTAGAAGGTCTGTGTTTTACCAAGTTGGTATTCCAAAAAGACGTTTTCTAGTGCGTGACAAAGAAAAGTACCGAGTACGTCGCTACTTCGCCTTCAGCGCGTCTCGAAATGCGCTCGCATCGAATAGTGAGGCAGTATTACCGATGACAGAGTTTCTCCTTAAAAAAGTTAAAACAGCGCAGTGGGGCGGGCATTCCCGGTTTTATGCGTTCCGTTTCTGGCGTAAGTTTTCGTTCATTAATGCCCATTTATTTAAAAAACTACCATCGGTTATCTTAAGCCAACGTCCATTCATCTGAAAAAGGCCACGAAATGCTATAGGAGCAACGTAGGCCGTGTAAAGGGACATGTATTTGGTCAGTCTGGTAGGTGCAATGTTCATCATCATCATCAGCCTGTCTACGCCCACTGCAGGGCCAAGGCCTCTCCCATTGCTCGCCAATTATCCCGGTACTGTGCTAACTGCGACAAATTTATCTCCGCAAACGGCATCATCTCATCTGCCCGTCTAACCTTCTGCCGCCCCCTGCCACGCTTGCCTTCTCTGGGGATCCACTCTGTTACCCTTAATGACCAACGGTTATCTTGCCTTCGCATTACACGCAATGTTCAACCAGCCTCTTTTCACCAACTTCCACCGGAAGTCGTTTCCTTCCGAAGTGGTTTCCTTTCGTAAGGAATTCAGAAATTCCGCACGTGCGTGTCGACGAACACCGATAAAATTTACACAGCAAAAACAAAAACTAAGGTACACGTTCGTAGGTCTAAAGTCAGTGCGGCGGGAAAAAGAAAAGGAAAATCGTGTTAACTCGTCTCTGAGCCTGACATCAACAACGCAGCACGACACCACCGACCGACAGTTCAGTTTTTCACTCGCTAATTCGCATACCCAACTGGCATGCCGAAATCCGCAGCGCTGCCGTAACGAGCCGAAACTTCTCAACGCGGCGCCTAATTATACGTCCTCCCAAACCTCACTCACTCGCTCATTTCTCTACCTGTAGCAGCCCCAGAATAGCCTCGAACGCAAATGCTACGTGCGGCACAGCCAGTCTCGAAAATGACAAGAACGACGAACAAGAGAAACTCATTCCGCCGCAAAATGACTCACAGCAGCTTGAAACCAGAGCGCGCTGAAAAGGAAAGCTGCGCCCGTGAAAAACGAGATACCTTTTTTTCACCCTCCCTCTCTTCTAGTCCATCTCGACACAGTGCTACTTCGAAGTTCTGCGCCCAGCGGGGATCCAATCTCTCGTGGCAATCTCGCGGCCGCCGCTCAGCAAAGACATCCGGTTGTGCGTGGTCTGCTCGTTGTGTCGCAGCCAGACAGGAAGCAGTACCCTACCCTCGCATACACAGGGATCCCCCCTTCTTTCTCCGCGTTCTATCGTTTTCGGGGGGACAACAGGTGGGCTCACTACTCGCTGCCGCACCCATGCGCCCACTTTCCCCGCGTTTGCGGAAAACAAAAGCTCAACAAGAATCGAGTATAAACGACTTGCGGCGAGAAGGAGAAACGCACGCGGTCCCCGCAAATGGGAACGGAAATCACCGGACCGTGGAGGCGGCCGTGCTCGCTTTAGGAGTGTGGCCCGCGAAGCGGCGACTGTGGCTCGTCATTTTGAAAACAAAAACAAGAATGAAAAGAAAGAAAAAGAAGCATTGTAGAAACGGCGGGTTATCTCATACCGCATGAGAGGCCCGAGGAAGAGAAATAAAGCGGGGGTGTGCGCTGCTTTTTTTCTTAGGAACGCAGACACTACGGGGTGACCGAAGGATGCATCCACTGCCACGCTATCCTGTGTACTGATTTCCGAGGTTTCAATCCCCCGCTGCGTTCTTCGAAGAGCCGGCCGCTCCTTGAAGTTATGCCTTACTTGGAGACCGCAGTTCGAGGTCGGGTGTGGGGGTTAATATTTGCTCTTGCGTTTGCAGTCGCCAATCGCGCCTTCGGATGTGAAATATAATGCTCGATTATTTTTCCGGTGAGAAAGGAGATCCCCAGCTCAGGAACGGACGTTCCGGTTGCCGAACGCAGCGCCCTACAAGCTCGGTGATTTCGAGTAACTGACATATCTCTGTCCTCTTGGTGTGCTTTAAGCGAAGCTTCTATGGCCAGTGTTTGATAGATTTTTCATGTCTGCGAACAAAAAACTTCCGGGCCTCCACGTGTAATCGAAGAACGAGGCGTTCGAAAACAAACACCTACGCGTACGCGCTATTAGCATATGCGGTCGCCACCAAAGTCGCGGGCCATTCAACACATTATTTGTACCTCGGGCGTATATGCCTCATCACCGGGATATGCACCTTGAATAGACTAGTTAATAATGGGCGCCATTTGCAACATAAAACGTACCACGCCTTTTAGCTCAGGCTAACACGCCTGGTCTCTTGAATATGCATTTTCAGGAGATCAGTTATCAACAGGCCCAATTTTCAAGTTCAGCAGAGCCGAAATAAGAGTGCTTGCGTGCATCTATCCCAGGGTGACCACCATCACTGCTCAAGAGTAACGGTATCTGCTCGTACTTTCCACCTGAATTTTGTGTGATCTATGTGCTTCGCTAGTCACCAAAATGGAACGGTTTAAGATTTTAGGGGCAAAGCCCCTTAGGGGCTAGGGCTGTCGCTGTCTCATGTCGTCGTCGCAACCGTCATCTCATGTAGTCACGGTACTAAAACACCGGGACACTCACTTGCGCCTCGCGCTAGATTGCTTCCTAACGAGTACTAAAAAAACACACCGTGACACTCGTTCACGCCTTGAACTAGAGAGCTTCGTGCCTCAAAGACAAGAGACTTTGACAGGAAATATGTATACCTGTACCCCCCAAAGATTTCATCTCCGTTGGCAAAAATATACACGGCATGCTTCGCTCCTCACCAGGTTTCACATAAGTGCAAATGGCCCGGGATTATTTCTTTTCGTCGAGAGCGCAACGATTGCGAAGATTAAAAAAACTCCAGACGACAAGGTTTTCCGAACGGTTTTCCTTCGGGTATGTCGCTTGGATAGTTCGAAATGAGGATAATTCTTCGGCCGCAGCTTTCTTTCCCGCGCCCGTGGGAACGCATGCAAGAAGCCAGCTCCGAACGCTCTTGGCGAAGGATTGCAACGTACCTGTTGTGTGACGCCGAGCAGTTGGTGTTGATGAGGTGACCATCTGGAAATGAGAAAGAAAAGAACGTGATGAGACGTGATGAGGATAATAAGAATAAAAAAGTACGGTAGAACGTAAGAGTTAGAAGGCGCAAGAACTACGACGCGAGGCTGTGGGAAATTCAAACACGTCGTTGTTCCCAGGCCCCTTGCGCAATTCCCAGCGCTACGAAGGTGCCCCTAAGCCTGCGTATGAAGGAGATTTAGCAAGTGGCTTTGCTAAACCCACAACTTCGGACAACGTACGACACAATTTTAACACGAAAGTGTTTTATTCACGGATACACAAAGATTTGAATCACGCACGTCATATCCGTCACGGAAGTGACGACAGTTCAACGAAGCAAGCGGCCTGTAAAGGGTGCACCGCTGCACACGGGGTCTTCTTGCGGGGAAGCAACCTTTAGTACTAAGGAGTACTTTATACTTCGGGTTATTCGTTGTCGGGTTTTACATTTTAACCTGAAAGTGTTTTATGCAGGGATACACCAAGATTTCATTGACGTCATATCCCTCACGGAAATGACGCCAGTACACCTTTGCCGACGCGACCCCCCAGCAAGACGTCGCTCGACAAGCACACCCACAAGACAGCCGCCGACCCGCAAATCATGCTCAGCTGCAGATTTCGCTGCTCATTTAACTTTCGTGTTTTACTGATTCCTATCCCAGAGAAATCAACCGCAATTTTTTTGTACAAAGCACGCCTTTAAAGGAGCACTGACACCAATTTTCGGCGTTAATATTCTTGCACAGTGCGCTTCCTTCACTCGACAGAATACCCTGGCTGAAATATGAGCGGCTTGCGACGCGAAGAACATAGTTCAATTGGATCTCATTTATCGCGCCGACGGAGCAGCGCGCGGAGCGGCACTAAGCAAATGGACATCAGCGCGACATCACCCCGTGAAGCCAAAAGAAGTGACGCGACAGCGCTTGTCAAAAACTTGTGACGTCACTTCACGCGCGCGGCCCCACGAGCGGCGAGCGGGCGCAGCACCCTCTCAAGCGGGCGCCGGTGACGTCCGCACAAAGCGGTGAGGTCAGGCCGGGATTCTGTCATATGCGCCGTTCGGGATGAAAGCGCGGGAATTTGAAACAAACGATTTTCAGGCCGTTCAATGTAATTAACCATCATGCGCTGAAGTATCTGAAGTGCTGTTTCAGGTTCGCCAGACCATTCAGCATCGATAAAAGCAATAAAAGTGTAACATAAAATTTTCGCGTCAGTGCTCCTTTAACAACAAGCCTCGTCACCTCAAAGCTAAACATTTTCTCAGCATCGGAAGCTTTTGAAATCACTAATTGGCTGTAAAGTCCCTCCGGGGTTTAGCTAGATAATTTTGTTTTTGTTTTGTAAAGGATTGCAATACTTCTCGTCGCCATCACCGCCATCTTAGGATATCAGACCCACCCTCCCCTCTGTGCCCTTAAAAGGGCCGTGTCACTTTTTGAAGAACTCGCCTTTGGTGGCTCACACAGCTCCATACTATCCACGAGAGACGCCTTTAAAACGAAAAAAAAAAAAAAACCGCGATAAATGTTTCGAAACTTTCAAATTTCGCGCTACAGTGGCGTGTTGCGGGAAAGGGTGACGTACTATGGGACAGTACTTTAAACATGGTTATACCTGTCAACACACATTAGCAGTTGGTGATGCTATCAAATGGAGTCACAGGCGCCCTTACAATCGCCAATCACGTTTCTTGGCGCTGGCTTAGGTCAGCGGCAGCCAATCGCACCAACAAGATGTTGTGACGTCATGGAGACTTCGCCAGAACGTGGCCGAGGAGTAGCCACTAGAGATATCTCCTTTAATATCTTCATTACTTGTTCGAGGTTCGCGATAAAATTGATGTCATTGTATTCAGGAAAAAGCAGTCTTTTTAATGAACCAAACTTGCATTGTGCCTTAATGGCCCCTTTATAGGCTGCAACTTACGCATTCATCTGCGCATCTCAGAACTCGCTACGCGCGAAGCGATTTCTACTACCATCATCCCCGCGATAAAGTGTAGAGGAACGCTCCACCGCATTGAACAAAACTTTCAGTAGCGGCTTTCCGGACTAGGAAGATGCCACCCCCCTTTCTTTCTTTCTTTCTTTCTTTCTTTCTTTCTTTCTTTCTTTCATTCTTTCTTTCTTTCTTCTTCAGTAAGCGTTATCCATCAACAACACCTTTCGATCCATGACACCTCCGTTATACGTGGGTTGTACGTTCCTTTTCGGGTTTTATATATATATATTTTTTTTTTCAAAATCGGGGGGTAAAAATCGGGTGGTATTTTTCGAAATGATATTTGAGGAGAAGTCGGGTGTTATGTGGAACCATTCCGAAATTCGGGTTTTTTCTGGTTAAATCGATAGATGTACAAAGTTTATTTGAATAGACTCAGTTTATTTCATAGGTTCTCACATGGTTTTTTTAACTCTAACGCGTTAAAATTGGTGCTTATTTCGAGCTGGAAATCGGGGGACTGCTGATTTCTCCTTAAAATGCTCTCCGAAATTTGGCATTTGTTTAGCAATGGAAAAATAATGACAGCAAATAACGTCGATAACTTCTAGTAAATGAAACATTTTATTCGCCAAAAGCTGGTAAACGATTGTTCTGTCATCCTTGTTTACATGCATTATTGTGATCTGCTTTCGCAACTTTTTGTTGGTCTTCAAAGCCTGTGTGATCGCCGAAGGTATCTCAACTGGGAGAAGGTTCTCTCATCATGTAAAAACAGCGCCGTAGGACCGAAATACACGAGGAAAGGAACCAGACGGGACGAGCGCTGACCATCAACTGTAAATTTTATCTGACCGGAAAGCCATACATACATAAAAAAACATTGAAACGACGCATGCGCTATCAGTGTTGGTATGGCACAGATGTTAGCGCATGCGTTGTTTCAATGTTTTTTATGTATGTATGTCTTTCCGGTCAGATAAAATTTTCAGTCGATAGTCAGCGCTCGTCCCGTCTGGTTCCTTTTCTCGTGTATTTCGTCCTACCACGCTGTTTTTACATCATGTCGACCTACCAACTCGCCCAAGTTTCTATCCTGCTGCAGGTTCTCTCGACAGCACAGCTTCCATTATATAGGTACAACAATGTCACGGTAGCATTTGCCAGCCCGGGGTTGCGGGTGGTAGTGTCATTCCAATACTCAGTGAGTTCGGAAGGTGTGTTTGTGCGTTTGATTCCAGCAAGTACCGGTTGGGAACGGCCGAACGTCAGACCACTGAAGTTGTGCAGACCGCTACTTGGAAAAGGTTCATTCAGGCAGAAATCTGGTTTCAGCCGAATCTCCTGAAACATGTTCGCGGTGTAGGAATCGGCAAAAATCGGGTTTTACCCAAAAACGAACAACCCTAGTTATCCCCAACCCAAACTGTCCTGAAACAGTCCTTCAAACACCTGTTTATTTACCAGCGCACCTACTTTTAACCCGGCGTGTAGAAGTTCTCATTCCTCACTCATAAAATTACGGGGGATGCCTACATCTTCGAGCCACGCCCACAAACACTTGACAAGCCCCCTGGACAGCACCCTCCCAAGCTCGTTCGATCCTCCGGTTCGCCCCCGTCGGTACCTCAAAGGGACCCTGAAACACTTTTTTCAACTTTTTTGAAACCTTAAATGCTCGCAAAACGTAGTCAATTGACACACTCTGTACCTAGATTATGTGGCCGCAAAGTGCCCCACACAAAAATTACTGTTCTAGCCCCATCAGATAACCTTGAAACTTGTTCGAAATATTTTTCTCTTTCTGCCGGTCTTCGCGTTCTTCGACCACTGGAATTACGTCATTAGAGCGAGGTAGCGGCTACTGGCCGGCTTTCCTTCAGTCGCAGCAAGTCGCAGCCACAAAAGCAAAGCAGAAACGGAAGGCGTATCTGCTGCGACGAGCGAATCACGCAGGGCCGCTGTCCGTGATGGCGATAACTGTAGCTTTCGCAGAGCTTCCAGACGCGAAGGAAAAAGTGAAAGCGTTTATCAGAAGTGTTGCAGGGTCCCTTTAATCTAACCTCCCAAGGCGGCTTGTATTGCACGTACGGCGGCGGTGTATACCCTCACTCGGCGGACGATCCCTGGCTTCGAGCTGCAATTTTCTGTGCGGTTCTGCGCACCTAACATCGATTTTTTGTACGTCACGCGTCCAATAAAAAAAGAGGCTTCAGTCTTAAAGTTCGCTTTGCGAATGGCTGCTGCTTCTCATTTACGGAAGCACGGCCATCGGTCAGTTGGTTCGGGTGCGTTGACCACATTCCGTATTCCTGTACAACAAATTTTGGTATATATCAAACTTTGTTTTCTTTTATTTCGTCAGTTCGATACTACGAGGCTCGGTGAACTCGCATTATTATTGATGGCAATGAACAGTGCCGAGACTCCAGCTTTTGTCAGGATCTTCGAAATAACCGACGCCTGCTGCTTCGCCGCTGTAGTTTCGGCGGTGTTCCCGAGGAAGTAAAAAACGAGGATGCTTTGTTTTGCTCGCCGCAGTTTACACGCGCTCTCATTGATCGATCGATCGATCGATCGATCGATTGATTGATTGATTGATTGATTGATTGATTGATTGATTGATTGATTGATTGATTGATTGATTGATTGATTGATCGATCGGCCGCCCCGGCCCGGAATCGAACCAGCGTCCTCGTTCTCAGGACGGGGCGTTTCTGCGTTGTTCTAACCAATACATGCGCTACCTCGCTTAAACGCGCGCCGTGCGCGTTTTTTTTTTTTTTTTTCACAGATGGGAGGCAAAGTAAAGGAACGTCGTATTGAACACTGAAGAGCTTACGAAGTGACTCACTTGTTTTGAGCTGGTACAAAGGGTCCGACGCATCCGTGAAGAAGTACGTCTGAAACAGAGCAAAGAAAAGAACGCACAAAAGGTCAGTTGGATTGTTTCTCAAACGCCTTGTCGCTACATGCTCAGATTATCGACACCCTACTCTGTTGGATTATCGACAGATTGGACACCGTACTCTGTCTATAGATACTAGGGCAGCTCTATAATGTGCTCAGCCCGTACTGTCGGACGTCATATCAGGGTGAACAGACACAAGATCCATCGCTCCAGAGGTAACCACCTCTCTCCCTCTTCCCTTATTTGATCCGTTATTATAAATAAAAACCTTCTCACTTCCAGAAGTAGGCGCTGCGTGGAAAATAGTGTCCTTTGAGAACACTATAGCGTAAGATTACTGTTGCATTCATATCACCACGAAAACGCCATCATACCCACCATCGTCACAGTCGGTGTCGCGAGCTTACATAACTTTGTTAGAGAAGGCAGCTGTGAGCACACACTTACTCGATACCATAACCCAAACAGGATTGAGGTGTTAAGCGACGAAATCCACACACACGGGCGTATTCGTGCTTCGCCAGCCACGAAAAAAAAAAAGGAAAGAACGGCCGCCATAGCCAGGATCGAACCCACGTCTTTGGGTTTACTCACAAGAATTACCAAGTCGGCGAGATGGTTAAACCGGATTATGCGTCATGCCACAACTTTAATCTCTATTCCATCTACGCGTACGCCGGTAGCGGACTGATTCACGCTATTTCTTTCTCTCTTTTTTTTTAATTCAGTTGTACTCCAACTCTTGCACTTGCTGGCATACAAGGTCGGTTGACTAAGTAAGGGTTGATTTCTACGTGAGATTAAAATTAAACAACAAAAAAAATCTGAAGAACAGGCTGACTGCACTGCAGAATCGATCGATATTCCGTCCAACAGCTCTACCGACAGTTGTAAAAAAAGTCGAAGCGATAAATATAGCGCTGCCGGATTCTCGATAAAACACCGGTTTGACAAGCTCCAAGACGTGCAGTGCAGCACGCAAGCAGAGGCAGTTTTCCCCGCACTTAAACGTGCGGGGAAAAAAAGCAACTCGCAGCAAAGACCAGAAGCCACACGAATGACAGATCGTCCGCGTATTCGCGTCGATCCTTTTTTGCCCGTTCTTAAAAGGGCTCGGGGCGTCGTCCACTCTTTCGAGAAGTTGCCACGGAGGCGAGCCGTGGCAGGATTGAACAGGTTCTTCGAAAAGATGCAGGCGCCGTTGGGACTTTCCGTAAGCCGTTTTCAAACACGGATGGCACGTAGCGAGCACTGCTTGCAAAATTGAAGACAACTTGTTCACTCTGCTCTGCCGTGAGAATATAGAAGGGGGAAAAAAGTCGGGGACATTAATTACGCGACTAGGCACCACGACAGGCTGAGTCAACCGGGGGAGAAGGCGACGGGCTGCCGAAGAAAAATACTGGAGCTAAAAAGGAACCCGAGAGGATTACGTGAACAGCGGGAGTACGGGCACTCTAAACGTTTCTTCCTTACTGCTCTATTTCGCAACGACAATTTTCGCAATGCCAATTACAGGCGCTCAATCGTCATCTCGAGACTTTTGTGCTAAGTGCAACAGCTGCTGCGAGACTATGTGTAATTACTTTCGCTACAAACAAATTTTCACAGACCCTTCCAGTTTAACGTGAGCTCAGTGCATAATGTTGCGTATATGTTGAATATAGCATTTCATACACGTTCCCCCCAAAATATCTGCCAGTTTCTGTATTCACGTCTTCTGATTTTTTTTTTGTATTATGGCCCCCCCGCACTGCATTTGCACCAGTTAGAAATTGCGATACACCGAAGTTTACGCTCACCAGCTGCTCTTCTTGCTGAAGGAACTCTGCAATAAATCGATTCCACAATATATTTATCTAATTAATTCACAAGGCGACTGGCACTCAGCCAAAACACCAGGCAAGAGACCTGCTTACCTTTATAGACGTAATTACTTCAATCTGCTAATGATACGGGTCCAATCTTGAGCATGCACCAATATAGTGCGGTTACAGAGCGCCAGATGGTAAAGGGAACTTGAAAAGCAACAATATTTTCACGGGAGAGTCGGTTGTATACCCTGCCTAATAGTATCAGTGCGAGAAAAGTCAGAAACAGCACACATTTCTTTCTTCGCGTCCAATCGTGATTGGGAACAGATATTCAGTTGTTCTCTCCTCTCCTTCATCACTCGCTTACGCGACCGTAAAGTAGAAGAGCGCGAGCTCCATCCGCCAGAGAAAATTCCCACGCAGCTGACGAGGAACTTATCGCCTTAACGAGCTCCATAAATAACCTAAAATATGGGCATTTCGACTGGAATACCAGGCGGTTCCCACCTGATTTAGAACATTGGTCTTAGAGAGAGTGAGAAAGGAATACACAAACACTTCGGCAGCAGCAACACCTCACAACGGCCGAGGTTCGGAAAGGAGGGGTGGAGGGAAAAGTACGGGAGCCACAGAGCGGCAACGAGCTAACGAGCCCTAATGGCTCGAAATAGCTGCGACAGCGAAGCGAAAAGAAAACAGCATTGGAAGCGAACAGTTTAATAGGAGCAACCTGGCTGGCAGGAGACGAGCGATAAGCCCGCGCGGTGTCCAGTGGCCGCCGTAAATGATGGAACCAGTTTTTGTGGCGATCGGCCGTTAGACGAACGCGCATTCCACCGATCAGGGCAGGGAATGTAGCAGCAGCAGCAGCAGCCTCGTCCTCCTCTTATCACATTTCCCACCAGGGACCGGCCTCTCGTTTCGCTAAATCCTACCGTAGCGCGCCTTCTCTACTTGTTGCCTCCGGGGGCTCCGCACAGGGACTTATCGCGCCGCCGGTGGTGCTTTTTTGTTTTAACCGCTTTGAGGAGGCCTGCCCGCTTTCGTGATAAGTAGCCGGGTCCGGCCTTTAATGAGGTCCGAGAGGCGAAGTTGAGATTCACCGCACGTGTCGCCTCAGTCGCCGCAGCCCGCTGTTGCTAACAAGGTGGAAATAATATAACAATGGCCGCACTGCCAGTGTCACCACCTGCGCACAAAGTCGTTACTTTATCTCTCTTTTTGTTGTTTTTCTGGCATATGAAGAGAAGCCGAAGTCGTTTCTTAGCCGAAGTCGAAGCCGTAACACTGGTCCGAAGTCGGCTTTTAAATAGCTCCCGAGAGAGCATTCGAACAGCAATATCAGGCGATGTGGACTCTAGGGCCGGGTGACTGTCGCTACTTGTGGTACAATTTCGCGTCAAGTCCACGAAAAACGTCATTTGCCCCCCCCCCCCCCCCCCCCCCCCCACCCCTCCTCCCCCCTCGCTCACTCTTCACCCGGTCACCGTCCCCTAGATGTCCACCCTGCCGTCCAGTCGAGGGTGCCAGTCGCCAGGATCCACCCAAAACGACCGCCTCATCGGAAGGCGCTGTCTGCAGTAGTCGGACCGGATGGATCGAAGTAGCCGCCGCGCTCCCGTCCGCGCCCCTCTCCTGATAAATCGCAGTGCATCCTCTATCGCGATCAGTCCTGGGCGACATTTAATGGACCCCGGCCGGTTACGTGACGCCGCCGATAATGGGGCGCTGAGACGCATGCCACGAGGTTTTTTTCACACGCGCGGGCTCCTGAAAGCGACGGCGTACGTGTAACAATCCGCAAGTCAACCTTAATGCTTCACCTCTCGTCTGCTGTACTTCGTACTGCGCTGTAACTGTCGTCGTCCCACCAGGCGTTTTTGTTTGTTGGTTTGTTTTTGCCCTGAACTTATACGCTGATAGCTGTTCGTCTTCCTTTCCTTCGTGGTTGAGGGTGAAAGCGACGGTGTCGCCGGAGAAACCGCTATGCCAGACCAATTAGTTGAGGAGCCAGGTAGCTACGTAGGACAGAAAAACTAATGTCCTCTATCACGTAAGATGGAAGAGACGCGAAAATAAAGGAACGCGCTGACAGAGGCAAGCGACTAAAATTACCTTATTTGCTTCAGAACTATCGACTTGGGTGTAAACTGGCTTTACCGAAAATCGCATTTTGTACCCCGCAATGCTGCGAAAAATTTTGGACAAAGTTAATTTGCTATCTTTCCTCTTAGACGATTGATGTGGGAGGGCATGGGTAGAGAAGCCAATTTGCGGGCGACATGAGCCCGCGAAGAACAAGCTCCGGGGAAGCGCAAAAAGTAAAAAAACGGAGTCTACGCACGAACAACGCATTCCCGTCAAAGAGTGTTTATGAACGGCGACTTGACGGCCAGCAGACCATCGGCAGACAGCAGCCGAACAAACAAACACGTGCCCCGCAATGACGTCAATTTGTCAGGCTGTTGGGGCTAGTCACAGCTCTCATTCATCTCGCTTCTTGGAAGCGCTTAGTGGAGAAACCTTTTTGTTTTCCCGCGCTCCTCGAGCTTGTAGTGAACACAAACCACTTGCGCCACACACAGATATATACATTGCCGGCCTCCAAGAAGAAACAGCGAAAGTTCGGCTAGCTGGTACATTCTGGAAGGTCAAGAGCGCACAAGCAACCGGTTAAGGAAAGAACTAAGGTGTTGTGGTTACGTAAAAATTTCGTGTGTATCAATAACTCTCGCAGTTGGGAGAAGCGCTTGTTTGTGTTCATTCTGTCCGTCCTCCGTTCCTTGTGCACGATTTTGACTTTCCAGGAAGGGACCCGTGGTTACAATTGCCAGAGATGAATCGTCACCTACAACCTTTGTGGATGGATGACATCCAGATGAGAGAGAGAGAGGTCACCAAAATAAGCTCAGCTATAACTAGCAACTATTGAGTGAAACGAAGGTTCTCTTGTAACATTATTATGACAACTGAAAAAAGCGGGAATTTCGTAATGCATGTTACAGGGTAGCAACAAACCAAAAATATCCCAAGAAAACCTTAAGCTAATTTAGTGGGTATCGTAGCACTAAGGAAAAGAAACAGCGACAAGGACGGGACACGTGCAAAATAACTAAGGCACGTGACCGCTGCGCTAAAGACTGAATGCTTTTGCGGAAAGTAGATCGTTTAAGGGGCGCGCTCCACGCATCGTGAGCCACAAACACGGAGCAATACCCGTAACGTGCCTTTCCGATCGAGAACTCCCAAAATAAAAAAAAATTATAGGTAAGCACTCGTTATACAGAAGTCCTCAGGGCAGAAACTTGCTTCGTTAAAACCGACACTTCGTAAAAACAAGGTTGATGTGCTCTCCTTAAACTGCACGGGGTAACCTGAAACCTTTTTCATATATACAAAGCAAACTCTCGAATAAGGCAGTTTTGTTGTAAGGGCGCGTGACAAGACAAGACAAGCAGCACGCGGCGAAACTTCCCGCCAGCGGCATCGAGGCCGTCGACGTTCCCGCCAAAACGACAGGACGCACGTGATCGCGTGACGGCCGAGCGCGCGCGTTTTGGCGCCAAAAGCGCCGTGCACGCAACCCGAGAGCTGCAGCGGGGGGCTCGACTCGGCAGCCAGTTTCTGCCGCGCGTGTTGTACATGCGGCGCCGCACAAACAACGCTGCCCTCAATTCGAACGTCAAGGGATCTGGTGACACCACCGACAGAATTGTCGGAATGAAAATGTCTGCTAGCTCTTACATCCTCACCCACCTCCTTTTCTTGTCCTCGTTGAGTTATTCAAGGAACGAATGCGTAAGGAAGGTCGCGTAACTGAGGCGAACAAACCTTCTCGATATCGCAACCTCGACTTGCAATGGACGCGTGCAATTTCGATCCTCCGCATTTCTCTCTCTCTCTCTCTCTCTCTCTCTCTGAGCAGCCTTGTTAAACTAACAGCTTTTTTTAGGTTCCCTTGAAAGAGGTCGAAGGCACGTGGAGAACGGTAGCTTGGATCCACAGGAGCAGAACTTGTATTGTCGTTTTAATGTGAACACGTCGGTATAACGGATTGAGACCACCCGACAGCATCACCGAAATGTGCCGCAAAGAAGGTGGTGCGCCGTCGTATTAGTGTTGTGCAAAAATTAAAAGCCACAGAAACGGCAACCAACCGAGTGATGATGTCAATCAATAAAGTAACTAACAGTGACATTAATCGTAATCGATAGATTTTAGCAGTCGTACACTGCTTTGGCCTCCCGTCATTGACGCCTGGAATAACCACACATGACGATCAACTGATGCCTACCAAAATCGCGTGCCTACTTATTGTTGGACCCCGTGCTTGTCGCTGCTTTAGAATGCGCAATAAAAATTTCGAGTTGTGTTCGAGTTGTGAGGAGGGGGGGGGGGGGGGGGGGGCGATCCCTCTGAAGCTACATCTATGACGTAGCTGTACTATGACGAGGGCCGTAGTGGTAAAGGGCTCCGAATTAACTTCGACCACCTCAGGGGATCTTAAACAGCCACTGTGGCCGGGAATCGAACCCACGTCGTTGGACCCAGTAGCATAACGTATTAGCCCCTGAGCCACCGCGGAATGAGAGGAGTCGGTACTGCTTATAGACAAAAGAACGACACGAGCCGCTGCACCTGCATGCCGTCATTGTCACGTTGCCGCACACCCAAATGAGAGGAAGGAACTAGCTGGTAATTATCAACAATTAAGGACTGATTTAAATTCAACTGTCCCCTCAGTCACGAGAGAGAGAAAGGGAGAGAAAAAGGACGCCTAAGCACCAACTCCGACGTAAGGCTCTAAAAGCTGCGACGGCGCATGTCGAAAGCATTACCCGTTTTTTTATTTAGCGGTTTCCGATGTCGGCGGCCGTCACACACTCCGCGATGACGCTGCAGGAGTGGCTGGGAATGGACCTCTGAAGGCGGCAATGTACGGGCCAAAGGGGAAGCGAAAGCGGACACCGCTGGGAAAAACGCCCCACGATCCGCGCTGCTTCTCCGACTCGCTATACGACGAACACGCGAAGCAGGGCAGCGTCACACGACTCCCGCACACACGCACGCCCGGGCGGCGTGTTTTCAAACGCTTCTCCATCTGCCCAGGGCCCCCGCACCCCCACGTGACATGCGTGATGTCACTTCGCGCGCTATTCTGCTGAGCAACTGCGAAAAGGAGTTCGCCGTTAGGCATCTGTGGCCCTCGCAGGGATTTATACACACCCCCTGAGAAGGACTTCGACACCCCCCCCCCCCCCCAAAAAAAAAAAAAGGTTCCACAACCACAAGCACCCTGCCTAGGGATTTATACAACACCCCCCCCCCCCCCCCCAAACATCCCAACGACTCCCCCCCCCCCAAAAAAAAAAAATCGAAATTCTGCATAAACCCCTGGGTCCTCGAGGTAGAGTTCTTGGTAATATGGATGACGGCCTGCAGGTTCCGGTTCGAAGCGCAGCCTATGACCACGTCTAATTGAACTTCTGCAACCCGCTAAGTGACACCACACATGCGGGTGGGGGAAGTGGGGGAAAGGGGGGGGGGGGAGGGCGTTGGGCGGCGAAGCGGTTGGGAATATGCGGCTAGACCTCGCACCCGCTTTCTCTGGATTGGCATCGCACGTGGTCCTAGCTGTTCCGGACACCTCTGACTGCAGCTACGCCAGCTGTACACCTTCAAAAACGTGTGCGCGTTATTCACGGGTAGCCTCGATAACAGCACAGGGCACACCCTGAACCAAGACGCACCCAAATCAATTCCTCTGCCGGAGCAATGTGGGAGAACACTACACGGCATGATTCCGTGTGACGGGTACATTCACGCCCTGGTAAAAGCGCAATGCAGTCACACTTAAAATGTTGGAATTTTCGTTTACCTACGCAGCCATTTTCGTTGTCAGACAATGGCGTTCTGTTAACTGCGCCCTGCGATGCGTATTCCTGTATTTATGAGAGAACTTCGTCGCTATCTCTCACTTCTTTGTACTCCTCACGCAACCGAGCGCGAAATGATGACGATGATGATGATGAGGCGCCATTACGCACGTTCGTACACGCAGACAAGTTACTGCTTCCAATTGGGGAGTCACTGCATTCTAAGATTTAAAAAAAAAATGCGGGTTATACCAGCCTGCGCACAGCAGGGAACAAGCAACACCGCTGTCAAAATCCATCGCACCATGACGCGTTCGCCACCTGCAAAATAAGCCTCGAGGCGCGTTTCACCACCGCGAGTGTGAGCGTTGATGCGCAGCGCATACCACAGCGGGGTTTCCATTCAACGCCGCCAACGTAAGGCCTACCGGCATCTGAAACACAATGGGGCCCATTGGCAGCAGCGAGTCGTTATCCCGGCGGCTCCTATCGGCACGGCGATCGGTATGGCCACGCGCCGCGCATGCGTAGCCTTGGACGCATCCAAGGCGGGCAGCCGATCAGCCACGACTGGCGGTGAAACGCACGCGCCATCGCCCAAGCGCGAACTCCAACCGGATAGCCGCGAAGCAGGCCGCAAAGTGACCGTGAAAGCCCACGGCGGCATGTGTTACGAGACGCGGTAGAAGGCGAACAACGGAGTGCTCGAAAGAATCCCGAGGCGTAACAACCCAAAGTGCGTACGTACACGCCCGAAGGGTCTCCCCGCCCGGCCACTTTGCGCGCGCAGTGTTTTCTCGGGCCTATTCAAGCGCAGCATTGATTGCATGCGCAACCACCCGTTTCGCCGGCCAATATATAGACGGAATGGTTGCGTTCAACCTCAGTAGTATTCTGGTTGGGTTACGCCAGAAACAGTCATTTCCCTTTCCTGCCACAGCTTTGAGGGTGATTTGTGGGCGAATCGACGAGACGCTTTTGTGGAGAACATCCGGTTGTGCGCGCGGTGTGTTCGGTGGTGTGCAACGAGTTCGGGGCGGAGCGGAATTTTACGTTTTCCTGAGCCAACCAAACACTTTCGATACCTCGGTTGGATGCTTGGTCGACGGGCGCCTTCACACACTTATTGCCTCGGTCACATTGTTGTGTGCAACCATTGCGTTAGCTCATCACACCCAACCGTCCTACCAGACATTACGTCCATCAATGGATGTGCTGGCTCGTTGGATGCAATTGCTTGTTGGGCGTGTTAGGTCCATTAAAGCTGCTTGTTGAGCCTGCGTCTATGCACCCACTGTGCCAGAGAGAAGCATGCCTGCTGCATATGTGTCCCGGGTATTTCTGCAACATGCGGTCCGCGGCACCTCAACAGCGGCAGTCTATGAGCGGACAATATAGAGTTGCAGAAACTCCTCAAACAAGCCCATTCCCTTTGCTTGTCTGGTGACCACGTTCGGCGTGTACAATCTCTTGTTCAGAGAAGCCTGACGCACTGTTGTCATCTCCCTGAGTTCTCAAGAGCAGAACGGTGTCAGGCGCCGGTGTCCATCTCGAACGACGGGATCACGACTATCTATTCCTTACGTAAGTAACGAGTTGTCTATAGACGGAAAAATCAGGAGATCGTTATGCCAATTGGATGCCCCCAATAGAAACACTGCAAAAAAGCTTCAGGGAACGGGCAAGAATCTGGTAATTCCTTCGGCAAAGGTTGAGGTGCACCCGTGCTCGATCTTTAAAACAGCACACAAGGCAAGCTGTCGCTGTTGGTAATAACACTGCCAAATACTTTGCCCAATACTCAACAACTACGGAGTAAACATGCGCACAAAATCGAGTTGAGAAAGAGAGTTGTACCAGAACAGCTGCCGCTTGACACGTTGCAAAAACTTCCCAGGCTGCAAGGTCCAGCACGATTATATATATATATATATATATATATATATATATATATATATATATATATATATACCCTTTCGATCACATCCGGCGCAGACACGCAAGCATACGATTGCCCGGGCGAGCACACGCAGTGAAAAACCAATCGCGTGCATCGATAGAACCGGGCCGAGATCGCGTGCTTGGACGACGGATGCCTTTCCGGCTAACGCACACGGGATGAAAAGAAATACGAAGGGCCTACCACAGGACCCGGTTCCGGAACTCCGCGCTCCATTTCCCTCCCCCACCTTTCTTTGTATACTCCTTTCGCGCCTGAATCCACTCTGTTGGATTCGCGGGAGCGATAGAGGGCGACTTTGCTCGTTCTTTATCCACGCACTTGTTTTGCAGTGCGGCTCAGCTGAACGAGTCGATTGTTCCGGATCCGCTCCGCAACCAACCGCAGGTGGTCGTCTGCAGAAGCGCGCTGGGAGAGCATACAGCGGTGCGCGCTAATCCCCGCTAAGCCGCTTACGTAAACTCTATTATGCCGCGTACTCAAACGCTAATCCGCGGTAGTTTGGGGACTCCGGAAACGGGTTCTCGAAGATTTCGTATCCACTCGTATAGTAGTCGCTTGCGTCTAAGGAAGGATTTTGAGCCTGCGTGCATTTGAATGAGTGCGTGCATACGTGCGCGTGCGGTTAAATTCTTTAGGCCCGCTACGGGTTCAACAATGCAAATAACCTTAAAAATAAAACTGCACTTGATGTTGCCACACCTCGAACTGACCTGCTTGGCTGAATCCAGCCGTGCGGTCGAGCACAACTCGCCTCAGAAAATGAATGTGATCAGTTATGAATATCGTAAATTTATCGGGTTGTAATCGCCGGAGCTATACCTGCACTATGAGGCGCACTGCAGTGGAGGGCTCCGGATTAAATTTGACTACCTGGCGATCTTTAACGTCTGCCGAAATCTCGACGCGCGGGCTTGTTGGTTACTCGCCTCCATGAGAGGAAACGGATGCCGCGGCCAGGATCGATCCCGCGACCTTTGGCACCGCGGAGGGCGACAATCGTAAAACTGCGCGCGAGAAACCCCGAGTTGAGGTGTTGTGAAGGTAGAGCAATGCGTGTGAGGGGGGCTGATCGTCAAAACTTTACAACGATCTGCACAAAACCCTTAAGGAATGTGCGTATATAGTTATGGATCCACAAGCAAATATTCTGTTTTTTTGTTGTTGTTTTTGTTTTTTGCAAACAATCTGCTCTAACGCACAGCGGGATCGCCGGATCTGAGACGGGGCCGCTGACTGGATTTACAATATTGACGGATGCACTTGTTATTTATTGCTCTTTACTATTACTGTGTTTTACTATTACTGTGTTTTACTATTTTACTGTGTTTTACTACTGTGTTTTACTATGTTTTACTACTAGGATTACTATACAAAAATCCTCGCGTTCCAAAAGGAACGCAAGGATTTTTGTCACAACAAAAGGCCCGCCATGTTTGACTGGAACCCCACGTCTACATGATCCTTCTTACCACTAACCCTCGAACTTTATTCTTTAGCGATGAGAAACTATGCATAAATAAAGGCGCTCACAAAAAATAAAGGAAGGAGGGGTGTAAAGCAACGGTCGTAAAAAAACCTATAACCATGTTTGGGGCGCCGAATTTCAGAGAAGAGATGGCAATAAAATTTCCCAAAGAATAAATCAATGTGCCGCCAAAAAATGCTTAATTCTCTCAGCACGTACTAGACCCACAGAAAAACACTGAATATCGAATTGTGTCTACCGCACGCCGAAGTCGTTTTTCAATGTCAACTCTCTTCCTGTGTTGTGTCGCCATGAAAGCTGCCGCAGGGATGCAACGGGCAACTGACGCGAGAAAAAAAAATGAGGAGGAACTCTACGACGGACACAACGAACGACACGAGCGTAACAACAGCAACAACAAAAAGGCGATCGTTCTCTCAGACAGCTTCCTCCTTTCGGAAGCGAGCACCGTAAAACACGCAGCCGTACACAACGTTACAAAACCCCCGTCGCCCGCAGACACTCACGAAGCCGTTATATATATATATATATATATATATATATATATATATATATATATATATATATATATATATATATATATATATATATATATATATATATATATATATATATATATATATATATATATATATATACTATCGAGCACCCCAGGGGAAGCCAGCAGCCGATGCAGGTGTCATCCATTTCTCAAGCGGCAGCGGTAACTTCTCGTTCTCTCCCAGCACCGACGCGTTTCAAACCATAAAACATTTACAGGGGGATCTTTACGTCGTAGCAATGCACGCCTCCCCCAGCAACAAGTCTCCTTTCGCGCGACAGGGGTTCAGATTCCACGAGGGCCCCCGTTCAATAAATTAAATGCAAAAGCGACATGGATAACGGATTGGGGGCCCCCAGCCGTAAAGATAGGGCCGGGTAGTCGATGTGCCACAACGCCGTCAAACTTTATAAGTGATGCGGGGCATTTCGGGCAGCGGAGTCAAGTGGGACCGCCTGAAGCTAGCTAGACGAGGACACGGGCAGGTATTTAAAAAGCTGCACGTCACTGTGCCGTGCGTGATGCGCACTGCAACGTTTGAACAGCATTGCTAATTTGTCCGCGATCCGACGGAGAATAAGATGTCGCGATGATGCTGAAGACGAAAGGCAGATATTAGTTTAAAGGGACAGACAACCGATTTTTGTCGAGTATATATTCTCTATCCCAAATGAAAGGGCATCACTTAAAGCACCTTGACGAGAAACGGTTTTGCTGATAACGCCCTAGAACTTTTTAAATCGAATTTTTTGATCTACGAGCCGTATGTGTCCCTCCCAAAACTAATGCTGGCAACCATGGCATAGAGTAGCTCGGCAACATACTTTTGTCTGTATGCGAAATAAAAAACAATATTTAAAAACTTGTTCCCAGCTAAAAAAGTTTGAATCGCAGGCTTTCCTGTTCCTTAATGTGTTTTTTAATGCAACGGTCTATTTTGCACGAATGCGCCATCTGTCGGGATAGACGATAGGTAAAATCTGGCTTCACGTTGTGGAGGCGGGAACTTCGATTCTCCCTGGGCGCGACGTTTTTTTTTTTTTTTTAGCTTACGTTAGCGTATTTGAAAACTGAAATCAAATATTTTGGCAGAACAAACGCCTCTGCCTCAGGTAGAATCGTCAAAGCTCCTTCGCTGGGTCTGTTTACTGAACGCTGCCGTTGGTTCTGGGCATGGAGGCTCAGTTAGCCACACTGAGAGCAACCCAGCGGCGGCGGGCGGCGTGTCTCAAAACATTTCAAAAGAATGCTAAAAAATACATATACAATTTAAGCATGTACAAATACTTGTGTTAAAAGGTTTCCAATACGTAAATAAACATTTAGGCAGTTACAGTAGTTGCTAGGTTTGCGGGTCACGTGACAGGGACACATATTGTAGTGCCAAGTTTCGACACTACGAACCGCCACCCTTCCGTTTTCAGGAAGTTTGCTGCCAAATTAAAATTATTTCCGCTAGTTTGTTTAGAAATTGCTTGTGGTTACCGGGCTGTATAAAACGCTGGCTTTCATATGAGCTAGAGAACATATACGCGACAAAAATCGGTTGTCTGTCCCTTTAAATGTGCAGTGTTAGCCAAATATTTAGCCACCGTGGCGGTCGGGAGCTGCTTCTATTACCACAATTCGGTAAAATCCACTTCTTAAATTCTTTTGTCAATTTCTTCAAAAAGCAGATAAGCCCGCACCTTTCCGGACTCAGGTTGGCAGCCCCCTTGCTTAGAATTAACTGCGTTACGGAGTACACAAAGGAACACTGCCCAGTGCCAGGCGAGTTTCTAACGAGTCCCGTGGGGGCGCTGTATGCTACTGGCGAAAATTAAGCAGCGATGTGTCCCCGCTGATAAGACAAGAAAAGAGTCCGAGAACACGGAAGCGGCTCCATCAGACGAACGTGTCGAGCGACCCCCGGGCTCTCAAAAAAAACCGCCACGTGTTTTCGCCTTCTTTTCAGCCGCCTCGCCGCACAAAACTTTGGCGGCGCCGGCCGAACCTTCCAGGAGCTTGTGCTGCCGCTGACGACGCAAAATGAAGACGGGGGGAGTAGTTGAGCCGGGGGGAGGAGGCCCTTGGAAAACGGGACGTTTGGCAGCGGAGGCGACAGCACCGAAGAAGAAAGACGGGGGCCACCCGTCGGAGTGAACCCCCCGCAGCGTCAAACAGCGCCCGGGAACGAAGAAAGAGAAGAAAAGACACTTCTTCCCCCCCGCTACTGGCGCGGGCACCAGGCGACCCGAAGCAACGGCGGGTCCTGTCTGAAAGACACATTTTGAAAGAACCTCGACGACTGCTTTCAGGAGAGAGAGAGTGAGAGAGCGTTCCTTTTTATCTGCATCCCCTTCCCCTGCCAAGAAGGAGGCGAAGGAGGAAATCCACTCGCAAAGGCCAAGTTTTCCAACTCCTCGTTGTCCCATCTCGGCTTCGTTTCTTGTCTCGCCTTGACAATGCCTCACCCCCCGTGGCCGATGAGCGGGAACTCGTACGGACCACAACGTCCCCCAGTCCGCCCCTGTCTTCTTTTCTTTTTGTGAGTTACCTGCGTGCCTCTCTATTCACTTGCATGCAAAGGAGCTGTAAGGGACCACCGACGAGTGCTGTGGAAGGTAAAACAGTCTTTGGCAGGTAGAAAGGTAGAATGCATTCACTGTATATCGGTGCACCATAGGCGAAGAAGTTTACAAAAGAATCCTTGAACGTCGGCCCTTCGTCTTGCGGCATGACTCAGCTTCAAGGAGACGACGACGACGCGCTACTCTGCTCTCGTTCCCATGCGCGCGGGTGATTTCATTGTGCGCCGTCGTTTTTCCAGTGGCTGCGGGAAATTGGATTCGTTTTTCACAACGGTGCGAACGTGGTTTTACATGATGCACAAAGAGAGGCTCCCTGAAATGGCACCAGAGTCGCTTTTCGTGTGAGTGGAGCTGATAGATGAGAGACATCGCGCGGGCTGATCATACACCTTGTTCCTCCGCTTATCTAAAAAGTAATGGACGCTTCACTTTCGTGCCATCAGTGAACAAAAAAGGAAATGAACGGAGTCATCATTCGACACATCTAGAAAACTAGCATGCCTCTTGTTTAAAAAAACAAACAAAAAAAGCGTACATGCAAAACGCGAAGTCTTATTAAACCCCGAGGCTAGAATCGAGGGATCCTTGAGGACGTTATAACATTGAGACAGCGCAATCATATGTGCAATAGTACGTGCCGCCGTGTGGTGAACGCTTGTTAGGTAGCTCTGGGTAATTTAGCGACAAATACAATATGTATGTATGTAATGTGTGTATGTATGTATGTATGTATGTATGCATGTATGTATGTATGTATGTATGTATGTATGTATGTATGTATGTATGTATGTATGTATGTATGTATGTATGTATGTATGTATGTATATGTACAGCCGGTAAAAGGCTTGTCTATAACACAGCGTTCGTACTCTCAGCCCTATCCTGCCCCGCCGGAGCGGGATTTGAATAAAACTACTGCGGAATTCTGAAGTCTTAGCCCTTCGCTTTTGCCTCCGACATGTTTGGAACGAGTATGTTTCGGCAGTTTCCGGATGTAGCTGGTTGAAGTTGAAATAGCTGTTATAGACAAGCGTTTTACCGGCTGTACAGTGCACAACGCCCTTGTCTATAATACTGAGATTGACTTGAACTGGTTATCTCTCAAAACTGCGAACTAAAACTTGTCACAAAAAACGTTGAGGTCAAAATATATAGTCAATACTTCAGAATGACACAATAGTTTTCTTCAAATGTTTTTCGGCCGAGGCAAGATAAGGCTATAAGTACGAAACCTGTGTCATAGACAATGGTTTGGCCCTCTGTACGTAGTCATGCATGTATGTATGCATGTAGTCATGGAAAAATGAAATGTGAACACGGAAATATGAACCGAATCACACAAAATTGAAAAGTACTGTTTGTGGAGCTCCCATAAAGGCGAACTATCGGCATATTTCGAAAGTCACATTTCCCAACTCTGTTACTGCAATTAAGCCACGCGTCAATTCGGCTTGCGCGAAAAGAAACTGTGCTATTTGGGTGTAACGGTTCATACTTTTGTGTTCGCGTTTGGTTAGTCCATGACTGTAATACCCCGGCTACACTAGGGTCCGAATGTCATTTGAACCAAATGACATTTCAATCAAATGGGGTGCTTCGAATTCCGTTCAGAATCTGCCGTGCTACACTACAATTTCGATGGCATTTGAAAGCTTTCACAATTGCTCGCCATGCTGTAGTGGCGCTCTGCAGTCGCCCCGCGTTCCGTTTTCGCACAATAATACAATCAAATTTAGGAGCAGTCTAAGGCAGTAAAATGATATCAAATTAGAAGAGACATCAGTTTTGACTCTAATGTAGTGGCTGTATGCGTAGTTTTACATATATATATATATATTTTTTTTGGAACTGACCCACTGATTTTGAGAGCATGAAAAATTAAATATGTTGGTTTCGTATTTTAAGTAATTGAAAAGTGAACAAAGTTCCACAAACAAAAACATTTTGTTTGTTTTACGTACAGAAGTATTATATCTTATTGCCGATCGAAGACGCTGCGTGCGAGAGTGCTAGAAATGGCTTTCGAAATCCCAAATTTCCCTCTCGGTGCTCATTTGGCTCGAATGTCACTTGAGCCGAATTACATTTCAAAACATTGCGTAGCAGCACAACTTGGCATTTGAGTCAAATGACATTTGGTTCAAATGACGTTCGGACGCTAGTGTAGCAGGGGTAGAAGTATGCGTGCGCGCTTGTATTTCGAAGCCGTCCACATCACGACGTCCGCAGCCAAGGCGCATACGCATCGCCAGTCGTCCAACAGATGCTAATAATCCCCATCAGCAGCACCGGCTTCTGATGGATGAACAGTAGTGCCGTGAAACGGAAGCTTAGTAATCGGGGGCAGCCGATTTGCGAAAGCTCTGGACGAGACAGAAGCGCCGGCTGTCTCGGTCTCGTCCGCGTACTTCGACCCCGTCTCATTCGGTTCTAACTCGGCAAGAGGCTGTGCTGAACCCCCGCCTCTTCCGCATCGCGTCCCACTCAAACAAACCGTGACGCCGTAGCCGGTGGCCTAACGTTTACGTACGTCTCTCCAATGCGGGAAGTTCCCAAGGTTAAGAAGCCCTCGGCGATTCGTTTTCGCGTGGTGCCGAGACGGCATTCATACAGTATTCCTCGCGACGAGGAGCTCCCGAACTCACGACCTTTGCGCGCGTGGCCGACACGACCCGCGGAATCGCGGAGGCCGTGTTCGCTTCTTCCGGGAGCACGGATGAAACAACTTTCCTGCCGTGTTCCCCCCTCGTCTATAGTACGGGCAGAGGAAACCTGTTCGCGAGCGAGCGCGTACCGTTATTCCTACAGCGGGTAATCGATTGCTTATCACGCGACTCGAATGCGTATGTCGTTGGCATGAAAAAGGTTCGCCCGGCTGAATCGGTCAGAGCGCTTAGTGTGCGTTTTAGGGGCGAAGCATCTTAGGACCTGGCTGTGTCCGGGGCTTGGCGTTCGTGTACACAGTGTTGCGCATGCGCGAGGAGCATTGGATTGGATTGGATTGGAATTGTACATACTGTACACACGCGTTGCCACTCATTTACATGCGCGAGTGGGCAATGCCAGGGGTGATTTACGGTAAGAACGATCCCCAGTGCTTCGCCCACTCGTCAGGATTCCCTTCGTGGAGATGCGTGAATTTTTTTTTCTTCTCTCTCTCTCTCTCTCTCTCTCTCTCTCTCTCTCTCTCCGCTTGCGCGCAGTTGCTTTGGACGATTCCTCAACGATGGAAGACGCAGTATGGGCACGAAATAACGGAATAAAAAATCGTACAGCTGCGTAAGTTATAAGACGGAACGTGTTCACATCGGAAACATAATCACGATACACGGAGAGATGGTATACGAATATGCTGCTTCTCTGTAAGTTGCTTTTTTTTTCTTCCCCCATAGCTCTTTAAACGTGCATTATCTCTCACCACTCGCCGAAAGTATGCTATAAGAACGTTTTGCCCGCACAGGCAGAAAAGAAATACTTCTGTCTGTAGTCTGTAAACGAGGTTTAGAGATTGCGTACTTATTGCTGCCACTGCTACAGCGATGACAGTAATTAATGATCAAGCCTAATTTTCTCAGAATCAACCAAATTGTGGGGTTTACGCGCCAAAGCTACTTACCGCAGTGGACTGAACGGTTGGGGCCTAAATTCGACTTCCTGCAGTGTTACCACTAAAAAATCTACACATAAATCTCGCGCTCCCGTGTTCTTTTTCTGTTTTTTGCCGACGTCACAAGAACAGCCACGTCTGGGTTGTAATCAGTAGCGGTCCCAGAGATTGGTTTTGGAGGGGGCGAATTTTTTTTTTTTGGGGGGGGGGGGGAGGGGGGGGAGGGGGGGGGGATAAAGAACCACTCCCCTACTTGCACCCGTTTTTCGGAGGAGGTGATAACCATGCCGGCGTGCGCGCGTACGCGGAGTAACCCGCTTGCGCACAATCACTTGGCGACACAGTGCTTTTGGCCCCCCTTAGGCGGTACAACGGCTGGCTCGAGCCCGCATTTCTGACCGTCGCAACACGTTTGCGACCTCGCGCAAGTGGGATAGTGGGATGCTTAAAAAAAGACCAAAAAGTAAGAAGCTGAGGACCTCTTCGAAAGGGGGGGGGGGGGGGGGAGATCGCCCCCTCCGCCCTCCCTCCCCCCTTGGATCGCCAGTGGTTGTAATTGCACGAAAAAAAAAAAAAAGAAAAAGAAAGAAAGAAAGACCAGGAAGAAAATTGTGCCGGTAATTACCGTCCCGAAAAACAATGAAGCAAATTGTGAAAGCTTTCCTAATTCAGTTACTTGAACGGGACCATTTTTGCGTACCTCGGCTTCGGGAGCAATTCTTTCCAGGACCATTTTTTCCATGGCCACTTTCACCTACACCCACTCGAACCCACGTGCTCGTCCGCAGCAGCACCACCGCACAGTCATGAGCCAAAACAAGAGGTGCAAACATTTCCCCTCGCTTTTTTGAGGCTGAATCACAGCGAAGACGTCATGACTGCATCGGTATGAGCGCACACGCATACGCGCGTGAGGCTTCACGAATAGCTCGCACATATCCGCATTCAGAGTCTGAAGACAGATCGGAGAGACGTGCAGCCGCAACCGCGAGCTGCCGGTACGCCATTGAACAAACGGGATATTCGTTATTAAACACGCTCAATAAACTTACCATGCGGACCAGCGAAATATAGCATGGGCCCGTGATCTCGGCTGCGCGGTGATTTCAAATAACGACCGACACGGGCATCATATGGTCGTCAATCGCGAACGTGCGCCGACCGTCTACCATCGTGCCCATACAGCTGGGCGAGAGCTTCGTGTACGCGCTGGTAGAGGTCGACCGATAATAGACTAATCACGATCGCCGCTGGGCCTCGGAGTGCGCGCTTTGCAGCAGCGCGATCCCGCCCCATTTGTTTCAATGCGCTTTGAAGGGAGAGCACGCTGCAGCTTGGTGCACGTCAGATTCGGGGAACGATGGCTGAATGAAAGGATGCTTGGCATGTTTGCGCATTGGACCGGCCCTGCATGTATATTCCCGATTCTCCGCCTCTATTTTGCATGTCCTTGTCGACATCATTATCGCTGCGAGCGTACTCAAGGTCGCATTCGCGGCAGGAAGGGCGAATGCCCCTGTCAGCCTACAGCTGATACGTCGTGGCTGCGCAGGCTATCTCACTAGATGAAGACGGGACAGAAGAAGCAACGGCGGAATAAGCCAAAGGTGTTCCTCTCAACGCATGGTGACTCAAGTGTTTGCCGGATCCGCACACGTTGCCCGCGTACACCCGCCCAACTTTTTACCAATACCACGAGAGCGTCGACCATTCGGTCGATCAGAGCCGCGTGATGGAGTGATACGGCAAACTCGGCCAGAGTAGCCGCATGCGCACTAAGCAAAGGCCACTGCTGCCGCCATCTGCTAGGCTGTTCCAAGAGTAGAGCGCCACCCCCATTTTGGTTATTTGCTTATCACACTGCCCGCCGTACTCGATATTTTTCTTCAAGACCAGGCACGTGGCGCCAACTTAAAACAGAGTAATCAGCATTGCCGAACGAACCTTGCGCTGAGCGAACTTTGCGGTCGGCAACGCTGATTATTCTGTTTTCAGTTGGCGCCACGCGCCTGGTCTTGAAGAAAAATATCGAGTATGGCGGGCAGTGTGATAAGCAAATAACCAAAATGGGGGTGGCGCTCTACTCTTGGAACAGCCTAGCAGATGGCGGCAGCAGTGGCCTTTGCTTAGTGCGCATGCGGCTACTCTGGCCGAGTTTGCCGTATCACTCCATCACGCGGCGCTGATCGACCGAACGGTCGACGCTCTCGTGGTATTGGTAAAAAATTGGGTGGGTGTACATCGATATTAACAATTTCGACGTCTGCGTCGGACGTTCCGTGAGAAGCTTAAAATTTGGTTGCGGTCAGCTCGCCAAGTACGAGAACGCTTTAGGATCTGGGCAGTGGGTACCTAGTGGTTTGAAAGTAGACTCCCCCTCCCTCACACACACACACACACCTTCCTGAGGCTCAGAAGATCTGAAGTCGAATGACGAATGATCAAAAGGAAGCTCCTCAAAGTTTCGAGTAAAAACGTTTTACCAAGCAACCAACGCCTGTTAACGACTCCAGTCACTGCAATTTCTGCCTAGAAACTTGGACTCAGTCCTCCTTTTTCGAACATGGGAAACTTTTTTTGCTCAATCTTCGAAGGTACAACAGGGAGCTAAAGATGGATTTATACACACCCCCTCAACACCCCCTCCCCCCACCCCCACCAAAAGGACTTCCGACACTCCGACCTCCCAAAATATTACACAATTCCGCGTAGGGATTCATACCCCCCCCCCCCAACAGCCCCCCCCCCCCCGGAGGATTTCGACCCCCCCCCCCAAAAAAAAAAATCGAAATTATGGGTAAACCCTGGTGTAAACACGGAAGCCTGCTTGTATTTCCAATTCTGAGTGATAATGACGGTAAACCAAAACTAACGGTGTCGGGTAACTTAGAACATCTCGATGCTGAAGTTCGCCTTAATGCGCACACCAAACCCGGCTGACGTTTTGCACGGCGCGGCGAGCGCAGAATTAATAAAGGCGGTCGAAACGACCCGCGAGCGCGCGCACACTGGGAGAGAGAGGTCGGGTGTGGCGACTGCAGGTGAGTTACCTGCCGGAAGGCTACTACTGCTGCGGCGGCTCGGGTGCGGTAAATTCATAGGCACTGCACCCGCCATGTAGCGCACAATCCCTGACTGCGGCAACACAGCGAGGGTACTGCAGGCAGAGAAACAGAGCGGCCGCTTAAAAAAACACGAGAGCGCATGCGCGTCCGAAGCGAGGACAAATGGCCGGGCAAGCGCCGACAAGGCTGAACGCGTCGTCCGGCTGAATGCGGAACTTTGCGCGGGTTCAGATAGCGATCGTTGGGGCGTCGTCCGGCGCGGTGGACGACGACGACCCACATGCATACGCGGAAGAGGCCCGCTGGCGTTACCGCAGGCTGTGGCTCCGCCGGCAAAACGCCGCGAAAAAAGCCGACCGTTTTCTTTTCCAACCAACGACGCATTATTGTTCCGTGATGAACCTTGCAGGAAAAATTTTAGGCCCTGTCTAGATCGCCGTTGACGTTATTGATTGATTGATTGATTGATTGATTGTGAGGTTTAACGCGCCGACGCTACAAACGATGATGCGCGCCGTAGTGGAGGGTTCCCGTGGATTAATTTTGACCACCCGGGGGTCTTTAACGTGCGCCGAAATCTCGTACACACGGGCGTTTGTTGCTTTTCGCCTCCACCAGAAATGCAGCCGGGAATCGAACCCGCGTCCTCGTGCTCAGCAGCACAAGCCACTGAGCGAGCCACCGCGGCGGGTTGAAAAAAAAAAGAAAACCCTGAAGAACCCACGTAATTAATCCTACGTTAAACACTCAGTCAGCTACACCCGAGCGCTTTCCTATCACGCGAGTTCAACTGGAGCAAAAAAGTAACACATCACGTCGAGTCCCCGTAATGATCCTCTGTTGGCTGCGTCCCTTCGTCCCGTGGGACCTTTCCATTACGGCGCATTACATCGACATCCGCGGCTGCCTGGTGACACGGAAACTCGAGACATACGATTCCGCGCACGCTGTTGGGACGACGACTGGCGCTTCGCTCGTACCATTCCCACCGTGCCCAAACGCAGCTCAACTCTCGTCATGCCCCCGACCTCCTCCTCCTCCTCACTCGAGTCTAAAAGTAAGGCCGCGCACGAGGGTTGGGGGCAAGTACCCCTCCTCTTTCTATTCATCAACATGCAACGCGGAGAGGAATTCGCATGCCCGTATTACACGCCCCCATCTTCCCCCCGTCGACGAGGTGAAAAGAGAAACGCCCGCGGGGTTTGCTGGCCGAAAGAGCAGCAGCATACGGGAGCCGTCAGCGCGCGCCCGTTCCCACGAGACCGCGGGTGGTGGGGTTCCTCTAAAAGGGTGAGCACAAAAAGAACGCTGGCGGTGGCATCACACGTGACCTCGGAGACACGTGACCGCACACCAGTCCGCCCGCGCTTTTTAACGCCGCCTCCGCCCTTGCGAACACTTCCCCTCTTCCCATATTTTTTTTTTGTCTTTTCTTCAGCTTGTGTCGTGTCGTAATGACTGCTACGCGCTTCCCAGCGCGTCCAGGCTGTCACAATCAATGTCTGGGAACTCTGTTTTAGTCATAATAATTGAACAACGCAAAAACTTGACCGGACAAAGAGAAGACAACAACACGAGCGCTGAATGTAAAGCCTTTGTCAAAATTTACTATAGGCCAAACCTAATCCTACTGGACCACAAAGAATTCGAAGAATTAGGGTTAGGTTTAGATTGGCAGTAAGAAAGAAGGTGTTTCTTCTCTCTTTTCTTTATTTATTTATTTGTCTTCACAAAAGTGGGAGGTGGCCGGGTAAAAGCCCTTTGCGACGGCTTGAGGGTTCCGACTTTCCGACATAAAACGTTTCAGCCTCGCTCGGGACGTAAGCCCGTACATGTCTTTTTTTTTTTTTCGCCTTGCGCACTTTAGGCTTGGCCTAGAAATTTTTAACAAAGACTGCACACACCAGCTGTCCCAGTTCTCGACACTTTTAAACTTTGTTTAAGCTTTGGTTACCACACCCTGTCTCTTGTCAACAGCGCTAAAGCCGCTTCTAGTTCCCGATTTTAATAATGAAGGGCGCTGTGTTTAGGCAATGAAGGTGACGATGCATTACGAAGGCTTCACCACCTTGGAGGAGGTTTCGAAACCGAACGCCAGAGTGACGAAAGAGCTGCCAAGCGCGCCCTTCACCCTATTTTTAGACCCGTTCGGGCGACCGAAAGCTGCAAAGTACAGCGCGTTGTGCGCCACTCTGCGGTTCTCGAAACCCGGGGACAGCGGCGAGGCAAGGCAACTTTCCCGCGACAGAGGAACCGCCTTTTTTCGTGAACGTCAAGTCAGCACAACCGACAAAGTGTTGTCTCTCATGCGGATCTCGCTTAATCCTAAACCGCCGTGCTCTGTGCATCCCGAATATATATTTTTAGGCTAGACCGCATCAGCAACCACCGCCGGGACAGAGAGATTACCTTTGGTCTCTTGTCCCCTATATACGAACGTTCTCGGACAGAAATCAAAAATTAAAAAAAAAAAGAATTCCTGGCCATCTCCACTAAGGTGAAACGTGGTGAGGGTCGAGCGCCTTGGCGTTTTTGCCAACGGAGGTGAAACCGTTGCGAGAAAAAAGTATGCAGCTTTGCTGCAAAAACCTCGTGTCTTTGAAGCACTCTAGCGTGAGGAGGCGTGAACGAGTGCCCCGGTGTTTTAGTAACGTGACTACATGAGACGACGGTAACGACGACGACATGAGACGCTAACAGCCCGAGCCCCTAATATATATATTGCATAGCGTTGCAGAGAGGCAAAGTGTGCAGGTGGTTGTAAAAACTACCAGTTTGGTCATTTTTCTGATGCCCACAAATTTTCTTTAGTAACGCAACGATCGACGACCAGCTGGAACACATGTCAGAAACATGAGCCACCCAGCGTTTCCGAGGTGCAACCGAGTAGGTCACACCGAAACTGGTCAGGGAACGTCACGAGAAAACACGTGCAATGCAGCTAGCAATACGAATAGACAGGCCTCAATAGCTTCATATGTCCCTAAGGCCGCCGCAGGCAGCAGGGCCTCCACTGGAACCCGTACTCGACGAGTGATTCGATAAGGCCGCACTTACATTTTGACGAACTCCGAAAGTCCGTGACCACGCCTCACCCACACATCAAACTCATATCTCTCCCCCGCCCTACTGCGAGGCTAACGCTCGTAAAAAAATCAACCCTGGCAAACAAACTCACTTTAACAATCTATGCTTTCGTCAAAATTTCACACTCCCATCGTTTTGCACGCTGCGAAACAGAGCTGCCGTCAGGCTGACCGCGTGACCTCCACTCATTGCGTATACGGCGGGGGACAGCACAATAGAGGACATAAACCCCCTCTCTCCGCCGTCAAGTGTACGGCGAATGCATTCGCCGTGGTTCGGGACACCGCGCTCGGTGCAATTACGACCAGAGACCCGACCGCTTGCGTCAAAGTTGCGCCACCCTTCGGCGTGAGCCATGCAGCAGCGGCGGCCGCTGTTGATGGCGATGATGACGGAAAAACCGCAGGGCAATGGTTGCGTCGTGTTCTGCGGTTGAATACATGGCCCCTTTGCGGCCGTGCGCCCACCCAAGCGGAGGAGGGTAACCGCGTTCTCTTCGCTACGGTAAGCAACCAAGCCTAACCTATAGGTTACTGAGTACTTAGAAAGTCGCTCATTTATGTTACTCAGCAATGGCGTATAAATGCAATTTGTGTAGAAGTTGCGAAGTGTCAATAGGAATTTAGCAAGCTACAACGTCATGGTGGCCACTGCTGGCCTGGAGCGTGGAAGCCTTCATTGTTCCCCAGCCTTGGTACAGTAGCGCTGCGGTGTGCCACCTCTGAGACAGCGATTAGATCCAAAGCACGTTCCTACAGGTCTTAACGGTAGTTTAAACCCAGCAAGTTAACCTCACTAACACTGACACAATGCGGAGCACCCGAACTAGGCCGGTGACAAGGGACGAGCCAGGCCGCACGTATTTCAAAATCAAATTTCGCGCCCAAGGAACACCTCAGCTATGAAGTGCGCCGTTGTGAAGGGCTCCGGGTTAACTTGTTACCTGGGGAGATACGGGCCTTCTCGCTTCTCGCCTTCATCAGAAAAAGCATGCCACGGCGACCAGGAATCTAACCCGCGTCTTTGGGTTGGTTCAACAGCACAAAGCTGCCGAGTCGGCACTCCGGGTCCGAGGTTCCACATGCTCGCAGAATTCATTGTCTCATTCCTGCCGCTTTGCAGCAAGGCTTCCACGGACCACTGGTGACTGTTTCAAGCAAAACAGTCCGAACACGTTTTGCCACGGAGCAGTACTTTCGTCTTTTGGTTTCAGAGGCGCGTTCCATTGCTCAGCAGGGAACCGAACCACCGCCCTCTATATTACCACTGCGCAGGCTTTCGCAAAGGCCGCGCGGAAGCCGCGCAGTTGTCCGACGCCCCTGCACCGAAAAACAAGGCGGAAACAGCAAAGCGTCGTTTAGCCACAGTGGGTCGCGCGGACGTCCCAATCCTTTCGGGCGGCGCCGAAGTTCTTTCCCACGCGTTGCCGTGCCCACGGCCTTCCTTTCCTCAATGGCTGTCATTTGGTCCGGCAACATCTAGGCCTGCGCCCTAGCTGTCCGCCGCGTCGATAAGCGCGCGCTGCTCTGCAACAGGCTGCAGGCTACGCGTACATAGGGCGAACCGACGGCAATCGCGGGCAGTAGCTAAGAATATACTGTTAGCACCACTCAGGACAAACCTCGGGAGGAGAAAGATGATGACGATTATGGCGTTTAACGCGCCGAAGATACACCCGGGCTACTAGGCGCGCCGTATTTAATGGAGGGAGGCTCCGGATTAATTTTGCCCACCTGGGGATAAAGACAGCACGCTTGACGCACGGCGAGAGATAAAGTCAGAGCGATTATTAGCTACACTACTGGGGATACCTCTTAGTAGAAGCTGTCGATGCGGTTGCAGAAAACTCTGCTGCTGAGGCTCGGAGATCACAGATTACATTTCGACGGGCAGAAAAACATTAAGATTCATCAGCCCTTCCACTCTGTGAAGGACGAGCAGAGAAGCTGTGGTGTGTTTTACCGCCACTGACGCATTTATGTTATAGTCCAGGGAGAGCCCGAAACAGACATCTTTGTTTTGTAGTTTACGATTGAGCATACTACCAAGTTAATTAGCTGCACGAAACTTGGAAGGCCTAGAGATTTGTTTTAGCGGACAAACATGGGGGCTGTACGTTCTGTAATTGCGTAACAACTGTGAAGAATGGCACAAGTAAATGAAGCAGCGTAACAGCAGAGTCGTCTGAGCGCCCGATGTCAATGTGATTTTGCGGCGGTGAAGCTTGGACTTCCCGTCCCAACGTGGGAGCAGCCCGCGGCTTCATCAACCCCCTGAAAAGGGGCGCATCGGTGTCTCTCAGGACCACCAATAAAGTTCCTTGTCTGTATGTCTGTCTTCTAGATACCCACATTAGACTGAAAGCTGCACAGAATTCGCAAGAAATTAGAGACGAAAAGTTTTTCGTGTCGACGCGACGCTCCATCGACCACCGCCGGAGGGTGCCCACATAGAGCTCCGCTGTAAATAAAATCCTTCCAGCAACCATTAGGCCTGTTTGAAGCATGCGGTTAGTTTGAAGCCCGCCGTGGTTCCGGGGACGGCAAACAAAATACTCCAACAGCTCTCCGAAATCCGCTTTGCAGCCCGTTCCCCATCGAGATCTGCACATTACGTATCTGAGGCACAACATTCTCAGCACGCCCGCGGCGGACTGCACTGTCTTAGAGGGACTGATGGGAGTTCCCGGTCGGTCCGCCGACGGACGTCTTTCACCGCCGCCGCGGCGGCAACCGCCATCGCTGCGGCCCCGCCCCTGCGGTAATGCGTCTTTTGTTCGGGGTGCCAGGCGATTTGGGGCAAGCTTTTCAGGCTCCCACGGCACCACCGACGACGAAGAAGCAGAAAGAAAGAAGCAAGGGGAGACAGGCCGTCGCCGCTGCCACCGCCGCCACAGCTACCGTTCACGCGGCCGCCATAGCCGCGGCCTGCACACGATTTGAACGACGACGACGACGACGCAGAGCCGACCGCGAGGCGGTTCGGGGGAATCGCGTTCACGTAATGGCCTCTTTGACCCCGCCCACTTCGGTTTCGAGTAACCGGCGTGTGCTCCCAGACTTTGTTCCCGCCGTCGAGGTATTGTCAAGTGTCGGCACCACGCATGCAAGAATGGGATGAGCCTTTGCGCCTTCGGAAAGCCCCCTGGCGACGTACACTGCACCGCTAAGCGTACCCGCACGCACAGACGCCGACGACGACCATTTCGATAATGCTGCGCGTTGCTGAATCGTGAGTGCCGTGATGGCCGGTGGTCCGGTCGGCGAACGTTCCTCACAGTCGAATGGTCCTGCGCGAGAGCGGAGACAACGCACACGATTCGATTGCGCCGAACAATACGTCGTGGTGGTTGGTGGTGGTGGTCGTCGATGCCGCGTAGGCGCTTTCACCGCTATCGGCCCTAGCGTGGTACGGTAGCGCTGCTATGTGCGGGCGTGCGCTGACTGAGAGACCCGATCGGAAGCTCGTTCTCACGGGTTCGAGAGGGCACGGAGAGAATGGACCGGGCGCTTTTCAGGAATGCTGTGCGGGGTGGAAGTCCCTGGCTGGCTGATATCTGTATCACAATACAACACTGCGCATTGTTTGGAATCGCGGTAGGAGTTTATTATACGACGCGAAAAGTCATCGCAGTCGGGACCGACCGATTCGACGATGGCAACGACGGCGGCTTAGTAGGGGCTGGCTCTTTCAGGGAAAACAAATGCAGTTTGTTGTTGAGAAAGCTCGCATCGACCACGACGACCGGGAGGAGTAAACGAGGAGGAGTAAGCCGCGAGAACTCCAAAACATGGGTCACGGTGTTTACATTGGTCGACAACTCACCTACAGTCACGTTAGGCGCTTAGGCTTGCGGACTTGCGAATGGATTGCATATATTCGTGTTGGGAGCCGGCTTTTTGCCCCAGTCCTTTCCCGTATCGCGATGCATAGCAATTCCGAAGAACGAAAAGATGCCCCAACAGTCTTTTTCGTCAGTGGTCGAACTGCTTTCCAGCACTATTCCAGGTTTCCCACGATCACATCTGCCTCACAGATAGAGCGCGTCAACTAGGCTTTAAAAAAAAACATCGCTTATAATAAAGCTGGTCTTTTGTACCAAGCGCTTTGCTGCACCCCTCGCTACTGGATTTGCCCAACATTTTGAATACCAGGGCACAAGACACCACCAGTAGTTGGTCGCTCGTTCGGTACCAGCCACATCTTTCCCTCAACGCGTCAGTTTTTTTCGCTATGGAGAACGACCCTATACTTGGATGCGCGAATTGCCCAATTAACACACAACAAAAAATAAACTGTTTTATCTACAAAGAAACACAGAAACGAACTAAACGGACGCACCTTGAGCAATCACACCCTTATCTAACATATACAGTAGCCGATTGATTTTTCGGACTTGGAGGGGAACGAAAAATAGTCCGAATAAAAGAGCAGCCCGAAAAATCCGTGTCATTACTCTTATGGCACAACTGACGGTTCCTCGGGAAAGTCCAAAATATCCAATAAGTCCGAAGTTTCGGAGTCCCCCCCACACACACAAAAAAAAAAAAAAAAGATCGGCCACTGCACTTTCTTTGCCTCGAATGCGCAGGGAACGCCAGGGCAATCGGTCGCATCGTAGCGCAACTCAGGAGCGTGGTAATTTGTCAACGTCTATTCTGCCTGCTTTCTGAAACCCGTTTGACCAAGGTCCTAGCGAACCCCAGTAACAAAAATAAAGCACGCGCGAAGACACACATGCACCTGGTCCTCTCATCATCTTCCAGCTCTATCGCCCACGGCCACACACGCGCGCCTTAGAAAAACAGCAGCGAAGATAGCCTACCACGGCCCCCATCACCAGCAGCTACTGAACACAAGAGTCAGGGCTGCAACGTTCCTCGATAAACAGCCGCTGCCGACCACTCATTATCACCCTGCAATCTCGACCACTTAAGATTTCTCCTCAGCCGCGGACGTCTTGGCTGTCGGACGGTCAACGCTCCAAGTGCTAAGCGAAGGAAGATGCATGGCTCGAAGCGGTGTCGTCTAGGGTCAGCGAAAAACTTTCCTCCTCCTCCGGGAGACGGCCTGCGCAACGAGCATGCGTAAGAGAAGGAGCTCCTATCGTACAGGCGGGCGCTATTACGGCGGGGACCGAAAATAAGGTGCTCTAAAGGCTGTCACGCACCAAGCAAGGCCCCTAAGTGCTGGAATCCGCGCCGCCGAGTCGTCGCCACAGCGCGAATGTCCTTTAAATGGATGCGTGACAGTGTGTTGAGACTATAGAGCCACCTCACGCAATGTGTCTGCTGTCTTCAGAATACGGAGAGACGGGAATCAGTCAACCAGTATAGCGAAGCACGCGGGGGGGCCAACCTTGACGAGGAGAGATGCAGTTACGTTATCAGTATGAGGTTAACATCTTCCCGAACAGAGATAAATGAAAAAAAAAAAAAAAAACAAAGAAAAAAACTTTACCATTCTTTTTTAAAGAAAGTTGAGAGAATCGCAAAAGCTTCGTCCAATCGAAGGAAAGTGCGTCCAATCGATCCTCAAAACATTCAAAGACCCAAACCACAAACCAAGAACGAACCAATGCGACGATTTCTTGCGCACTAAGTACACGCATCTACTAGCGACCTAAATGCATATCGACACGTGCTTTCCGAGATAAAGGTGTACTATTGTACTCCTCCTTCATTATCGATGCCTGTACTGTCTTATCGAGAACCGTTCATTTAAGGCGATTTTCAAGTAACCGTTTTGACACAGTGGAAAGCCGGTTCCAAGCATGCGCCGCGTGTCCAGAGATATTATCGATGCTTCTCGGTCGACTAACCGGTCTATGGGGAATTGCATTACATTTTTGACAGGACGCCATCGAACACACTAAGAAAGCTTTCCCTTTAAAAGGGGAGGGTGACCGTCAGGGTGCGGCCTTGAGTAAATCGAGAAAGAATTGCTGTGTTATCATATCCAGAAATCTGGGACAGGAAGCTTCTAGTTCAGCTGGCTGGCACCACGTGGCGTCTCAACCTTCAAGATTTCAAACTTCCCGCGCTGACGTATTCGGTGATGCGGGAAATGAAAATTATAAGAAAAAGAATTCACGTTTCCAGTATCGGGCTTTATCGCCGATCGCCATTCGGTGTGTGCTCCTCTACGTACACCTCCCCTGCAGAAGCACACCGTCATGCCAGCACTGCTGGTGCTTTTGATAGGGGCCGAGGCGACTTCTTAGTCTGGAGTGAAGTTGCTTTTCGCACCGTCGGACGGCGTTTGTTGAGCTCTGCGCAAAATAAATGCGACGGTAAAAAAAGGAGGAGGGAGGGGAGGGGCGTTATCCTTTTTATTATTTTTTTTTTTCTGGGGGCTACGATAGCTGGAATAGCCCGTCTTGCTCATGTGAACGGCCAGCGTGAGTTTCGGCGCAAGAGGATTTCTATTGAAAGAATTAAGTACCGACAACTGACCGAATTTTATCGCCGGCCCGTTCAGATATCGAACTCGTGTTTGCTGATATCGGCAACCTATACGAATGTCTTAAAGCTGTTTTACAGTGTTTTCACCTAACCATCAATATGGGGGTTTGGGGTAGAATACATGTTTTCACGAATTACTCAATATGTGTTTACCCAGTTGATATGCTTTGGATTACAGAGAACTACTTGAGGATTTTGTTCTAATAAACCCGCAAACGAGCGAGCGGGATCTTGGAGTTTACACTCCTAAGAAAGTGAACACGGGTAGGATGAGATATTATTGCCTAGCAAAAAGTGCTGGACCTACAGTTTTTAAACTTTGCGAGTACATTCCTATTATGGCGCCGAATCTTAATAAAGGTCCATCTTTAATGAAACTCCTTACAAAAAAAAAAAAAATTCCGCGTGCACTTAAAGTGACCCAGAAACACGTTTCAAAGGTGGCAATCAAATGCATACAGCTGGTAGAACGGATTATGGGGAGCATTTGAGCCAAGCTTGAGCCCCGTACGTTCTATGTATAATTTGTAAGCAATTTTTAAACATAGCCTTTCTCAGCCGATGAGGCTGACTCCACAGTCCGCGCTGGCTGCGTCATTTGAAAGCCATTCGCTGTACGTTTTCTAACGACGTCTCGCCGCACGCGACACCACGATGGTGCGTTTCCGGTCTCCATTCGGGTGCGGGCTTACCTACCGACCGCCGCTTGCCGCCGCGCCGTCTCCGATTCAGCAGCGAAGTTCCGAAACGAGCATCCGCATCCGCTGGACAGACATGAATTACCCGTGCTGCGTCGTTGGTTGCAAAGCCAGCGACTTGCATAATGTGAAAACGAGGCAGGCTCTGCCGAAAGATCGTCTGGTTGCCACTCATCTGACTCTCGGAGTCGACGGTGCCAAGATTTTTTTCGTGCTTGTGGCAAGCACTTCTATCTTTTAGGATGTCTGCAATATAATGGCCTCTTAAAGGTTATAATCGCTTGATCGCGAGGTTGCTCCGATAGTTTGAACACATAAATCAATTCGGTAAGCGCATTTCTCGCAAAGTTATACGCACATTTGCAACGTAAACAAACCGTCGTAAGCCTAGCCGGCAAAGCCGGCGGAGCAAAAGTCGGGAAAAAAAAAAGGCAATCAATAAATAGTTGAAAAAGGTTCCAAGACCCTTCCGCCGCCCCTGACAGTAAGTTAGGAAGGAGAAATACCTCAAATATCCGAATCGTAGCGTCCGCACCATCCGGCCAAAAATCGGCTATGAGTAGGGCGCGACCAAGGGTGGGGTATGCGGGCAGACGAAAAGTTGAAAAACTTGGCAACCCGAGGGCTACAGAAAACTGTAACCACTCGTTGAGGCTGGCAGAGCAAGGGCTACCGTTCTTTAAGGTTCGGGTCCATAGTGCCTAAGATAAGCAGGATCAACGCCCAGGCGGCGTTGGCAGAATTCACAGACCGGAAGTCGAGCGTCCTGACTCCACGTGACTATTTACAGTGGGGCTCTTCGTTTTATCGTCTCGGACTCACCGCGGACTCCCCCAGAAGCAATCCGGCATTCGTTTTTCATATGTATTCCTATCTCATGGAGAATCTTCGGACTACCTGCGGACTATTCTCGGTGAGTCCGAGACGGTAAATCAGAGTCCCGCTGTTTCCAGCTCTTTCCGGGGGGAGGGGGGGGGGAGTAGGCTGTTAATTAAACAGAGTTTGGGCGTTGCAATTGAATCGGTCGCGGCTTGTCTTGCAGGGCGGTTCATAGTAAGCGATTTTAAATTTTTGTCGCGTGATTGGCGTGTTGTAGTTGTGTATGCGCCGACACGAGCGAACGAAAGGAGAGTATTTTTGAGAATATCCGTGCACTAATGGACACTGAACGTATAGTTGTTTTTATTTGGAGACTTTATCTGTGTATGCTCTGCGCGCGACAAGTCCAGTGATACGCATTCCGTGACTTGATCTTGGCGTTGCTTGAGGCAGCGTTTAGGAGATGTCGGGGATGCGCTGCTTGGCGCACGACAAGTGCAATTCGCCCATTTTCAGGGCACAAGCCACGCCCGCTTGGATCGAATTTATGTTTCGCTCGATCTCTTGCCTGAGTGCGGTGATTATTGCATGACACCCTTGTCTTTTAGCGACCACTGCCTGGTTTCTTTTACCCATGGTGGGCGCAAGCCAAGAGCAAACACGTTTAATTGGAGTCTTTGGAAAATGAATAGTAAATTATTCCAGGAGGAAAATTTACAACTGAAATAAATGAAAAAATTCCCTCGCACTTCCCCGAGGGGGAGAGTGCGTAAGTGCGAATGCACGGTTGTTGATTGCGCGATTACGGTGGATATCGTGATCTTAATGAGTAGTCGAGAGATTACACACACGCACACAACTACAAAGAAAGATATTTCACTCGTTATTGCTGGTACCGTTGCCCGGTCCGCCATCATCGTTATCGAGATGCAGGACCAGCGACCGCTCTCGACGACGGCGCGCGCTCGACTAATACCCTCCCGCGCCACGCGGCCGCTATGGCCGCTACACGAGCGCCCTCACGCGTCGGAATGCGGAGCGCCCGCTACGCGACGAGAGCTCTCCCGCCCGAAGTGGAGAGGAGGCGCCCAACACCCGCAGTCACTGAGCGGAGAGAGGAGGAGGAGAGTAGCGCGCGCCCATCTCCCCCCATTGCTAGGGAAGACGAGGAGCGCGCGCACCCGCAGCTGTTGCTATGCGGACGACGGCGGCAGACGATTCAGGCTCGCTTAAGAAGTGCATTCGCACTTAAAAAATACAGCGTTTACCAGATAGGAAAACTAGCTGGTCCTCTAGGTGGGAAATTTTTAAACAAGAAGTAAAGTTGAGTGCGGTAGAAAAATCAAGTGCACGGATGTATCGTGAGAGACAAAGCGAACAACTTCTACGTAAAAACCTCGCGTCGCTTACTAATGAAGAATGCCAGCCGCCAGGGTCAAATAAGGAAGAGATTAAAAGGGTTAGGCCGGAGCTTGAAGTTATAGACTGGAATAAATACCATGGTGCCCTGGTGAGAGCAAGGGCGGAAAGGTTGCTGTTAGATGAAGCGCCCACCAAGAGCGCGCTTGCATCAGAAAAGCGCTACGCCTGTAGAAATAGGATAGTCGAAATCAAAAATCGTGGAGTGCTAACCAGTGACCACGCGCAGATAGAAGGTGCTTTTAAGGATTTTTATGAAGCCCTTTTCTCTGTTATCAGGTTCTACGCCGATAATTTCTGACACGAATTCTTGAACTTAATGCCTACAATAGGAGACGACATGAAGGGTATCCTTGAGATGCCAATCACCGTTAATGAAATTTTGATTGCCATTGATGATTTAACCCCCGGTAAAACGCCAGGCCCAGATGGCCTAGGCGCGTGTTTTTACAATGCCTTTAAAGACACGCTTAGCGCAGTGTTATATGTGAAGTTTACGACGAAGCGTACGAAAGCAACAGACTGCCATCATCTTTCACTCTATCTCGCACAGTTCTCATTCCAAAGACTGAAGATGCCATTAAACTTCGGAATGTATCAGCATACTGTCCAATCAGTCTCTCAAATGTCGTCTATAAGATATTAATGAAGGTCTTAGCTGCTCGGCTGCAATTAGTAGCGAAAGAAATAGTCGGACCACACCAAACATGTGGCATTAAGGGTATGTTCTATTACGACCAATACCCACGTAGCCCGTAGCATCCTGGAATGCTCTGACAGCCTTGAGCAAGAAGTAGCAATGGCAAATAGACTTAGAAAAAGCGTTCGACAAGGTCCTCCCCGAACTGCTATTGATGATTCTTGAGCACACAAACGTAGGAAAAATGATTACGGATGGTGTACGCATGGCGTACAGCGACTGTAGTACAAGCTCGGTGGTCAACAAGTCGGTAGGCGCTTCAGCTCAGGTCAGCCGTTCTGTACGCCAGGGGTGCCCGCTGTCCACGCTGCTGTTCTGTATGTTTATTGAAACGTTTTGTGCAAACACCCTTCAAAATAGGGAAATAAGCTGGTTTTCATTACAGTCCTGCGTAGTTCATGCGCTCGCTTATGCAGACGACATTGCTTTGTTTTTCCAAGACACGGGTAGCATCCACGAAAGTATAAGTGTTCCTAAAAGGTTCTGCCTCTACACTGGTAGAATTCCGTCAATTGGGATAAGTGTATTGGTTTCTGACATGGCAGCTGGTTGTGGAAGCCGCGTACATTCGCAGGTATCAGCTGGGTAGACACACCAGTGAAGTACTTAAACATCCCCCTCGAAAACTATCGTGACAGTGACCCGTTCTGGTGAAAGCAAGCCATCGAAATCCGTGATAAAGTGTATAAGGGGGGAGGTAAGCTGTTGTCCGTGTTCACGCGAGCGATTGTGTTATCTATTCTTCGTGTCAAAACTTTGGTACGTGATGCAGGTTCTCCATTGCTCGCGTGCCAATTTGCAAAGATTGCACAGGGTGTTTGCTGTTTTTATTTGGTGTTCCACTTGGGAGCGCATAAGTCGAACCAACCTGTTTAGACGAGTGCGCTGTGGGGGCCTTTCTCTTGCGAACCTTTTTCTACGTCAGGTTGTGAACCGCTTTCTTTTTCTACGTGATGTGCCGAACCCTATATTGCGCACCGTTTGTCAAGTGTGCCTAGGTAGAGTTTTGCCCGAATTTGTTGTCACTTCCTGTGTCCATGACGGTGGCATTCATGGCTATCTACGTGAGGTGGTACTTGCGGCAAGATTTTTATTCTCACGGTGTTGTTTCGAATATCTGGCTACCGTGCACAGAAAAAAAGCTGTATAGAGACTTTCTTGACACGCCTTTGCCGACTCCTTTGTACAGATCCCTATACAGTGCAGGGCCAGGAGAAGATGTATGTCAGTGTGTAAAAAAAATGACTGTCCCGCCTTATGTAAAGTCTTTTTTTTTAAATTACACGCGGGAGTATTACCTGTTAAAACTTGGATGATTCAAAAAGGTTTATTTTTTACATGAGGCCCAGCTTGCTGCTTGGTTTGTAAAAAGCCAGAAACAGTAGAGCACGCATTCATAGACTGTTGGGACGGGGTTTTCCTGTTGGACGTTTTGCAGAGAACACTAAAAAAGGGTCTCCCGTCGGATAGCCATGGAATCAGGTTCTTGGCCGTTGAAAACTACGGCGGCGTCCCGTATGATCTTTTGATGTTCCTGGACCTGTATAGCATGTGGAAATCTCGAATAATGATGTTGATGTGAGGCCGAGCTGAGAGTTGTTTTACCAGAGTGTATGGGAGATCTTAGAAGTGTATAAAGCCCAACTTTCTCCACCTGACTGATTAAATGTGTTGGCAAGTGTGGCATGGCATCGGCCTTTTTAACAATCGCACACTTGCAAGTGACGTGCTGGCGTCTTTTCGCGCTTTGTAATCCTTTTTTTTTTATTGGTGTTCGTATTGTGTATACCGAAGACAGGCAATAAAGAGAAAAGAAGAAAAGAAGTTGTTGTAGCGCGGTGGTAACGCACTCGGCTCGTACTTCGGAGACCAAAGTTTGATGCCCGATCGCTCTGAAATGTGATTTTTGTTTACTCTTTTCAGCGGCGGCCGTTTTCAGTGCAGGATAATAATAACAACTTTACCAACAACAACGCCGGTTGTTCGCGCAATGGGGCACTTCAGGCTTTCGCCCTTAAAAATCGCCGGTTAGACTGAGAGCTACAGAGTATTCGTGGGGAAGTTGGCTTTGCCGAAAAGCGTATTTTGTGTGCTTTCGTCTATGGACGCCGTACACGATTGAAATATTTGTGCTGGAGAGGAGTACCAGGGAGTACTGGTATCCAGTTTCACTCAAACACTAAAACGATCCTTTTGGAAATTCTTCGAGGTAATTTCATGTCTTCGAGGTAATTTCAGACTTTGTTCTAAACTATACCTACTGAGGCGAATCTAGATTTGAGGAAAAATAACGACCTTACCGGTGTACTCAGTATGTGTTATACCCATTGTTATATGTACTGACACACCCGGGCATGGCCGGGAACTACGGCTTGTTTATCATAAAGTGCTGTGAGTGCACAGCAGTATCTGAGAATCTTGTGCTCGTACCTTTTCTTGTTACTGCCTGTTTGTTTATTTTAAGGAATAATGAGAATCCCCACGGGCTACCTGCTGTGCCGTGGAGCACCCAAAGAGCAGCGGCGATGAAGATAAAAAATTCATGAGCCATTCCACTCTGGGAAGGTGGATGACCAGCGAAGCTTTGCGCGCAATGCGTAGCCTTCACAATTTTCTTTCATTCATATAAATAGTATTTATTTATTTATTTATACTCATTTCCAATTTGGTTTTATTTTCAGTTATTTACTTCAGTTATATTCAGTTATTTTCAGTTATTTATTTACCTTCATCTTTTACTTGTCTTTTTTCTGATTTTCATTTATGTTCATATTATTTATTTATGTATTGATATTCATTTGTTTTACTTTTATTGATTTTCTTTATTTTATGCTTGTATTTTCATTTATTTTGATATACTTTCATTTATTTATTTTTTGATTGACTTAATTTTTATTTGTTTTACTTTTCATTTTATTCTTTATTACTTACTAATTTACTTTTGTTCGTTTATTTATGTTTTTATTGTTTAAGCTTCGCCTTTAAGAGTGGAACGCGAAAGCGTTAGCGCGCTCCCTTTGTCCATGTTTTTGCTAAGAACGCGTCACAATCAATGGGCGCGCTACATTTCTTTGTATTTCATTTCTTAAGCGCGCCCGCGTGCTCTCATTTTCATTGAAGTTTTACGGCTCCCAGCATAACGGCGCACGCGCAAGACGAACCCGCTGGCTCGGGCGTCCAGAAGGAGAGACACCGCGATAATCATTTTCCGATGGCACGCGCCATACGACGCATGCGCCGGAGTATTTTGCTGGGCACACGAAAGAACCGTGGTTGGTAGAGGTATACAGCTTCGCTATAATATAAAGTTGGCCGCGGCTTGCCAGGGATAGCATTAGGGGCCACGGGCGGCTGTCTAACCGGGGATAAGGCAGCTAAGAGATAGTTATATGTTGTCGCTTTTTGTGTCTGTTTCCTTGCGTTCATCATGCTGTCTGCGGCCCTAGATCATGAATGACGCGGCCGCCACAGATGCTGCGGCGACAAGCGCATATCTAGAACGCTAGTTCCGGGCGACGGGATATCTTTCTTGGTCGTTTTCATCGAGCAGCGGTGGTTTGCTAGCTGTTCAGGCCGCATTTATTCCACGCTTAGGGGCAACAAAATTTTAGTTTGGAGTCCTCCTGTGCCGTATTTTTCTTGTCTTGCGTGCTTGAGCGCCCAAAACGTTTTCTGTCCACAGTGAACTCATCGTTGTGAAACACAGCTGGTTTTTAAATACGGACACGATTTTGTTCTCTATCTTTTTGTTATTCCCTGGCCAAGTAGCAGGGAAGCTGTCAGCGCGAAGTTATAGTTGAAAACTTTGGGGGCAAATAAATATTAACCTATTTTCGGCTGATCTGTCACGTTCATTAACAACGTTTTTTTTTATCTCGTGTGTCACTTTTTGTATTCCGTATGTCGGGAAATATTGCGTGCGACCACAATATCGTCGGATGGAATTTATCGTGTGAGATTAAACTGATTCAGTATTCGCAGAAGCAGGGTGACTATTAAGGACGGGTTTTGGGACTGAAGAATATATATAGAGAGGGAGAAACAACCTTTATTGAGCCCATTTCAGGTGACGCCCGCAGGCGTGAGACGGGGTGGAACCCTATTCCACCCATGCGAGTGCAATAACTCCTGGCCCCTGAACGCAAGCTCCTGCTGCGTCGACAGGTCGGGGATGGACATTAGGATATCCCATCGCTCGGGTAGGGGGGGGGGGGGGGGGGGGGAAGGAGGACTAGTGGTAGAAAGGTAGGGGATTCTACCATGTTCTACCATGTTCTACGTCTTTCAGATTTTCTCGGGCCAGTTTATGCTGTAGGTAGTAATCCCATTTAGGGGATATTTGGAATGCAAAACTTCTACTCTCCACACACTAACCCTTGATCTTTTGTTTTCACCGATCGCCAGCATAGAAATACTTGACCGTAAGTCTGAAGCAAGCGCACTACAAAATTGAATTATGCGCCTCGCGTCCTACTGAGACACGGAAATCAATGTTTTATTTTAATGCGACGTCCATCCCGTGCTATGTATCACATACCGAGACCCTAATGACTTTAAATTTTCGCGTCATAAGTTTTCTTTGATTACGGGACGAGACTTTGCCATCGACCACGTCTCCCACAAACCTTATATCCAATTCTAAACGAAGCCTTCTTAGGAACGAACTGTTCTATGCCTGCCGATCAAAATTCACGCGCCAGTAGTCGATATTGCCGCGAAAGTATGTTTATGTTTTGTTTCGTGTCCGCGACCGGAGGAGCGGCGTTATCACTTTTTCGAAGCTAGCAAAAAGGCTTCTTATCGCCGCCGCCGCTTGCATGGAAGTTACTGAAATGACCGCGCTTTAGCTTTCCGTAACCGACAATTCACGGCGGTTCTAAAAACCATCGCTTTCGTGCTTGAGAGGCCCGGAAGCAGCGTGGAAAGGAAATTACAGGCAGAATTAACCTCTGATTTTTTTAGATGAGGCTTTGAAAAAATACTGCAGAATTCGTTTTATTAATTTCAAAAAACTTGTACTCACTTGGAATTACATGTAAGTACTTGGAATTTATTGGGATATAATTTGAATTGGTTGAAATTATTTGGAATTACCTGACATTACTTGGAATTGTTTGACATTACTCGATATTACTCACAATTTAATTGTCCTTTTTGGAATTACGTGGAGGAAGAGTAAACGTTTATTATGTGGCAAATTTGGAGAATGAAATTAATTACTGGAAATTGACTTGAATTCTTTGAAATTACTCAGAAATATGCGGTCGGCCTTGCCCCGCAGCCACCACGTAGATTTCGAACGACTTGTTTCTGTTAACTAAGCTACCACTCCATGCCTCCTTCAGTTTTTACAGAGCCGATATGAAAACGTAGATGCTAGCAATAGCGCCGGCTTCATGGAATCCTTGCACGATGTACGCGAAAGAAGGAAACGCATGCGCTAGCGCTTGCGCACGAAGTTGGGCCTCACCCGTTGTGTTTCACCGCCTGCTTCTAACGGCAGCATTCGGGGGAAAAAGCAGATAAATAAACTTGATTTTTAAACCGGAGGATCTGGGTCAGTTTTTTTTTTTTTTTCGGGAGAGTGGTAAGTGAAAGTGAAAAACGACAAGAACTACAGTTTCAAGTGCGTATGGCGTGGGGTAGCCTACAGTGTGCGGTTCTTTGTTCATTTGTATACAATATTCTTTTCGCTCTAAATGAAATGCACTAACGTGGCTATCTGGGCGTGTTGGTTTAGGAGAAGACAGCGCGGTTTACACACGGACACAGGGAAGAGTACTTCACACACACGCCTAATCTTTTCCTCAGCGTAGTGCGCTTTGCTGCACGGACGGCAGCTGTCTCGAAGCGGCCCGCTGCTGCGCTGCGCTGGCAAAGGAACCGTGAAAACCTTTTGGCGCCCCATTTTATGTGCTTCGAATTCAATGCGCGAACTATCTGATGCAAGCGTTGGATCCTTTCATATGGCCTTTCTCACACAATCGCAGTTGATAATACAATGGCCGACGAACACAGCGCGACGATGATGGGGTGTTTATTTATTTATTTATTTATTTATTTATTTATTTATTAATGGAATTCTGCCAGCATTGGAACAAGGCCTTGGGCAGCCGTGGGCAGAAGAGACAAGAAATTTAGACAATGCGCAACAGGAAAACACAGGGTGCATTGGGCCCTGAAAAATTTTGCAGCAAAAAAAAGAAAACCTCGGACATGCGCACGGCACATCAGGAAGCGCATTATATGATAATACACGAGTGAAAAAGTATAGAACAATACAAAAATAATGCATGAGAGTGCTGCCAACAGTACCAACCAAGCAAGCACACGCAATGCGCGGATAAACTGCACGAGTCTTATATGAAAGCGTAACGGCACTATGCGCGTCAGGACCGACGGCAACAAGAAGAAAAGCGTAACGACAAGACATGGTGTCTATGACTCATGCTCATATATTCCTCATACGTATATGAGCAAGAAAACGTAAGCTTAAATTTCCTTTAACATGCGCACAGAGGATGCAGTAGTAGGGCAGTAGTACCAAGCTGGCTCGTAGTCGGTTCCACTCGCGTATAGTCTGTGGAAAGAATGAATTTTGAAAGACGTTCGACAAGCAATCTCGGCTCGTTTTTTAGTGTGAAAGGCTCGGGAGGAACGCCTGTTGATATGTGTTAAGTATGCGCTGGTATCAAGACCCAGGTCCATTTCCATCGTACCGCGCACCGTTCACGACGGGGACAGTGCCGCCCCAGCAGGGCCGTGCACTCCATAGGAAACGATAAGTGACAACTTAGTCGTGACAACGCGGTGATGGTTACAGCAGCGGGAACAAGATCTGGGGAAAATAAAGCACCTAATAAAATCACTTCGCAGTTGTTATCTGTAGGCCTTTTTTTTTCATATGTACAAAGGCGGAAGCGAGAGCAATCCCTGTACTGAAAGCCAACGCTAGCTTCAGGCTTAACTGAACCTTTCCCTCCTTACGGTTTGAAGAGGTGTTGAAGGATTTGTGAAAACTTACATGATGCCAGATTATTTATTTACCTAACCTCCTTACCTCTGGTTTTTGTTTACATCATTTTTGGTTTGCATAAGTTTGCGTCCTATGTTCGTTACATAAAAGGCACGCTATTTTGCACCATGCTATTCCATTATAATTATGCCGGTTCACTTTCAAGCAAATGATACCCTAATTACTGTTATAAAGCTGCTGTTTAGATTACCCACAATTAGTAAACGCTGAAAAAAAAAAAAATCCTGCCGCATGTGAATCGATGCGAAGAGCGGCTTATAGCTACTGTTTGAAATGCGTCAGTGACGCCTTTATTGTATAAATCTCTGCACATGTGTTGTCTTTAAACTAAGCCGTTTGCAAGGCCCAGCTCACTTTAGTAAGTAAAGCTCCGATTGGCACGAAGCAACGCAGCAAGATGTCAGTACACGCGAAAGTCATCTGGTACATTGCGCTTATCATAACGTCACGTCATATTTACTTCGTTTTTCATTCTTTTATAACAAACGCTTCCAAGCATAGGTATTTGGCGTGGAGGGGGAGCAGGGGTTTGATTTCACATGGTCGGATTTTTAAAAACAGCCACAATACAGAAAAGTCGGTGAGATTATTACTTGAAGTATATTGGAGCCCCACCTAGAACATACCGATGAATATGTAATTTCAAATAAAATCAAATCTTTTATTTTTTGTTTACCAAGAGAGGGTACAAGTTTTCAATTTGTTCGCTGTACAAATGGAAATAAAGGCGAAGCGAGAACTGTTGAAGGCACACTTTGGCGAAGAAACGGGTACGTTAGCTATTCTTTATTCTTTATTCAACGTATACCTGCAGCGCCCGAAGGCGTTATACAAGGGGGGGTTACATGTTCGAAAAAAATCAAGTTTTCATTCACAACAGACACTTGTACCTTTGAGAGCCCATTCCACTCATGTATCGTTTTGACAAAAATGAATTTGCAAAAATTCCAGCCCTGGGACGGTATTCCCTGAATTTAAAGGAAGGATCAATTCGATTTAAGAAATAATATGCGTCTGTAAATACGTATCCTTGTTGATTCTAGTTTTAATAATAAATTAAATATAGAACTTTTAATCGCAATTATCTTCTACGTGATGAAAGCAGCTCCCAATTCAATTCTTGTTTCATAGCGGTACAGCTTTCCCACCATTGATTTCGTCCCAGGACGAATCTTGCCGCCCTGTTCTGTATTTTTTTTATCTTATCACTGAGAGATACCTGCGCCGGATCCCAGACAGCGCAGGCGTATTAGCTGTTCAAGTCTGTGATCTATAGCCTATCGGTTTCATAAATGCAAGCTTCAGATTTATTTCAGAGATATTGTTAACAAAATCGAATGTCATTACAGGTACATGGCTGGTTAGACAAAAAACACGCACACATGCTCCTCCTAACGTCACAAGTAGAATACCGCCCCGCCTTCCTAAATGTTGAGGAGAGGGACAAGGGTGTAGGAATGTGTTCCTGTTCACTTAGAAAAAATGTTCGCCGGAAATGTGGAGGCTGCTTGCAGAAAGTTCCGATCAACGTAGCCCGAATTTCGCCAAGGTTAACAAAAATACAGAAAAAATAAAAGTTGAATGCAGTCTCCGACTTTGGGATCTCCTCCTGTATGCATCATTGTGTAATGTTTTTTGTGTTTATAATAAAACATCATTGAATTGAATTGAACTGAACTTAAATGCACATCATTGACCAGGTGGTGCAAATTAACATTGTAAGAAGGGGCGAGGGATTAGGAGGCCGTTTTACAAGAGCATTGCCAAAATTACAGTCCAATGGGGCTAGTTTTGTAGGCGCTTGGGGCGTCCCCCTCTGCTATCCCATTTGGATCCTCCACTGCGCCGTCTACATTATATATGTTAATGTCTTTCCTGATTTTTTTCAGCGCGTGCTAGTGGACGTAGCCCGCCCGTCTAAGCCGATTTGCCTTGATTTGGTGTACTGACCGCCGTGCTGAATACTTCAATCAACGATGAAAAAAGCGTGCGCGTGCGTCTGTGAACATTGCGCACAGCTCTTATTATTTCTACACCGTGTATTTTGAGGCTGCTGTAGTCATTATCTAATCATGTAATACCCACCGCTGTGGCTCAGTAGCTAAGGCGTTGTGCTGCTGAGCACCAGGTCGCGGGTTCGATTCCCGGCCGCAGCGGCAGCTTTTCTGATGGAGGCGAAAAGCAAAAACGCCAGTGTGTTCGAGATTTCGGCGCACGTTAAAGGTCCACAGGTGGTCAAAATTAATCCGGAGCCCTCCACTACCGCGCCTCATCGCCTGCGTTGCGTCGGCGCGTTAAACCCTACAATCAATCAATCAATCAAACATGCAATATTTTATGGGAAACGTTTTTTCGCCTGCGATATTAGATTTGCCATTGAAACCCGATTATGATAAAAATTCGGCCACCTCCGCGATCGAGATGCGAAGACTGAGGAAACAGCGGAGCTGGTGGTCTACACTAGCTTTAACTTCGCTTTTCTTAGGTCTGCCCATTCACTTCAACTCAGCCAAAGTTCAAAGCCAACGCCCACTCTACAAACCCAAAGGAAGTGCTGAGCGCCAAGAAAGCGATGATAGCGAAATCGGATAGACGCCGGTTTCATGAAGCCAGGGACCCATGTTTCATTCCGACCGGGGGAAGCGGTTTTTTTCTTGAGGCGCGCAGTCCTCTGCTCCTTGCCTCCTCGCAATTTTCCCTCACACTTCTTGGCCTAGCACTTTCCTCCTCTCCACTTTGCTGCACCGAGTTTTGAGCGACGCCAGGCACGGATGGAACTCATTGCAAGCTTAAACAGCTCCGCTGTTTAAAAAGTGAAGGCGATGTCAGATCGCCCGCAGCTGCTCTTGCTTCAGCTTCTGGTTATCGTACACGCGCGAAATGCGGAGTGCCTGCCTCGACACGTTCCGAACCAATATATCGGGGAAGTACTGTTCATTATTGTTGTTCGCATTGTTGTATTCACTGCCTACGTCAGCAAGCTGCTTGGTGCCCGCCACAGCTTTCCGGGAATCAGGGTTCTGTGAAGCTGGTGTGCACAGCTGTTGTATTCACGTGCCATCACGTTCAGGTGTCACGCGGCGCACACTATGTTACAACTTTTGCCGTTCAATTCACATTTTAGAGCGCAGCTCTTATGCGTCCGCTTCCGGGGTTTGGCAGCGTAGGCGTCGGCGTTGGCGTTGGCGTCTGTGTAACCGAGAGAATGAAGAGGACACCGAAGAGAAACCGGTGGCGCGAGCCGCCGCGTGTGGAGAGAACGAAGAGGACACCGAAGCGAGGCAAGCGGCATCGCGAGCTACTGTGTGTCGACATAAGAAGACACTGCAGATAGGAAAGCTGTAGCGCGTGCCGTTGTGTGTTCTCCGCGAGCCGCCGTGTGTCGAAAGAAGAGAACATCGGAGAGAGGAAAGCTGTAGCGCGTGCTGTTGTGTGTTCGCCGATGACGCGATCACTAATGCGTAGTACGTCCACCGATATCAATGTGAAAACAAAGCTCTGCATCCCAGGAGGTGTCTGCGGCGCGGCTGTGGACCGCACCCACTCGCTGGCTCCCGCGATGTCCGGATTAGCGTGGCAGTCGCACCGCGAAGAAGGAGTAATATGTGAAGAATAAAAGTGGTCTGTAACCATACATATACGTCTGTCCGAAATTATTTGCCTCAACATATTTTGGAAAGTCGAACCTGCTAAACAGATGCGCTCAGATTTCCCATTAGGGAGTATCGTAATCCTCAGCCAATTTTTTTGTAAATTTTGTAAATTCTGTGAAGTGGGCACATAAGCCCCTCAAAGCTCTCGATTCCTGGCCAATACCCCAAGCGGGTATGTGCCATAGAGAAAGGATTAACAAGTTTTGTTCCACCGCTGGCAAACTGCGGAGATAGCGTGGTTGGTAACGCGCTTTTCTGCGGCGCTGGAGGCCCGGGTTGAAATCCCATGGGAAGATAAGTGTTTTTTATTTATTTTATCTTTACAGCGGCGGCCCTTTTCTGTACCGAACAACGACAATGGCACTTTTTCGCAGAATGGGGCACTTAAAGCTTCCGCCGTAGTAGGCGTTGAGAAGAAGGATGGGCCTGCGCCGGAGTGGAATGATGAATGATTCCGGCCCAGGTTGAGAATGATAAGGGCCGGACCCTGTCGCGACCGACGCTGCTTAACGATGGCGTTTCTGGGGGGTAGGGAGGCTGGGAGAGGTTTCAAAAACTGATTCGTCCTGGCTGTTAGGTGTGAGGGCTGTGCCACGTGGATGTTTGCCACTTCCCGTTCAGCTAAATTTAATTATAATCCCCTCGGACTGCGGCATGTTACCTTTACTATCGACACTGGAAAATACCATTCAGAATAAAAAAAAAACTGCGATTGAAATGCATGACAGCAGCGTTGAAGCCAACAAAGGCTTGTGTAGGGGTAGTTGGTATGGCCTGTAATTGAAATTTAGCGTGCGCTGCATCCTTGGACGAATGACAGGAACAGTGCGACAGACAAATCATACGCACATCGCCTTTAGTTTCGAAGGCACAGAACATGCCACGTAAATATTGTGCCTGCCTGCCAATTTTTTCAGTTTGTGCGAAACTCTGTGCACGTACGGGAGCGGTACGAGGGATTTTTTTGTGTAGTTTCGCTTTTCCTTTCGGTTGGTCATGAATTATTCTGAGGCACTTTTAGCCGCGGAAACCACCACCTGCTTCGTGTATCCGCTGGACTTAAGGCGCTCAGCTTGAAAGCTCAAACTTCACGAAAAATGCCCCAGAAAAATTCATGACCAAAGTAAAAAGCGAAACTAGATAAAAAAGCCCTCGAAGTGCTCTCGTACGCGCACAGAGTTTCTTACATACTGAAAAAGTGGCAGGCAGGCACAATATTTACGCGGTATGTTCTGCGCCTTCGAAACTAAAGGCGATGTTCAAAAAAGTAAATTCGCTGAAGGAAACCACGCAGAACGTCCTATGGCCTTGCGGCGTAAAACATGTCAGCGAATTCGCCGAATGCGCAGTTGGCGTTGGTTATAAAATTCCATTCTCCTGTGGCGCATCTTAAATCGGCCAGATTGACCGGTGTTTGAATGATAGACTTCGAGCGCAACAACGCTTGCAAACGACTGCAATCGCCAGTCCATCTAGCTGCCCACTGTGCTAGGTGTGGATGCGCGGCTGTAGCATGCAATGCAACTGTGCTGTCATGCTCTCGGGACCAAAGAGTGAGGGAGGTGGTAGAGGCTCTTAATTATAATGTTCTCGGAGGCACATGGCGACAATAGCGCGCACTGATAGGGAAATCGCAATGCTAAAGAAAAAATCCGATGTCTCGTGAGCACACGTGAGCACTGTTTCACCACGATTGTACCCCCACCACTACCTCGCATGCATACATGTAACGATCAACACTTTGATTCAACCAGTTGCAAGTTTGCGCACCAACATACGCTTTGTCTGTTCCACATGTGCCTGTCATTCGTCCAAGGACGCAGCGCACGCTAAATTTCAATTCGATACCGTCGTTGACCTTCAATTAAAGCTTTTTTTGCGTTTGTTTGACCGGCTTCTGAAATATAGTAAATTTAGTAGCTTGAAGAAGACGTCTATTGAGTTTATAAACCTAGCCTTAGCCATTATATCTCAAATGGTGAACCAATCCGCTCGCGGTTCTAACATCCCCGACCTCATTCTGACGACCGCCTCTGAAACAGTTGGTACCGTAATACACATAGATAGATTTTGCGATCATAACCTTCATCAAGTAACCCTTAACACTCGGCTTGCGTTCAGTGGAACTGAAACGAAAAAAAATCACGGTTACAGTAAAGGTGACTATAGCAAAATTGGTTGGTGCTTGGTGACTATAGCAGTTGGTGACTATAGGTGTCAACAGTTCCGCGTCCGCAGCAGGTGCGCCTCTCCTTCCCTCCTCTCTCTCAACAGCAGCTGGCGCGCGCATGCGTCGTAGTCAGCCCGTTCGCTCCGTCGCGGTCTCGGCGTAACAGGTCCGTGATAGCAGCGCGGTGGGACGTGGAAGGGCACGCGCTGCTTGCGCATGCGCGCTCTCCCCCCCGTACTGCTCTCCCTCTACTGCGCGCGCTGCAAATCGGCTAGCGGTCGCTCGTGCTTCAGTCACTGCGTTGCTCCTTCCTTCCTTGGTTGACGCTCGCTCCACCCTAACGCGATTTTACCCTCCTCTCTCTACCCCAAACCAACACCAACGCAACTACGACCCAACTACCCACCCTAACGCGACTTTACGCGGCGTTAACGACCCCCAATGCTCTGCATTCACTCGTGTTCCCCTCACGGGAAGGCGCGGGTATTTTTTTATTTTTCTCAGCAGATGGAAGGTTCATGCCCTAATGGAAATCCTGACGGCATTGCACATCCTTAAAATTTCAGCTTCTCCTTCTATGCATAGCGCATTGCAAATCAATGTGATTCCCATAGCAAGTGGAAAATCGAACCAGTTTGTAAGCATGAAATGTCAAGCCATGTCATAATAACAGGGTTTACAAACTGCTATCTTCCCTTCTTTAATGCATATATTATTCGACCAGGAGCATAACCTGAGGGGGAACTTTCAGACTGAAAAAATGAAAGAAAAATGACTTTGATAATTTATAAAACGAAATGAAAAAAAAAAGGAAATACCTTGTAAATGACGCGTACTTACAGGGTTTTATTCATAGTCACTGGGAACTCCCACACTCAAGTCTGTAACAGGGCTGGACGAAGCAACTCGGGTGCCCATTCATTGAGCTTACTTGGAACACACAAAAAAATGTTTTTTTCTGCATCCTGTCCGCACTACGCTGTTACTAAACATGTGAATAATTGTCATTCATATGCTGAGATCAAAGTTGGAGGGGGGGGGGGGGGTGGACCATGTAACAGTCCGGCGCTTTCTGTCTTTGCATGGGGCGTTTGCTTTAGGAAATGATCAATTATACATTGTCACTAAAGTATGTTTGGACAAGATGATCATGGTTCAAGCACAGCTATAATGGCTCTTCGTTAAACAGCCAGCGCCTGCTTTTCAATTCTCGCGCGCTAGCAGAAAGCATGCCGATGGCGTTTAGGATTGCGATATTTCCGTCTACCGACGAAAATTGAGTAGCTTCAGTTTGCACGCAAAGTAGATAAAAGCACCTAGAAGCTCCGCAATAAAAGACGAAATTTTGTAGGTATATTTACAAAGGCAAATAACTGTGACTCGAAGGCCACACCGTCGCGTTCCTTGTTGTCGTTTCCTTCTTGTCAAAATGGCTCTCTGTTTCTATTTTCTTTTTTTTTTTTTTTTTGCGCCCAGTGTCGCGTCGCTTCGAGCTGTCGTTTTGCTTCTCGTCAGGAGCGGCGCTATTTTTTTCGGCTGTCTACGATAACAGGACTGCCGAACCAAGGAAAACACGCATTTCTAACGCCAAAACCCCGTCATTCCCAAAGACGGCCGCCAGTTTACAGAATCCGGCCCTTTGTATGACTAGACCTTGAGTATGCACAAACCGCCAGCGGCTTGATAACTGCTAATTCGATTATGTCTGGTGTGCGTGGGCGCAACACTTGACACGTGGGAACCAGGACGATCCGCAGACAACGATACGTCGCACGCTGCCGAACAAGCTTTCACGCATGTGTCTGAAAAAAAGGGAAAGGGGGAGAAAGAGCACTGCACGAAACGCGAAGTTACCGTAACTGCTGCAGAAATAATAGCCAGAGCAGGCAATACTAGCTACAGGGCATCCATAATCGAAAATAAATCTAATCCATGCGAAAGGCTTACCTCCAACAAGCTCCCACGGCAAGTCTGGTCCTTCCTCGACGAACCTTCGGTCTTTTTACAACGAAGCTGTATACTTCTCGTTGGTGGGAAAATGTCATGGTGTAAACCCAAAACGCACTGCAGAAAAGCCAACTTTCACTGGCAGCGGTGATGATAGCTGGTGAACTGAAGAAAAAAAAAAACGGTTCTCGTGTTCGGATTCGAACCTGGGTCTCTCGCGATATGTAGCCGACGCCAATGCGATTGTGCCATTCCGACACGGTCGAAGCAGTTCGGATTTGGAGAGGGGTACATGGACGTACCAAGTAATTAAACAAATATGCACCCCTCAGTCAAACGACGACGATGGTTTAAAATTCGTTTCAATAAGCATCAAACCGCATATTATTGATGATAAGGTCCTGTGAACAATGGAAACACCCTCGCACGCGCTCCCGGTAAAGGTTAGGTTGCAGCTGCTTTCGAAAGGGCCATTCGATCTCATTCGTAACTCTCGTGTGAAGTGCAATCCGCAAAATGGTTTATAACCACGCCGGCGGCAATGGGAGCACATTCCTTACCCCGCGTGTGTTTCCCTGTTGCATAAGAATGTAGCGAAAATGGTCGCAGAACCAATGACGGTCTACCACAGCGACCATAAAGCGATTATCACTACCATTACTCTAAAGTAACAATAAAACACCCCCCATCAGCATGTGCGGTGTTTGATACTGCTTCGCTGGACATTCACGTTCGCAGGGCGGGGTGGCGGCCAATTTTTTTTTCCTTTAGCGGAGGTGGTTAGGATATTTAGCCATGACTTCCCTCTAATACTGTCACCTGTCACGATTGTTTACTGCTCTAAAAGAAAATTGCGATCGCAGCACCAAGATGTAAAACATGCGCGCCTTCGCTGCACGTGGGTCATGAAACAACAGGCATCAGGGAATAGTTTTCCGTCTGTACGGTCAAAGCTAAAGGCAAAATGCAGACAACGGAGAGATATCGTCCCTCTCGCACGTACCCCCATGATACGAGTTGTTGCTTAGCGCCGCCCTTGTAACTTTCCTCAACTGCGGCATTTTTATTTCACGTGAACTGCGTAGATGGCGCTACCTAGCACATTTATCGCAGGGACGTCTGTCACTTGTAATATTTTTTGCCATTCCTGAACTTTTTTGTTGATAACTGCTGTATGTTTAATAAACTAATCAGAGCCAGCTACCTTAAGATATACACACACAAAAAAACATTGAAACCGTGCTAAAAATATTTCGCGACGAACTTTCACCTCTCATAAGCAGAGAAAATAGGCTTTCAAAGGATATGTGGAAAAAATTTACAAAGCAAATGAGCGAGGTACAGTAGATGTACAAACGTTTGTCACCAAAAATGTCGTCCTTTCACAACCAAAGTTAAATGAAAAAAAAAAAGAGCTCCGAGGTCCGGAATCGACATCCCTTCCCGGCAAAACGAAACCATTGCGAAGTGCCCGAGGCGAAACCGCTCGGCCATCGGCACACAGAAGCGCTGAAGGAAGAGCGCGTTTATGTAGCTGCTAGGCGATAACAGTGACTGTGTTTCAGAAATTGTCAATTTGGAACGCTTTATCGTCCGCGTGATGACTTGTCGTTTTCACGCAAGGGAAGCCAAATGCCTGCTCTAGCTATATCAGTTAACACAACTTGCACTTCAGCCACTGTGTTGTCACTAGGCGCGTTTTTGTGGCTGAAAGTGGCCCCAAATTTTAGCTGCTTCCATAGGCTCCCATTGTTTAAACTTCATTCGCTGTGGGAACAACTAATTCTGCGTGCGCAAACGTGCTGTGGCCTTTAAAATGTTCGCAGTAATTCCTGGGAGCGTTCCCCGTTCTCACAAATGCAATTTATGCCTTGTATTTTTAGATAAATTCAAAAAACAGCCTCTTCCCATTGAAAACGCGCGTGCTTCGCGTCGTGGCCACCAGGGGCGTCCTTGCTTCGTGTCCCAGATTTCTGGATATGAGAAGCAATGATTCCCCATTTCCTGGAGAGCCTCCGTGGAAGGGTTTATGTCCCAATTCCTAAAGTCGACGCTATAGCGCAGAGTAACAGCATGCTCACAGACATACCGCGTGGCTAACTTGGATGAACATGGATGTATGGCATTCGCGAAGTGTAATTCGACGACGTTGCCTATACCGTCGCCAGTGTATACATACCGTGGAATCGTGCAGGAAAAATAGGAATAACTATGAAAGAAAAAAAAAAGCTGTGTATATGCATGAATCAGCACTTTACACAACAGCCGCCCGTTTTGTGCGACTAGGGGTGTAAAGAAGTTTTATAGTGTGCGTGTAGACTGCGCCCTTTACCAGGTGGTACAGGTCTTCTGGTTGTCTCACTTGAGCAATCACCGCGAAAAGGCGTTTTCTTTCGCGTATTTCGGTTAAATACATCGGAATTTGACTCAGCAAGGCCCAGAGAGACTTGCAGTGGCGAAATGAGTTTTTGGTGACTCTGCTCCCCTCGTAAAAGCCATTCAATGTCCTTTCTCCTCGTGCAATACCGTTAGCATATAGGTGTTGCGTTCCAGGTGCGGTGCAGACAGCTTGAAAGATTGTTTTACGCCGTCACATGTGTTCGTGCTACATTAAGCTAGTAGTCCGCTTTTTTCGTGTTAAAACGAAGGAAGGGACGTTGTTAAGCGTCGAAGCTAGTAACCTGGAGTTCTAAATTAGCCCGGCCTCTTGTGGAGGGCTACGGATAACGTCAGACCGCCCGGTGTTCGTCCGCCTGCTAGCATCCCCTCAATAAAATAAAGGCAGCAACTGCAGGCACCAGGAATTCGATTCGTTAAAACAGACCACGTCGAGTCCCCACAAACAACAAGAAATAAGAAGATAACTCAGAGTGCAAGCCATTCCAGAGCAAGGTGACCGCGCCACCCGCTAGAAAACAGACCTGTCCCTTGTGGAGCCTTGATGGGAACAAGAGAAGTACGAAACAAGAAAATGACCAGAGCTGGCGCAGAGAGCCAAGCTGTCCAAAGGTGACGAGCGCCACAAAAGAAGCAAAGCAGGCCGGCAGGACACAAAGCAGCAAAAGCGGTCAGCACGCAACGCCTCTGCCTGCAGGCGGAACAGGGCAGGGCCGGTTCGCTGGTTGGGAGCGGGACGGAGGCGGAGGAGGGCTTTGGGTCCACACTGGCGCCAAACATGCCCCAAGGGGGACACGAGCACAGCCGACGCCAGGTAGGTTTGGGCAGTTCCAGAGCGCGCACAGCTCCGACGGCGGCCGCCACCGCATGAAAAGAACAGCAAAAAGGAGGAGGAGGAGGCACTGCCGGAATTACGCGCCTCCGGAGGGGGGGCCACTTGCCCCGTGGCTGGGCGGTGTCGTTAGCCCTGCACTGGTCAGCAGCGCGGGAGATGAAAGAGGAAACGCAGCGTGGTCAGGTAGACTAGTTTGGCCAGCCGGCGCCCGTCGCGAGCTGCTACGGGAGTCGGCCTCGAGGGCGGCATGCACAGCAGCCGAGGTCATCGTAGTCATCGAGCTAGTTATGTCTACTGCAGGACGAAGGCCTCTACCGTAGACCTTTAACCGCTCCTGTCCTGGGCTGAGGGTCGAGAAATTGGCTGTCCAATCTTGGCGAGGTATTAAGCGAACCCTCGCGAAATATTTTCCAGGCAGCACGTAAGCAATACTTACTGTTGCTTTCGGCAAAACTACCCCTTCCCATAACCCACAACCCCTCCGAGAAAAAGTTTTGGCTACGGCCCGGACCGTGGCCATATCTATCTCTGGTGACGCAGGCAGTCAGCATACCAAACTAACCCCTGACTGGAAAGCTGAAACATAACGTGACCTAAGCCGCGCACTTTTGTACAGCTAACAGTGTCTGGACAACGCTTTTAAGAATGGCACGTGACCTCACAGAGGAACTATTCCAAACTGGTGCGGCGACTACACTACTGCCTTCGCAAGCTCCTCGCAACACCACATCGGAGTTTCCACGAGACGTTCAGAACACTGAGCCTTTATGGCCACAATCGCAGTGTAAGATGGACCAGGCGGCCTCTAGTCACAATACGGCCAGGCTGTACAACGCGCGTCGATTCTAGACTTTAACCACATAGCGTGCGGTGCATTGGCCACGACTCTTCCGTCCCTCTGGCCATCGTCGACCGTGGGACAGGTCAGAGGCCGTTCCGCTCCAACGCCCGGCAGGCCAGAACACGCCGAGCTCCAGACGTGATTATTGCGGTAATCGCTGCCCGCCGGGGCGCGCCGCTAACTGAGACAGGAAGTCCCAGGCCACCCCGGCTTTTTCTTTTTTTAAAAAAAGAAAGAATTGCATAAGCTCCAAATTGTGAATTGTCGGATAAGTGCGTAAGCAGCTTTGCAAACACCAAGCCCGTTCAATGTCGGCTTCGCTATTTTGCAAGAATGCTTTGCTGGGAAGGCTTTTATTCGGGGGAAATATAGGCAGCATGATATCAAAGTATGAAGGCGCGCTAGGGAATTTTCAACACACCAATGAATTGCTAACATTACCGGCCACGGTAGCACAGTTGCAAAGGCGTTGTGCTGGCGGGTCCAAGGACGCGGGTTCGATGCCGGTCGCAGTGGCTGCTTTTCTGCTAGGGGCGAGCAGGATTAAAAATCCCCAGGTGGTCGACATTAATCTCGAGGACCCCTCCACAGCGGCGTGCTTCGCAGCCCATGTTTATCTTCGGCGCGTTAAACACTGAAAATTCAATTCAACCATTAAAGCGCGGTACACAATAGACGGAGACCCTTAAATCTGCCTTCACAGCTCTACGCATGCAATGCTAGAAAGAACACGCAAAAGGGGAAAGTATGGGGAGTTTGACGTCAAAGTATGTGGGCACTAGCGTATGCATTAAAAAGCGTTCGCACAGAGGGAGAAAGCGTCACGTATCAAGAGTTGCAGACGGAGGATGAACGGGTTTCCCTGGTGAGTCCACATAGATAAGCTTAGGCATTTAAAAAGCCTGTTTTAGCTTACCTATTACGAGCCAACGTCGTGCGTGCAACGAAGACTGCACCACATGGACATTGGTCAGCCCTTAGGCGTACTCTTACGTCTAGAGCCAAACAAACAAACGGAACAACCCCAAACGTTCTAGATTAACTCGTAGGCTTTGGGGTACGGGGCACCCCTGATCGCCTCGCCGCATTTACGGCGCTCAAAAATCACGCGCGAAGTCGGCTCACTCTATTGGAAATTTTGGAACTTTCAATGAAGGCAGTGATGGAATAGGCAATAAGGTCTGCACAAGCATACATATATGGGGAACGACGACTAAGGCGACGTGCGTTAAGATGGTTGCATACAACGGCGCTGTGTAAAAAATTCAATATCGACTTTTGACGACGAGAGTGTGAACTTAAGCTTGTTGGTGAAGCATTCTTGAAGACGCAGCGCAAAACAGAGACAAAGGACACGAAGAGACGAGGACGTAGCGCTACGTCCTCGTCTCGTCTTGTCCTGATTTCGAGCTAGGCCTACAAGATTGGCTTCTGAGCGATTACGATCTTCTCCCTTGCCCTGCCTGGACGTTCTTCCACAGGAAAGAATGTATCGACGGAGGCGCTTATCCATACATGCGATCCTTGAAAACGTGTGCGCGCGTGCTGGCGAGTGGTCTCGCACGCATATTCATTTTCACGATACGGAATATCCTATACACTCCGCGAACCACATGTGCACACGCGACACTCTCAGGCACCTTCGATACTGGCGCGATAAGGCGACGCACGTTTTCTCTACGGGCGCGCGCCAACACAGGGCGTTAACGCCCTTCGATAGCGGCTCGCTCGAGGACATCATACACAAGCCGCTGCCCGCGCGGCGCCGTAAAACAGAACGCCACCCAGTCAGCAATGCCTGCGCGTTTCAATTTTTTACAGCGATTTTTAAAACTGCAACGCGTATACAATCATTACCAAGGTATAGAAGGTTCAGAGATGACGTCACTTGATCGTGGTCGATCGGGAAAGGTATACCATCTCTGTCTCGGTTCAAGGGCAGTGCGTGTTTTTACTTCCTTCTCTCTATACTTGGTGTCAGTGCACCAATGCACCAACTATAGATAGTCCAACAGCAAGCCCTTTTTAACCGCATATCTGCCCTGATCGCCTTCGCCTTTTTTAAAAGGACACCCCTATTTACACGCCACACAGTTAGGGCGGACACCACGGCAGATTGAACGGGTGAAGCAAACAGAGCAAGTTCCTCAAGGGCGCCATCGCGAGAGCGTTTTCTGCATCCACTCAAGCGCCTGACAGGCCGGCCAAGCAGACCCGAGTATCAGATACATAAGACGCCTTGTTCGCGAGGGCCTGGTTAGTGTCGCCATCGAGGGGCTGGCTGACGCCATCGCTGAAGGCCGCGCAAGCTACGCTCCTTTTCTAATCCTGTAGGGGGCTCGAAAGTATTCGACGGCCGCGTAAAAGCCGTGTTCTCTGCTCCGCTTGAGTGGAGGGGCGATACGCGGCAGTGGCATGGGCTGGTATGGTTTTTGGCGCCAACCTTCCCGCTCCGGCCTGTATCCCGTCAACTCAGAGAGTGAGGAGAGAGGCGGAAGGGAATGTAAAAAATTCCTGGAGGCACTTAAGTCTGCTTACATGCCTTACTAGGTGCTAGGTGCGTTGCTAGTGTAGGTGAATATGATAGGTGTAACATTAAGGGACAAGAAGAGAGCAGAGTGGGTCAGGGAACAAACGCGTGTTAAGGACATACTAATAGTAGAAATTAAGAAGAAGAAATGGGCGTGGGCAGGGCATGTAATGCGAAGGCAAGATAACCGTTGGTCATTAAGGGTAACCGAGTGGATCCCTAGAGAAGGCAAGCGTGGCAGGGGGCGGCAGAAAGTTAGACGGGCAGATGAGATCAAGAAGTTTGCGGAGATAAAGTGGTCGCAGTTAGCAGAGGGCCGAGATTTAAAGATTAATGGGAGAGGTTTTTGCCCTGCAGTGGACGTATGCTGGTGATGATTACATGCCTTTCAGGGAAAGCCTGGCGACATTAACAACTTCTTCAGTGCTACAGAGAGTTTGAATCTCTTGCCTCACTTCTATTTATTCGTCTTACGACACTAATTATGACAGCAAGGACTGGCACAAGCCACAGCCTCCGTAAAATCAAGGTTCTCGTGTGCGCGGCTGGTGTGCACCCGTTCTACTCACGTCCCATAACGTTCAGTTGTCACGTGACACGCACTATTCGACAGCTTTTCCGCTTACAATTCACACTTTCGTGCATTTTGTCAAGCGGGCACATTAGCGCGTTAAAGCTCCCGATTACTCGCCAACCCCCAAGAGGGTATGTCCAGCAGTCGACCAATATACGGGGAAAGCTTGAACACGGAGTAGTAATTTCCGCGACGAAGTACTTGCACATCCTTCTGAAATGTCGCACCGTGAGAGTAACTTTTCCTTCGTAGCCGAATGTGAGTTAATTTCAAAAGGGATGCCAATTTTTTCTTCGATTTACTCACTTCACATGTTAGAGGATGTAATCAACTGAAAACATCGAAAAAAAAATCCGACAAGAGTGGCTTTAAATAACTCCGAGCGAACGCCTGCGTCGTTGATTTTCGACACCTCCCTCAAAAATTCAATTCTCCACGCCCGGTCTCCATGCGACACGTTCCCTTCCCCGCAATAGTAACCGCTCCTTGCTGTCATTTACCAGGCTAATTTACACTCCCCCACCCGCCCGCGCATTCTCCTCGGTGCAAGCCGTCACAAAAAAAGCGAGCAGCGCATTTTCCCACGCCAGTTTCCCCAGGGAGCACCGTTCATCTCGCACCATTAGCCCGCGTTCGCACACACTCCCCCCACAAACAGTGAAAGAAGGACGACGCTCTTATTCAATCGACGCAAGAGCGGGAACCAGCTTCAAGCGCACGGCTCGACAACCGGCCCCGTGTTTGTGTCCGCAAGTGGGCGAGAGTGAGGCAGGAAAACCAACCGCGCAAAGCCAAGCGGCCGTGTACGAGAGGGAGGGGCTTTACAACCACCCACCCGCTTTCGGCACCAACCGTGACACTAGGGAACACCCGGGGTCCCAGTTCAATTCCCTTTCCCTATTATCCGAACACCGCGGTCGAATGCCCTGATCGGTGCGTGTGAGCGTGCTTGTGGCTTCTTTGTACAAGAGGCGAAGTCCGCGCGTTTTAATGACAACTCAATAGGGAGAACAGACACTGAAATGACGCGCGTAGTTCACGGCTACTGTTCGCTTTTTTTTTTTTAATGAAAAGCGCCCAAGAAGAGGAGGAGGAGGTCAACTGGGAGACATTACTCCGCCCCCTGAAAATCAGCATCCGGGTCAGAGCTAATCGCGCTCAATCCAGCACCATCACACCTTCGCCACTTCTGTATACTTTATTGCTCCCGGCGGCGCAAAAAAAGAGAAGTTAAAAGCGACCATCCAACTTCGGCTTTATCGAATCCAATAAAATCACGCTGATCATTTTAAAGCGATAACTAATCTCGATGCAAATTCCTTCTGTTTGCCTTTGTATGCTTTTTGACGACTCCGTCGGGCGAAGTTGCAAAACTTTCGCGAAGAATGTGTGTAGCGAAATACAAAAGACTGCGACCTGGCGGCTGTCAGTTGCGCATTTTTCCTCAAGACCCGCCTCTGGGGCAGAACACACAGTTTGGAAATGTCAAAGAAACAGCGAACGACCTAGCGCCGTAACTCCTTCTACGCCGATTCCGATTGTATTTCCGGCCGCTGCAATCGCATTTGGGCGATGTGCAACCAAAAATAATGGTACAACACAATAACAACAACAACAACCACAGAGAGAAACGCGCGAATATGGCTTTTAGGGTGACAAAACGCCTGTAGAATTATAATAGCATAGGTTTTCTTTGTGAATAGATAGCCGCGACGCTGGGCTGACCAGCAACAACGTACAACAAAAGAGTATGCCTCAAGGAGGAACTCCGTTTAACCTCGCGATGGGGAAACCAGCGGAAGCTTCCAAACGAAATCACTTCCGGAACGAATCGCTCCCGGACAGAAGCGACCCCACGCTTCCGCGGGCGTCCAACCCGGTGGCATTCTGAAGCCACCACGACGACGTGGACCACTGGGATGGCCTTGGTTTGCAGGTCGTTGGCACGCACAAGAAATACCGCTACACCAGCACAACAACGACGCCACACGTGTTGCGCTCGCATCGTACAATGAGGCCAGCGCACACGTGCTTTCTGGGCCTCGCCGAAGGGTCGACAGCGGGAGCAGATGGCGGAGGGCCGCGAACAATGCGGCCGCCACCTTGCCTTCTTCGGCTGCCGGAGGGTCTTCGGGCACGACACCGACCTTCTGGGGACAACGCCGGCGCCTGGCGCTGCTTTAAACGACGCGACGAAGACAAAGTGAAAGGAGGTGCGGGGGAAGGGCGAAATCACAAAAGGCACGCAGGTGGTCCTGTGCCGTTGTGTGAGCGGAAATGCCATGCCTTTGACATCACGGTTACCAGAAGGTGCGTCAAACGTCGTTCTTCGAACTCTCGCAAAACCAAGGCCGGGGGTCCCTGTCTCGAACGCACTTTTTCATCCTTTAGAAACCGATAGCACATCGGATTGTGCAGGACCGTTTTGCGCAGGCGCAGTTAGATGGTCCCGTCGACTGCGCCAAATTTGACCTGGGCTATACGATGGTTGCTTCCAGGACGAATAAAGTTGAAAAGGTGTTAGCCCTGCGTCAAATTTGTCCAAGACGTCATGACCTTTTGGACGAACAAGTTGCCAGGACGAATAAGTTCGCCAGGACTTATAAGTTGATTTTCTGATGGAGGCGAAAGGCAAAAACGCCCGTGTGTACGAGATTTCGGCGCACGTTAAAGATCCCCAGGTGGTCAAAATTAATCCGGAGCCCTCCACTACGGCGCGCCTCATCGTCTGCGTTGCGTCGGCGCGTTAATCCCTACAATCAATCAAACTTATAAGTTGAATTCGCCATAAATTCGCCAGGACGAATAAGTTCAAAAGGATCAACTTTTGCGTCTAGGCAGCAGCCATCGTATCGTTGGGCTGTAATATAGCGCCAGTCAAATCGGCGCAGTCGACCGGACCATTTAATTGCGCATGCGCCAAACGGTCGTGAACAATCCGAGGCGCTATCGATGCCTAGAGGATGGAAAAAGGTGGACACGCTAAGCTCAGGCTTCTTGTTGAGGTCGTTATCATGTGCTTTTCTTTTGTTAACTTTGCCCATTTGAGGTGCACCGCATCTAGTTGCTCAAACTGGTCTCGCAGACTTTGGCCTTAGGTCATTCCTTCATCCATGTGATCACTTGAGTGCTTCATGGACCGAGCCTTAAGACTGGCCGCAGTGGAAGGCTGCCGGTCAATTCAGAACACCTGCAGGGAATGTTCAACGTGCGCCGAAATCATGATCCAATTTATTTAGAAATTACCCGCGGTTACCCACTTTATAAAATGGGCGGTTTCATTTGAGCTAGAGCACATGCACTCTACAAAAAGCGGTTGGCTGCCCTCCTTGATATCTCCAGTACTAGTTAGAAGTTCGCGATAAAGCTGACACCGCTATATCGGAGCAAACCAGTCCTTTTAATGAAGTGTACTAGTATTTTCTATCCATAGCCCCTTCAATGCAGTGAGCCAATTTGCCTCGAGTGTGTACGCACCAGACTAAGAGGACATTACTAACGTGCAAGTCTTCATGGAAAGGGAACGCGCGAACGAAAGCGGCAGTGTAACGAACAACGTGCCGGACACATCTGAATCTCGCACGACCCTCTCGACAGCTTAATACTTAACGGCACGACCGCTGCTGCTATTTGTTTGACCATGCTTTCGTCGCGTCACCACCATGAATGAATGCTCGCACGACGCCCTGCAGGTGGTGCGGTAGGCGTGTCCGATCCGTTGGCTCCGGCCGAAGCGTGTTTCCGCTTTTAACTCTGCACGAGGCAGCGTTTCCGGACCCGCGCGCAGGTTACATAATGCGTACCGCGGTTAAACCCGCACGGCGGTTTTCGCCACTTCCGGGGCGAAAAAAAAAGCGCGCTCAAGCGAAGAGGCCTGCCCCGGTTTCTACTGCGGGTAGTAGTGGGCTTCGCTGCCGTGGACGGAAGTCAGAACAGCGGCTGAATGGCCGCTCCGAAGTCTGCTCTTTCGGTACACATTTATAGGCCGCTAAAGGTGAGTTTGTTTTGCTCTGAAAACGGAAGCCTGGAATCACGCGTCACAACAGAAATAAATGTTTATTCATCATCTGTCTCACGGTCTATCTTATTCGTTAAAGATCACCAGGTGGTCAAAGTTAATCCGGAGACCTCCACTACGGCGCGCCTCATCGCCTGCGTTGCGTCGGGCGTTAAACCCTGCAATCATCAATCGGTCTCTATTATTGAGGACACTCCTGGTCTGCTCTCGTAATAGAAATTCTATTTTGGGAAACAAAAAAAGAAAAGGAAAGAAAAAAAACACGGAGCTGCTCAGCAGGAGTTCTCAGAAGTCCGAAATGATTAATCCTGGAGATGTTAGTATCGACAGCCTTGCGTCATGCTTTGGACCATAAAATGTAGGTTATTGGGACAATTATGGGGTTTGCGCGCAGGTGTTCATCTTCCCACCCTGATATATATATATATATATAGACATTGACACCGCTCCCAAGCGCAGATTTGTGCATTATTTGGAGATCTTTTTTTTTTTTTTTTTCGCTATACGCCTCGAGCGCGGCCTGTAGGGGCGCCACTGAAATCCCCCTAGCGGCCCGTTTCGAAAGCAGCCGCGGGAGTCCGCGTCCCGCTCCCCAGTGCCGCCGCTGCTTTTGCGGCCCGTTCACGACTGATATTTACCGTTTGCGGGCGTTCGAAATCCATGTTTATGTGAAGCAGCCACTCTGTTCACAAATGGGGTGTGTCAGGGCCGTAGCCAGAAATTTTTTTCGGAGGGGGTTATGGGTTTTGGGAAGGGGGTAGTCTTGCCAAAAGCAACAGTAAGTATTGCTAACGCGCTGCCGGGGAAAAGATTTCGGGAGGGGTTCGAACCCCCAAACCTCCCCTCTGGCTACGGCCCTGTGTGTTTACGAGAGTGTAAATGTTTCTGACGCGATCTTAGTGTGGTATATTCGGTCTGTATAAGCGCCAGGTGTGTGTCACAGGCCAGCGTCGCGGAACCGGCGTATGATGGAGCCGATTGTAGTTACACTGACCTGAATTTACTCGCAGTTTCTCCGTAACCACCGGTTCCTCAGATGTTTATTCTACGGCTATACACTACGATTTAAATCGCTTTTGTGCGCTTACACAACCAGCTGAGCACTCATACCTGACAGCACACCAGTTACGTTTGCCAATATTATACTTCAGATATTGATCACCACCATTTACAAGCCAGTGTGTGTTAATTACGGGAATATTCAACGTAAGTACGATGGACAATGCATAATTATACTCGGGGGTCAGCACACGACAGAGTCGTCTTGTCGTGAGGTGCGCGCCCGCAGACCTTCACCTGCTACATATATCCTCTGCGAGCAGCGCGGAGACGGGGTTAAAATATAATCCGCGTCCGCGACTAAATGCTTCTTCGAAATATCGTCATATGGCACAGGGAGCGTGCAGAATAAAGCAGAAACTGAAATCAGAGGGCCTTATCACATACCACACTCTTCCAACGACACCTTTCATCGCTTGTTGAACAGCCTACCCTGTATACTTCCAAAAATGAGTCCGCCGTACGATCAGCTGTTCGTTGCAGTATAAAAACAAGGAAAGTGAAGGCGAGATTTGTGTGTGTGATTACTAAAACGTAGTTGCTTGATTCCGCTCCGCATTTGTACCACGACCAATCGTGATTTGTACACAGCGTCCCCCTCCCCTCCCCCTCACCGATGTCTCGTGAAATAGCACTGCATTTCGCGTATAGTTGGTCAAGTGAACCCTACCTGGCTTAAGTTTCGACAAACGTCTTTAGCGTGTCAGAAGCTGCACTTTTTTTTCATTTCCGTTAGAGCTATTATGTTTCTTAATTCCGCACTTGCACAGAATTTATTTTTCCGTGGTTTCATTAACTTGCCTTGGTTCTTGCTATATGGCGTGTGTGGGCACATATTTAACGGCGCACAGGCTTGGAATATACACCTTTTCGCATGGTTTATATTCTTATAAAAGCCATAAGTTATATTGTCCGGGATTGGGTAACCACATCCCCGAAACATATTTTTCTGCGACGTATATATTCGAAACTAAGCCGCATTCGTTGTCCACGCCGCAAAATGACGCCAACCACTCATTGTGGCAGTATCAGGTCTAAACGAGGCGGCAGTAAAATTCATTTGTGCCTGATGGTTTGGAGGTGACAGGGGTGATATGTTGATACCGTCGCCGACGCCCGGAAGAGCGGCAACGAAGCGCGGAGAACCGCCTCCGCGGGTAGCTCTTGCAGGCGATCGCGTACTCTACGAAGACGCAGCTGCTTTTTAAGTGACCTAAACGTACTCTTTGCCTAAATACGTCACCATAACAAGTTTTTTAGGGCGCATAAAGGCGAAAAGAAGCGAAACAGAACCAAAACACTGCACGAGCCCCTATCAGCCACGCAGCGCAAATCCCGTCAACGCCGCAGAGAAACGGCGGCAGGCGGCGCAGCGATCGCGAAGCTCGAGGCCATGGAGGAATATACACAACGAATGGAAACGCTGGATTTACAGGGTTTGCAAACCCGCTAGATTTACATCAAAGCGTTCACCTGCAGCACGCAATTTTGTTGTCCCCGCTAGCCACTGTTTTTTTTTTTGCGTATATAGTATGAAGACGTATAGTTTCGTTTTCCGCGTTTGAAATCGGGCGCACAGCTCAAACCTTTAAAGAACGTGACAGCGAAGACTTCACGTTCTTTGATGGTTTCGACATGAAGCAGCAACTGTAATGTCGTCAATCTCGACGACGCAAGAAATTATGCCGAAGGCAGGGCAGCAGCCAGATATTTCTGATAGGCTATGGGGAACCAGCGACTTATAACTCAGTTTAGTGGTCTGGCGTAGAGTCAGCGTTCGTGACCACATTCGCAACATCACGCTGGTGTTTGTGCTGCCCGACAGTCACCAGTTTTTTTTTTTTTTAACGAAAGAGCCGAGTTTCCTTAACCTGAAGAACATCAGCTTCGCTTTATTACCAGGCATAAGTATTGCGGCCAAAATGAAGAAGCGCGCTTTCACTTTCTTTCCCATTCTAGACTTCACTCTACTCTCATTTTGTTCTTTGGATTCGACAAGGGTCGCGCATATCTTCAAAAGTTTTATAACCAAGAGTTGACAGTACAACCGCTGGTTAAGTCGCCCTCCAAGCCTTTTAGTTTTCTCGCGGAATGCGAGAAAGCACACGATGTTGCCACGCTCGCAGATTTGTGCTCCCTTTCGAGATTTTAGAGCAGCTATTCAGACAATTGACTGATTGATTAAATTTGGTGTTTAACGCGTCGACGCTGCACAGACGATGAGGCGCGCCGTAGTGGAGGGCTCCGGATTAATTTTGACCACCTGGGGATCTTTAACGCGCGCCGAAATCTCGTACACACGGGCGTCTTTGCTTTTCGCGTCCATCAGAAAAGCTGCCGCCGCGGCCGGGAATTGAACCCGTGACCTCGTGCTCACCTCATGCACCAAAGAGTGGCCCGCTCAATGTCCGAAGATACAGAAAGTTTTACGCGCTAAACACGTCAGAATGAACATTACTAATCCATCGGTGTATAACTTCGCTTTTACGGTAAAACGTTTAGTACGCGCGGATGTGGGTCACACACTTCCGCCATGTGTATCACTTCACTTTTTAACAGCCCCGTTTTTTTTTTCTCTCTCATAGGATTCTGAAATCCATTCTGTTCATAAGTTTACGGGGCAGTCCACTTTTGCGCATGAACCGTATGCGGGCTGACTAAGGTGGTGTAGTTTTTTTGTACGAGGAAGGCGCGATAAGAATGTAACGTTAATGGAGGGAGAGGTTTCAACTCAATGCTGCTGATCAACAGTTTGCGTTGCCACCTTCTTGATTCTTTTTGTTATCTTCCTCTTGCTAGCAAACGTCATTGCACTTTTAACGAATTGTCGCTATTCCTTGAAAGAACCATACAAGTTTAGTGCTTTTAGTCATAGCGCGAAATGTTTAATATGAGGGCGGTCTTTCCAAGAACAGGCAGGCTGCAGTGCAATGTGTATTTGCAGGTAACAAACTGGCATCAGTAGGCTTGTCTAGAGTTGGCGTCTAATGCCGGGTGTTTCTTTATCGACTCTTGCAAGATCCGTGCCTCTGGCAAGGACATGACATCCTGTTTCCTCGACACATTCGAAGTTTGCCTAGAAACTACCTGGAAAATTATTTCTTATTCAATCGCTGCAGTTGCATTCCTGGCAGCACGTGGCGTTTCAAATATATACACCTAAGGCTAGCATTTTTTCCTTTTGCCGTTTCTGAAGCCATGATGAATTATTCTTGCGCCTCGTGGACTTCATAACAACTTCTGCAACTTGGGTAAAAATCCGGCAGTTGTACTTTGGCTATCGTCCCGGCTTCAAATCAGTGGAGTCCCTCCACTAACAGCCCTGAACTTATAACAGACCCTCCCAGAAGCAATCCGGCATTCGTTTTCCCCATATATTTCCTCGGTAAGGGGAGTCCTCGTACCAACAGCAAACTATATCTGCGGTGAAACCGAAACTAATAATCGTACCTCGTGTCAGTGCTGGTATTTATTATCACCAGCCCTGAGAAGTGCGTTTATTTTCCAAATCTCCGCTAAAAGTATCCACACAAACGCGATAAGTTGCAGATTGGTTGGGTTCCGCTACGAGCATTTTGTGGCATGTAGAAGCATTTGTTGCTTGCAAACAGAACGGCACTGAACACTCAATATTAGTAAGTGCGAAGGGTTAAAATTTGCGAAATGTCTGGCTGAAACGATATTTATTTAAAATTAGTCCTGGCTGAACGAGTTCTAAAAAACTACGTTGGCTTTACCGCCCCGACGGCTTTGAGAATACTGGTTCTCTTTAAGCCGCTCCAGAACCACGGTGTTACCACCCCCGGAAATTCAGAATGTGCACACGCAAACATTGATGCTATGCGTCGCTTCCTACGAAACTTATTGGTATGCAATGCCTCAGTCGTTACACGCGGTTTCGGCCCTTAAAAATAATGTTTTTTTTTTTTTTTTTTCAGGAGACCCAGGCAAAATTTGCGGGTACCCCAACCAAAACGCTACAATTTCCCCAACACTAGAAGAGCGAAATAGTTTGAGTGATTATACAAACACTGCACAAAACACATTCCACCTTGTTTTTGGTGGCATGCACCAGCATTCGCCTCCGTTTAGCACATGTCTTCAGCGATCACTCGTCGCGGTTCACGACATTGCACCGGTTCACGCCTGCTTGTTCGCGCTGTACCCACATGCCTTCAACTCAGCGTCTACGGATATGGCTGCGCGCTCAGTTTGAAACGATTAGCGCGTGACGAACGCGCGTAAATTGAATCGCACGCGAAAACCGAAAGGAAAACGGAAACACGAACACACGCCCTACGCGTGTACTCACCTGTTCTCTAGCGAGGACGAACCACGTCTTGAGTATCACATCCAGCCTAGTCCTGTGAAACGACCTCGTCGTTTTTACACTGAAAAACACGTCCTCTAGGCGCGTCGTGGGGACCCGGCGCTGTTCCTCGGGCCCCGTCCCACCACCAACACCGCCACTGGCCCCCGCGGACCTGTTGCCTGCGAGTTCACCCGCCCCGACACTGTCAGCGCCGAAGTCTTCGCCGGACGGGAGATCGGCGTAATCCACCTCGTTGCCCCTGAGCACCCGGCGACTGGCGGGCTGGTGGAAGCCCGGGGGTGCCTTGAGAAAGACGAGCTTGCCCGCATTCGGGGCTACCGTCGCGGGCGCAAGTCCACCGCCTGCGACTTTCTTGTGCGCGCCGCCATCTTGAGCGTCGTCTGCAACCAGCGCCGTCGTCTGCTGCTGCCAGTCGATGCCCAGCGGAGGCCAGCCGAGGAGCAGCAGGGCCCCGTAGAAGGCGGCCAGGGACACGGCCAAAGCCGTGCCCTGGGTCACCTTACGCACGCTGAAGAACTTCATGACGACGGCGAAGTCAGCCTCACGCCGCCGTCCATCGTCGATCGCACTCGGCGCGCGCAGACGACACCAGCACAACAAGCACGCACGCGGAACGCACTGCCGCTCGCGAGCACCGCACCGCCACTCGGCAGGGCTGTTCGTTTCTTGGCCGCGGCTGCGCCCCGTCCAAGAGTTTTGCGAGTTTTGTGTCGTTTAGTTCTTGTTCTTTTTTGCCCTCGCTCTCTCTCTTTCGCTCGGAGATGGAGGGAGATAGCTCTCGGCATGGAGGAGGGTTCCTCTCTTTCAGGTGCTTCTGTTTGTTTTCACATAGGGCGTTCGGGAGAGAGAGAGTGCGCTTTAAACGCCGAGCGCCGAATATCGTACAACGCGCAACAGGTTGAGGCCAACGGGAGAGGGGCGTCGCTGAAAACCAAACGCAAAAACGTTAAAAAACAAAACAATCTCTGACTTTTTGTTTTTATTTTGAGGGGGTAACTAGCGGCACCTTGTGAGAGTAAAGGCAGTTTTTGCACGCTTTTATGATAGAGATAATATACGTTTTTTTTGTTATTTGTGAAGGCTGAATCACAAAAATTATTTAAATGCGAATAATTTAATATAATATGTTTATTTACTGGTATATTATAGTGTTATATTGGCGCATTTACTTTCATTTCTGAGTAATAAGAACCTAAACAATTAAACAACTGAAATAAAAATTACAGTGCAGTAAACTCTTTAGAACTAAAGTAGTAATGTTATATTTTAGAAAAGTGTTTTTAATAAGTCTCTTTATTGTTACGCTTTTGTGGCGTCATCTGGCGGGCTTGTTAGAAAAAGAGAGGACAGCTATGTGCGCCTGCCTCGTTGAGCAGTGGGGCCCCGAGAAAAGCAAGCAAAATGAAAGCGGCGCTGAAAGAAGACCTCAGTTTTCTGAAAAAGGTACACATTTCCTGACGCAGCCTTCCGCATAGCAGAACAAACAGACCCCGATTTTTTTGCGCCGTCTCGGCGCGTGCCGAGTGCCACTTTTCCGCGAATCGAAGCGCGACCGTGAGCCAGTGTGTGTCGAAAGTGCTGAACAAAGAACGAGTTGCGGCGATCGCGAGTAGCGTCGTTTCGCCCATCCTCCTACGCCCCATGACAGCGCTAGGCCTATCGGCGCTGCGTCGTCGCTCGGCATTCCCGAGCGTTTGGGTAATCAGAGGCGAGGCCGAGTGACTCGTCAGACGCTACCGCGCGGGGCAGCTCCCGGCATGCCGTAAGCGGCGAAAGATGCGCGTGACAGCCGCCGCAGCGCCGACGCCCGAAACCCCCCGCCCGACGACGCGCGGGCCGCGCTGCCTGACAAGATGCCCTTCCGACTCAAGCTCAAGAAAAGCAAGCACTACAACGTCGTCTCCAAGAGCCTCTGCGTCATCGCCGTCAAGCTGCTGGAGAACGCCACGGTCGAGTGCATCGTCTCGTCGCGCACGGCGGGCCGCGAGTGTCTTCAGAACGTGTGCCAGCGGTTGCAGATCACGCAGCCGGAGTTCTTCGGCCTGCGCTACCAGACGCGCGACGGCCAGCTGCGATGGGTGGACCTCGACCGGCCGCTCAAGAAGCAGCTCGACAAGCACGGCGGCACCGCGGCTGCGTCCTCTTCGACTCGCGACGGCAGCCTGCAGCTGGGCGTCATGTTCTACGTGCCCGAGGCCCAAGCGCGCCGACTGCTTCTTCAGAGCGACGTGACGCGCTACTACTACTTCTCGCAGCTCAAGAGCGACGTTCTCGAGGGACGGCTGCCGTGCGGCCGCCGCGAGGCCATCCAGCTGGCCAGCTACAGCCTGCAAGCCGAGTTCGGCGACCACCGCCGCGACCACCACACGGCCGAGTACCTGCGCAACTTCGCGCTGCTGCCCAAGTCGGTGCTGCTCGCCTGCGACGGCGATGAGGGCCGGGAGGCGGCGCTGCTCGACGAGATCGTGCTCGCGCACCAGCACCTCCAGGGTCTGGACCACGGGCTGGCAGAGCTCTACTACATACTGGCGGTGCAGAGGCTCGAAGGGTACGGCGAGGAGCGTTTTGAAGTGCGCGACGCCGCGGGCGCAGACATGGTGCTTGGCGTGTCGGTGCAGGGCATCACGGCGCGCTACGTGCGGCCTCAGGGCGGCGACCCCGAGTTGCAGTCGGCGACGCAGACGGCGCGAGGGGAGCAGCCTGCGGTGTACCGCTGGAGCGACATCATGGACCTGATGCACCACAAGCGGTTCTTCAAGATCGTCGGCCGGGAGCCGGAGCACTCGGCGCAGTTCCAACTCGAGGACGTGAGCACGGCCAAGTACATCTGGAAGATGTGCGCGCTTCAGCACAAATTCTTCTTGAGGATGATGGACGTCGAAGGCGGGGGTCCCGGTGGAGACTGCTACGTGAAAGCGGCGGTCGGGGGAAGTGGGAGTGCGGGGGACAGCTTTCGGTGGTCCTCGACGCCGGACGGCGAAACCGGTGGTGGCGGGGGACGCTTGGCAGACGTTGGGGAGAGTCGGGAGTCGCTCGATGAACTGGGAGTGTACCACACTGAGACGCAAAACAGTGAAAACTACACCCTTTCTGGAAGCATGGGCGAGATGGCCGACCCGAACCACAACGGTTACAACCACCACTTGTCCTTGTCGAACCCCTCACTGGTGACCGATGGTGTTGTTGCTGCATCCAGAGAGCACATTCCTGCATCTTACGATGGCCAGCAAATGAATAGTGCTCACCAGTCTTACGTTAGCCTGCCGCGCAGTTCGGAGAGCGCAACGGATCTTCGGCGAGCTCTCCTGCCTTCTTATCGACAGGCGCCGGACTACGAAACTGCAGTGCTCACCAAGTACGGCGTCACCAGCTGCAGCTTGAACGACCTCCCGCTGGAGACCGGACAAAACAACCAGGGGTACAACCACCACCAGCAGCTCGCCACAACTGCGGCGGCGACCAACGAATTGGACATCAGCACGTCTCGGTCTTGCAACCCGCTCCTCCCTCCCCTGTCCTACATGCACTATGGCAACTTCGCCGACCTGACAGAACTCGGTGACTCCATGTCCTTCGGCGACCTCGCAAACAACAACAGTGCTGCCCACGGGAGAGTTCCGGCACTGATGGCACCGCCGCTCCACACGTACAGCACGCCCGAGCTGACTTCACAGGGACTGTCTTACGAGGTCAATCCGGCACAGCTGTTTGCCAACATGCACCTGAACTACCAGTACAAGCCCCCACCACCATACCCGTACGGACAGCGGCCGAGCGCCAGCACGCCGGACCTAACCCGCAACCACCACCAATTGCGGGCGAGTGCCAGTCCTGACCTCGTCTCACGCCGACATCTCAGCCAGAGCACGATTCAGGGCTCCGAACCGAACCTGCCTCAGTACCACGCAGCGTCTGTGAATGGCAATGCAGTAGAAGCACTGCGGTCGGTAGTTGAACCGCCTAAACCTGTGCTGCCTACTTACGTACCGGTTGGGGAGTCGTGGAATGCGCAGGTCTCTGGAGTTGCCCAGCCGCAGAGGATTCAGGTTTACGTCAGCTCACCGGCAACGCGAGAGCAGGTGGCGCCGGCGGTAGTCAAATCGACAGAGGACAGCGTACCGGTACCGTCACCGCGGAAGCCAGTAACCGAGGAGAAGCCGGAACCTTCAACGAACCAGGAATCGTCGCCAGCACGTCCTCTGGGAGCCATGATGGTAGCAGCAATGAATGGCCTGACTCTAACCGTGGCACAGCCGGACCAGCTTGTCGGATGCGACGAAACAGCCGTGAATCCAGAGACTTCGTCGACTGGCTCGTCCAAAGATCTTCGACCGGATAAGGTTCTTGAGAACCGGCTGGAGGACGGCCAGTTCTTCCTCGAGTTCGAGCGCATTGCCAAACGCAAGCCCAACGCCGACTTCACAACAGCGCTGCTTTCGGAGAATACGTCGCGGAACCGATTCAGCGACGTGCTCCCTTACGAAGAGAATCGCGTGCGCTTGACGCCGACGCCTGACAACCGGACAGGTTACATCAACGCGTCCCACGTCTCGGCGAGCGTTGGGGACAGCCAACGCTTCTACATTGCAGCGCAGGGCCCCACGCGTGAGACAGCCAAGAGCTTCTGGCAGATGGTGTGGGAGAACCACGCCGGTGTCATCGTGATGTTGACAGAGACTGAGGATGAGCACGGTCGTGAGAAGTGCTTCCAGTACTGGCCGACAGGTGATGGCGACGACAGTGCGCTCATCTTTGGGGAGTACCGGGTCGTGCGGAAGGGTGTTGTGTCTTCGACGGTCGCCGTGACGACTTCGCTGACGGTGAGCCGGTCCCAGGGGGTCGCCTGCAGCCACCGGAATGTGTGGCACCTCCGGTACACGGACTGGCCGGACCACGGAACGCCCGGAGACATTCAGGGTTTCCTCGGCTTCATGGAGGAAGTCGACACGGTGCGGAGGCTGGCGTCCGGAGACCAGCGTCTCATGCGGACGCGGAACGCGCCAACCGTTGTCCACTGCACGGCCGGTGTTGGACGGTCAGGGGTGGTGATTCTGTGCGACATCCTGCTCTTCTGCCTGGACCACAACGTTCCAGTGGACGTCCCGATGGTGCTGAGTTCGGTGCGAATGCAGCGCATGCTGAGCGTGCAGACCCTGGCACAGTACAAGTTTGTGTACCAGGTGTTGATCCGGTATCTGCGGAACTCTCGCCTCATATGAGCTCTCGCCTCTTGCTGTTCCATACACCCTGACAACCGAAGCCTGGGTGCCTTCAGAAGGGTGGGAATCTTGCCTGGAAGACGCTGCACAACGTAGCACCCCTGAAACCAAAAGCTATCCTGATGTTTGTTTGCAAAGAAGCACCGACCTGCAATGTGGATGTGATCTGGAAAAGGTTGTGCCACTTTGGAAAGAAGAAGAAAAGGGCTGACAAGCGACATTTTATACCTCGCCTGCCGCCCTTGTGGTTGTGAAGTGCCCAGAGTTTGCAGTGGGAAATGCGGCCATTTCCTGCCTGCGTTGGGTGCGCTGAATTTTTAAAAACAGCGCGGCAGTTATTCGGCCTCATCTCGATACGTGACTGTAGAAGTGCCGGCTGTGAAACAGCATTTGGTAACCTTGCTTAGCCTTAGAGGCCAACTGCACTCAAATTTCACCTCGGCCAAATTTCTTTGAACGTACAGTACACACCACCAAACCAACTGTGACATGACTGGTCACCTCGGGAAATGCGTTGTCAATTATAAGCGTTTAAAATAGCTCCGTCGCAGGTGATGCTTTGCCTGCCGGCTGTGCCTTCCTACGGCCAGTCTGTAGAACCGGTCGAGCTCTGCTGGGCGTGCTTTTCCTAGGGCTGTGGTAAGAGCAAAGTGTTGTGCACAGGTTCTCTCTGGCCGTCCGGCTGCGTGTGGCCGCTCGCACGCCGGCTGGATCGTCACTTCAAGTTTGGCCGTAAAGGCCGCACTCTTCTCGATTTCAGTTTCAAAATCTCCAATTTGTGGGGGTCGTTTGCGCTGCGGACACACGTATTTCAGCTTTCATATCATCTATCTTGGAGTATTTTTAGGCAGACTATACGAAAATAACGTTTTCAAGAGGTTCAAGTTTTGAGTGCAGTTAGCCTTTGAGCGCAAGATAACTCTACAAAGTACGAGTGATAGTACGGCGATGTCACTGACGATGAGATTGAAAGACCCTTGATGCCACTGCTGCGCCAAACTGGAAGTTGTGTACGCGAGTTACGTCACGTGACTTGCTGGTGGGCTGTGCAGGGACTCTACTTTGGCTCGTGAAGTGCCTACACCATGAATTCGCCGCGATTTTTGTTACAGCGGTGACTGAACATTGTATCATCTCGATAGCATTGATCTTCTGCATAGGACCCTTTTGGTTCATGAGAAATCTCTCTAGCCGATCCGACATCGGCATTACAAGCTTCTTCGTGAAGAAGCTTCGTCACGGGTTTTTCGGCGCAACCGAGTGTTTGTCCTCCGACTTAAGTTTGTTTTGGACGGGCCTGTTGTTTCTGTTTATAATAATGTGTGTGTTAACTTAATACTACCGACTTTAGTTGTTTGCAGTGCGAAGGCGCGAAAACTAATACGGGAGTCGGCTACCATTGTCGGCATAAAGCTCTCCCACTTTGATTCGTCGAACTTTGTATACATAGACAAGACCATCATTCCCATGGCCACAGTTTGTTTCGTTGTTATATGTAGATGGTGGCTTTTTGAATTCGTTGATGCGGCCCGTTTGGCGACTTCCGGGCTGGCTTGTTTATTGCACGGAGCTTTAAGGTTGTATTTATAATATAATTAGGCAGTAACGGCTTAGCATTGCGCTTTTGTTTCTCTTACGAATGCCGCTAAGTGCCGTTACATTTGACGCTACGCCTAATGACTGTATATTTGTACAATCGTGCGCTTTCGTTGTTTTGAAACGTGTATTTTGCGTAGCCAGTTGTGTTGATGCTATGTTTTCTTGAGACGTCTACTGAAGACACAATCACATTCTGCAAATGACACGCGACCCGAAAACAACCATCATTACTTTGACCCTCATCGGAGCATTAGGTTGTGTAACATCCGTCAACACACTATTTTTACAAACAGCTACATGCACCTAACTTATTGTTGAAACGATTATAAACGGCTGGCAAGGATTTGTCATCAAGCCAGACGTCGCTGTTTTCTTTCTCTCTCTCTCGTTCTCTTTTTTTTTTTCTTTCAAACGTTACATCCGTCCATAGGGAGTGTTGTTTGTTGGCAACTGTTTACTTGGTACATTGCGGAAGACTAGACGTAGAGTACAGAAAGTGTCGAAACTATTTTTGGAATGTTTTTTTCGCCGCTCCTTGCTGAAGGAATGCCTTGTTACAGACACAGATAATAAAAAATAGCCGGTCGCTATTCCAGCAAAAACTGTACTGTCGTTTTTCTCGTTTCTTTCTTCCTGACATGAGTTCACTAAGGCATGTGCTCTAAATGGCAAAAAATTGTTTAAGGTACATCTTCATCAAAGAATGGGCATTGTCTTTACACTTTTGAAAAGTTCGGGGCAGTAAGTGGCATTGCTTGAGAAACAGAAAACAGGTCTTGTTTGTTTCAACCGTGCGCCTAACAGCTTTTGGGTGAAAAGAACGCCCCAAAATTTGCTATAAATTGCTGCCGTGATGTGGCACTTTCTGAAATGTTCAAATCAGTTGGAAGGTAGCTAAATATCTTTGAACCCACTCGAAAGTTACAGTAAGCTTGGTGGTAGGTCTCCTGTACCTTTTGTGTTCCTCGAACGAAACGACCGTCTGCTTCATGGCCTTCAGGAGTGGACTGCCGTGACCGCTTATCTGGGACGACAATCGTGTTGTTGACCATGCCTGCTTTACAGTGGGCCCACTGCAATTGGGGGCATTGCTACAGGGCGTGCTATCTAACAACTCGCTTATCTGTTTCTTATCTCTGTCACTGCCAGGTCCCTGCGTTGGCCGAAGCCACGTCCAATGTTGACGTCCCGGTGCCCGGCTACTTGTACAAGGACATAAGCTGTATCCTTTCTTTGCGGCTGAAAGGGTGTCTCCTTCGATGTGCGCATTCCCAACAAAGAGGATGCAGATAAGGTTTGGAAAACAAGACTTGTGGTGAATTTGCAGATTTCTGGATAAAGCAATGGGGGTTTTGGTAGGTCACCTGCTGAGGTCAAGAACGACTGAGGCGTTGTGTTGCTGAGCCAACGACGCAGTTTGGACCATGGCTGCAGTGGCCGCTCTTCCAATGGAGGTGAAAAGCGAAAGCGCCCGTGTCTCTAGATTTTGGCCCGTGCTGAAGATCCTCAGGTGGTCAAAAAAATTCACCCGCATTTCCCCGAAGGGGAGCATGGGGAAGTGCGAATGCACGGGTGATGCTATGAGGGGGAGTTATGTTGAACTGTGTTGGCATTCGCCCGTTAGTTGCATTTAACACCCCGCGTGATCAAGTGGGGATTCACACACCCTGTTAGTCCCTCTCTGGAAATCTTGGTGAATTAAAGTGTATGTTCGAGAGGGAATGAAATCACACACACACACACAATCATGCCAGTAAAGTGCCACAGTATTTATTTACACATCAGCACCTGCCGGCGTTATCGATGTACTCGACCGCCACGATCAGCGCTTTATGGTCGCTGAAATGAACCGTTGGAGGTTCTATGACGGCGCGTATCTGACAGTTCCTCACAAAGGCCAGGTCGACGAATCCACCGTTGATGGTAGTGGGTGAGTCAAGAGGTACGCACACCATGAAGTGTTTAGCACGCATATGTTCAGTCAACCATTCCCCACCCTTACGGACGTCGACGTTAAAGTCACCGACCAAGACGACCGGTTCAGAGTTTCTCACACGCACACTCACACTCTCCATGGCCGCGTCCACGTACTCGATGACCGTTTCGCGCAAGAGATTGGGGGCGAGGTAGGCGTGCGCAGCGAGAGATCTGACGTTGAGTAGCACGAGCGTAAACTCCCTGCGGCCGCCCCCCCCCCCCCCCCCCCCCCCCGCGGGCCACTCCCCCACGTGGGTATGTGCCATGTCAGCGGCCAGGCAGCGCGCGCCCATCTCCCCCCGTTGCCAAGGAAGACGAGGAGATTCTGGCCAATCCCCCACGTGGGTATGTGCCATGTCAGCGGCCAGGCAGCGCGCGCCCATCTCCCCCCGTTGCCAAGGAAGATGAGGAGCGTGCGCACCCGCAGCTGTTGCTATGTGGACGGACGGCGGTCAACGGAATTCAGGGTCGCTTATAAAGTGCATTCGCACTTAAAATAATCCCGAACCCTCAGTTACAGCGTGTCAGGTCTAGCTTTGCTGCCTAAAGCAACCAAATGAATGAATGAAGAAACTTCATTTACATAAGGATGGCAACTCGGCCTATGTGGGTGCGGGCAGGCAGGGTGTAGGTTGAGCAACGAGGGAACTTCATTGGACAAGTGCCGCTTGCTCGGCCAGTTGGTACATATTGACGGGTGGGAAACCAGCGAAAAAAGGACGCAAAACACGAGGAGAGACGACACAACACAACGCTGGACTGGCAACTGAAATTTGATTGAAGAAACCGATACGCCCTGTGAACAACCAAGCCAGGGCATGCGCCAACACGTACGCACAAGTCGATTAAAAGTGCTATTGTTCATTAAACCTCTTCTGCTCTCGTATAATCACCGCTCAATTTTGTAGGAAACCGATTTCTTTATCGCTGAGGAACGGTTCCCTACAAAATTGAGCGGCGATTACATGAAAGCAGGAGTTATGTGAACAGTAGCATTTTTAATTCACTCATGTGTTGGTGCATGCATTGGCTTAGTTGGTCACAGGGTGTATCGGTTTCTTCAATCAAATTTCACTTGCTAGTCCAACGTTGCGTTGTCTCGTCTCTCCGTGTGTTTTGCGTCCTGTTTTCGCTGGTTTCCCACCTGTGAACTTTATGAATTAGACATCTATGACGGTGTTGGTGAGGGGATGTGTGAGTGAGTGTGGAATTCGTGCGTTTTTTTTTTTTCCTCATTGCACGCTTCCTTTGAAACTGGCTTCGGACAGATGGCAGCAGACAGGAGAGGAAAAAATGTGAACGAGGCAATGTATGTTTGCCACAGGAATGCGTGGCAGCTGTTTTTTATTACTCCGCAGACAGACTTTCAGCAGGTGTGGCACTTTGCAAACAATAAAAGAAAACGCCTGAAAAAATAGCGAAAATGGACAAAGGGATAGGGACATACTTGCTGACTAACAACTTTAGAGAAGAAAAGTATGCGAGGCGTCGTTGCAAAGTCTTCAATACATTCCATTGAAGCTTTGTAGAATTGAGGCTTGGTTTTTGTAATAACCCTTTCAGTCCCTGTATCTCCATATGGAAACGCAACTTTCTTCGTCGTTTTCCTCGTGAAAATGAAGAGTTGATGCTGCAGAGCGGTGCGGCTGATGTTCGAAACCTACGGAAGTGAAAGGTAGCACCATGGGATGTGGAATGGCGGAACCGCACTCATAAGCATAGTTTCAAAATGGACGCCACCAAGTTTTGTGGGAGCTCCAGTGTGTTGCTGCCTAAGCTCTCTTTTACTGCGGTGTAAATCATTTATAAAGGCTAAAAACACCTCTTTCATGTGCAGAAATTATTATTTCACCTCCTTGTTTGTAAACGGCCTTAGGATATTTATTATTTTTTATAGGGAAAAGCAGGATTGAGTAATGGTGTCTTTCCGTATGAGGACACGACACCATTTGTGTAATAAGTATTCTAGAGAGATTGAACTTTTTTTTCTTACCTCTAGACACTTGGCACTGCTAAACCTCTAAGTATGAAATTTTTCTGCAGTGAATATAATAATTCGTGACTGAAAGGGATAATGGGTGATACGTATTGAAATCAGCACTCGTTGGAATTGGAACAGAACGGAAGCGGGCATATTGAGTTGGCAAATAAGGGGAGGTGGAACAGTTCACCAATTCCACGGTGATCGCAAACAACAAAAAAAAAAGTGGAACTCGCAAGTAGCTTTTTTTTTTTTAGAAAAACGTAGAGTCACGGACAAAGGATATGTGAACGTGGAAATGTGGACTGGAGCACACATGCAGTGTGATATCTTTCCATGCAAGTCAAATTGTCGCATTCTTCCATAATAACAGTAACAATGCATAAATATCCAAAAATATACCACAGCTTTGCCACTATGTGATCCCCACGAACCATATTTTTGATTTTGAGTGTTCCGGTTCATATTTTCGTGTTAACTTTTCTCTTGTCCATGACCGCTATATTTCAAAAAACTGCCTTGAGAAAAAGAAAAAAAGACTAATATCTGAAACTATAATTGTTGTTTGGCAGGGCCAAGCTTTGTCCTTGAAATATATTGGAGTCTGTCAACACGTCCCTAAAGTTTAATTGTTGACAGCTGCGGCTATCATGACAGATACAAGTGCCCTAAAAGCAAAACAGAGTATACAAGTTGAGTAATTTACGAGGGACTCGGACGAATTCGCAACAAAAGAAGGTCAACTATTTGTCACGCAGGATAGGTGACGGCTGGCTGACACATTGCGTTGACGGGAATGTGAGCGGCTTGAACTGGGGCTGCTTATCTCGAGGGACAAAAACTTTGGCGTTGGCGTTTAGTTTATCTGGGAATCGAGTGCACGTACTTTCACCCGGTGCAGATTACTCGAGATGTGTTCCTGTCTCTTTTGTTTTGTGTTTGTTTCTGCAGTTCGTGTCTGTCGCGATAGCACAGGTATGAAACAACGTGTCGCAAAGGTTGCGGGTTCATTGTCGCCCTCACCTCCTTTTTCCAGGCGTTACTCTTTTTCTGCTGTTTGCAAAAACGGCCAAGTACCGTATTTTTACGATTTTAACGCACACCCTTTTTCGCTAAAATTTGCCTTCAAGTTTGTATGCGCGTTACAATCAGGCTCAAAGCCGAATTCGGCTTCAAAGCGGCCAGCAGCAATTCCACGGACACGGCCTCCCCCCAAAATCAAATATTAAATCTTCGCGGTAGTCAGCATGAAGTAATATTTTTAAAATTTTTCTACATAAACTTATTTGCACGTTACGATCAGGGGTGCGTTACAATCGGCCAAATACAGTACTCCATCCCTTCACCTACTTGCCTTACGATAACTGGTGCTATGTGCAACGCAACTCTTCCTCCTAAAACAGAGAATCAACCTCTATTTTTTGCACTTGGGATTTTAGCATTGGCAGATTGGTCTTCGCAAGTCTTTTCAGACTTCAGACCGACATTTCCACAGGTGTAGAGTTGGGTGATGCTTAGACAGCAGCAATTATGAGTCTGTTTTCTTTTTGTCTGCTGTTTGTTGTTCTCGCAATGACAACTACACCATCTTATAGCCAGTGTGGATATTGTAGTGGGAAGTCACTTCTGATGCAAATTCATCTCATCCGGCATGTTCAGAGATAGTGTGAAAAGGACTGTGCTGCCTCATAGCTTACGATGAAGCTTTTCTACAACCCACGATGACCGTCATCGTGCAAAGCAATTTTTAGTAATGGAATCAAGCAGGGAGTTAGAATATTAATTGCTTTACTGTGCGAGTCGAACTAACTCTTAATGAGAATGAGTTTTGAAGTGATTTGCAAGAAAAAATGACCGCGTATCACCTAACTTCGCTGAAAATGCTGTGGAAAAACGAGTCTTCTGTTGTCTCTTCCACTTGCCTCTCTTCTTCCCCCGGCCCAACGTGGCACACTCTTCCCTTCTGTCTCACTTCTGCCACGATAAACACGGTAAAGGTTTGGTCCAGTCGATCCAATTTTCCCGCATTCCATCATCGACTGGGACCCTTTGTTACTGTTGGACTTCTTAGAATGCCGCCTCGAGGTCCAGGCTTGGGCCTGCGGCCTTTTTGTAGTTTTGGGTCGGAGCATTGTTTTCAACATGTATTTCCTGATTTGCAATTACAAGGATTTGTAATTTTCTGATCTGCAATTACAATTTTCACATCTATTTTCAATTTAAAGAACACTGCTAGTACAAATTTTGTATTTATATTGTGCCTTGATATGCCTAATGTTATTTTTTTTTTGAAGCGTGGTACCAGGTTTTGTAGCTTGGAAAGGTTTTTGCCTATGTTAAAGTCTTAATTTGTAATTTGGTTAATTGTGGCCGGGTGGCTGAATCGAGGCACAGACATACAGGCAGACAAAAACTTTCGAATTTAAATAGCCCAAGAAAGACTATATATCGTCCTCAAAATTTTCCTTAGCTAGTGTCGCAAAATCAAACTGTTCCGATAGCCATGACCTTGGAGAACGGGGGCCAGTATGCCGAGCAGGTTGTCGACTACATTCTCGGTGCTTTGCTGGAAGGCTCTCCGACTGCCAAGATCAAGGTTGGCCGCTCTCTGCACTCTTTTCGGTCGCCAGGTTGTCGTGTCCGTTGGCGAAAGCCAGTGTTTCGAGAGCGATCAATTTAAAGAGGCCATGAAGACAAAATACAAGTGTGGTCCATTTCAAAGGCTGATTTGCTGCTTTGTCCACATGTCACTGATACCAATTTTACCTCTAACTTTGAGTGAATAGTCTGCACTTTAAACAAAACGCATGGGGCAGTGGCGATTCCCAAAACACTTCGCAACATTTTTTTGATGACGTCGCAGAACGTTGTTTGTGCAATTGCAGGCCACCGATGAAAATTTGCTCAATTCTTAGGAACTAGCCTTTGGTAGCTCATTCAGCCCCATTCCGGCCACAAAAGATGTTTTTTAACACTTTCAAATTTCCCGCTACAGCGACGTATTGTGGGCAAAAGTGTCGTAAAATGGGTCGGCACTACAAACGTAGTTATCAGTGTTTTAGCTGCACGTCAGCATTCAAGTGATATATAATCAAACTGAATCAGAGGCCCTGTCAAGTTTTTTTGGCCGCCAACTGCACCAACAAAAATTGCCGAAAAGCGGTTGGGAAGTCGCCTCTGCGTTGTCTGTTTTGTTTTATATCTGCATTAGTTGTTTGAAGTCAGTGGTAAAATCGACATCACTGTTACTGGGAAAAAGCAGCCCTTGTAATGAATCCGACGTTTGTTTTGACTTCATGGTCCATTTAATGAACAGAAAAAAAAAAATCCCGGCCCATCTCCTCTAACGTGAAACCTGGGGAGGGGTGAAGTATGCAGTGTATAAGTGTATTCTTGATGCCTTGGTGTTTTTGCCAGCGGAGATCAAATCGTTGGAGGGTAGAGGTATACAGCTTTGCTGTGAAAGTCTCGTGTCTTTGAAGCACGAAGCGTTCTAGCGCAATGTGTTGAGTGTCTCGGTGTTTTTCTAGTACGCGTTACGTTCTAGCACGAGATGTAAGCGAGTGTCCCGGTGTTTTAGTACCGTGACTACTTGAGACGACGATTACGACGACGACAGGAGACGCCAACATCCCCAGCCCCCAAGGGGCTTCAGCCCTAAAACACAAGCGAATAAAGGACACTGCTCTGTTCACCACACCACAAATAGGTGCTTACAAATAATATAAACCTTTACCCAAAAGTACTGCAGTGCTTGCTTATACAGCGTCGGTAGTTAATATTGTGAGCTGATATATTTTTATTCCTGTAACAGTTCCAGCCATGAGTTAAAAACAAGCAAAAATGTTGAGTGCAGAGTAATGCCTTACTGTAGCTGTGTCCAGAGATCTATGTAAAGGGGGTCCAAAAACAGTTCATGTTCTTCCAGTACGCAGAACCATTTTCCTTGCATTAACTTCGGGTCTCGATTTATCAGGCAAGTTGGATTTTTTTGCGTGCACATTTTATACTTTTTCTCTATTTTAGACTGCCTTAAGTTCCCACCACTTGGACTATGAAAGTGGGGAGATCTCAAAGTAGAACAGAATCTGGTTTGTATATATCTGCAGTGACTCCAGTTCGCACTTGGTCACATTGTCAAAGCTAGATCTGCTATGTTTAGAAACATAGTGAGCTGGCGCATACAGCTTTTATCTTGTGTTTGTTCCTTCCTGAAATTCCGCAAATGTTTGTTGAAAAAGCTGATTCACTCACCTGATAAAACATGTCCTACAAGATAACAGAAAATGAAATTGTGATAAAAGGCTGATAGGGGAAGTATTCAGTATCATACAGTGTATAGCTGATAAGCATTGCAGATTGAAACCTACTGTTTGCTGTCAGCAATAGAGCTTGGAATTCCAGAGGGTATTGCGAACAGATTCTTGCGGCTTCGTCTACTGGCTAGCATCTCATTTTTGTTGTACTTGAGGTCTTGCTGTTGAATTATCTACTTACTAATACGCTACCTGTCTGCCTGTTGAATTAATTTTTGCTGAAGGAAGAAGAAACAAAGAAAGGGATGCAAATATTATGTAGCAGTAAAGAAGTCTTTGATAAGTATTGACAGGCTTTTGTCTTCAAAGCGTGCAAGCAGACCTATGTGCCTGAGTTATTTTGTGATGTCGACGATATTAACACCACACAAATTGAAGACATCTGCCATGCTGTGCAACATTAAAGGCTTGTCTTGTTGAAAAAACTGCTTTGTGCTGATAACAATGACACCCATTTTATCACAAACTTGAAAGAGTCGAGCTGTTGAAGAAACATTGAAGGCAAAATACAAGTTTCTTTAGATAGATAGATTAGCTCACTGAGAACACGAATACGCCACTCTTACGTGCTGCTTTTCTAAAGTAAGGTAGAAACTAGCAGAAACCTGAAGACAGAGGTTGCTGCTGGCTGTACTGGAAGTGGTTACACCAAAAGTGGCTAAAATTCTGACAAATATTTTAACAATATGCTTTCACAAGTTTATAGAATCCTAACTGGCAATTTTTGTAGTGTCATGTTTTAACTTTGAAGAACAAAAAGAAAGCTGGAAACAATACGATGGGAGCTCAGCTGATAGATCACGTGGTGACCCCGATCGCCAACAAGCAATACCTGGTGCAATGCTCTGAACGAGATAATTGTGTGACCTTGTACACTACTGCATGCATAGCCACTTTTATTATGATCATCTGCGTGCTTTCGCTGCGTTATAAAGACCCAGGAAGGCTTATTTTGTCTTAAGCAGTATTTTCAAGTGCGTGCATCGCCTGGCGCATGCAGCATCTTCCCTTGCTGCCACTGGATGGCGCGACTTGTTTATGCTGACAGCGATGCCACTATGCGAGGCAGGGTGCTGGGGCCGCGCACAAGTGATTGGTTCGATGCCAAAATTACGTGGCGTAAAAAGGACATTGTTTTCTTCAGCATAATGTCCCTTAGTGATCACGTGACAATGTCATTTAGTGATGTCATTAGTGATCACAGGTACCACGAAGAAATATTTTGCTTAGTGGTCCAAAGCAGTGAAGAATGCGAGAGTTTGGGAAAGCATGACTGATACCACTTGGTACATGGTAGCATTGTATTCGATTGCTTCTATACCGCTATACATCACCGCTGCCTCGCTCGCTTCTGGTTGGTGCTGTCGTCTGGAAATGACGCCAGCACAACGAACACAGGAGAAACGCCAGAAAAAGGTTCATTGACGCGGATGGTGCTGCCATCTTGGAGAGGTGAAGTGAAATAGTGCATCATGATGCTAACAAGCGCCGACAGTTGGTGTGAGCTGTGTCTTAACGACGCCAATGGGCGAAAGGAGCGAACGCCGACTTATTTGATGCGAAGAGAAACATCAGCGGGTAGCGGAACGCGTTTGCATGTGCACGGTTCAAGCTACAAATTCTACCCTTCGCGTTCCACAAGCTGAGCTCGTCGCAACGCAACCGTCTGCCATACACGCCACGGAGCAGGACCGAAGTGGTCACACCTTTCCTGAAGCGACCCACTAGCAGGACGTCGCTGCTGATTTCGCTGCAGATTTCGCTGCACATTTCACTTTTGTGCTTTACCGATTCTTATGGCAGCGGAATCAAGCACGGTATTTTCATCAGTAAAGCTACCTACGAGTGACAATCACGGGTGCGTTAGAATCGTACAAATACGGTAACTGCTTTTGTGCATCTTAGAGAGCACATTTACCCATATACTAAGGGTTACGGTACGCACTTTTGACTCTGGTGTGCTAATGGTGATCTTCCAGCATTTCAGTTGTGTTTTTTTAGTGAACAAGTCAGCAAAAAAAAAAAAAGGATTGATTGTTCACTTGATCAGGAATCACAAATCTTTGATTGTGCGCAGTGCCTGAGAGTCCTGCAGTATGCCCTTGCAAATGGCCACGCGAACGTGCGAGCTGTCCTGTCCAGGAAGGACACGGCCATCAGGAGAATGGCAAGTGAGTGGTGCTGTCCCTTTTGTCTTGCCTTGCTTGAAAGTTTCTGGAAAAAGAAATTGTTCATTGTTTTTGTAACTGACGAAGGATGTACAAGCGGGCAGGTATCTTCCATCTCGCATCGTGTCATTAAACGAGCTGTGAAGACAAAATACACGTTTGGGCCAATTAAGAAACTGCCTTGTCCCGGCAATAATTACACCAGTTTTATCGCATACTTCAAAGAAGTAATGGAGATATCTTAGAAAACAGTTGAAGCAGTCTCAACTCCCCAAGCCCGTTTCTGGTGAATTTTATATGACATCACAGAACCTCATTCATACGAACGGCAGCCACTGCTGCCGACATCATCATCATCACCACAACCACCACCACCCCCACCACCATCATCATCATCATCATCATCACCACCAGCCTATCTATGCCCACTGCAGGGCAAAGGCATGTCCCATTAATCTCCAATTATCTCGGTCCTGTGCTAACTGCGACCAATTTATCCCCACAAACTTCTTGATCTCATCTGCCCATCTTTCTAACCATCTAACTTTTTGCCGCCGACCTAGACCATCACAAAGAAACATCAACTGCGCAATTGTAGTGGGCTATCACTTCAATGCTAACGGGCTTTTAATGCAGTGATAAATATGCCGCATGGCAAAAATGCGAATTAAAAAAAAACTACGTTTTTAATGCTGGTGCACATTATGTCACTGCTGCCCATATTATGTCACGGTACTGGAAGATTTGGATGGTTTTGAATATTTATTGTGCTCTTTCAGTTTGAGAAACATTTTTGGTGGCTGCAGTGGAGCTGAGAAAGTGAGCAAAGGCTGGTTCTTGGAGATTGGACAAATTTGTATTTTATCTTCCTGGCCTCTCTGAAGTGGTCTGTGCTGGCTGCTTTTTGGGAAGAAAACTTTTATTGGACAAGCAGACGTTCTCTGTTGTTGCTACAAGCAGTTTTCACTTGTCAACCGCCCACTCTGTGGGTGGCATTGAGGGAGTCTATCGTGGCTTTCAAGAAACAACACAGTTTTGAGAGTGCAACGAATGAATGGCAGTACCGCATAACAGAGCTGTTTAAATTTGCAAATGTCGTCTTTTGAGATTATTTGTTCCCTTGTGGCCAGTTTTTGTCGTCAGCGTGTGTTTACTTGTCTTGTCCTGTAAAACTGGCCTTCAAAAGAAAACAGCATGCTCTGTAATTGTCTGAACTTTTTCCGGTTGCAAGAGCTGAGGTGTGCTGTCGAGAAAATCGAGACGTGGTGGCATCAAAACCCCTTCTTTTGTCAATTGTTATTTGACAAATATTATTTTCGACATCTCACTATTGTGTCAGTCGTCTTACCAGGCAGCTCCATTTTCCATAGAAGACACTGCGTTTATTAAAGGGGCCATGCAGACAAAACACAAGTTCGGTTCATTTGAACGATTGCTTCGTTAGAATCATACTCACACCACTTTAAACGCACACTTCACTCAAATAAGCTATATAATTAGGAAAAAAGGGTATGGCCATGCGACCCACTAGCTCATTCCCCACAACAGAACCCATGATGTCATACGTGCCCAGCTGTGCGATTGGCTGAGGCCAGCAAAAGCAAATGTAAATCAGGCAGAACTTATAAGCTTGCCAAATGAGCTATTCATGCTCAAATGTAAGGCAAATTCATTTCACAGCAGGAAAAATGGTGCTGTAAACAATGAAAGTTCCGAAAATACACGTAAACAAAGAAGTACCGATGCGCAGTGCTGTTGGTAGTGGGTGCAGTATGCTTGTTTTAGCTGCACAGCAGTCTGCCGCTTTGGAGTTGTCTTACACAACATTAGTCGATTGGCGTAAGTGATGGTGTTTTATGTGACCCTGTTTGTCAAGCATACCTAGGGTTGTTCGTTTTCAGGTAAAACCCGATTTTACCCGATTCTTGCACCCCGAACAAGTTTCAGGAGAATCGGGTTAAACCCGATTTTTCCCCGAATAAACCTCCCTGTAGCGATCTACACAATCGTGAGTTGCTGCTAACTCGTGTTGATGCTCTTCCCCTTCTCTTCTCACCACTACCTGTCTCCTTTGTCACCCCTTTCTCCTCTCTAATCTTTACATCCCCTCCTCCTCCCCCCCCCCCCGCACTGGGTTGTATGCAGGTGAGCCCACATTTGGGCTCAATAATATCCCCAGTGCACTTCCTTTCCTTTTCACCCGAACCACTTTCTCTCTCTTGACGGTCTGCCGTTCTCTCCTGGCGCCCCGCTCACAAACAAACGGGTGCATTTCACCCTGCTGCTTGGAGAGTAGCGCTGCAGTTTTTATCCACGCTTTCTAGACAGGTCGCCGTGAGGGCGTACATGCACCCCCCCCCCCCCCCCCTAAAAAAATGCTTGCAGAAGAAAGTGGGAAACACGTTTGAGGCCGGCCACGCTTCGAGTACATTGTGAACAAATTTAGGGTGAAAGAAAAGCAAAGAAATCTGCCCCTTTGCCCACTGCAGATTAGTCTCGGGTATGTGCACCTGCTTCCAAGAATTTCACGCGGAAGGGACGGGTGACCAGTCGGTGGGGGAGAGATTGAGCGACGAAGACGTTTTGTGTACAGGTTTTTTTACCAGCGTGGGTTCCAACCCGCATTATTATCGCTATTCTTCAGCCAGCCTCCGTCACGGTGACTTAGACGCGCTCGTCGGTCGGCCCTGCTGAGAGCCGTGCGTGGTGTCCTTCCTCCCCCGCGCATCACGCAGCTGGTGATATCTCCTTTCGAATGGCCACAAAAGCAGGGAAAGAAGACTGCCCTGGAGGAAGCAAGGGAGCAGCGGCGCCAACAACCGAACACGCCGCGCATCTCCGGCGACGAGGAGAAAGGCGTCCCCACTCCGACCCCTCAGGCGATGCAACGCGCGGACGTCACGTGCCCCAATGCAAGCCGCATTCCTTCCCTCTCTCCTGCGACGGCGAGCAACGAAGAAGCCAGCCATACCCTCCCCCAGCGTCCAACCCCGCGCGAACGCCCCACTCTCTCGCGCGACACCCTCCTCTCACCGCCAAACCCCCGCCGCCGCCGAGCGGACGCAGCGGGCAGCCAAGCCCCATACTCCCCCACCCCCTCCCCGGGCCTGATAAGGTGTCGGCACCTCACGCCAGACAGTTTCGGGCCCTTTTCTCTCCTTCTTCCCCCCCCCCCTCAAAAACCTCGAAAGAAAGAAGAAAGAAAGAAGCCACTGCACTCAAAATCCTGTTTTGACAGGAGCAGCAAAATTCTGGAAATTGTGGTATTGCTCTTTTTCGAAGAACTTCTAAAAAGGGTCACGTTTTTTAGTGGGTGGGGATAAAGACGAACGAGAAGAGAATGTGAACAAAACACGATCCAAGGTTGGTCTCTTAGGTTTTCTTCCAGTTTTTCTGTGACGAAGTGAATCAGGCTTCTGATTGGTGCGAACTCTAACCAACGAGACGCATATCGCCATCCTCACTTAGCATTACCAGGCGCGTCTTGTGAGCGCAAAGCCACCGTCGCGGACATAAGGCGGCACCGGAAACTTCAGCGTGGAGATGGGAAGAAAACGAAAGACACTGGATGACTGGTGTAAAGAACATGAAGATCTCCAGATCGCAACGAAAGACAGTGAAGGCACCCGCACGTTAGTGTGCAAATATTGCAACACCGAGATGGTCACCGATCCAGCGAAGAAGCCCTACGACCGAATTCGTGAGCATCTAATGTCATCTCGTCATAAGAAGTTCAAGACGGCTTCCAAGGAAGCTGAGACTGCGGGAACGTCTCAGCAGACGCTTTTTGATATGTCCTGTAGACAGCGTGCGTGCGAAAGAAACTGAAGCGGACGGCGTTATCCATGACTTTGTTCGTGCCCTAGCGTACAGCGGAATAAGCATGCACCAGGCGGACGGACCGCTGGGAGACTTCGCACGCAAATACTGCAAGGCCGCGAAGACCATGCCAACAGGACAAAGACTTCGGCTGAAATACCTGAAAGAAGCTTTTGACAAGGACATGGAGAAAATCTGCGATGATATGCGAGATGTGAAAGTGAGCGTCATCGTCGATGAATCCCCAGACATCACTGGTGTGCCTACCATCAACACTCTCCTGTGCTACTATAGCCAGAAAAACGTGAAGAAGCACGTTGTTCTGGTCGACGTCGACAGGGTAAATGCATCGAACAGTTACACGGTGGCCAGCGCAGTTAGCAAGGCGCTCCTGACGGTTGGCAAGACGTGGAAAGACGTTGTGGCAGTAGCCACAGACTCAGCGGAGTACATGCGAAAGATGGTTCGAGAAATCTGTCAGGCTGAAGGGATCCAAATCTTGCATGTGAAAGATATAGCACACCTTATTCATGGGAGTGTTGACCATGCCATTTCTTTACCATGCATGTCTGATGTTCGATCCGTAGTGATCAAGTTTGGAGCGTTATTTAAGCACGCTAACAAGCTTTACCAAAAGTACACTGAAATTTGTTCTTCTAATGGCCTCTTTGGACCTGACATTAAGAAGCCACCTTCTGTTGTCCCGAATCGATGGCAAAGCTTCTACAAGGCACTTGTGGTAGTCGTAGAAATGTGGAGCTCGTTAACAGAACTTGCTGAAAGCTCGCATGATAGCAGCAAAGCGGAAGCTATTCGAGGGATACTTTCTGAAAAAGAAGTTGTTTATGCGAAGGCAATCTTGATGAGAGATGCACTCGGCCCACTTTTGGAAGCCCAGAAAACGCTTGAAAGTGGGAAGCTTTTGATGCCCAGCTTTGATCACCTGGTAAACGTGAAGCTGCAGCAGATTGTCGGGGAGCTTTCGGCGATGATCGGTAAAAGCGATCAGGCCAAAGCTGTTTTGTCTATGTTACCCAAGCGCAGCGCTAATTTAGTAAAAACATGTTCTGAAGAGTTCTGCACGAAACTCGCCACAAAATGGCGCTGCACTCTTGGACGGAATGTCTCAGAAAAAGAGGAAAACCAGCTAACTTTGTGGAAGTTGGGAGCCGTCCTTGATCCGTTTCAGAAGCGTCTGCTGGGGCAGTCATTTGAGGACTACCGACCTCTGTTCATGTCCGTAACCGACAATGTAGATTCCCTTAATGACGAGTTCAACCAGTATTTGCTGGAAGCGAGCCCCACAAACCCAGCTGTCGAACTAATCGAGTATTGGCATGACTCTACTTCTCGCTACCCAAGGCTTGCAAAAGCTGCACTGACATTGTTGTGCCTAGCTAATGGTAGCTGTGATGTGGAGAGAACTTTCTCCCAGCTGAGATATGTTCAACGACCGGACAGATCTCGAATGGAGACTGACATGTTGCGCATGCAGATGATAATGTATGTCAACAAGGACGTGTAAAAAATCGATGACCAGATTTTCGAGAATAAAATGTATAATTTCTAAGAGTCAATGTTTACTGATTCATTCATTTTCAAACACCACTGATTCATTTTCAAACAAACACAAAATTTCGGGTAGTATACTGTATTTGCTATAATACTCTGGTGTCTGTCCCAATTATCAGCTTGAAACACCAAATTTAACGTGTTATACTTAAAAAGCCCGTGATACGTTTTGATAAGCTCAGTGTAAGTTCTGATAAGTACAACCGTATATGGTATTTAACCCGAAAAAACCCGAAGTAAGGAATGGTTTCGCAAAAAAACCGATTTTTCCCCGAATATCAGTTTGAAAAATACCGCCCAATTTTTACCCCCCGAATTTGAAAAAATATAAAACCCGAAAACGAACAACCCTAAGCATACCCCATGTTTCACAAAACTATTACTTTCTACCCAAGCAAAAACTAGCCAGAAATACAATCAAAAACGAAGCAACGGTGCACAACGGTCCATAGATGAGTATGGTAGCGTCATCTGGGTCGGCGAGCAAGGCTGCAGAGCCGAATGACGCAGTGAAAGTTCGTGTAAGAGCTCGCCCTCATGACTTCATGGCAGACATCACGAAAACACGATTTGGGAATTGATTAATTTCTCAGTGAAGATGGCATCATTTGCTGGTAGACAAGCTCTGGGGGCATTATAAAACATGAAATCTTCCGAATAAAATAAACTTGTATTTTTTCTGCATGGCCTCTTTAAAAAGCAGCATTGAATGGCCCATGAGGACAAAATAGAACCTTGTTCAGCGTGACAAGGCTGGTTTTTGGTGACTCACTCAGCTTCATTCGAGTCACGAAAGATGCTTTTTTAATTAAGCAAAAGTGCAGGATATATTGAAAAGCTTTCACATTTTGCATGACCAAGCACTAAAAATGTACCCCAGTACAATTGCCCAGCCAATATTTCTTGCTGGTGGCTTCAGTGAGTGGCTGACGATCTCACAAAGAAGTTTACATTACGTTATACAGAAATTGCCCCAATGTGGCTGGGGAGGCAGCACTACTTTGGCTTTTTCTTTTTTTATTTCAACTGTTCAAAGTTTGCAGTAAAATTGGTTTATCAGGATGGAGCAGTCTTTTTGTCAACCTAATTTGTATTTTGTCTTCATGGCCTGTTCAAGCAAACCATCGGTTCATTTTTAATTTTATGATTGGCGGTTCTGAAACTGGCCTAATGTTGACGTGCATTCATAAGGATGTTGAAGTCCTAAACTTGTATTGTACAGTGTTGAACAGTGAGGACATATGTACATATTGAAGCCGTTTGGAGTAAACTACTACATCATCAGCCTGTTGGCAACTCCTATTATAATGGATTCCAAATTTCGTGTCCCTAAACACATGTTTGCAACAGTGTGAAGTTCCTGTGAAGAGTTTCGCGGTGTATCCAACTGCCAAGTATTCTGAGATGTTGAAGCAGGCAGAGCAAACAAACTGGTCAAATAGACTTCGCGTTTGCCTGCTTGTTTGCTTTCTCAAGGCAGTTTCTTTCAACTGGGCCTACTATAATTGATGGATCATCTTTTCCGACTTCCTCTCTGTCTTTTCATTTTTTGTGTGTTTAATCTTGGGACAGACATGTCTGGGAGCGGACCCGAATGCCAAGGAATCCGCCTCCTCGCTAAGGTAAGTGGCTCACGATTGTTCGTGGAACAGAAAGGTTTTTCTATGGCATCCTTGTGAAAGTGAAAGTTTAAGAGAAGGCTACTTTTCTTTCAATGGGCTTGTTTCAATACACAGCCCCAACTTGTCTGGCAAAAAACAAAAACAAAAAAAAAACAGTCAAGGCTTTGATGCACTCCTTTTTTGCTTTTGGTTGCTGCTTTGAAGTGGGAATCTGATTATATATGGTGCGGACACAGTGATTATTGGATACCAGGCTTCACTTTAATAAGGAACGGGACAAAGTTTTTGCGCAGCTTTTGATGTTATACGCCATGGAAATGATAGGGCGCACCAAGTCGCATTACCTTTGTTGGCTAAAGAGGCAGAGAAAAATATTTTGATCCTGATAAATTATGCATGCATGCATGTCATTGCACACAGGTTGATTCATACATTCGTACCAACAGAAGCACAGGGGCCATCAAAAGTAATTGGAGCACGGTCTTGTAAATTTACAGAAATTTCTTCCGCAAACTGCCTTGCATTGGTGTGCGATTAAGGAAGTCCTCCCTAATACGTAGAAATAGATTCCCGTAAAGTGGTAATAACTGGCAAGAAGCTTTAAACAAATATTTTACGATATTCACAAATTCTTGTTCCAATTACTTATGACGGTAGATGTACATACTATGTGTACAGTGGAACACCATTGATGTATTCTTTAGTGCGCTGAAAAATAGCAGTGCACTACAGGGGTAAGTAACTAGGTGGTCCTACAACATGTCGGTGTGAAAAAGTTTCACTGGAATGAGGCCTTCACATCACAACAGCTGGAAAGATGCTATGACTGCGAACGTTTAGACAAGGTTCATGGCTCCTTTAATTGAAGTCGATGGGCCAATGCGTTTTCCTTGTATTAACTGAATGTTTCTGCCTTCTTTAATTGCCGTACACACGTGTTTATAGTTTTAGCGCTGTGCTAACATTTTGTGGGCTTCACACTAGGTGATGTGAAGTGACAAACTTTTCAACAAGTGGATGCAGACGTAGGTTGTCAATTGAGACGTTGTAGGGAATTGATGAAAATACTGACAGCGGCAACACTCAGAAAAAAAAAAAAAATGTTGTCCAGGCACACAAAATAGCCGTTTTCTCACGGTTTATTTTTGGAGCATCGGAAACGCTCTCCAGTTCAATGAATTTTTCCATTAAAGTGTCCACATTTCACTTATGTTAACATTCCAAACAACTTTTGTAGTAGCAGGAAAATTTGGCCTAGGTTAGTTTGTTAGACACTCATCATTGAATTTCAATCTGTTCGTTAACTAATCCAGAGACAAAAAATAGTGAACAGTGCTGTGTATGCCACCCGAGTAGACCATTAATTACTTTACTGCTGGAAAAGCTTGACATTTCTTATTTTAATCTTCACTCCAAGTTCAGTGAACGAGCATGTTCTGTGTGTGCGAGCGCATGTGTGCAGTTAAGTTTGTGGGAATTGATGATTTGATGATCTGATTGTAGGGTTTAACGCGCCGACGCAACGCAGGCGATGAGGCGCACCGTAGCGGAGGGCTCCGGATTAATTTCGACCACCTGGGGATCTTTAACGTGCGCCGAAATCTCGTACACACGGGCGTTTTTGCTTTTCGCCTCCATCAGAAAAGCGGCCGCCGCGGTCGGGAATCGAACCCGCGACCTCGTGCTCAGCAGCGCAACGCCTTAGCCACTGAGCCACCGCAGCGGGTTGTTGTGGGAATTGGCATGCAACCGTAAAAAAAGAAAAAAAAAGAAAAAAAAAAACCCAGTGGGAATTGGCATGCAACTGTAAAAACACACAGCTGAAGAGGCCGAGTGGGAGATTTCGGGAAGGGAAGCAATTCTAGTGGCATAATTGTGGTGTATCTGACAAGGGCTCCATCGTTAAAGCCACCACAACGTTATTAAAGAGAGAACTCCCATCATTTAAGATGGCACACTGTCTTAAACCTAAAAACGTTATTTTTACAGTTACGGTGGTGAAAATGGGGGGGACACACGCAGTTTTTTTTTATTCTGGTCGTAGATTAAAATTTGTTTTTTTTTAAAAACGATTACATTCAAATTGATTCGGTTTTTTGATATTTCATTTCGTGACAGCCTTTGTAAAAAAAAAGTGCTGCAGTGATTCAGCGGAAGAAGGTACCAGTGAACTGTACACAAATCAAGGAATGCAATACTAAGACTAACAGTGTCATTCTATCTGGTCTGTAGCAAAAGTTTCGACCGTTTGAAGCTTGGGCCTGGAAGGCAAAACCGGTTTTTCTGGTTTCCACCTTTCACGCCCAAACTTCAAACGGTGAGCAAGCAAATTAAGTGAAGAGAGATCATGGAAACGACTGGTGTCATGTTAAAAATACTCCCAGCACACAACGCACTTTTTGCACCGTGCTTAGGAACGACTGCAGTGACAGGTAGAGGGAATCTTTTGTTATCATTTTGAAGTTGTACTCGAATGTAACCTATGACTGTCAATGTACACTGTACACTGTCAATGCCTACTTGACCTATTTGTTCTTTGTTCTGTTTACCTCGTCATGGAAGGACCTCCTGCATGCCATCCATGATGCTGCCGCTGCTGCTGCTGTGGGTGTGGCTGCCAGCCAACAGCCATTAGAGTCTTCTTCACTAGCCATGGGGCAACCCCAAGGTCGGTGGTCGATGGAACTATGTTCGTGCCAACCGGTACTTGACCATCGCCTCCTGTATTTTACAACGCCAAACGTATCGCCTGCTTCCCAATGGGAGTGAGTGGTGTATCTGCAGTGCCCATATGTCACAAGGTGGGGCCCCGATCTGAACTGGGATCACCCAACCGTAACTAAATTCGAGAGTGGCTTGTGCGTGGTTGCCAAGGCAACCGATGTGTGAGGTTGTCGGAGTAACGACGCTCTCGCTAGCGTTAGAAAACTCAGAGCCGCGGTGGAGCAAATTTTTGAAACGTTTCCGTTTTCCACCGCGCGTCGCCCAAGATGAACCGGTCACATGACTAAAGTGCTGGGAAGGCTAGCGATTGGGGGAGAGTGGCCGGAGTAGGAGGAGAGGGCTTGGTTGACCGGTACGGGCTGATGCGTTTGGCATTGTAAAAATACAGGAGGCAATGACTTGAGCCTCGGAAGGGAAGGATGGAGAGAGGATTAAGAGGGAGAGAGGATTAAGAGGGAGAGATTAAGGGGAGAGGTAGAGAGGAAGAGAGAGATGGACAGTGAGAGAGAGAGAGAGAGATTTGTAGCAATCATCTAACGAATAAGAGTCATCTGTTGTTACATTATTGCAGGGTTGAAGCCTGGCAGCAGCAAGTGTCGGGCTTTACTATCATGTTCACTAATCAGTGGCCAGTTTTTATTTGTTCTTTTCTTTTTTTTTTTTTTTTTGTTCTCTTTCACATGGAGGTCTCGTTTTTTGTTGCAGAAGGCCGGTCGTACTCGGGGCTTGGGTCATCATCTGGAACCACCGCCGGAAAGTACCAGGGGTTCGGAAATGCTCCAGCGGCCTCAAGTATGTCTGAAAATTTTAGTTAGTTCCACCTGTCAACCCCCCTCACTTGAGGGGGATTATTAGAGAGGGGAACAAAAGAGACAGCCAACAAATTGAGGCATTGGCATTTATCTGTTTATTTTAGTACCCTAAGGACCTATCAGAGCATTACATAGGGGGCTGGGGGAGTAGATGTGGTTATACAGCACAAAATTGCCAGAGACAAAAAAAGTTGCACTTGAATAAAAAGGTACAAGTGTAAATACATAAAAAAAAACGTATCAGGGTACAGGAAGCGAAACAGTATCACCAAATTTCACTGGAAATAAGAAAACACCCATTCTGAACAAAATTTCCCAGCACCACCAATGAAAACCTCCATTTTCTACAACTTGAAAAAAAAAAAAAGGAACGTAATAACACACTCAGTGCTGTGCGAAGTAAACATCATAATTAGAGCCATTAAATAAGGTACGCTTTTATTGACACTAGTTATAGCTTAGGGACACTGTATATAGGCATGCTGGGAAGTTTTGCGCAGGTCTGGCTGCCTTCCAATAGGAAGTGGGGGCACTGATGTTACAGAGCTGGTGAGGCCAACACACAACACAGTGTTTGAAATGCCGCATATGCTTTTTTCTAAGAGTGGTAAGTTATTTAGAAAGCATTGCAATCTTTTGGCTGACGAGTGAGGAGTAGTGTCTGCAGGTACGATAGAGCTACCTCCAACCACACTTGCCAAGGGAGGGAGCAGCAGTGCGAAAGGAGATGTGTTAGTTAGGGGTTGTTCAAAAGCCCTCATCCTCCTCTGAGTGTGCTTTGGCAGGTGGAGGGAAATCAGAGGGGACAAAGCTTATGAGTAGGGATGGGCAAATATTCGGCGTGGTCGAATATTTGATCAAATTGCTCTCTATTCGTTATGTACTTCGATCCGAGTACAGGTATTCGATATTTTCGAATTACTCAGCGCACCCGAATAGGCAGCTGGTCAAGCCTTCCGAGATGTCATCCTAGGCTTGTCGCAAGACCCCTCCAACATGGACATTTCTATCGTCAGTGCCAAGTTGCTGCCTTGCCTAGAGGTTTCACGAGCTCTTGACCACCATCACATTTTCCGTTCAAAGGCAACACTCAAACGACACCGCTGCTGACATAGCGGCACCAAGCCTCTGCACTTGTACTGCCGATTCCATATGTGATTAGTGGAACACTGTTCAAAGTGGCATCCTGTAACTTGTGCTGTGGTTGGCTACGGCCGTGGATACTAGTGGCTACAATACTATTTTTTAGCGGAGCTTCTATGTTGCTCTAAAAACTGTGTAGCCTCGTAGCCAACTGCTTGTCAGTGTCACTTTTCTAGTTTGGCGACTACTAATTGCACTTGAATAGAAGTCTTATAATCTAAATGGACTCGTATCACTTTTGTAATGACATTTTTTTTTCAGTATCTGCTTGGAATTTAGTAAATTAGAATCAAATGAGTATGGCAGCTTAAATTGAGGACGACTCAGCGGGCAATAGAGCGGAAGATGATGGGTGTAACATTGAGGGACAAGAAGAGAGCGGAGTGGGTCAGGGAACAAATGCGTGTTAAGGACATATTAGTAGAAATTGAAAAGAAGAAATTGGCTTGGGCAGGGCATGTAATGCGAAGGCAAGATAACCGTTGGTCATTGAGGGTAACAGAGTGGATCCCTAGAGAACGCAAGCATTGCAGGGGGCGACAGAAAGTTAAGATGGGCAGATGAGATCAATAAGATTGTGGGAATAAATTGGTCGCAGTTAGCACAGGACCGGGGTAATTGGTGATCCACGGGAGAGGCCTTTGCCCTGCAGTGGGTGTAAACAGGATGATTACCACAGCGATGACGATGATGGTGATGAAATGCGGCAGCTCACTGCATGAGCTGTGACAGACAAGTGACAAGACCACTTGGGCACTCCCCTGTGGTCCCACGGTCTGAAAACCCTTTGGAGTGGTGGAGGAACCATGGCAGCCGGCTTTACCCAGTGCTGGCCAAGGTGGCACGAAAGTACCTTTATATTCCTCCCAAGTAGGCGAGGAGTACTGAGAGGACATTCTCGACAGCTGGAATTGTTGTGAGCAGCTGATGGGAGCTGCTTCTCCCGGAGCATGTGGAGCAACCAGTACTTCCTCACGAAAACTTGTGAATACAGTAAAGGAAAGCTGTGCATGTAATTTCTGAATAAATACTCAACTGCTAATGGTTTCACAAATTTATGCTGTGACCAAGTGAGTTCAAATTCTTAGTCGACTCACAATTTGCTCAATTTTCTTTGAATTTGTGATATGTACTATTCGAACTGTTCGATTCAATATTATTCAACCGCATCACTTCACTTCGAGCTTCGAACCTCAAGTTCACTATTTGCTCATTCCTACTTTTGAGGTTTAGGATGGAGAGGCGAGGTAGTGCCTGAGGAGGACCAACAGTATAACTGCCACCGTATCAAAAACATTCAGTGCCCTTCCACTCTGTGCAGCTGGGCTGGGCACATTCAAGAAGTGCACCAAACAAAACACACTTGTTTGTGGTTTGTTGCTTGGACTTACTTCCTAGCCAATTAGCTGAAGCAAGCTGGAAAGGGCAAGAGTGTTATTCTAGAGCAGGGGTTCTCAAGGATGTTGGTCCCAGGGAACCCTGCTAAGTTCCGTTAAGTGCCAAGGAACCCCCCCCCCCCCCTCCCGCCATTTTTCATTCCGTTCATGCTACATTAACGTGCAATAAATTCAAAAGCAAGCAAGGGTATCGTTTTTTTTTCCCCCGTCGACTTTACGCGAATGCGTACGCTAGCGGCACCTATCTCCAAACAGGAGAAATGCGCATGGACTCGTAAGACAGAGATTCAAGTGCGATAGTTTAACCACGTGGCCCGTTTTCGGAGTCTGGCTGGCTACAAGCTGCTGGCGAGATTTATTGCGTGGCTCGCGCGTTTCTGTTATGCGCCGAGATGTGCTTACTGACACTCAGGCGTGAGTAATGGAGGTTCCTTAGATCGATCGCACCTCAAGTTCACCATATAAGACTTTGCGACTGCGGAACCAGGGAAAATTTATCAGTGGCTCGCGGAACCCTAAGGAGGGGCCTGCGGAACCCCAGGGTTCCGCGGAACCCACTTTGAGAAACCATGTTCTAGAGGACAAACATGGGGCTGTCTGTTTCCCTCCCGTAGAAGCCAATGTAAATTGACCGCAGATGGAACTTTCTCACTCTTTGCACTTTAGCTAGGCACTTTATAAAGGGGGACACTGGTCTTCAAACAATTTCCTTTACTTTTCAAGTAAACTCCATGAAACTTGCCAGTCTTGCTGTTTTTTCCCCGCTTATTTCAAATATGCCATTAATTTTTCAGCTGGTCAATTAGTTCCAGAGATAATTAGAGATAATTAGCCAGTTTTGGTGGAACAATAGACAAAACAGTGCTGGTCGTAGAAGTGTAATCTTTGTATTTTCCAATACTATGAGCTGTGCTGAATGCAATAAGAGAAGTGTTTTTTTTTTTTATGCGTCGCTTGAAACTAATTTTGCTGCTCATTAACTTTGGTGTTTGAAACGGGTGTCCAAAATGGTTCCTTGCCACTGGTGCCACCAATGTTTAATGAGCTGTTGAGATCACCTGAATGCAGTAGTAGATGTGTCTTAGTTTTTATCAGAATAGTAGCTCAGACATTAAACTCTTTCAACAAATGTCTCTTAGTATCTGCACTTTTTTTTTGTCATGAAAACCCGTTGGAACTGCTCTGACGAATCGCCCGCCTATGCAGAGACGCTGACCGAACAAGTGACCGATGGCATCACCAAGGTCGTGGACAAGATTGCTGGTCGACCGGCAAGCAAGGCTGGCGGTGACTCCCTGACCGAGGGGCTTCCCAAGTTCCAGCCAGTCACGGTCCGCCCTGCGGCTTCACTGTCGACAAGTGGGATTGCTTCACAGACCACTGTCTTCCCTCAGGCTGTTAGGGCTTCAGCCAAGCCACAGAAAGGTAATCACCAAGTGTGATGAGCTCCAAGCCAATGGGTTGTTTGTTACCTGGTGATTTTTTTTTTTTTTTTTTGCTTTATCATTGAAATTTCGAATAGCTGGGTGCGAGAAAGTTCAGGGCTTATTTTCCTTTCAAAGGAGTTGAAAACAATACAAAACAAAACAAAAAAACAGTATTTTGGTAGTTCCAGTCATTTAGCACAATACAAGTTTTATTCATTAGAAAGACTGCTTTGTCCCGATAACAATGACCGCAGTTTCGCCGGAATATTTAAAGAAATAATGGAGACAATAAAAAAAGCATGTGAAGGAGTGGAGACTCTCCAGAAACTGTCTCTGGCCAAGTCACATGACGTCGCAGATCTCCCAGCTGAACAAAGAAGCCATTGGAGGTTCAGTAGTTGGACCTCCCAAAAAACACCATTGTACCAATTGGAACCCGTTGTATTTCAGATTGGCTCCATTTGTTACAGTGGTGTTGTTGGCAGGCCCAAATGGACCTCCAATGTTTTTTTTTTTTCGGCTGGGGAGTCTTTTGTCTGCGTGATTGGTGATCACCGACCTAAGAAAACACGCAAGAAACGAGACTGGCCATTGCCTGTAGTTGCGTTTGATCATGCCACGTAAATGCTAATGTGCTGTTAACGCACAGATTACCGTGTTTCAAGTGCTGGCCTCGAAAGCTTGCGGATGATGTCATCCGTGCGCATGTAAATGGTTCACCAGAGCATGAAAGACGACGGACGAACACGGCAGGGCAGAAAATTTCAGCACTTGACGCTGAAAAAGAAAACAGCAAGGCTTGCAGTGTGAAGTTCTGTACCTACAGAAGTTCGTGAAGAAGCTAATACAATTGGAAGTCACAAAAATTGCATCCTGAGCAATTTTCTGTGGACATACATGTTTGAACGAACTTTGGTGCTGATGCATATATAAAGAGGTCTAGTCCGACTTTTCAGCGCTTTTACAATACTTGGTTTGAAGAGACCTTGGTTACAAAGACCAGGCTTGTGCGAATAGTGATATTTTAGTTCGAAGCAAATAGTGCTTGGGGTCGAATACTTTCGAAGTGAATTCGAATAGTTGTCAGGTGTCACTGAGCTTCTTGTCACCGAGACACTGAGCTTCCAGGACTGGCGGGACCTTTATAAAAAACTTCTATATCAGGTTGGCACCCATGGACGCATTGGCCACGTCACTTGACTGATCGAAGCAACTGATGTCCACTGACGTTCAACCGCAGAGTGCAGTCAGTCAACACCTGCTCACTGTATGCATGCCACACTGTAACCAAACAAATTGTTTCGTTACCATTTCGTTGTTTGAAACAATGAAACAGGAGCTTTGACTGCGTTAACAAACAACGCTCTGAATGTGGCTTAGCTTGTCTTGGCTCCACATGTAGTCAGGATGTAGCCCTGATGTCAATGGCACTGCGGCTTGCCTAATGAAACCAAAACTCCTCATAGTACTTGAAAGCAGTTTTGATATTCATTCACCCCGAATACTTCGAAATTTCAGAAATTTTAAATTTGCGTCGAAGCGAATTTGAACACTATAATATTCGTTCGAATATTCAAAGTGCTCAAATATTCGCACAAGCCGAACAAAGACACATTTCCTGGGTCCCTGGAGTGTCTCTTGTAACGGGAGTTCTGTTCTTTTTGTGCTTGCTTTTCGCTCCACACGTGCCAGCGTTGCACTTTTTTTTGCTTACGATCGTTAAAACCAACCCAACGAGCGTTCCTAACTAAACGAACGCTGGTGCTGCCAGTTAATATGCATATTTTGCCTCAAGTGTGCCTACAATTTTCTTTTCCTAAACAACGGGGAGATGTATGACAAGCGGCAGCGGTTCACGAGTTTCAAACGGTTATGACTACAGTCCACGCTCGTTACAACGGACCCTCTTAACCCCTTAAGGGCTCATTAAACAAATATATTATGCACCAATATGGCCAAATTTTTTAATGATGTGATATGCTTCAGAAACGTGTTCAAAACACAAAAATATTTGCGAAAATTGTTTATAGTCGATAATCATGTTTAATTGGTCATTCTTTACCCCATATAATACCCTATATTTGGGGCATTTCTGGTGTATTCACAAATTAATTTCTGCAACTCCAGAAAGCACGGGTCGGGTTTGAATTGCCTTGCAGAAAACAAACAATTTCTTGATAGTTCACTTGAAGCTAGTTGAGGCTACCATCCGTGTGGTAGCGTTCAAAGCACGGCACTGCGCAGAGAGCCTTCTCGCACCACCTGCACCAGGTCCTGGTTTCCTTGCGGATGTTCTTGCCATTTACATCTCGCTTCATGTAGCAGACTACGCAGCGGCGTGTCGGTTCTTGCTTCTTCTCTGTTGGTGGTATGTGCGATGGAAAGTGGCGCTCACCAAACCGTTTTGCGTTCAGGGGGCGCCCTGGCCGTCCTTTCTTCTTGGTGCCGGTGTTGGGAGAGTACTTCGTGATGATCTCATCAATAAGCCTTAGCCTATACTCCAGATGAGATGCTCGGCCTCCTCCTTTCTGGTACAGAACGAATGAATTGTAGGTCGCCTCATCCAAGAGGTGTTGGAAGATCTTCTTGTAGGAGATCTTTTTTCGTTTCCGTGGCACTGAGTAGCTCGCCAGCATCTGATCTGCTCTGTCAACTCCTCCCATTGTATGGTTATAATCAAGTATAACTTCTGGCTTCAGGGTTTCTTTGCCCATTTTGTCAATGAATCGCGCCATTTCAGCACTATGTACTGTAGATAGAACCGTCACCAGTTTTTTGTCCATCCACTGAACAGCCAAGCACTTGCCCCTTTGAAAGGCAACCATCTCGCCTTTCTTGAGCTTTGCCTTGGCGAAACCAGGCGGAAGGTCTTTGCGAGTGGCTCGCGTTGTGCCATAGATGTCAGTTGATCTCTTCAAAAGAAAGTCAACCAGTTCTGGTGAGGTGTAGAAGTTGTCAGTTGTGACGCAGTAGCCTTTGTCTAGCAGGGGCTCCAGAAGCTTCAAAACAACTTTCGTCGCCATTCCGAAGGTTGCTGCTTCTTCTGACGAGATCTCAATGTTCGTTTCTTTCCCTGTATAAATTACAGAGTTCCATATATACCCACTTGAAGATTCGCACAGCAAAAATGACTTTATGCCAAACCTCGCTCTCTTCAGGGGCATATACTGCTTCCAGCTGAGCCGGCCTTTGAAGAGCAGCAAGCTCTCGTCGACACTGACGTCCCGCTCCGGCACATACAATGTCCGGTATTTTTCAAGAAGTGCCTGATAAACCGGCCAGATTTTCCTCAGATGAGGTTGAGGGTGTCCTTCACAATTTTCGATTGTCGTGTTGTCGACAAAGTGCAACATTCTCATTATTAGTTCGAAGCGGTTTCTGGACATTATCTCGCCAAAGACCGGAGTCTCAACCAGCCGATTCCTAGACCAGTACATCCTTTCATTTGGTTTTTGCACAATGCCTTGCAGCAACAGGAGGCTCAGAGAAACGCGAAGTTCTTCTCGCGTAAGTGCATACCATTTTCGGAAGCGAGAATGTTGTCCCAGCTTGCTAGAATTCAGAAGCTGAGAAGCGTACCGGTTTGTCTCCATGACGATAACATCAAGCAGCTCATCATCAAAGTAAGCTTCAAAGAGCTCAAGTGGATGAGGGGGAGAGCTTACTGTGATCTTCAGTCCCGTGAAACCCCTGAAATCAAACCGTGGAGGTCTGGCTGGGATGTTGTCGAGGTCTATGCGAAACCATTCACGGGAGCTAGCCATTGTATCATCGCTACTGTCTTCTCCTTCAGAGTCACTGTCAGTAAAAACGTCATCACTGTCTTCTTCACTTGAAGAATAAAACACTACGGTGGCATCCTTATCACTCTCGCTTTCATCGTCTGAAGAAGGAAGATTCTCCGCATCAGAACGCCGCACGGATGAGGCCATGTTTGTAAAACGCGCGGGAAACAAGCGCACACATTCCGCCATCTAGTGTGCAAACTATAATTTAATACCACCGCCAATGACGGAACTTGTGGTGCTTAAACATAGATGGCAGCACAGGTTCCGTAAATCCCCGTTTGACGACCCGGGCTCGTCAAAAGCCTGTAGGAGCATTGCGGAAAACTCATGACGACCACAACTCGTCATAAGCAAAATAGTGGCAACTGCTCTTGACGAGCGCAGGTCGTCATAAGCCCTTAAGGGGTTAATCCGGAAAAAAACGTCCGCTGTAGCCGAAGTATGCAGTATCCGACCGGTGTTGGGGGTGGGGGAGGAGGTAAACGAGCGCAAAAGTGCGAACTTTGACCAATACTGGACATAAATGCTACAGACACTATTCTTTCTACGCGCCTGCAGCACCTCTGCACAGCGTTCACGTGGTGGAAAAAATCATCTGAAAACCCTGTTTCCGAAGCTTGGCACCGGGCCTTGGAAAAGGCCTAGCATATGCGGTCGAGTGCGTAAAGACGCACACTAAGCTGAGCAAAGAAAGCAAGAATATAACAAGAAGCAATTACTAACCCGCTATAAAATCAGTCGTGGCCAGCAGAATCAGCTAGACTCTTTTAAAACCCTTCGTGACAAGGCACTGTTTGTCAAGCAAATCGGATTGCTGCTTGACGTTCCCCCAAGGAAGCTTCCGCATTTCTTACAATTATAGTCTGGGCATTAAAACAGCTGATACGATACAATCCTATGTACAGCTGTAAATGTCCCAAGTTCTACCAGTTGGACTGTGCACGGCCACTGGCAGATTGCACACAATGGATGGGAGCCAACCTCCTACTTTAGGTATTTCTTACCTTTTTGGCCGGACGGAACGCGAACGATGCATGCGTTGGAATAATGAATGCTGAGTTTCACTGAACCTGAGTTCTTTATTACATACAAAAAACCTGTGAAGATGGAGGGCAGACTTGACTCCGAGTGCGCTGTTGTTCAATCCCACCAGCAGCGTTTATCGGCAGCGGCCTTGTTCTTAACGGTCCAACGGACCGTCTGCTTAGATAGGCCTGTACTTTTGGCGATGTCGGCCTGTTTTTCGCCGTGTTCGACAGCGTCCATCATGTTTAGTTCAACCATCAGTGAAATCAGCTAGCCTGCTGCTCATGCCGCCAGTCGCACAAAAACATGGAGGTCCATGGACAAAAAAAAAAAAGGCCAGTGGCACTGGCTTGGCTGCGTCAACATTGCCAGACATAAGTTTCTTTGCCAGAATAAACAAAAAAAGCATATCGGCTGCCGGCACCGCGGAAGTCCGCTATAAGCATTCAGTCAAAACAATTTTCGCCTAAAATTTAGTCTGTTGTAGCCGATAGTCCGCTATAGCCGGGTCCGTTATGAGCGGAGTGGACTTCACTTAAAATGCATGGGGACCAAACAAACCAACAGAAATGGTCTGTTGTAACCAAAAGTTCGTTGTTGCCGGATCCGCTGTAACGAGCGTAGACTGTATATAGGCCGCTTGGCTTTCGAAGCCTCTGTGGGATGCCGCTACAATGGTATGCCGTGGGGCTCTGCTTGGGTTCAGCGAGCGAGCTACGATGACAAGGCGAGCCCCTAAAGTGCTCTGCACTTAAAAGATTCTGTCATGTCGCAGAGAAATTGCCAGAAAGTGACTGGGGAGTCAGCACTGCTTCACGCGTTGGCCTTAATATGTCTCCATTACTTGTTTGAAGTGTGCGATAAAATTGTTAGTGTTGTTGTTATTGGGGAAAAGGAGTCTTTTTAGTGAAACAAATTTCTAAATTTGTCCCCACACCCCCTTTAAATGGTCCATGAAGAGGAAATACCACTTTGTTTAACTTTAAGGAGCTAGGCTTCAGTACCTCACTCACCTCCATTCCGGCCACGAAAGACGTTTTTTAACCGATAAAAACCCAAGAAATACTTAAGAACTTTCAAATTTCGTGCCACAGTGACGTGCTACCTGCGCGAGTGACGTCATATGGGCCAGCACTAAAAATATAATTATCAGTGCGCTACCTGCATGTTAGCATTCAAGTGATGCAGTCAAATGGAACTAGAGGCCCCATTACAGACGTCCAGTCATGTGTCCGGGTCATTGATTAGTTCGGCCATCGTCAATCGCCCACACAAGATTCTGCGACGTCATTGAAAAGTTGCCGGAAACTTGCTGGCGAGTCGCCACTGCTTCCCACGTTTTCTTCAATATCTCCGTTATTTTTTGGAAGTTTGCGATGAAATCAGTATCATTGTTATCAGGACAAAGAAGCAGTCTTTCTAACGAACCAAACTTGTATTTTGCTTTTATGGATCCTTTATTAAAAGGTGGCTGAATCTAAGGGCTTGCTGATTGCAATTGCAGCTCGCAAGAAGGGTCATGCCGGAGGCGGCTGGGATGATGAGGATGGTGACGAAGGTGCTGATGACGCCAACGTGTCCGGGACGCTGAGCGACTCTGCGAGCGTAGGAGACTCCGCCAAGAACAGCGAGCTGTCGTCCTGTGAACCAATTGCACAGTAAGTAGGAAGCCCTTCTTCGTTGTCTTGCAGTGCAAAACATTTCAAAACCAGGGCCCGTTTGCCCGTACGCATAAGTTTCCGATTAAGTTCCCGTTTACGAATCAGACGCCTATAAGTCGAAGTCAGCCACGGCAAATAAGCCGGTTGCCTGAAAACTCGACGGAAACGCTGCCTTAACCAAGCGTTTGTATCAGTTTCGGACAAACGACTTATTACCTAGACAGCGCTGAAGTCGTAGTTGGGAACTTATTCCCAAACTTATTGCGTCCGGGCAAACGGGCCCTGTGCTTTATATTGGGTACGCATTCTTGTCAACTAACTCTGTGTTAAGATTATTTTTTTATTTCAGTCTGCATTTTGAGTTGGGAGTGCAATTTAAAGTTTGATGGCAGTTTGGCGATCGTGTTAACTCTTTCGTGACCGCGAGAAAGTTGACCGATTTTTACGGGTCCATTTTTTTTTTCTGCTAAAAAAATTGGTTTGGTTAGGCACTAATTACAGGAACACAAAATGCAGAATATTTAACGGCATTTCCAGTAACAGCAGTTTTTGAAATGTTTTCATATGTCATAGTTGCAAAAAAAATATCAAAATCAAAATTTTTGTCAAGTTATTGAAAAAAAAATGATAAAAAGGTGTTGCGTATAACAAACCGTCGGTAGTAGAAAAAACTTAGAATATGCATTTTGTAGGGAAACATTTCAAAAACACGCCCTAGAAAAAATGTCGACTTACGCAGAACAGTTCGTCAGAAATAAAAAAAAATGTTAGCATGCGTGGTGCTCGTGCCATGGAGTGAAGCCCAACCTCCATTTCTTTAAAAATGTGCGATTTCGGGCGGTTTCCTGGAAAAAAAATCTGGCGGTCTGACATTATCAGAGGTACCAATTTGCCCCCACGTTACGTAAAAAAAATCTTGTCAATGACCGACTGTGGATTTACAGCCAGCACAATATTTGGGATAAGCACGCGATGCGGAAAAACGTGCATAAAGTTTAAAACGAAACTCCAAGGTTGATGCTTGTTGACGTTCACAGTCAGTTATCTCTCAAAGCATAAAGTTGAGCTTTTAAGTGCAGACAGAGCACGTATATAGAGCACCAAGGTGGCGTCCCGAGGCAACGCTGTCGTTCGCGGCGTACCCCGGAGGCTTCGAAAGCCAAGCGGTTTATATAATCATCAGCTTCCGAAACTCGTGAACCCGTGGCGCTTGTGTTATACATCTTCCTGTTGTTTAGCGCAAAGAAAACTATAGGTACATTTGAGGAAAAATATACGTAATTAATTGGCAGCGCCCGCGTTCGTTTAGTTAAGGACGCCGGCACGTGCAGGGAGAAAAGCACAAAGACAACGGAACTCCCGCTGGCGCAGTTTCAGGCAGGGGGTGCGCGGCGAGCACTGCGAAGGCGGGAAATTTGAAATGCTGTGGGTGGCAGCAGTGAGCGGATAACGACGCTACAGCTCATTATGGCGAATCGTTGCTCTGCAGTTCCGACAGCTTTCACATTGAGTGGAACGGCTTTAATTTTATTATCATCTTCTCGCTCACAATTGTAGCCTTGCTTGCAGGAATGAGGTGCAATGCGCTAGAATCGTGCCCTGCAAACTTTGGCCGAGTAGCTGTTGCGCGATAAAAAAGATCAGCACAACGAGCCTCCTCCATTGCAGCGCCACCTAACATTTCTGAAATGAAAGAGTACAAGAACTTATCGGAGACTCCATCCGAATAGACAGGTCAACTAAGCAGCAACGCTAGACCCCCGGAGATACCCTCGTATGGAAACGAAACTGGCAGGCGAACAGCTGGTAGTGTGTAAGGTCGGTTTGAAGCGCTGTCCTCGTCGATACAGATATCTGGCGGCTGGGTGTGATCTTTTGACTTGCATCTGAAGCTCTTATCGCCGAAATTGGGTTTGAGTTGGGTGAAATCAGGAGCGGCATGCTTTGTTCGGGGATCAGTCGCGGACGTTCACTGTGCCATTTCAGGTAACCCTCAAGTTGGGTAACTGTGTAGTAGTGCTAAATATGAATTCTGCAAGGCAGAAACGAAACCGAAACTGTTGGGAGCTGTTTGTGAATGGTCCTGGGGTAAGTAGAACTACCACACAACTTAGAACAACAGCGTGCGCAAAGGCAATAAAACTGCCTAAAATCATAAAGCAGCTTTGCAACCAGGCACTGCTTGACATTTTCAGACGATTCCTGGGATTGTTACTGTCAGAGTGCGAACCTGACGATTGAAAATTGTTTTCTGGTTCACCATTCATGCCCTGATAACAAAAACCGAACGCTGATGCTGAATAATTATGAGTGGCACGCAATCTTCGTTGGTAGCAGTGACACGCGATGACCACGCCCCTTTCCCACACCCAGGTGATGCAAACGCGTGTCAAAAATCACGTTTTTGTTGCGAAAATGAAAACAAAACTGATTTTGAAAGGCCATTTTCTGATCTAACTCCAAATAGCTTTACTTGTTCGAGCAATGCCTGGAACGCTATGAAAAGGCGCTCCCAAAGTATAATTCGAAACTGAACAATTTTGAATAGGTGCGGTCGCGAAAGAGTTAATTTGATTCGTCGATGTCATTTAGGAGGGACATGGCTCTTAAAACTATTTTTTTTTAATTTTTCAGTAAACTTTGTGAAACTGGTCAGTCTTGCTACTTTTTCCCTACTAATTTCAAATATGCTATTGTTTTGTGGGTCAGTCAATTGGTTCCCGAGATAATTAGAATTAATTAGCCATTTCTGGAGGAACAATAGACAAAACAGTGAGTTAGTCATAGCACTGGAATCTTTATATTTTGCAATACTATGAAACCTGGTGAATGCAGTAAGAGAAGCAGTTTCTTGATGCTCCACATGGGACTAATTTAACATCTAATTAAACTTTGGTGTCTGAAATGGGCGGCATTCGAAGCGGTTCCTCGTCACTGATGCCACCAAAGTTTAATGAGCACTGCGAAGGCGGGAAATTTGAATTGCATTGGGTGGTAGCAGTGAGCTGATAACGACGCTACAGCCCATTATGGCGAATCACTGCTCTGCACTTCTGATAGCTTTCACATTGAGGGGAAAGGCTTTAATCTCTTTTTTTCTCATCCAGGTTGAAGGGTGCCTGGAGCGACATTTTAGCACACGTCTTTCCCATCTTAAATGCGGCACATCACTGGTTGCTCCTTTATGCATGCAATTGGGGGCAGATATTAGGGCGGGGGGTAACAGGCGTACGCATCTAGGCTTCACGCGCTCACTCATGACATTCCCGTTACACTGGCGGGAGGTTCAAACGTGGACGTTGTTCTCAATGTGGAATGTGACCTTTGAGCGGTTTGGGTCGGTGTATTGCACAGACAGTACGATGCCCACGATGTGGAAGCAAAATGAACAGCCCCACGTTTTCCCCCGTGAGTAAAACAAAAAAGCACTTCCAAGTTTGATGCACCTAAATGGCTGGTAAGTACGCCCAATCGCTAATCACAAGCGAGTTTAGTTTCATGCACTCCTTGGACTTGAAAGTGAACATTTCGACAGACTTCTGTCTGGTTGGGAAGTTACTGAACTGAGATTTAATTAGGCTCCAACCAATACAATGCAAAAAGGCAAAAACCCGACGTTTCAAAGCCATCTCGGCTTCTTCTTCAGGGGTGACAGTGGCCACGCTGCAGCTGCGTCTTATAGTCTCACATTTGCTGGCCTCGCACAAAGCCCCTCGCTGCGGCACGTAATCCGTGTGCGTACACCGAGGGGAGAGTGCCAAGCGAGCGATTAAATCTCACTCCTTGGACTGCACCCATCTTCACTGGCCATCGTTCTCTACAGAGTGGAAGGGCACGGAATTCCTTGTTTGTTGGCGAGTTTGGTGTGACACCATCTGCATTTTTTGGCGCCTTCCTCAGGGTGTACGAGCGCGAGGTGCAAGCAGTGGAGGCCTTTGTGGACCCCTGCCTGGAGTTCCCACCTTCCCGCAAGGAGCTGGACGACGCACGAGACAGGTGCACCACGCTCAACGCGGACAAAGTCACGCAACTCCTGGCTGCCAAGATCTTCGCGTCGCAGGAGAGCTCCCAGATGGTGAGGACGCCAGGGGGGACAGCAGAGGGGCCAGTGGGGCTGTAGAGGCTAGTCTGCCGTCTGGGTAAGTTTTTCATTACGACAGGGTGTTGTCCTGGGGATGAAAGTGCGTTAAATACCGTATTTACTCGAATCTAGGCCGGCCTCGATTCTAAGCTGACCGGCAAAATTCAGAAGGTCAGAAAATAAAAAATGTCGACGGAAGACAATAGTCGACTGGCACCCCTGCCAAGTAAATGCCTCCCTTCTCTTTCCTGCTCGCCTCTCATGCTGTTCGTCTCCCATCTCGTTCCTCCCAAGATAACACGCTAGAGGTTTGCTTATGTCAATTTAAATTTATGCGTTCCACTGCTCCAAGTTGGGTGCCTCGAGGACAGCCTACTTCAACGTTTATAGACCCATGTTGCCCTGCTCCACGTGCATTCCAAGTGGAACGTGGCCCCTATCTATTGAAACCTTTCGTTACTGTTGCCGTTTGTTTCTTAAATGCCGCCAGGAGCTATAGTAGTGCGGGCAACACCAGGCGGTGGTTTTCTGCCGTTGATGTAGTATTTCATTTGCTATCGCAAAAACCGAGCATTCATGAATTTTTTAATCAAGCAACACTGCATATATCACTTATGTATTGATTTTCTGCCTTATATTTGCGTAATGTCTTGTTCTTGTTCAGCAATGTTGACAAGTATGAACATTGACACCGGACTAGACTAGACGGACTAGAGGGTCGTGCTTAGCTCCCATCCTGAGCGACTTGTGCCTAGGCTCACTGGACAGGCTCCTAGCTCCTCGCTTAGAGCGGTCGGGCGTCGCTAAGGTGTGCCGATATGTCGACGACTTTCTTGTGATCCTAGACTGTGGGCGTAGTGCTTTCACGTCCATCGTAACCAGTGTTTTGTCACAGTTTCGACAGTGTCTCGCCCCTCTTGTTCTGACACATGAAACTCCAAGTGAGTGGTCCATAAAATTCCTCGACCTCAGGCTCTCGTTCGGTCCCAATCACGTCTGTTGGGAGTATGATCCGCATAGCCAGAAACCGATTCTGCCTTTTCAGTCGGCACACTCAAAGCTGACCAAACGTGGGATCGCTAGGCATTGTTTTACCAACGCGCTGATGAAATCCTGCTCCCATGTCGTGGAAGATAGTTTCAAAAAACAGACAGTACGTCTAACATCTGCCGGGTACCCTCCATTTCTTCTGTTGTCGGTCGCGAATAAGATGCTTAAACAGCTTAGGAACAAGCCAGATGTGGAACCCAGGGAGAAAGAAAGAGAAAAGTTGAAGTGCGCTGTCGTGCCGTACCTACATGGTATTTCGCACAATCTAAAGAAAATAGGAAAGCGCGTCAACGTTAACGTTGTCTTCTCTGCTCCCAACAAATTGTCAAAGTTAATGAACAGAGTCAATGGAAAAAAAAAAAAGAAAAGCAAGTGCGCAACGCAGCATCGGGACCGGTTCGTGAATTGCTCAGTAGGCACAGTTTATTCTATTCCTCTACCGTGTGGCAGGCAGTACGTCGGACAGTCGGGTCGTTGCATAAACGATCGGCTTAGAGAACACAGGAATAATGTAGATAAGATTAAAGGACATCTGGGCATACACTGCAGAGACTGCAGAGATTGTGAGTGTAAGCCAATTTTTGATAAGACTAGGGTTGTAGCTCGACACGAGGATCAGTTGACATGAGAGATCATCGAGGCCCACCAGATAGTTTCCTTAAAAGACAACTGCGTTAGCACAGCTTCTTTAGCATTGACAAAGAAAGAACTGCAATACTTATCAAATCATTAGATTTTACCGTGCAAAAGTGCATTTGTAACGCGACCGTTTGAAATGTCATCCTTCACTTTTTTGTTTTTTTGTACTTGCTTGTGCTCCTCCCCCTTTCCTCCTTTCTTTCATTAGCTGTGTATCTTCCGGTATAAAATCGGACATCATAGTGAAAATAAAATGAGTTGATAGTAGCGCTGTGTCCCGTTCACTTCGTTCGTCCTTGTTCAATTTGCGCTTACTTACACGATATACGTTTAGGTTTGGCTGTAGGTACATAAGACTATTACGCAGGCCTTGTTTCACTTTGGCCGGGTGGCTGAATCGAGTCACAGACAGACAGACAGACCAAAATTTCTGCGTTTAGGTAGCGCAATAACGACTATCGTTTTTAAAAAAACGTACCTCGAATGTAAGGCAAATGAAAAAAGTCACTGGACCGAGACCAGAACATGAACTTTATTTTTTGCAGTGCTTGTCGCAGCATGTTCAGTGCTCACTCACAGGCTGAACCGAAACCACTTCATAAAATGAGTGACCCAGCCTAGCTACCGTATTTTCGCGCGTATAACCCGCACCAGAAATGCAAAAATTTCAATGGCAAAGTAGGGGTGCAAATAATGCGCGGGGCTTTTCCTTTTAGTGAAGCTTCACAGCAATGCGCATTGTGCCGTGAAGATGACCTTGTGTGCAACAGTGAGGCCTGTGGCTAAAGTGATAGCTCTAGCGAGAGGAGTTATCACACTGAGTGAATTGAGACTTTTGCCTTGCAGTCAGTGTATTCTACTTGCCAAATATACGCGTTCTCTGTGCACATATTATGTGACGTGTTGCTTGAGCAGTAGCTTTGGTGCAGCCTTTGCTGTATCAAATGTGCGGGCAATACGCGAAAATTTTTTTTTCTTTTCTGGCAGGCTGAAGGTGGGGGTGCGGATTGTGTGCAGGGGCGGGTTATATGCGCGAAAATACGGTACGCTTAACCCAGCTCCTGCTGGGCTTGAACTGAGCCCGCACGACGCCCCGAATGTTTGCGATCTCTCTCGCCTTCGCCTGTATTATCTCCTTCATCACAGGCATTCCACCCTCTCTTTGCTGCTGGGTAAAGTCAGCGACTTCCTTCTCCACCTCGTGGTGTAGATCTTTCTTGCGTCCTGTGAAGGCCGTTCGCTTGGCGGCGCAGTTGAAAAGTTCATTCCGCTGGTTCCACCATTGGCGCACGTTCTTCTCATTGACTCTGAAGTCACGCTGTGCTTGGAGGTTTGAAGTTCTCTTGGCCTCCAAGACTACCTTCCGCTTAAAAGCCGTGCTGTAGTGGCACCACTTGGTGGGTGCTATTGTACCATGAACACGGGTGCTTCCCGAGGTCAAGCGACTACGTATGCAAGCAATCACAAAACGCTCAGAGCTGAGTTCACAACAAATCGTTCGCAACGTTCAAACAGGCAAAATGGAACCTGGAAGCCATAGAGTTCTGAAAACCCATTGAAAACCTGCCAGCTGCAAGCCCGTGGCCACGAGTTGGCGTTGAGTGTCAAGCGGTGGCAGGAAAGCCGCATCCTCGAATCTAAGTCGACCACCGACTTTCGTAAACGACTTTTTAAAAACAAGTATCAGCCTTGATTCGAGTAAACATGGTACAGCACGCCGGTCGACCGTACTGCCCTCTCAGTGCATTGAGACATTTTACAGAATAAAATTGCTGTTCTAGTAACTTTTCATTGGGAAGTCACTTACTTTTTCTTGCCTGAAAAGTTTTTCTGGGAATTTAAAAATGAAAAATTGGCATCGTCTGCTTGCACGCCGCTTTTAGCTGTGGTCATCTGTACTCCGTGGTGAGCAGACAATCAGAAGCGCGCATGGTACTGTTTACAGTCTTAAAAATTCCCACATATACTTTGATTGGTACATGATAAAGTACGCAAAAAAAAATAATACAGTTGAACCTCGATATAACGAACCTCGATTTAATGAAATTCGCGATATAACGAATTTTTTCAAGTTTTCTAACAAAATTTTGCTAAATGCATGTATTTTTGTCTCGATTTTACGAAGTAATTTTGTGCGGCGCTTTCGATTTAACGAAGTCACGGCAAGAAAGGAAGAACGAAATTCCGGTCGAGGCACGTTTTATTTTGCCTCTCAGGCCCTACATTGAAAAAATTCAGTACTCAAATTGACTCTTGAAGGCTAAAATGAAAGAAAAGCGGTGAAATCTACGGTTAACAACAATTAAAAGCGAAGAACGAAGCTGCACAAACCGCTAACGGTCATAGACGGTTTAATAGTGCATCCACTATTTTGACGTCTCCATCGTTGCCTACGCCAGCGCCCTCTATGCTTAGGCTACCGAAGCCTACTTCAAGCTTTTTTTTTTCTACGCGTCATTGCTCACGGTGCTGCTGCGCTAGGTTGTGCTCGCTGATAACCAAATTAATATTTTGTTCGTGCATCGTTAGGTGAGTCTTGTAAGCAGCATGAGCACTCCAAGAGAAAGAAAAGTGTTCCGAACAAGAGCCTGAGGAAGCTCGGTGAAACTGACAGCCACCGAAGTGTGATGGATGCCATCGATGTTCTGCGGAGGCACGCAGGTGCACACGAATGTTTAAAGGGGCACTGACACAAAAATTTAGCATCTTGTTTTTTTCGTTGCGATAAGTAGCTAGTGACCTACTTATAACCTGTAGAAACCTCATTTGCTTCAGCGTGCGACGGTTGTTTAATTAGAGGCATTTTCAATGCGGCCAGTCGCAGTTTCGGTTTCAGCGAGTGCCGCGAAACGATGGATTTTGTGGATTTTGTGTGAACAAAGCTGACCACGTGACCGTCGGAGGGATATCACAGAGCAGAGCCGCCGTAGCACTGTCGAATCCGCATCGACGGCAGTTTCTGCGAATGCCCCCACGTACTGATCTCGTGAGGCGCTTAATTAAAAAGCGACCGTGGATGTGACGCGGGCGCTACGAGTGCAAATGCTACCGCGGCTAAAGAACGACGCGCGACGCTCGAGGCGGTGAGTGGCAAGACGCGCGCTGGGAGCAGCCGGCCGGTCTGCCTACAGGTCCGCCTACAGATGTGTTCGGCTCAGCACTGCGGCGGATATTCGAGTGCCGCTCTCGTAACCGGTGCAGATGACAATTTTTAATGCAACCCGCCATCGCATCATTAACTCCTTTCTCATGTAAGCCACCATGGTCGGGACTTGGGGACAATTTCGTGCAGCGGTAACAAGCTATCACTCGAGCTACCTGCGCCGGCCTGGGCCACTTCGCGGCCGTGGCCGCCGCCTGCACAGCGACCGTGCGGCTAGCTCAGTGAGCTTTTCGTGCCTCCGGCGCGTTTTCGCATCCAATGGTAATAAACATTAATAGAAACAGAGTGCCTGGAATCGCTGTATAACTTTGGTCGCGGCCAGCTGCCCGATTAGCTGACGACATCGCGGCGCCTCCGCCGCCAACGTTTGGGTCGTTCGTTCTCGAGAGCAGAAGCTCCGCCCTCCGGCCCTCCGATTGGAGCGGCGAGCCGTGCGAGCCGGCAAAAAACTCCGGTAGTGCGGAAGCGGCAAACACAAACTCGTGACGTGTTTGGATGTTGTTTATTTACAATTGCGCGTGGTCCTCTGCTGGCTGCTCGGTTGCGTTTCGCACACTTCAAAATTGATTTTAAATATGTTCTAGGCTGTATTCGCCGCTGATATTTTGCAGATGATGTATATGTGTTCCCACCAATCTATCTCCGAAGTTATCTCGCCTTCAAAATTTTGTGTCAGTGCCCCTTTAAGACCTTGTTAGCGCTGTCAGCATACGAGCGTCACGTAAAGCCCGCCCTGGTCAAGAAACGCCAAGCACTGCTTACGGACTTCTTCACTACGGCTTGAACATCGAGTGCTGGTGGCAATAAATTGCTCTCTTTGAACGTGGTCATCTTCGTTTCACCAGCGTTCATTAGACAGCTGCGGTGCGGAGAAATCAGTTTCGTAAGGGCTCAGTGGGCATAAAAGTAATTGCTTAATCGAATTTGGCCGGAAGATTTTTCATGTAAGCTTTCCGCTTTCCGGATCACGTAAGCGCTGCTCCACACAGTGAAGCGGTCCGCGTGTACTCCGCTCAACTCGCAATCATGGTTTTATCTCGAGTGTTGTGGTTGAATCACGCGCCCATACTGCGGAGCCCTTGTACATGAAAAAAGTATTTCGAAAGTTTCATAGCAGCTTTCCGCTATTGGCCCGCCGCGCCTAAGCCTACCACTGAATGGACGAAAAGAGGCGTAACTTCGAACGAGCACCTCGGCGGGGTGACGGGGTGAAGTTCACGGGACATGGACGCGGGTTCAATTGACTAACAGCGGCATTTAGTAGTGACCGAAATGAAAAAAGAAAAAGTGGAAACCTAGTCTGCTATCATATTTAATGAGGCATTGCGGAAAAAGCACCGGTTTTACGATGACACATGAACTACCGTCGGCTATCCGAATTCCATTGCCCAAGTGTTGAAACTCTTAATTCACACAATTTTCGCGGCCAGTTTTAGTACAAATTTCGCTTTAATTGGAGAGGTAACTACATAGCAGTTGTTGCCTGGCGAGGGCCAAAGTGTTAAAACCCCAATAACTGATTAAATGAACTGTAAAATCGAAACCTCGATTTTACGAAATTCTCGATTTAACGAAATTTGCGGCCCCAAGTACGACTTCGTTATATCGAGGTTTAACTGTACCACAAAAAGCTATCAAAGAAACCATTTAGTTTTTGGAAAAATGTCTTACTAGCAAAAAGGGCCAGTACACGGTGAGGGCACTGCAATCGACTGGTGTGCTGTCTGCCCAAGGCGTTGTTCACAAGAAGGACCCTGCTGCAGCCTCAATTGGCAGGGTCGCAGATTTTTACGGCCTATCCAAACTTGCACTTAGAAACAGTACCTAATACATACACCCCTTGGCCATTCCATATCCGTTGAAATTAGCTCTTTTCTTTCAGGATGCTGACGGAAATGTGTACGCGCTGAAATGAATTTTGAATTTTTTATAGAAAAATGTGTCAGTTGTTGCGTATGTTCACTTTATACCTGTTATTGCAACGTTACATAGTTCCTTGACTTGTGCTTTCTAGCTGTTGGTTCATTTCTTTGTGTTCTTCTTTTACATGCCTTGTGTTCTACTACGAATGTAGCGCCTCCCCTCTGTAACACTTCTTTTAAGTCCTGAGAGGAAAAATAAATAAATATAGTAATGGTGTTGGTCAACTGGTCTACTCCACGGTGGCATGATAAGGAAGGAGAGCATCAATACACTCCTATTATCTCCCTTTGCTTTTCTAGTCGCACTGTGTTACTTAAAGCTTCACTTGCATTCTCCACTCTGCTCCCCGCTCACTCATTTGGCCACTCCAATGCTTGAGTCCATGTCAGAGCTGTGCTCTAGAAAAATTGGCCACATATCTGCTCCTTCCATTGAAAATGTCGATGAAAGACGACAGTCTTTCGTTGATATTTGTCAAGTAAATGCCTCCCTTCTCTTTCTCGCTCACCTCTCATGCAGTTCCTCTCCCATCTCATTCGTCCCAATGTAAACATGCTAGAGGTTTGCGTAAGTCAATTTAAATGTACCGTTTTTCACTGCTCCAAGTTGGGTGCCTCGATGCCAGCGCTGCCGTACGGCGGAGAAGCGCGTGAATCGAGGCACCATACTACAACGTTTATAGAACCACGTTGCGCTACTCCACGAGCGTTCCAAGCGGAACATGGAACCTATCTGGTGGAACCTTTCATAAAATGCCGCCAGAAGCTATAGTGGCACGGGTGACACCAAGTGATGGAGTGAATTTTTTTTTTCTGCAGTGTATGTAGTACTGTATTTTCCGGTCTATAAGTCGCACCTTTGTATAAGTTGCACCCCCTCAAAATGACAGTTTTTCCAAGAAAAAACGTATATAAGTCGCACCGTTAAATAAGACGCACCGGTATATAAGATGCACTTGTTAATTAGGTAAACTCATAGTGAATCAGATCGTTAGAAAGTGCGGCGAAAGTAAATGGTTGTGGTGGCTGCCGCCTATTAACGCATCCCCCTGTAAGCAGGGCTAGACACGGGCATATACTAACATCCAAAGTCTGGACATAACTAACTTCTGAAAAATGGTTTATGGATACACACAGATGGCATGTACTTATGGACAGCATTTAGGCAAAACCATCGAAGTCTTTTTTCCTCAGACTCGCTAACAAATAATTCAGTATCTTCAGTGGGAGTTCCACCAGTGCATCACTGTCGTCGTCCGACACTCTGATGTCTTCTTCGCCAACATCGTTACCACTTGCGGACCGGTTTACTCCGGCCTTTATCAACCCGGCTACAACTGTTTTTGTAGAAATGGAGTCCCAAGAGTTGGAGACCCATTTGGCCACCTCTCCAAACGTCGCACGTCTCTTGCGTGCTGTCGTAAATCAGCGCAATAAAGGTGTCATGGCGGACGGAAGTGACGCGACAGAAAGTGGCATGAAAATCGAAACTTATCTCCAAGCTGTCATTTTAAAAATTAGCAGCACGTTTTCCTCCTTCAGAGTAACTGTCTGTAATAATTCATGAGCTGCATTTTGTTTTTGCAACCCAGTTTGATGTTACTTTGAATTTATTCTGAACTGTAGTCACTGCGCATGGCCTAAAGTGGCGCGTGGTTGTCGCAGGCCATTATCATTCTTTTTGACTAATAAAAGCTGAAAGTTTTTTGATGCAATGTCCCGAAGCGACATATGTTCTATGAGAAATGCGGTACCGGTGGACTTGGGATTGATTTACACCATAGATCTGTGTCTCAACATGCGCTGGCCACGCGCGGCCGCCGCGAACCAGATTTATTCCATACATAAGTCGCACTGTTGGATAATACGCACCAACGAAAATTTCAGAAAAAAACCGCGACTTATACACCGGAAAATATGGTACTTCATTTGCTATCGTAAAAATCAAGCATCCATGAATTTTTTATAAAGAAACAGTGCAAATATCACTTATGCAGTGATTTTCTGCCTCATTTTTGCGTAATGTCTTGTTCTTGTTTAACAATGTTGACAAGTATGAAAATTTACACCGGACTTAGACAGTTAGGTTTGGTTGTGGGTATACAAGAGTATTGCGCAGCATCGGTTTCACTTTGGCTGGGTGGCTGAATCGAGTCACAGACAGACAGACAGACAGGCAGACAGGCCAAAATTTCTGCGTTTAAAGCCATGAAGAGAAAATACAACTTGGTTTAATTTTAAAGAACTAGGATTCAGTGTCTCACACAGCTCCATTAAGCCACAAAAGATATTTTTTTTATCGAAAGAAAAAGCAAGAAGTACTATTTAAAACATTCAAATTTTGTGCCACAGTGACGTGTTATGAGCAAGAATGACGTCATACAGGCCAACAATAAAACACAATTTTCAGTGCGTTAACTGCCGTTAGCATTCAAGTGATGCGGTCAAATGGAACTAGAGGCTCCATTACAGACGTCCAGTCGTGTGTCGTCGCGACAGGTCAGTTAGGCGGCCGCCAATCGCACCAACAACGTTCCGTGATGTCATAGAAAAGTTGCGTGAAATTGGCTAGGGGGTCGCGACTGCTTCACGCGTTTTCTTTAATGTCTCCGTTATTTGTTCGAAGATTGCGATGATATTGTGTTTCTAATAAACCCAATTTGTATTTTGTCTTCATAGCTCCTTTAAGTAGCCCAAAAAAGACTATCGTCTTAAAAAAGCCATCTGCATTTCTCGCTTCTCTGGAGACTAATAAACGCAGATGTGAGCACAGGTGGCAAGTCCTTCCTTTTGTTGCCACCTGTTCACTCCGTTGCTGCTTTTTATCGCTCTTTCCTTAGAGGCTTCTCGTTGGCGAGACATTGCCTCGTCGTTTGATCTTACTTCATCCCTTTCAGCTTCATGTCGTGTGTGCTTTCGGAAGATGCTACGCGTGATCTCTTTCGGTTTTCGTTCCCTTCGTCACCCACCGTGTATGATTACAAATCACAACTTTGGAAGTGACGAGCTGCTTTGTCTGATTGGATGAGTTTCAGGAAAACGCTGAAGGTTTTCCAAGCATTTTGTTGTGCGAGTTTCTGCGCTGTGACGAAACTAACGGTCAGTGCGGGGGCCCTTACTGTCTCGTCATTTGCTCTCGTGAATTTGTAAACCAAACTTGTTATGCGATCTTGTCAGATTAGCATCTCTCTTGCCTTGTAACGAAGCACTGTTTTACAGGTCCATGAAGACAAAGTAAAACTGTGTTTTATTTAAAAGAACTGGACTTTGGTAGCTCTTTCAGCTCCATTCCAGATACGAAAGGCATTTTTCCTTATAGTAATGGAAAGATGCACGAAGTATTGAAGAACTTTCAACTGTCGTGCCGTGGTATCGTAATACGGCAGGAATGATCAGTTATACCAGTAAAAACATTTTTATCAATATATTAACTGTATGTTAACATCGAAGTGATACAATCAAATGGATCTAGAGGCCCCACTACAGTTACCCAGTAACGTTTCTTGGCTGACACCAATTGCACAAAGATTCTGTGACGTGATACAGAAATCGCCAGAAATTTCCTGTAAAGTCACCACTGTTTAATGCGTTTTCCTTGATACTCCGACTACTTGTTTGAAGGTTGCGATGAAATTGGTACTGTTGTTGTTATGTCAACAAAACAGCCTCTCTAATGAAGCAAACTTGTATTTTGTCTGCATGGCCCCGTCAATGTGACCGAAACGCCGTACTATGCAGCTCATTACGGCTCCGTTCATGTGCGTTTGGTATCTCCCTTTCACTATCGACAGAGGGCCCTGGTGCTCATAGAGGCCCTACTGAGAAGAGGCCACATCAACCTGTCCAGCCAGGGGGCCCTACTGTTGACGCAGCTTCAACAACTTCAGGGCCAATCAGTCGATCCTGTCCAGGTGAAAGCCAAGAAAGTGAGTTCCCCTCCCCCTCTATGATTCAGAACTTTTAGTTCATGTTGTCGCATAGCCAAGGGAAATGCAGGCTTCTTTCAGGGAGCAAGGTTTATTGAGCGAACTTGCGCTCTGCAACAAAGAAGAAGAAGTAAACGGAAGCGCTAAAGAAGCACTCAACAAAGGGTTGGCAAATTGAATGCCTCAGCATTAGACCTGCGAGCATTTATCCCTCAGCACTATTCTATCTGGAATCAGTGAATTGCATTGAGAACAATGCAAATCAAAGAAAAGCACTCTGGTCTAGTGATGACAGGGCGATACCCGCTCCCTATCAAACAAAAATGCCAGGCACAGTACACAACAGAAAAAGTGAAACATGCTCAGCTCAAAAAAGGTATGGAAGCTGGGAGCGGCCAGGCGCTGGCAATGAAGCACACACAATTACGGTAACACACATAGGCGGCAGTGCTGTCGAGTTCAGAAACTTTGAGCACCGTGAGACGTTTAGCGCACTTGTTTGTGTAGAGTATTAACCCGCCGCGTTGGCTCAGTGGCTAAGGCGTTGCGCTGCTGAACACAAGGACGCGGGTTCGACTCCCGGCCAAAGCGGCCGCTTTTCTGATGGAGGTGGAAATCAAAAACGCCCGTGTGCACGAGATTTCGGTGCACGTTAAACATCCCCAGGTGGTCAAAATTAATCCAGAGCCCTCCACTACGGCGCACCTCGTCGCCTGCGTTGCGTCGGTGCATTAAACCCTACAATCAATCAATGTGTAGAGCATTTCCTCTGAATGATCCCACACACTAACCTGTGACTGAATTATGTGTTCCTGAAAATAACACTCCAATTTTTAAAAGTCAGTTCGTTGAGTGAAAATCAGAAATCAAGTAGGGGGGGGGGGGGGGGGGATGGTTACAGGAATTCAAATTGTTCTCTCAGTCCAGAAGGGCCAAGCGCCGATGTTGTTTCAAATTGAAAGTTTTTTTTTTTTGAAATTGAGCAACACCCAATGTGTTGGCCTGGTTAGGCAACTCTGTAACAAGGAATGTGGTTGGCTAACTGTGTTTCTGTGTAATACCCATGCTACACGAGAGCGTTTCGAAAGCCTTTGAGTTGAATGTCACTTAACTCAAGTGACGCCTTTCAGCGGCTACAGGACGTTTTTCAAAGGCATTTGGTTTAAATGCCTTTGAGTCGAAGGAGCTCCACCAACGGCCTTTGAGGTTCTCAAACGCCTTGGAAACGCGAACGGTTGTGCTCTCTGGAGCAGTTTCTACGTGTTATAATTACAAAAACAATTATTTACGAGTAAAAATTGGAGACTAAAGTGCACAACTTCATAATTTCTCACTTGTTTTTGTTTCCTATCACTCACTCTGCGATTGCAAGGTAACGTGGTACTAAGCACCAGTGCTGCGAAAAAAAAAAGAAAGCTGGCTGTCAGCGCATGTTTTCTGCATGCTTGTAGATTGTTATCAATTTGATCGCTAATAACTGTGTTTTCTTGCGCATTTTAACTGTAAAATTAAATTTTTCGTCAATAACAAAACAGGGCAGCAGTGGCGCCACCAAAACACGGCGGGTGAATGCGGAAACTTTCAACTGCCTTTAAGAATTGTCGTGTAGATCGGCGGATCCTCTCAGTTTGAATTGCATTTGAAATTTCGAGGGTCATTTGACAGAAATGTCCTTCGAAACACTCGTGCGGCACAGGTATAAGGCTGGGCCACTGTACACCCAACATTGCCTTTGAAGAAGTGTGGGGGATTTAGTTCCCAATTTATTTCCTGAACACCGGCTCCCAGGATAAGTTCTTTTCTTTTTTGAATGATTGAAACTAAAGGCGAGGTGGGGGAATACCGTATTTACACGATTGTAAGTCGACTCGAATGTAGGTCGACCCCCAAAAATTGCATCTCAAAAAAAAAAAAAAAATGCGAGCACCGCCTAGAAAATTGTATCACAAAGCATGACTTCCGCAATTTGCTGCCGGCAGCAGATTGCGGAGGCCACGCATAAAGAGAAGCTCTTCCGTCAACCCACACCGCGGCTCTACCATCAATGATCGATGCTCCCGCAAGAGCCATGCGCTCACGGTATGCGCGGTAGATGTTAAGAAAGAAAAGCTTTTGTATAAGCACCCGGAATAACAATTCGCTGTCAGTTGAACGGGAAGAACACATTCGTTGCGAGATGACAACCATCAAAGCAACCGGCAGCGGCCACTGCCGCGCGATACCAAAACATTGAAAACAAACAACATGGCGGCTGACGGAAGCGGCCGTGCGCGATTTACTTTTGAGCGACTAACCTCTCACCAACGCATTCGGAAGTGTACTGAACAATGTGATATGATATGGGCTACGTTAGTGCCGCACATTGAATCAAGGGATTTGCTAATACTTATTTTGTTTATTAGAGTTGAATAAAACACTTCTTGACGCGTTTTTGCACGCGATTCGTGCGCGTCGGCGTTGCGCGGGCGACTTTTTCACGCCCGCGGCTACGATTCCGCGCGTGCGGCACATTCTACTGCTTTTAAATTCTACCAGTTCTACGTCGGTAAAACGCGCCGAGTGCGGCAGCGGGAGGAGCCTGACGGCGCGCACTCTTCATGGTGGAAGTTTGATAGCGCTCGGGAGATGTTTAGGCTTATCACGGTGACGGATATTTGATTGGCGCTTTCCCTAGCGGTGCGGATAATGCTTTATAGTGTCGTTTTCGACCACATAATCAGCTCCTTTCCTGCACAAACGTCTTCATTTGTGCCTTCAGTGATATCTTAGAGAGTGGTTAGAAGCGGTCACTGGAGCTACACGCACCTCTTCGCGAATGGTGCCGCCATGTTGCCGCCGCCGATCGCGTAGCGCGCAGCATGCGGGTGGTATTCGCGGCAGTGTCAGTGCGGCGCATTTTCACGAGCAGAAGACGCCCCATGCGGTTCATAGTTTAGACCATAATTATGGGAACGAGGGTGCAAAGCTGTCCCCACCTCGTAGCACCCCCGATTTCTCGTTTCTCTTGCCGTTACTAGCGGTACACGGTTAGACTTCGATTCTTAGTCAACCCCCCAACATTGGATTGTCAAATTTGAAAAAAGGGGTCGACCTACAATCGTGTAAATACGGTAAGTTTGAATCAGCTGATGAAGTCTTTATTTTCCCCACAAAACACATTTGTAGCATTGCTCTGTGGTCCTGTTTTTTGTTTTCGCACATGGCATGTTCGTAACGAAAATTGTAGAGCCCTTCACTACTAGGAGGATGCAAGACCAGCAGAGCTGTACTACTATGTTGAGTTAGGCATAGTGACTAACTATGTATACTGATTGACGAAGACATACACATAACTTCCCTAGAACTAATTTGAAATTAATTCTCATATAAGTGGTCGCTGACTGCTTTTTTGCCTGGTGAACCCCAAACTCTGCAATGTTGGAAAATAAACTTGAAACTTGAAGCAATATGTCGACTCACTAATCCTTGCTAGGCATGCTGGCGGCTCGTACGACCTCACTGCAAGCACTGCCATCCAGTAATAATTCTTCATTCCTCATTCATCCCACAGTAATGACAGGAAACTTCTTTTCGGCTTATAAATTTTGCAGTTATCTCCCCACTGCAGGTAATGCATAGCCAGAATTACCACCCACTCGTTTTATGCAAGGTTTACGCGAGGCTAGGCTTTCTCTCACGTCTAAGGTGTCGCGGGGAAAAGCCAACTCGAGCAAGCTAGTCGAGCGCTTAGGTTTGAAGTTGGCATGTGGGGCAGTAGCGCCAATTTTTATTGCTGTGTTACTTGTAAATATTGACTACAGTCAAAACTCAAATTTAACAAAACCCGACGTAATGAAAGTCCCGATTTAACGAAGATGTCCCCATTCCCCTTGAGACGTCCATAGAGCCCAATGCTTTGGCTAACTCGAAATGACAAAACCAATAATATTAAGTGCAGAGCACTTTAGGGGCTCGCCTTGTCGTCGTGGCTCGCTCGCTGGACCCAAGTAGAGCCACACAGCGGTCTGTCATAGCGGCTGTCATTGCGGCATAACCCAGAGGCTTTGAAAGCCAAGCGGTTTATATAGTCATAAGCGTTCGAAACTCGTGAACCGCTGGAGCTTGTTATACATCTCCCCATTGTTTAGTGAAAAAAGAACTGTAGGTACATTTCAGGCAAAATATACATATTTATATCCGTGTTCGTTTAGTTGCGAACGCTCGTCGGGTTGGTAAGCGAAAAAAAGGTGGCAGTGCAAGAAAAAAACGGCGTGTCCCAAACTGCGCAATAAGGTGCCGGCGGCACCGGCACATGCGGGAGGAAAAGCAAGCACAAAAAGAACAGAACTCCCGCTGGCGCAGTTTCAGGCAGGGGGCGCGCGAGCACTGCGAAGGCGGGAAAATTTGAAATTGCATTGGGTGGTGGCAGTGAGTGGATAACAGCGCCACAGTCCATTATGGCGAATCACTTCCTCTGCACTTCCGACAGCTTTCACCTTGAGTGGAACGGCTTTAATTTTATTGCTGTGTTACTTGTAAATATTGAATACAGTCAAAACTTGATTGAACAAAATCTGATTTAACGATAGTCCCGATTTAATGAAGATAACCCTATCCCCCTTCAGACGCCCATAGATCCCAATGTTTTGACTAACTTGAAATGATGAAACCAATATCATGATCTGTCCCGGTTTAGCAAACCTTTTTTCAAAAAAGTGCAGCTCTAAAAGTGTTAATTTCTGGTCTATTTTGTCGAGAACGCCTCAAAACTGCTTCACGGCACGCCAAATATAACATCGCAAAGCACCTTTGTCCCGCTTTTACGAAAGTTTACGGCACAAAACGGGAGTTGTAATTTTGAGTTGAATCCACCAGATGGCGCCAGCAGTGAAAAAAAAAAAAAAAACGTTTCATTCACACATCGTAGATGGCATTGGCGCCGTTCCAATTCGGTCTTTTGGCGGTTGGATTTTTCAAGCTATGTTTTGTGCCATTCGTTCGCCATCATTCTATGGGTACTTCCCATGTGAATGTTTACCAGAGTGCACGAGGTTCTGGAAGACGCACTGGACGGACTACAAAATTACAAGAAATCTGTGCAACCATTGCTTACTACAAAGCACAAGCAAGTGAACATCACCGGCTTCTTTGGTGGGAAATAAATTTTCAGTTCCCTAGGGGTCATTCTTATTCAGGTAACAGTGTTTGTGGTCTCGTTTTATACGCGCGGGCCACAATTTTATTTTCGGAGCATTTACTCTTCGCCAATACCGCACCACATAAGCTTGCTGGATGCCGCTGCAGTGTATAATCAAATGCACCGAATTAAGTGACCAAGAAATGCCTAACTCGGTTTACCAAAGTTAACGATTTAACGAAGTAATTTGCAACTCCCCTCAACTTCGTTAAATTGAGTTTTGACTGTATTCAAAAGCTTTGAATTCAAATGGTAAAACGTGCTGTAAACCGAATCGAATAGCGGACATTAATTGCGAAGTATTCGAAATTTCGAATACTCACACAGATGTAAAATATTGTCACTGGAGAAGAATTGTAATTGTTTAGCCATACTACAACGGGTGCTGCTGGGATAACCTACAAGGTGATAGTTTTCTTGTCAAGAGGAGATGATAATTCTTGATGTACTTACCAAAATCTTTCATTGCTGGCTTTGCCGCATGGTCGGTTAGCCAATGGGAAAACTTGAGTAGGAAGTGTTTGGCATGCATGTGTAATAAAACCATCACTGCTAATACCACGTGCAGTTGTTTAATGAAGCCATCTAGCTGGGTTTATGCATGGGAACAGTGCATCAACTTAATGCAGCAGAAAAAAAGAAGACACCAAGAATGAGATGTGTGTAATCAGAATTGGCTCCAGTCACGAAACAAACTAGTCAACCAGTGTTCGGAGCATTTCAAAGACAATACTTTTCTTTGGGTACGTAAACCTGTCTGTTCTGCCATCAACTCAGCCACCTGTCCAAAAGATGAAAGAATTCTTGAATGAGACATAGTATATATTAGGTAAAGCTCTGCAAAATTCTGATGAACCTGGAAGCGGATGTCACACTTGTCAACATTGTTCAACAAAAAGAGAATATTAGGCACCTGTGAGGGGGTTACTGGCACCGTTCTTTTGTTTGAAAATAGAAATGAAAAATATGCGTTGACAACAAAGCTCTGACCCAGAAATACAAGAGGGGCTCATGGCCGAGCCTAGACCTCGTGGCAGCATTTTAAGGAGTCCAACAGTAATAAAAGGTCCCAGTAGATGGCGCCAGCAGTAAAACGCAAAATTGATTTGACTTGAGTGTCTAGCGTGATTATCATGGAAGGAGTGAGAAGTCAGTGCAGGAAAAGCATGAGAGGTGGGCGAGATGGAAAAGAGAGGCATTTATGTGGTTGGGGCAGCAGACATGTGCAGCAAAAAGAGCAGATATGTGGCCAATTTTTTACACAGTTTTTACCTTGAAGGTTGCGTTTTGTACCGCTGGCGTGCAAAATGAAAAAGAGATAGATGGAGAAGTGGTCGTCATTTTAGGGCTTATGTTTGTGTCAACCGAGCCCCCCGTTAGTGCAGTGAAGGAGAGAAGGGATGTACTAATACCCCTGCTACAGTAGTGTCCGAATGTCATTTGAACCAAATATCATTTGTATCAAATGCCAAGTTGTGCTACTCCTCTGGGTTTGGAAATGCCATTCCGCTCAAATGACATTCGAGCCAAATGAGCACCCAGAGGGAAATTTGGGGCTCTCGAATGCCCTTGCTAGCACTCTCGCACGCAGCGTTCCAAGTTAGCATAAACAAATACTACAACACCGGCGTACTTGAAACAAACAAAATATTCCTAATTGTGGGACTTTATTTGCTTCTCGGTCACTCAAATCATGGTATCAAGATGCAATAGTTCCATACTCTACCCACCAGTCTGAGCAGGTGACAAACCAGTGTGGCCAGACACCACAAAACAGCACAGGAAACCTTGATTGCGATTCAGAAATACGCAAAAACCGTATCAGAGCTTACATTATTTATAATTTGATATCATTTTAATTCCTCGGACCGCTGCTAAATTTGGTTGCTGCATTATCGTGTAAAAACAGAACTCGACACCAGCAGCGCCGCACAGCACGGCGAGCGATTTTTAAAGCTCAATCCATCGAAATCGTAGTGGAGCACGCCGGATTCTAATTGGAATTCGAAGCCGCGCATTCGAGTCTAATGACATTTGGATGCAAGTGTAGCAGGGGTATTACAGTCAAATCTGTATATAAAGAATCATGCGGGACCGCACAAAATCCTTCGTTATTTTGAAATATCGTTCTAATGAAAAACTTGCGGTTTTTTAAGCCAGTGCTTGTACTTAATGGGAAAATGACGTGCCGTGGCAGTATCTGCGGGTGCAGACAAGCAAACCCTCAAATCAATACGTTGCATTCACTTCAAAGCAGCTTTATTTGAAGAAATCAGTTATTTTCTCCTGGCGAGTGCAGTAATTCGCAAGAAGTTCGTAGCAAGACCACTCACAACAAATACCTGCCGACACACGTGAATAGCGTGAAAAACAACCGAACCACCTACCGGACACCGATTGACACCCAAAGCAACGAGAGAGAAAAGGGTCAAAGGCGGCTAGGCTGCCTAGACTACTGCACATTAAATTACAGCTTCGTGGCGGCGCAAGCAATCGGCACTGAACACGGTGATGATGATAGCTACTCCGCTTGGGGGAACAAAGACGGAAACGGCGGTTTCTGTTTCACGCAAGACTTGCGGCGCTGTTACTTTATCCGAGTTCGTGATACGGATGTACCTCGACTTTAAAGGAGAAAATAAATTACGTGTGTTATTCTGAAATATGCGCTATAGTGAAATTTGTAGTTCTGAAATATTCTTACGTTGCTAATATAGGCAATCTGGCAGGGATTTCGAAAATGTTCGTAAATGTGAAAAATTCGTTAATGTGGTGTTCGTAGTAACGAGATTTCAGTGTACACCTTCAAGCGCGCTGTACAGTTCATCCTTATACATGCTCGCTTCTGTTCATATTTATATGACCAGTTTCTGTATATTCAAATTAGTGGTTGTTCTGGGTCAAGCTGGGCTTTCAGTACGCGTTTAACGCCTCGTCAATTCCCGCGTATGATTACTTCTCTTTATACTTAATTTCATAGTTTATTTTCTAGAGCATATAGTTTGGCAAATTCTCCGAGATGAGGTGCATTGAAAAAGGGCATGTCTGTAGTGCGGGTGATGAACTCATAGTGTTGTTTTTTACTGTCTTTTATTTTGCGCAGGTTTTCCTCATCGTACAGAAGCTCGCCGAAAAGCCAGAGACGTGATTTTGTAATAAATTGCAGCCGTTTTACACTTCCTGGGTTGCCTCCTCAGAGCAAGCGTGATGCATTGCAACATCGCAATTTTTCTTAATTTAAAAAATGAGAATTTCACTGCAAATTGGTAAAGGGGGCCATGAAAGCGAAATACAACTTTGCTTTATACGAAGTCTTCGTACAGTTAACAATGATATCAATGTTATTGCCAACTTTAAAGGAGCCGTGAAGACAAAATACCAGTCGGTTTATTAGATTTATTAGAAAGACTGCTTAGTCCCGATAACAATGATACCAATATCATCGCAATCTTCGAACAAATAACGGAGATATTAAAGAAAATGTGTGAAGCAGTCGCGACCCCCTAGCCAATTTCCCGCAACTTTTCCATGACGTCGCGGAACCTTGTTTGTGCGATTGGCGGCCGCCTAACTGACCTGTCGCGACGACACATGACTGGACATCTGTAATGGGGCCTCTAGTTCCATTTCACCGCATCACTTGAACGCTAACTTGCAGTTAACGCACTGAAAATTATGTTTTATTGTCGGTCCGTATGACGTCATTCTTGCTCATAACACGTCACTGGGGCGCAAAATTTGAAAGTTTTTAAATACTTCTTGCTTTTTTTTCGTTACAAAAACATCTTTTGTGGCTCTAATGGAACTGAGTGAGATACTGAATCCTAGTTCTTTCAAATTAAACCACCTTGTATTTTCTCTTAATGGCTCCTCTTGATGGCTCCTCTTAAAACAACTTCTTTTAATTTTCAAGTAAAGTTTGTGAAACTTGTCAGTCTTGCTGCTTTTGTTTCACTGATTTCAAATATGCCATTATTTTTTCAGTTGGTCAATTAGTTCCAGGGATAATTAGAGATAATTAGCCATTTTTGGTCAAAGAATAGACCAAGCAGTGTTGGTCATAAAAATGTAGTCTTTACATTTTCCAATACTATGAACCCTGGTGAATGCAATAATCAAAGGAGTTTTTTGATGCATCCCTTGGAATTAATTTTACAGCTCATTAAACTTTGGTGTTTGAAATAAGCACTCAAAATGGTTCCTTGCCGCTGGTTCCACAGTTTTATCACCGCTGTTTTGTCTATTGTTTGACCAAAATATTTTGTAAACCAGTTGACCAACTGAAAAAATGTTGGCATATTTGAAATCAGTGGGTAGCAAGACTGACAAGTTTCACAAAGTTTACTTGAAAATTAAAAGAGGTTGTTTTAAGACCAGTATCCCCCCCTTAAACAAATAACGGAGATATATATACAAAAAAAACGTGAAGCACCAAGCAGCAGGCCGGCTGGCCGGTATGGTTCTTATGCTTGATGGCTCTTCGTCGCACAATTCACCAGCAGGTACTGCATCGTTGGCTACAGAGAGTGTTTAAACATTACAGCGCACCTTATGGGGCTACCAATCATCTTTCAGGTGGGTTTAGGCATGTACTATTTGTTTGTTTAAAATGAATCTGGCCGAGGTAAAATTTTATTACGGTTAGCCTTTAATTGATTAGGCAGAGTGCCAGAAAAACTCACAAATTTATCCCCTCCGTGAAGGTGTATGACGCACAGTGGTCCTGTGTCACACGTTACGTAGAGATGACCAAAAACTGCATTTAGGTGAAAAATGCAAGCAACTTTAATTTCTTTTGAGTGCCGCTCTAGACGCTCGCTCGCGCGTCCAGAGCGGAGGTACGGCAATAATGGTGGCGTCACGTGTCACCTCCTGTCATGGCGGCCACTCGGCGTCCCATAGAGATAATATACTGTAGGTTACCCGCCGCGGTGGCTCAGTGGCTAAGGCGTTGCGCTGCTGAGCACGAGGTCGCGGGTTCGATTCCCGGCCGCGGCGGCCGCTTTTCTGATGGAGGCGAAAAGCAAAAACGCCCGTGTGTACGAGATTTCGGCGCACGATAAAGATCCCCAGGTGGTCAAAATTAATCCGGAGCCCTCCACTACGGCGCGCCTCATCGCCTGCGTTGCGTTGGCGCGTTAAACCCCACAATCAATCAATATACTGTAGGTTTCCGTTTCGTCGAAATGGAAATGACAGGAATAAACGACGCCGTAAATGAATGTTTACGCTGCGCTCAGCCGTCTAATGTGTTTCTATGATTAGTGGGCTGGTAGGCACGCATTGCAGCGAAAAAAACGTAACACGGAAATTTCGTGTCAGTACTCCTTTAAGGAAGACCAGTGACGTTAGCCGAGTGTTCGCGCTGGCTTGATACGCTAGACAATAAAAGAAAGAAAAAAAAGGTATAACTTAAAAGATGTCATTCGATGTGCCCAAAATTTTCAGTCACATGCAAAAAAAAAATTCACCATCTTCCCGTAGGGGAACCCTGAGTAGTATGCGAAGCATCCATGGGGTCGACTCAAGTTCCCATTAGTTTTCAATTCGATCGCGGCGTTGCGGGAGGAAAGGAGCGGAGCGCGCGCGCGCGTCATTTATACCGCGGAACTACAGTGGCGCCCCCAGCGGAGTGCAGCGGCTACCGTCGCGTCTCTAGCCCTAAGCTGCTTCGCATTATCGCGCGCGGAGCCGCAGGTGTTGCCATTCGTTGCGCAATCCCGGAGAGGAGAGGAGGAATGCCTCGCATACTACTCACGGTTCCCCCACGGGAAGATGACGACGGTGGTTTAACGCGAAGCTATCTCGTGATGGAGAGCAGAAGAGCGGAGGCGCCTCACTTGCTCTCTGCATGTTTTCTTTACTCGTGGCGCAGTATCACGATTTTGGCTGCTTTCAACTACAGTGTGGGGTTCGCAAGACCATCCTGCAGCGACAGAGACCAAGATCACGGAAATCCACCCGAGAACCACTCCAGCACCGAGAATTGAAAACCGACGGCAGTGGCTCGGCAGCTAACCCTAACCAGCAGTTCGGAGCCTCGCCCGGCCGCCGCACGGCTGAAGGGCCAGCGCCAGCTGCATAACTCTCCGACGCCACTTCGGTGATATGCCCGGCGCTAGCAGACCCAGACCTCCGACCACCACAGGAATGGAAGTAGTAGAAGTTGAAAGTGAGGATATTTCACCGGAAGATTTTCAAAACGACGCAGGCTGGCTGTCATGCCACAAGCAACGCAGGCAGAGCACGCGTACTCTGCGCTAAGCTCAACGGCCAGGAGGTCGGGCACAGGGTGTTTCGGAGCAGCAACAAGAACGCCAGTAGCGGCAACTCACCACGCTCGCGTCTTCCGGCGCGCTACAGGCAACCGCGGTTACCGAAAGAGGACATCAAAATAGTTCTCCGACCGCGTGACGGGCTTGACGTTCGCAAGCACAGAAAGAGGACATCAAAATAGTTCTCCGACCGCGTGACGGGCTTGACGTTCGCAAGCACAGCGACGCGCAGATACGCGACGCCATAAACAGCGCTACGGCACTACAGCCCAGTGATGTAGAAATGGACATTGTAAGGACGAACCCGACTCAGAACATCGTAATTATCAGCACACCCAAGATTGGGAATGCCGAAAAATACAACACGCTGAGGGAGATACGCATATCCGACAAGACCTATGAAATTAGGGCCTAGGCCACTGCTCCTGAAGACACTACCAAGGGCGTCATCCATAATATCCCTGATTACGACTCCGATGAAGACATCAACAAAAGTCTGAAATATAGCAAGGACCCTACCATACGAACAGCACGCAGAATGGGCAAGACCAACTCTGCTATCACTATCTTCGAGGGAAGCCAAGTTCCGCACTTCGTGTACTACAGAGGAGCAGAATATCGGTGCTTTCTGCACAAAAAGAAACAAGAAATCTGCAATGCCTGCGGGGGTGTATATAGGACACCGGAAAGATGTATGCCCGCAGCCGGAGAACAAAACCTGAAAGACCTGCGGCGCATCCAACCCGGACAGTGCACATGGATGCATACCTCAATGTGCAATATGTGGCAAGGACCACGTAACCGGTGACAAACGTTGCCGCCAAAGGTACAAGACCCCCTACCTGTTCATTCAGAGAAAACTGGAAAAAATCAAGCAACAACGCCTACACTACCAACATGCAGGATCAGAAGCCTCGGGCAGTGACAGTCGAGAGGAAACGCAGCGAACGAGAACTACGGCCCACCTTTCACGGAAAGATCTACTTGACAAAGCGCACAACCAGGAGAGAGGCCGATCAAAGTCCTTCCCAAGGCTACCACGACAGACACAGGGGGCACAGAACAGCAGAAGGAGATCCCGCTCAGCATCCAGGAATGTCTCCGGCTCAACGCGGGGGCGCTCAAAATCCCAGGCCAGGGCGGTTAGCAGAGATCATCACCTGAAAGAAGACCAGCGCAACGACAATAAGGTTAGCTGGGCAGCAGCGGTTTTCCAAGACCAACACCAAACACACAGCGCACCACATCCAAATGCACAGCTTGAGCAGGAACTACAAAAAAAAGTACAAAGGATCCATGAACTCTTAGAGACAACGGTTCGCGAAAACGTTGCACTTAAACAAGAAATAGCCGCACTGAAGGCAGAGATTAATACAGGCCAGGTAGCGGTAAATCAAGTACCCACAATTGAAAATGAGCCAATAGAAGTGGACGGGGCAGAAATCAATTCTGATGCAGATTCTCCTCCGCCCAAGCGGAAAGCGTCAGAAATCCTCAACAGACCAAGAATAAAGAAGAAATCAGAAGGCAACTAAGCGTTAACCTCGATAAATGCTTTGACTCCATCACCGAGAAGATAGAACCGAAAATTTCCGAAGAAGCGAAGACAGGCAGTACAGGTCCCATGTCCAAATCTCGAAACCAGTATGCAATCTGGAAGTGGAACTGCAGAGGGTACCAACGGAAAAGACATAACCTACAGATATACATTAACCATTTGGAAACAGCAAAAAAACCTGACGTCATTGCACTACAAGAAACGGGTGTAATTGCAAAGCTCTCGGGGTATATTACATACGTCCAGCCAGAAATTACCGGCAAACCTCCGATAGCAACGTTAGTTAGACGAAATATTCCAGTCATCCAGCACAACACCGAAATTATTGAGACGGCAGATCACACCCTTCTAGAAATGATCGGACGTCAGAACCAAAAAAATTAAATACAGTATATTCGTATTAAATGTATACAGCAATCCAAGACAGCAGCACAAGTTCACCAAGCTCGTCAAAGCCACCCTCAACATCTCTAAGAATAACCCCCTACTAATTATTGGCGACTGCAATGCCCCGCACGCCACTTGGGGTTACGATAAGGAAACTCGTAAAGGTATAAATCTTTGGGAAAACATTCATCAATTAGACCTCACACTCGTCACCGACTTTACCTACCCTACCCGAATTGGAACTAGCGTGTCCAGAGATACTACGCCGGACCTATCGCTGACCAAAAACGTCAAAAACACTCAATGGCTCAACCTACAAGAAGGCTTAGGCAGTGATCATTGCATAGTCGCAACTAAAATAACAACCACCTCAAGTGACGTAAAATCAAGAATGACTAGGATCACCGAGTGGGACAAGTTTCGACATATTCGCAACAATGGAAGGGAGACCTTCAATGAAATCACAGACATCGATAGCTGGGTGCGCCAAATAATTGACGACGTCAACACCGCCATAGAGGAGATTCCCAGGGGAGAGGAAGAACCAAAAGATGTGGATGCGAAACTCGCTCACATGTGGCTGGCAAATTTAAGAAACAGTTGCAACAGAGGCTCCAAGCGCACGAACACCTCCGCAATCTGCGGAGGAGAATAGCCAAGCTTAATATGCAGATACAAGATTACACCCGACGATTGGCCAATCAGTCTTGGAACTCACTGTGCGAAGCAATGGATCGACACATTGATAATAAGAAAACGTGGCACCTCCTTCGTTATCTTGACGATCCAGAGAATAATAGAACAACCCAAAAGTACAATCTTGCAAAACTCATACATACACACCCCGGAACAGAGCAACAACTTATCCAGGAACTATGTCATAAATACCTAAAGGCAGAACTACCCACCCCCCAGGCACCGTATGCCGGGATGGATAACCAGGCGTTGGACGCCCCTATAACGCTAGCAGAGGTTAATTACGCAATACAAACCCTACGAGTTAACTCTCCACCTGGACCGAATGAAATAAATAAAATGCGACAAATAAAATCGTCCGAAATTTAGACGACACCTCAGTGGAGGTGCTGACAAAATACTTCAACAAATGCTGGGAAAGTGGCAACATACCAAGGCAGTGGAAGGTAGCCGCAATAAAACTGATCCCAAAACCAGGAAAGAAACTAAATCTGAAAAATCTGAGACCGATATCCCTCACTTCATGCCTAGGAAAGCTTCTGGAACACGTCGTACTCTAAAGACTCAATCGATACATGGAAGAAAAAGATCTGTACCCCTTCACCATGGTGGGTTTCAGAGAAAAGCTCTCCACTCAAGACACCATGCTTAGATTGAAGAAGCAGATTCTCGAGGGACATGGCGGTTCCCCTCTGGACACCAGAGTCATACTTGGGTTAGATCTAGCCAAAGCATTTGATTCCGTGAGGCACGAAGCTATTCTCCAGAGTCTCCAAAAGATAGGGGTAGGAACGTGAACCTATCACTATATCCGCAACTTTCTAAGTGACAGGACAGCCACACTCAGCCTTGGTTGCATCCAAAGCGAAAATATCAACCTCGGCAGCAGAGGAACGCCGCAAGGCTCAGTGTTATCTTCCTACCTTTTTAATATGGCTCTACTGGATCTGCCCAAGAAACTAGAGGGGATAAAGGACCTGAAATTCAGTTTTTATGCTGATGATATCACGCTCTGGACAAATAAAGGCAGTGACGGAGAAATACAAGAACGACTACAACTCGCCGTAGATACGATAAACGCATTCATCTCTCCTAAGGGTCTGACCTGCTCCACGGAGAAGTCAGCACTACTTATCCTCCGCCCTGCACACCGTACGCGACGGTCAATGCCCACTGATGATCCCCAGATTGAGCTGCATCACGCGAGAAGAACCATACCTACTGTAAACTCAATTCGAATCCTGGGTTTAAATATCCACGCCACAGGAAGTAACACGGCAATCATAAAGGCATTGAACAAGTAAACTACACAGACCATCCGCCTTATCTCTCGCATAACCAACCGAAAAGGGGGGATGAAAGAAGAAAGTATCATAAAACTCGTCCAGGCTTTCATCATCAGCCGGATAATCTACGTCACCGCTTACCTTAATCTCAAGAAGGGGGGAAAAGAAAAAAATCAACAATATGATTAAAAGGGCATATAAACGAGCTATTGGACTGCCAATGTCAACCCCAAACGACAGGTTTGATGCCTTGGGCCTTCACAACCCAATCGACGAGCTCATAGAGGCGCAGCAAATCTCACAATTTGAAAGGCTCTCCAAAACTCCTACGGGGCGACAAATTCTAAGAGAACTTTGCATTCCCTATGGATCGACACAAGCCGAAGAAGTTGACATACCCGCCACGCTACGAGAGCTTATACGCACAACTCCACTACCCTTAAACATGGATCCGACATATAATAAGGTCAGGAGAACGGCAGGAGCACAAGCTCTCACAAAACAATACGGCAACAACCCAGAAACAGTATTTGTAGACGCAGCGGACTATCCCGACAACAACGCCATGGCTGTGGTGGTAGTGGACCACAAAGGACAAACTCTCTCCTCGGCGACAGTTCTCACAAAAAATACTACATCTTCAGAACAAGCAGCCATACGTAGCTACAGCAAAGGGCGGATATCCCAAGTCGCCGCAAGAATGTTTCAACAGCTGCGAGCACCAAAATACCGGTCAACGAAACTTACCTGGACTCCTGCACACGAAGGGTTACAGGGCAACGAACAGGCCCACACAGCTGCTTGCGAGATCGTCCCCCGAGCAGCCCGCAGTGGCAACAGAGCACTCAGAGAAATTCGACAGCGTCAACTCGTACAAAGACAACAAATTACTACAGACACAGCAGGTGCGAATTTCCAGCCGCCCACCGCACACTCAACGCTGCGCAGGCCAAAGCATGGAGGCAACTTCAAACCAATACCTACCCGAACCCGCTGGCCTATAGTCACTTCCATCCAGAGATCCTCTCGGATAAGTGCAAACACTGCGGCCACCGCGCAGACCTCACGCACATTATGTGACAATGCCAAAGAAAACCACGGAGCAAGACCCCTCTACCCCCCATAGATATCAAACACCTAGAGCACTGGGAAACAAACCCTGCTGCGCCGCTCTGATCCTCTAACCTACGCCTTGTCCAGATGGCCGAAGAAGCCGCCAGGGACCAAGATCTTCTGGCTGACTAACGCGGCAAAGAGAGTCCAAGCTCTCTACTTCTGGGAAAATAAAGTTCTTTCTCTCTCTCCCTCTCTCGTGATGAATTCTTTGGTTGGCCAATCCCTAGGGGCATCTTGCCGCAATCATCATCAGCGGTGCCTGGTCAGGCATGCGTTGTGGGGGTGTGGACGGCGCACAACGGCGCCCACACAACAGCGGAGGGAACAGGCTCGACCATAAGCTGCTTCGCATCTAAAAGTTTTTCAGAAAACTGTCCAGTTGTCTGTTCCGAAGAAACTCCAATAGCCTGACTGGGACCCGACCAAAGATTCAAAACAGCCATCAACTCAAATCCGCACCCAGCGGCCTGCACAAAGATACTACGAGTTTCTGTCTGTGCGCGATGAATTTTGGGCACACGCATACAACATGATGAATGTCTTGTCGTGAGTCACATGTGGAGCATTTGCAATATTACAGAGTTACCATAAAGCTGTCACAGTCCATTGCAAAGTCCGCTAAATTAGTATTTTACCCTACACGGGTAAACTCCTTTCCTCATTTGCGCAAAAGAAACCCTTGGCCATGAAGTGATATCGTTCTTGCAGTGGTCAAAAGCGTATATTAATTTCGGACAGGGTAATAATTACAACTACGACATTTTTTGGATGAAGTATAAACGATTTTGAATCTCATTTGAACGATCAGTACTATACAATGAAATTTTACACTGCCGTAATTTTTCTAATGACAAGGCGTAAATTACATTTGGGTATTTCCCCTGGTCCTCACACAACACAAATTCATGCAATGTAATCCAGTATTTAGGGCTCGAAAACTAAGAAATTTTTGGCGGAATCTCATGTGACGCAATTTACATTCCACGACTGAAATTTTAGCCGGCCGCAGCATTTTCTTACAGAGGCCGACAGCACTGTGCTTGAAAATGTGAAGTGCGTAGGTTAAAAGCAATCGAAAATGGCTTAGGGGCGAGGGACTTTCATTAACCCTTTCGGCCCTGGTGTCCTATATTTAGGAGATTAACCAAAAGTCTGCTAGCAATTTGAGAACAAAACGAAAACAGATAGTTTTCTGGGAAATAGTTCTTTAAGGATGCCCCTACCGAATGATATAACGATTGTTCGTTTTTTGCTATAGCTGAACACATGAAAGAGGAAAGCATTGCAGTGAAGACCAAATTGACGTCAGGGTGACTCCAAGGACAGAAGTCATAGTTAGATTACATGGCTGTCAATCGAAAAATATTTGCACTACCAGCTTCAATTTTTGTATGGGAGTTAAGTTCTTTCCAAAATTTAGGAAAACAAGCAAAAATATTTTTTCTACTCGACTTTAAAATTTTAATTGCCTAATGACCTAATTAGTTGTCATGCCCGTAGATTCGTAATTACATGCATCACAAGCTCAATTTTTTGTTTGTAAACTAATAGGATACAAATATTAAAGAAAACACATAGAAAAAATATTTTCAGTAGAAAGAAAAAAATCAGGGCTGAAAGGGTTAAATGCACGGGCGGTGTCAGAAGGTCACGCCTCACCGCCCAGCCCCAACGCAAAACAAGGCCCGTTGCATCCAAGCCAGGCATTCTTCCCGCGCTTGCAGCGGTGGGTCTCGCACGCCAGCACTCGCCATATCGTCATCAACATCACCAGCTGCGCCGGCGCGTTCGCGTGCGTTCGGCCAGTACCGTTTGGAGTTCGCCTCGTTGCCCCTGGAAAAGTACATAGACAGTTATTTGGTGAGTAACTCGCGTCTATTTGTTGCTCGCACTTCGCGCGACAGCGTGCACGCGTTGAACAGTTGCGTGCCATTCCTTGCTGCAGGGGGAACCAGCGTCGCCGGGCTCAGGCTTAGAGACACCGAGACTGCGCGTTCTCGCACATCACTACTTGTACGCCTCGAAGGCCCGTTCGTAGCTGAAGCAACGCTGCCTGTGTCATTCGCCGCTTTCTTCCGAGCAGCGCCAATATGCTGAAGCTGTTCGCCCTCAAGCGAGAGCAGCACAAGAGCCGCCAGGCGGCCAACAACGCGATGGCGGCGTCGCGCGTCTCTAGCGCCCGGCTGCGAATCGCCAAGGACATCGGGGACCTGAACCTCAGCGACGGCTGCGAGATCCAGTTCCCGGACCCGGACGACCTGCTGGCGTTCAAGGTGGTCATCTGTCCGGACGAGGGCTTCTACAAGGGCGGACGCTTCGAGTTCAGCTTCCGCGTGGGCCCGGACTACCCGCACGAGCCTCCCCGGGTGAGATGCGACACGGCCGTGTACCACCCCAACATCGACCTCGAGGGCAACGTGTGCCTCAATATCCTACGCCACGAGTGGAGCCCCGTGCTCAGCGTGGGCTCGCTCGTGTGCGGCCTGCTGCACCTCTTCCTCGAGCCGAACCCGGAGGACCCGCTCAACAGGGAGGCGGCCGACATGCTGGCCGCGGACAGCCAGCTCTTCGCAAGCACCGTCAATATGGCCATGCTCGGGGGAACGATCGCCGGCAAGAAGTTCCAGAGGTGCCTGCTCGAGGGCGACGAGCGGCGTCTCTTTCGGTGAAGAACAAAATAAAGTAGACCTTTTCTGGCCAGATGAATTCGCTTTCGGGCGCCAGCGGGGAGGCTGGGAGACGCCAGTTGAGCGCTTTCTTTGCTGTGCTCGTGCCCATCCTAGCCGAAAACCATTTCAAGTCCAATAAGACCCGTCCAATACACCATTGGGTCGATAGAAATCAACTGCACTTCCAAATGGTTCAGTGGTGTTTTGGATGAGTTCATTTGGACTTCCAATGGTTTTTTCGGTTGGGATTGGATTGGATTGGAAAAACGTTCATTTGACCTGCAGTAAAGCGGGCGCGCTTTAGACGCGGCCTACGTCATCGTCTTGGCGTGCCTGCAAGTGTCTCGACTCGCCTTTTCAGTCTCGCCGAGTCCTTGCCTGGCTGACGCCTCGAGGACCCGCTGGATGGCCTTGAGCTGTGTTTATTGGTCTGCGGTCCGCGCCGCCCATTCGAGCGACGGCGGGAACATTCGTCTTCATGATTCATCTGGAGGCTTCTTGCAATCTATTGCGTTTCATACTAGAATGACATCTGTCCATTGCCGTTAGCGACGTTCCTCGCCTACGAGGCTTAGCTAGCCATGTGGCTTCTTTTTTGTCTCGAAGACAAACTCAACAAAAACGTAACATTTTTTTCTTGTTCATCGTGCAAGAATCTTTTACATAATCACTGAAAAATTAAATTAATCTTTTTGGAGGTTCAATTTTATAACAAAAACTTGATGAACCTTCCACAGTAATATTGCTGCTTTTTTGCAGCCAGAGCCAACTTTTCAGCATGTTCATGAACCATACCAAGGACAAGTGGAACGTGCTAGCGCCACTAGAACGTGCCTGCCCGGTACGTGACGGAACGGTCGCTGAAGCGCGGTTCCCCTAGGCAGTGGCGCCAGATTTCTCTCTAGTATATACTAGTATGAAACTCTATGTTGCAATCCCACAGTATCTGTTCCATGGTGGCTCTTTCATCGCGGCGCACCTTGCATTTGTCGTCTGGGTACGTGTCCGGGCACATATTGTGTAGCAGTGCTGGGTTCGGTAGCGTTCTGGTTGGTAGTTGTCTGAACAGGACAGCCTGTCTCCTGTTCAGGCTCTTGTGTGGTTGTGGTAGTTCTCTTCTTGCCAGTCTGTACATTCATTTTGGTGATTTCATCGTATCCTGTCATTGTTTTTGTTGATGTACCACAGCACCGGGCATTGCTCTCGGGCGCGGTCCGTTAACTCTCGCGTCCGAGCGAGCATTTGCGGTTTCGTTGTGGTTTGTTTTGCTCCGATACTTTTCCGGTGTGTGCCGGTATCCACTTGATTCTGACGTTTCGTTTTTTAGATGCGAAGCAGCTTATGGTCGCGCCTGTTCCCTCCGCCGTTGTGCGGCGTCCACACCCCCACTGCGCATGCGCATCCTCCTCCCCCTCCTCTCCTCTTCTTGTCTCCTCTCCTCTCCGGCATTCCTCCTCTCCTCTCTGGGATTGCGCAACGAATGGCAACACTTGCGGCTCCGCGCGATAATGTGAAGCAGCTTAGGGTTAGAGGCGCGACGGTAGCCGCTGCATACTCCGCTGGGGGCGCCACCGTTGCTTCGCATACTATTCAGGGTTCCCCTACGGGAAGATAGTGTTTTTTTTTTCGTCTTTAGGATGTTGACGGCCTTAGGGCTGATCCTTGCTTTGGCATAGTTCTTGACTGCTTGTCTTGAATCACTGATGATTGTCATCCAGTCTTGATCAACAAGGGCCAAGGCAATGACTATTTCTTCGGCTTCTTCAGCCATGTTACAGTTCACGCTGGCTGCTGTTCTTGTCTTCCCTTCATTGTCCGTCGCTGCTATTGCATAGCTGTCTCTGTTGGCGTACTTCGCCGCGTGCACGTATCTGACATGTTTATCCGTTGCGTTCGTGTCCACCCTGGCTTTCACTCTAGCTTGCCCTCTGCACGCGTAATGTTCTGAATGCATGTTGCGGGGTGGAGGGTCCACCCTGATGCATCTTCTGGCTTCGTCCGGTATTGAGAATTTGGGGCCTTGCTGACTGTGATACGTGATGTTTAGATTGCCCAGTATTTTTTCTTCCGGCCTTTGTTGTAGTGAGTCTCTCCAGTTGGGCTGCACGCTGCGCTTCCGTTATTTCGTCTAACGTGTTGTGCATGCCCAGCCGGAGTAGTCTCTTCGTGCTCGTGTTTTCCGGTGGTCCTAGGGCCGTCTCATACGCTTTTCTGATGAGCACACTGAGCTTGTTATTTTCGCTTTGGTTCCATCTTTGGTACGCCGCCACGTACGTGGTACGGCATATCACAAAGGAGTGGACTAGCCTTGTGAGATTGTCTTCTCTCACGCCGCCTCTCCTGTTCGTGATCCTTTTGAGCATTCTTAGTGCGCTAGCTGCCTTGCCTGTTATTCGTGTGATGGTGCCGCCGTTGTTTTTCTGTGCTTCGATAAGCATACCTAGGAATCGGATCTTGTTGACTGTTGGGATTTCGTTGCCGTCGCCGGTTCTGATCCTGGTTTTTAGCTTTTTCTGGTCTTGGTTCGGTGCGCTTTCGTTGGCTGGTAGATCAGCAGCTCTGATTTGCCCGGAGAGCATCTCAGGGCAGACCCTTCCAAGTTTTCTTCTATCGCCTCTAGCGCCCTTTACAGTGTGGCCTCAATGTGCGCGTCGCTTCCTCCGTTCACATAGAGCGTAATGTCGTCCGCGTAGATTGTGTGGGACAGGTCTTTCATCTGGATTAATCTTTTTGCCACTCGTACCATCACTAGCTTAAAAAGTATGGGCGAATATGACTGCCCCTTGGGGGGTGCCCTGGCTGCCCAGCTCCTTTTCGTCTGCCTGTAATTCTCCTACCCTGAGCTCCGCTGTTCGGCCCGTCAGGGAGTCCTTGATGTATTGGTAGGATCGTTCGCCCATGTTGAGCTCCGACACTTGCCTTAGGACCGCCGCATGTGTGACCTTGTAAAAGGCGCTTTGCAGATCTAGTCCCAGTATGGCCTTGTTGTCTCTTGTCTTGTAGTCAATGATTTGATGTCTGACTTGGACCATCGTGCCTTGTGTGCTGAGGTGCTGTCGGAAGCCGATGATTGTTTCTGGATACAGCTCTCTCCCTCCTGGTACTCTTGCCACCGATTGTGTAGAACGTGCTCCAAGGCTTTGCCCACGCACGATGTTAGTGCGATTGCGCGGAGGTTGTCCGTGCTCGGTGGCTTCCCTGGCTTGGGGATGAGGATGGTCCTGGATTTTTTCCACTGTTTTGGAAGCTTGCCGCTTGTCCAGCATTTGTTGCAATATCCTGTCAGGTTCTCGATGGATTTGTCGTCGAAGTTCCTGAGGGTCTTGTTGGTGATGTGATTTGGCCCGGGCGCCGACCTGGTGTTCAGGTAGTGCAGCGCCGTCCATACCTCCTCGACTTCAATGTCCCTATCGAGGCGTTCGTTGGATCCGGCTCGGTACGGGCCGTGCTCCACCGTGGGCGTCGTCGGCACGTACTTGTCTCTCAACTTGTGCGTGACGGTTTCGGGTCCATTCTCGGCGACTTCACGGTGCAAGAGCTCGGCCAGTCTGTCTCGTTGATGTGACTTAGTCTTGGTTTCATCCATGAGGTGTTTGAGGATATTCCACGCTTTACTGTTGTGTAGCTGGCCGTCGACCGCGCCGTACATCTCGTTGCATTTTTGGTTGCTCAGGACTGCAGTGGTTTTCGATGTCTTTGTTGAGCTCGGCCACTATGTTTCGCAGTCTTCTATGAAGTCGTTGCTTTTTCCGCCTGTCTTGGGTGGCTTTTTTCGCCTCGATCAGGTGTGCCAGACTGCTATCCATGGCTTCCGTTTCCACGTCCGTTTCGATCTCTTTTGTTGCTTCTCGCGCGTTGCGTGCGATTTTATCGGTCCATTCGTCGATGTCTATTTCTTCGACGTCCACTTATTCTCGGTCCCTGATCTTCCTGAACTCCGACCAGTCGATGCACGTGCATTTTTTACGCTGCTCTTCTGGTCGGCCGGGACTGGCACCGTGATTTCCACTACAGTTAAACCTGGATGTAACGAACTTCTATGTAACGAATTCCTGGAGTGAACGAAGTTTTTCAATTCCTCATTGCCAGCCCCATTAGACTGTGTGTTTGCGACGTCTATTTCATTTCATTTCATTTATTGCATAAGGGGGGGGGGGGCGGCGTACAAGGTATAGTAAACAACGCAACAAAACTCAAATGGTACCAAGGGTAAACATTAAGACAACAATAAAAATACAGAGGGTAAAATGCAAAGCATACAGGAAAAATTACTAAGTGCAAGTAAACGTAAAGGTACAAGGGTAAACATTCAGAGAACGATGAAACAGTACTTCAAAACTATTGTAAAAACTGACAAAAGAAGAGTAAATTCAGTTAGATTGTGACATGTGAATTTTTAGTTTATTGCGGAAGGTTTGGCGGTTAATGCATGTTAACGAAGGCGGTTAACGAAGGCGTAGCGGCGGTTAACCTTGACGTAACGAATTCGCTACGCTGATGAGATATTGTTTTTTGCACTTTTCTGAAAAATCGGCTGGAGAAATGCACTAGGTTAACTAACTTCGCTCGCATCGCAAACTACCGTGCGTTTCCAGTGTGAGTGCGGTGTCGGTTCGGAGCTACGCCTGCGTCTCGGCGTGTAGTCGCGCGTCTCCACTGCTATCTGCGGTGTCACTTCGTCGGTGCACGTGCAAAAAGTCACGTGCAAAAAGTTTTTCACAAAACTCAGTCCAGTTATGTGCTTCGAAGAAACTCCAAGAGAGCTTTGGTTGCACGTGTATAGCTTCACTGGGACCCGACCAAGGAGCCAAAACAGACCTCAGCTCAAGTCCCGCACCGCGGCCTGCAGAATGATAATATTAGTTTCTGTCTGTTTACGATGTATTTTGGACACACACATATAACATGATGAATGTCTTCTCGTGAGTCACATGAGGAGCACTTGCAATATTGCAGAGTAACCATAAAACTGTCACACGCCATTGCAAAGTCTGCTAAATTAGTATTTTACCCTGCACTGGTAAACACCTTTCCAAGTTTGCGCAAAAAAAAACCGTTGCTCAGGAAGTACTGTCGTTCTTGCTGTGGTCAAAACCATGCATTACGTTCGTACAGCGAAATAGTTAAAACTAAAACATTTGTTAGATTAATAACAAAAGATTTTGTACCTCATTTGCACGAAGCAGTGCTTTGCAAAATAAAATTTTACACTGCCGTAAGTTTTTCAGTGACAAGGCGTAAATTACATCTGGGCGTAGTTGTCCCTCTGGTCGTCATACAACACAAATTCATGCAATGTAATCCAGTATTTTGTGCACGAATCATGAGAAATTTCGACGAAGTGGCGTGACGCAGCACACCACACTTAAATGTTTGACGGCCGTAGCATTATTGTACACAGACCAACAGCAATGTATATGAAAATGTGAAGTGCTTAGGTTATAACAATCTAACATGACATATTAGGGGCGTGGGACTTCTCTGAAATGCACGGAAGGTGCCAGGAAATCACGTCTCACCGTCTGGGGTCAACGAATATGCAACAAACGGCCCCATTGCATTCGATTCAGGTATTCCTAAAGAGCCTTCGAACGGGTACTCGCCGTATCGTCATCAACATCACCCACTACGCCAGCGCTTCCGCGTGCGTTTGCCGAACAGTTCGCAAGTCGCTGCGTGGCGCCTGGAAGTGTATTGAAGACATTAATTTGGTGAGTAGCTCGCGCCTGTATTTGTTGGTCTCACTTCGCGCGACATCGTGCATGCGTTGAACAGTTGCTTGCCATTCGTTGCTGCAGTGGGAACGGCGTTGCCGGGCTCGGTCTTGGACAGAGCCACCTAGACACTGACACTGCTCGTTCCTGCACATAACTACGTGTACGCCTCGAAGGCCCGTTCGTAGCTGAAGCAACGCTGCCTGCAGGATTCGCCGCTTTCTTCCGAGCAGCGCCAATATGCTGAAGCTGTTCGCCCTCAAGCGAGAGCAGCACAAGAGCCGCGAGGCGGCCAGCAATGCGGTGGCGGCGTCGCGCGTCTCTAGCGCCCGGCTGCGAATCGCCAAGGACATTAGCGACCTGAGCCTCGGCGACGGCTGCGAGATACAGTTCCCGGACCCGGACGACCTGCTCGCGTTCAAGGTGGTCATCTGTCCGGACGAGGGCTTCTACAAGGGCGGACGCTTCGAGTTCAGCTTCCGCGTGGGCCCCGACTACCCGCACGAGCCTCCTCGGGTGAGATGCGACACGGCCGTGTACCACCCCAACATCGACCTCGAAGGCAACGTGTGCCTGAATATCCTGCGCCACGAATGGAGCCCCGTGCTCAGCGTGGGCTCGCTCGTGTGCAGCCTGCTGCACCTCTTCGTGGAGCCGAATCCGGAGGACCCGCTCAACAGGGAGGCGGCCGACATGCTGGCCGCGGACAGCCAGCTCTTCGCCAGCACGGTCAAGCTGGCCATGGTTGGGGGAACGGTCGGCGACAAGCTGTTCCAGAGGTGCCTGCCCGAGGGCCGCGAGCGCTGTCTCCTTCCGTGAGGAACAAAATAAAGTAGAAGCTCCTAGCGAGATGAATTCGCTTTCGGACGCGAGCGGGGAGAGTGCGGGACGCGAGTTGACTGTCTCCTTTGCTGTGTCCATCCCAGCCGAAAAAAAAAAAAACCATTGCAAGTTCACTTGGACCCGTGCAAAATACCTTTGGGCCGACTGGAACCAACTGCACTACCTATTTATTGGTGCTTTGGGCGAGTCCAATTGGACTTCGAATGGTTTTTAACAGCAGCACTGTTTCAGCTTGAGCTTTGTCCGTTGGCGTTACAAAAAAAAATGTGTGGTCTGTGAAAGCCTGCAGACGAAACAATTCGGGTTTGTCGAAAAGGATGACTCCTCGCCTCCCTCGTGCCCATCATCATCATCATACCCATGTTCCACTAAAGCACTCATCAGAACGGGTCTTGGCGGCTCGTCCCTTTGTCCACATTTTTGGTGCAAGAAACCGGCGACCAAGGGAACTCCAGAGGTGAGCCTCACCGAGCAGATTTTGGCTCATTTTCGACCACCTTCTCAACTCTGGGGAGCAAGAATAAAGTTGTCGTTTTCACGAACCCGTCAATAATGCTGGGGGCCGCCTTAGGAAGAAGAAACAAGCCGGACCCCACCGTTGCGCACCTTTGCCGAGGTGTCATGAGGCGGAATTCCCATCGATGAAGGGCGTCATTACATGGTTTAAAGCCGAACCAGTGGTAGAAGAGCTTGAACGCAACCACTTGTGCCGCTTCTCAGCAGCTATAAACTGATTTTGAAGGACCCTATTGAGCGTTTGGATTGGACTCTACCTGTTACACTTATATATTTGGGCATGCAAAGTTGGATTTGGGGTATGCAAAAAGGGATATATATTTAATTTCATTTAAGCTTTTCTTTCTACTTCAGGTAGATTGAATTGCTGAAGGGTACTAATTATTGGGCAATTAGAGTTTTACTCATAGCGAGTTTTCATTTTATGGCCTCTGTCTTTCCAGAGATAAATTAGTATTTTGCGGGCCTCAGAAAATAGAATAAGGTATTTAGCCATGGCCAATCCCCGCTTGTGGGTACGTGTCAAAATCTTTGAAGGCATCATCATCATCATCATCATCATCATGATCTTGGACGACGCACATGAGATGCGCTTTCGCGGTCGGGTAACTCCCGGTACGATGACGTCGACTTCTGCCCCGTGAGTCTCATCGCGAGCCATATCGAAGTCCGTGACGAAGTCCGAAGTCGCTCCACTTGACTTAAAGATATGATGGGACAGGTTGTTGACTTTCTCTGCACCAAGAAGCCACAAAAATACGTGAGTTGACCGATCTTTTAAAGACTGACGGAACAAAATGATCGCTTGTGCCAGATCAACGGAGAAGTTGAAAACACGTTGGACATTGACAACCTGGAAGCAGAGATGTTTGACGCGTTTGATTTTGAAGGGAGGGTGATACCGGCAAAAGTTAAACTAGAAATGAAAGTAACCGGGGCCAGAACTCACCGGTAAGCTCTCATATCCACCAAAACCCGAGTTAGGTGAAAGATGAGAAATAATCTGGTAACACAAAAACACGAAAGCCAGTGCAGACGGGAATTGAATTATGAAGGCATACTACCTATAAAAGACAACAGTCTTGATTTATATGTCGCAGATACCCCATGCGATCCGATGGACAAATACTGCCCGAAAGAAATTGGACTGATTCTGAGTACAGTGAGACCGACACAACCAGAAACCACAGTTGACGATTTCGACATCCGTGAACTTACATCGGAAAGAATAATGTGTTGACATGCCTTGTTGAAACGAGATTTCTTACCGACAACGAGAACTGGCATGAAGCCATGCGGGCCATTCGAAGAGCGAGAGGACAAAACCGCCATGTCTTCGTTTCGTCCATGCATATTTCGGTTGCCTGGGGCAGTCATCATCATCATCAGCGCATCTACGCCCACTGTAGAGTGTACTAGAAGTTTTAGAGTGGCCCGACCGGCCGCCCGGGGAGGTGCTCGTTTCGCGCAGAAAATAGCGGCGGCGCTGTAGTCAACGGCCATTGAAAGCGAAATCGGCGGCCTACCGCGCGGCCGGCCGGGCCAGGAAACGCTGTACGCGCGGAGCGTTGGAAATTTGTTTTGCGGGTCGTCCAATTGCTGAAATGTACTGTAGGTACAGTGGACTGTGGGTACCGAAATGAAAAATAAACGCTGCAGCTCATTTTGCGTTAGTTTTGCCTTTCCCGCTCGACAACAATGAAAATTACGGATTTTCCTTCGGTGCAGCATTCGTAAAGGATTGGAAATAAAGTAATTGCAGCGACATTTTCGCTATTCCAATTTCCCATGAAAAAGTCTTTTGCGTTGAATTGCCTAATATGAACCAGTTCATGATTGCTTTATGATTGTGTCCTTATTGTGCTGCTTGAGGGACATGACATGAAAAAATATGAGGACTGGGATGATAGCTTCTCAGAAGAATTTCTTAGTTATTGTCTTGCCATTTACGCTCGGACTGCAGTTATGTTGTTTAATATCATAAGTTGCGTTTGTTTTTTATTGCGTCAGTTGTTATTATAGCAGTATTTAAGCAGTGGCCCGCTTGGTATAATTACGGGTCACCGTGGTGGCCGAACAGAAAATGACACGCGCAAGCGAGATATCTTTTTAATTAAAAAGGGGTTAGCCCAGTGGTTGGCTCAGTTGTCCCAATGACCGTCTTTCATAGAACTATTCTCGCAAAGTTTTATTAATCGCACCACCTTTCACCTGATTCGATCAAGAAAGGAGTTGAATCAAATTAACACAAATTTATTTCACAAGTATGCTGAGGGTACAATTACATGCACATAAAACAAATGCAAAACATAGATCAGAAAATATATTGACCCCGACAAAAATGAAATATAACACGTCTGCTACAGAGGTAAAGTTTCAAGAACGCTAACATGGAAGTTCAAATAAACGGAACTTGAACAAAATACCCATTTTATTTTATTTTTCGATAGCCCAGCAAATGAAATGTAACGCGGGAAATCATGCACAAAGTCTACACATGTAAACGTTTAGGAATAACGCTAACATGGAGATTTAAATTGACATTTTTGGCCAACGCATTTTCATAACTCGCCCTCGATCATTAGCGACGGGTAAATTTAAGGTGTTGCTCCCACCTTCGCATGTAATCACGGAACTTGTTTAAACATTTTATGTAGAAATGAATCCGTGTCACAATGTATACAGAACCAAACCAAATGTGCTGTCAAGGTCTCACGTGCTGGTCGCAACCAACGCCGTTAAGGTGTTTGTTGTGAATAAGGGCTGCAGCACATCCATAACGCTGTCATGGTGGAGCCCCTTGTTGCTGAAGCGACTGGTAAAAACGTCCTAGAGATCGCTAATAAACTTTAAAAAATGCGCAGAAGGATTCAAAAGTACCCCCCAATTACAAGAGGTAGTAAACACAGCGGCATCGTCCCCTGGCATGCAGGATTGGCCCTGCAGACTTGGCACTTCTTTTTCAGTGCACACTTCCTTACCAAGTGCCTGCATGAGACATAGCAGGTTAATAAAATAAGAAAGCCCACTAACAACAGTACAAGCATCAACGGTAGGGTATCCCAGAAGAAGGATTTTGGTATTTTCGTTCCAAATAGGAACGTAAAAACACACTAAACTTTTTGCAGCATAGAATGTGCGCCCCGCCGCTTTTGCTTCATGCGCAGAGTCAAGAAGGGGAAGGGAAGAACATTCCTGGTGCCTGTCCGTCAAATTCTTTCCTCTTTAACTCGAACTCTGTTATATCTCAAAATATCTTCTCGAAACTTTTTCTCACCGTGTGTTTACCTCCCATAGGCACTATGCATTTGCCCGCTTTATCTCCAAACGTTTTTTCGGAGGACCACGGATGTCTCGATATACTGGCAGAGAGGACACAAGGCAAGGTCCGCTGCAGGCAGCTGATAAGGTCCCCGTTCGAATGATTACTCCCACTACTCACCGAACGCGGTCGTGAAGTGCAAGTTTGCGCGCACTACGCGTCCCCGTTACCGGAATGCTGTCTGGCGCGTACATCATTGAGGTAGCTGTGGACGACGCAGGTGATCATAAGGATGCAGGTGATCATAAGGACCATAAGCCTCCAGAAGTGCCTACAACGGCAGAAACAGCATACACGCTGCGTCTGCGTTGTAACAAGGTAGAATGTAGCGGTGGCGGCCACCAATTCATGCGATGCATTGAGAAGCTCGGGTACGTTTTTCATGGATGCAGATATGAACGCGAAACAGCTGAGCGCAACACAGTTCTTTCTTCTGCAATAATAAAGTTTCTTTTTCCTGCGAGTTAGTTTGCCTTTATTACGAAATCTCCCCTGTGCAATAGCGCTTTTGTTGTTTTAGGGGCGAAGCTCCTTAAGGCGTGGGTCTGTCCATCCTCGACGTATGTATGTAGCCACCTCTAGTTTACTTCTTGGATTGTTTACTAGATGGCGTGGCTACCTCTAGTTTAGTTCTTGTATTGTTTACTAGATGGCGGTACTTGTATATGATGAAAAGATGCGTTTGGATTGTTTACTAGATGGCGTGGCTACCTCTAGTTTAGTTCTTGGATTGTTTACTAGATGGCGGGGAGCGTTGTAATAAAATCCGTTCGCTGTTGGCGCGCGCTCGGAGTCGCCTCGGATGGATAAGGCTGCAGATGTGCGAGCCCGCGAGGCAGAAGCGCTCCGTGAAGCTGCGCGACGCCGCCGCCAAGATCCTGCCGTACGAGAGCGGGAGGCCGAAGCGTGTCGTCTGGCTGCGCGACGACGCCGCCAAGATCCCAGCGTTCGAGAACGAGAGGCCCAAGCGTCACGGCAACGGCGCGAGGACCCTGCCGTACGCGAAGCGGCACGGCTGCGGCGCGAAGAGGATCTCCAAAACGTCAGAGAACGGGAAGCGGCGAGAAAGCGCGCGTATCGGCAGGCAGACCCCGATGCAGTGAGAGCTCGTGAGGCGTCGGCAAAACGCATCAGGCGAGCTCAGCCCCAAGGTGCCGACGCGCGGTTTAAGCGAGACTTTCTAGACGTTACGTTCGGACACAGATGTAGTGGGCGAACTTTCACTGAAGAGTCACGGTTTTACCGATGATTTCCCCTCAGGAGCTTCGCCCACTCATCATCATTCACCCCGTCGATATGCTGTGAATTTTTTTCGCTTTTATCCTCCATCACAAAAGCAGCCGCCGTGGCCGGGAATCAAACCTGCGCCTTTGGTCAGCTAATCTCTAATATCTAGATTAGAGCTTCCTAATCTCTACTAATATGTTCTTAACACGTATTTGTTCCCTGACCCACTCCGCTCTCTTCTTGTCCCTTAATGTTACACCTATTTTTACGCTCCATTGGCCGCTGAGTCATATGCACCCCACCCCATTCTGATCCTTTTAATTATCTCTGCCTCATGGTTGGGATCTGGGGTCACAACTTTGCCTAAGTAGATATATTCGCTCGGGACAGCACAGCGGGTTGAGATAGGTGGCGAGGCAGTGGAAGTGGTAAGCGAATATATCTACTTAGGCCTGGTGCAGTGAATCACATTAAATATCTCAAAGGTCGTGACGAAAGCGCAAAAAAGCTGCCCTCCCCGAAGAAAATAAGAGACTTTTTCATCGTGCAGCGCGACTCATTCAAGAAACAAGCGGCACCAGAGGATGCGGCTCCTCAAGATAGATAGAAAACACCGAGTGCTCGACAGCGCAAGGACAGCCGAGAGGTTAAAGCGAAGCAGAAGACAAAGGGAGACATGACCTTTGATTCCAATCAAACGAAGAAAGCGAACTTCTGCGAGGAGCAGAAAGACATGCTGGCCAACAAAGCGCTTTGGACTCACAAGCAGTTGTAAATTCGTCGGTTAGCGGACTCTCGTCTATACACAAAAGTTTCAGCGGCTGCAAAGTCAGGTAACGGGTTTACGATTCGGCACCGTAATAAGCACCGTTATCATCGGTGGAAGCAGAAGCGGCGATGCTCCCGACATGGTTGCCTCTACGGACATAAATGACATCGCTCGTCAGCTGGACTGCTTTCCCGTTCTAGACTGTAAACACACCGTTAAACTTTAGCCGTTTTCGCGCGGGGGGAACATGTTGAAAAAGATGACGCCTCGCCTCCCTCGTGCTCATCATCATCCTCATAATCATGTTCCATTAAAGAACTCACCAGAACGGGTTTTGGGCGGCTCGTCCCTTTTTCCACAGGGCCTGCCAGTCTAGACAACTTTTAGTTCCGAAATCCGTCGTAGTTGCAACAGCCGGGTCTTCGATGAAGGGAGAGATGGGCGGCAGAACAAGAGCGTCACTTCCGAACAAGAGGAACTGCGTCGCCAAACCCGCCGCGCCGCTACGTGCCAAGAACTTTTCAGGACACCATCATCATCATCATCACTCGAGAACGGATGTAACGACTTCGGTCCAATCCCGAAAATCGCGCCGGTGAAGGCGAAACGTCAGTGAGTTGAAGAATATTCGGAGTTAAAGCTCGCATGCATTGTACATGCTTCAATGACCAAGTGTTCAGTGGTCTTTGCGGGGCTAGCGACGACAGCAAGCAGAAAACTTGACCGATTCTTAAAGCATAACCACGCGTAAGCTTAGCCGAGCCAAGAGTAAGCCAGGTGGAGCCGCCAGCTCCGCTATTTCTCCAGCCTTGCACCACTTGAGCATGGTTCGCCATTTTTTTGCGGTTTGGATGGTTCGTTGGGAAGGGAGCGAAATCGTTATATTCGCGCGTGAAAGTTAATTACTCACATTTTTTTGAAGTCCCCCTTCCGGCGTTTCCGCTCTATATATGCTTGAAAAAAATGACTGTTTGCTAATGGCAGCCTGTAGTTCAAACTTGATTCACTTCATGGATGTTGGGTTCACGTCCCCGTGTTAACTCAGCTGCGTTGGCAGCACCGTCGCACTCGCAGGTAGCCCGAAACTGCCAAGCCGTGCGGTGCTAATTGGGTGAGGCGAGTTGCCGTGCTGCATAGAACAAAATGCTGCTGCACTCGGGGATTCAGAGCAAAACTCGTATCAAGCGCACAATAGCAGCCATGCGCAGTGTCTCGATCACACCAAGGAGAAACACGGGGCGCTTGGCATTAGCTACCATCAGAGCTGTGCAGCGGCCCAGCGGGGAACCAGCGTCCTTCGTGCGACTCCAGAGTACGTAGCATTGTCGTGCGCAGAGGCGCGTTCACATCGGCTTTGTTATTGCTTACCAATTACGCAGTTAAAATTACCTCAAACCAGAGTTGTTTTTTTTTTTGCACCAGTGTGTCCGTGCAGTAGAGAGGCATCGACCGATACCAGCTGATCCAGAGGTACGCCTTTTTTGCCGAATTTTGGGACTTATTCCACCGCCGACGTGCCAAGGACAGCTAAGCCTAGGCGTGCTTCGCGAGCGCTAGGCCTAACACCGTCACGCCGGCAGCCGTCTGTCGTACTCCTCTGCGGCAGCCGCTCGTCAGCTCCGAGATGGAGGAGTCCGCTCTGACAACAACGATCGTGGACAACCACATGGGCGTTCAAGTTTAAAAAGAAAAGATATCACCTGAGGAATACCCCAACGAAGCCGAGTGGATTCTCGCGGGGGAGCGCAGGTCGACGCTACGCCAACGGACCCCCGACAGCGTCTAGTCCGACGGACCCGGCGGGAGTCAAGCAAGCCCGAAATCGAAATTCAACAAGAACGCCTGACGATCGGTCATCAAGGCTGCACGCATACCAGCCATGCCGCTGGAAGAGAGAAGTATTGTCGTTAGACCCAGAGGGGGACTGGACGTCGTCAAGGCCGGCACCACTACCGTCGCCGCGGCCATACTCGCCGCGGCAATGATCACGAGCGAGAAAGGCGCCGCGGACAACATATGCCCGAACACGCAGCAGAACATCATGGTCGTCAGTACACCGAACGAAGAGAAGGCCGCAAGGTACGCTGAAATCCAGGAAATTTCTATTCAGGGCTAACTTATAAAGGCAGCACATATCGCACAACACCTTATGACGCTGTACAGGGCGTCGTCAGAAGCATCCCCTTCGACGCGAGCGCTGACGACCTGTATAGGAACATCGTCAACGAGAGGAACCCGCTAGCAGTGGCCACCATGATCATCGCGTTCCAGGGACCCAAGGTACCGAACTTCATCCAATGCGGAGACACCCTGATACGGTGTCATCCTACAGGAAACATCTACGGTTGCCTGCCAGCAGTGCGGAGCAGTGGGACACCGCAAGGACATGTGCCCGACCTCCACAATCAAGACGTGCCTGGCTTGCGGGCTCGCTAACCTCAAAGAAGACCATGGCTGTACCCCAAAATGTAAGCTGTCTTGGGGTGGACACCAGACCGGAGACCGAATGCGAAAGGCGAAATACAAGATCTACGCAGTGCGCAAGCGACAATGGGAGCGTCGACAGGCCGAACGCCAGCTGCGGTGGGAGAGCGATTTCCCGCCACTCGAAAAGCCGACAGGTGCGCGAAAGTCAAAGACCCCATAGAAGAGCCGCACGCCAAACTCCTGAGACAGCAGCAGCTGCAAGAGAAGCATCAGCAGAAAAAAGGTCACCATCACGTGATCTAGGGAGCTGGGCCGATGGAGCGAAAGGGAGCAACATAAAGAGCGCGCAGAAAGCAACGGAAGCCAACAAGAACGACGGCATGAACAAAATGCGAGAGGCCAACAAGACCCTGAGGAAAGAGAACGCGGCGCTGCGAACGGCCATCAACAACCTTACAAGAGAGATCGCCGTGACCGTAAGCTGCTGCTATGCAACAACGATCCTCCGCAGAGACCAACGCCAAGCACAAGCAAGACGGACGAAACAACCACGAACAACCAGGAGACAGCCGTAAAGGAACCGGCACCGAAGAAGCGAGCCCTCGAGGCCACGCGAAAGCAAAAAGAAAATGATCGCATCGGCAACCTCGCAGCCCAATTTGAAGCAAGATTCACCAAACTTGAAGAGCTAATCACGGCGAACATCGCAGCAGTGACATTCTTGGAATCTCTTTCTTCGCTCCCTGCCAGCAGGGATTGCGAAAACGTTACTCATGCGAAACCCAGCTTCTGTATTTCACCAATGACATAGCATCAGCTTTAGATCGCGGCTCACTTCTACACTGCATTTTTCTTGACTTTCAAAATGCTTTCGACCCAGTATCTCATCAATTACATCTCCTGAAAATTAGCACGATAAACATTCAGCCAAACATATTTAAGCGGATTGAATGCTTTTTGACTATTCGCCCTCAGTAGGTAACATCTAATGACTGTGACTCACCTCTTTCTGAAGTAACATCTGGCGTCCCACAAGGTTCCTTTCTAGGCCCTTTACTTTTCCTGATATATATTAATGACCTGCCGACAGTATTACCTCTTCTACAAGACTATTTGAAGATGATTGTGTCCTCCTTCACCGCGAAATAACGAACGAATCAGATAACACACTCCTAGAAGCTGACCTTGAGACTGTCTCACCCTGGTGCAATAAATGGCTCATGACTCTCAACTTTAACGAATTTAAGTGCACGACAATAACCCGGCGATCTGTTTTTACCGCTTGTACTTCTACCATTAATGCAGTCCCCCTCCAGCATGTCCCTTCTTATAAGTACTTCGGCGTTTACATGAACAATAAACTATCTTGGCACGCACACGTTGCCTACATCTACAAAAATGCTAATAGAACACTGGGGTGCTTGCGCCGCAGTTTTTCTTATGCTACGCTGTCCCTCAAAGTTCACTATACCGTTCACTAATGCGCCCAAAATTTGTGCACGCTTCTGCTATACGGGATCCCCGGCAGCACACGCTAATTACGTTATATTCCGTCCAAAACCACTCAGCTGTTTTTATTTGTTCTAATTACACGCATACTGCGAGGATATATCCCAAATGAAATCTAACTTTGAAGTACCAGATTTAACTGCGCAGAGGAAATTGGCGCGACTTTACTTGATCAATGAGGCAAGACCTTACTTCACAACCATCGTACCAGTCATCACGTATTGATCACCAGCATAAGGTTACCATGCTTTTTGCCGGAGGAAAATATTTTCAGTTGCATTTTTACAAAGAAAGAACCTGTGCTGAATGGAACTACCCAACCTCTTCCATTGTAACCATTCAAGACCATTAATTGTTTTGAACTGCAATTACTCAGCACTTTTGTAATCACCAGCAGTGTTCATTTTCTGTTGTGTTCTGTTTGCTTTGTACATAACCGTTTTTGTAGTTTATTTCTATTGTTCTTGTTCTTTTTGTTTAGTCCTTTTTTCTTGTCTTTTATTTGCTTTTTCGTCTTTGCGTGCTATAAAATGCCGTTACCCAACCCCCTGTATAACGCCCTACGGGCCTTGAGGATATTTTAATAAATAAATAAATAAATAAATAAATAAATAAATGGTGGTGGTAAAAAACATTTTTTTATTGAGCAGCCAAGGGAGCTGGAAAGGGACGTGGTCAGCCTCCTACGTCCAGGAGGCCGCGAGCCTGCGCCGAATCCAGGGATCGTTGCACCAGGGCGATTTGATGCTCCGGCGCTGAGCTGGTCAGCGAAGACTCCCACTGCTCAAGAGAGGGGGAGTGAATGGGGTGGGGGTGGTGGGGACATGAATACACAACGTGGTAGGTTGTGAGAGGGATGTCACATTATGGGCAGTTGTGGGGGAAAATGGACGGAGATATGTGGGAGAGGATAGTGTGGTTGTAGAAGGTTTCTGTTTGTAGACGCCGATATATGTGAGCTTGGTGGTTGGAGAGACTGTGGTGTGGAGGAGGGTATGTTCTTCTGATGTGTGTGTAGTGCGCGAGGAGGGAGCTGTAGGTAGAGTCCAGCGGAGTTTGGATTTCATGGTCAGAGATGAGGCGCCCGGCGGTGTCGGTCCTTGCGGTTGGGAGTGCCCGGGTAAGGAGATCGTGGGCTGCGGCATGAGCCGCCTCATTCCCGGCAAGGTCAGCATGGCCTGGGGTCCAGACGATAGAAATTGCAATGTCCTCGGGAAGGTGTTGGAGCACAGGGAGGGCCTGGGGTGTTGCAAGGCCAGCTTGATACAGCCGACAGGCTTGTTGGGAGTCCGTAATGATGGTCAAGTATGGTTGATGCTGGTGTGTGGTAGTTGCATGGGCGATGGCAAGCGGTTCGGCTGAGGTGACCGGCAGATTTCGATAGGTGACGGCTGTGGCCAGATGTCCGTTCGAGTCCACAGTAACTAGGGTGGTGCGCGTGCGGTCGGGAGTTATAGCAATATCCGTATATCGGGTTTGAGAGTCGGCGCCGTACCGTTTATCAAGCATCTTCACCCGGGCGTCGCGACGTCCTCGATTGAAGGATGAGTGCATGTGTTTGGGTACCGGGCTAACCTTCAGGCGTTGACGAATGGACAGGGGGATGCGTTGGAGTTCGTGTTGAGGGGAAGGGGAGGGCCGGCCAATGTTTTGGAGAACGCGTCTACCTGAGGGAGTGAGGGCGAGGCGATGGAGGTGGGACGTCCGCTGTGCTTCTAGTAGTTCGCTGAGCGTGTTGTGCAGGCCGAGGTGAAGCAGACGCGCATTGGAAGTATAAGTTGGGAGTCCAAGGGCAGCTTTGTACGTTTTCCGTATTAGAGCATCCAGCTTGTTGATTTCCTGTGGTTTTAGGTTGACAAAAGGAGTTCCGTAGGTTATACGGCTGACCAGCAGTGCTTGGACCAAGCGGCAGGTGTCTTGTTCTTTGAGGCCGTGAGTGGATCCTCTTATTCGTCGTATTAGGTGAGTGAGCTGTGTGACCGTTTTCTGTAGCTGCGGCAGGAGGGTGGCGCCGGAACCATCGTAGTGGATAGGCACACCCAATATACGGAGAGTGGGGACTTGGGGAATAGGTGAGCCCTGGATGGTAACTTGCGGATCGGGAGTAGCCACAGCAGGCCGACCTCGCGTGCGGGCGCGAAGGACTAGGAGAGCCGATTTGTTAGGTTCGCATGTCAAACCTCTGGGCGAGAGATAGTCGATAGTTGTGTCGATCGCTTGTTGGAGAGCGTCTTGTTGTGCGCCGCTGGAGCCCTGCGTTGTCCAAATGGTCAAATCGTCCGCGTAAAGAGCGTGCTGGAGACCGGGGATAGCTTGTAGGCGACTCGGAAGGTGAAGGAGGGCAATATTAAATAACAATGGCGAAATAACGGAGCCTTGTGGGGTGCCCTTGGGCGGAGTGTGGAAGATGGGGGATCGAATGGGCCCAAGTCGCAGTGTTGCGGTCCGGTTTCGGAGAAAAGCTTTTACGAAGTGGAAAGTCTTGATGCCGCAATTGGTCGTGTTGAGGTTTTCCAAAATGGCTTGATGTGTAACGTTATCGAACGCTCCCTTGACGTCAAGTGTAAAGATGGCCTTAGGAGTGGCTCTGCTCAGATGATCTAGGACCTGTTCCTTGAGCAGAATTAGTACGTCTTGCGTACAGAGATGCTGTCGAAACCCGAACATTGTTAATGGATACAGATTGTGATCTTCCAAGTACGTAGATAAACGTTGATGGACCAGGTGTTCGAAAAGTTTCCCGAGGCAGGACGTCAGGGAGATGTGCCGAAGGGTCGTGGGGGAGACGGGCTTGTTTGGCTTTGGGATTAGAGTGATGTCCGAATATTTCCATTGTTCAGGTAAGGTGCCTTCAACCCAGTGGCGGTTGTACAGGTCCAGCAGCGCCTGCAGGGTGTCTTCGTCCAGGTTTCGGAGAATGCGATATGTTATCTGATCTTTGCCTGGTGCAGTATTGCGTTTCGAGCGGGCAAGTACAGCATGGAGCTCGGCGAGGATAAAAGGTGCGTCCAACTCATAATTTGCCTGGCCGGTGTAATGTGTTTCCGGGTAGGTCGGATAAGAGGCTGGGTCTCCAAAAAGGTGGAGTTGGATAGATCTCAGGAGGTCTTGAGAAGACAGCGAGCTGTTCCGAATCAACTGGTGTATTTTATGGTTTGTTTGTCGCCTGGTAGTGGTGTCGTTGAGGAGGGACCGAAGCAGATGCCAGGTTTTCTTCGTGTGCAGAGTGCCTTGGAGCTTGTCGCAAAAAGAGTGCCAATTCTGTCGTTGAAGATCAGCAGCGTAGGTCTGTGCTAGCTGTGTTAGAAGGGCTATGCGTTTTTCAAGGAACGATTGTGTTTCTGGCGTTTCCAACGTTTTGACAGGCTTCGTCGAGCTTCCCAGATGTGCATAAGGTGGGGGTCCGCGGCTGGTGTACTGTCAGTGAGTGCGATTTCTTGGGTGTGCTTACTGACCCGCTTTTCAAGCTCCAGTGTCCATTCGTCAAGATTTTGATCTATGGGTGGTAGAGGAGTGACGTCATCTCGAAACGCGGACCAATTGGTTAGGCGGGCAGTGCCCTTCCGAGGAGACTTCTTCGAGGTCGGAATTCGGATGGAGATGATCTGATGGTCGCTGCCGAGAGTTTCATCCAAGCATGACCACGTGATATTTCGAATGTTTTTTGTAAATGTCAAATCGGGTGTGGTGTCACGCGTGACACTGTTACCGGTCCGGGTGGCGACTGTAAGGTCATTTTGCAGGACTAACTGATGATTTTGGGTGGCGCGTAACAGAGCCGTACCCTTCTTCGAAGCGCGCATGTATCCCCAAGCCGTATGCGGGGCATTAAAATCACCAAGGAGAAGCAGCGGGTTGTCATTGGCCTTGAGTGTAGCTTCATGCAAGAGCGCCTCGATGGTGTGAAGACTGCTGGTGGGAGGGCTGTAGATATTTAGTACATACATGCTGGGTTGCGATGGGCGGGTGGAGATGACTTCAACGAAGGTATTAGGAATGGTCTGGCTGAGCTGGTGTGCTTGGGCTGGGTGGGAATTCAGTACAAGGATGGCTGTGCGGTTTTGCGGGTCCTGGGTGAAGGCGTTGTATTGTGCCAAGCGAGGGGCAGGAGTATTTGCTTCTTGAAGAGCGATGACATCTGGCAGGTCCTGTTGGGTAAGGAGGGCTAGCTGGTGTCGCTTACTACTGAGAGATCGACAATTCCATTGATATACGACGAGGAAGGCCTCCGGTGCGCTAGTCATGATAGGGGTGATGCTTGAGCTTCTTGGTCGGGTGGGAGGACGCCAGGGTGTCATGTATGCCCTGGATAGCCTGTTCTAACTTGTTCTGTCGGTCAGTGAGCGCCTGAATGCCAGAGCATAAGGGGGCCAGACTCTCTTTGGGCGTCCATGAGTTGCTTTAAGACATCGACTAGCTTGCTGTCGATGGTGGCGTTTATCTGGTTGGATGTGGGCACGACTGGTGCGACAGGTGTGGGGAGAGGGGACGCAACGAGGGCCTCAATCTTCTTGGTTAGAGTGTCAAGTTGTGTTTGAAAACGTTGTTGTTCTTTGAGTTCCCTTAGCACTGATTCGTAAGTAGGGGGGACAGGGGGGAGAGGTTGTGAGGGGTGGGAGGGGATTGGGTTGGGAGCAGTGGGAGTGTTGCGAAGTGCGGCTGACCAGCTCACCTGTGTTTGAAGATTATGATGGGACTTGGAGCGGGTTTCCGTCGGTGGGGTATGTAGCTCCGGGAAATCTTCAGTACAGTAGGCCGGAAGAGGTTGGTGGCTGGGCTGGCTGCGAGGCTTGCGTGGAGTTGGGGTGGGAAGCAGGCGCTTGGGACAGTCCTTGTGGGCCGTGAGGTGAGGGCCTTCACACAACTTGCAGCGTGGAACGCAGGGGTGATCCGGAGGGGGGTTGGAGATGCCGCAAGCCGGGCAGCGTGGCTGGTCAGGTTGGGGGCACACGTCATGACGGTGGCCGATGTCGCCACAACACTTACAAGTTTGGACGGCACGACGATAGGGGCGGCAACGCACTAGTTCGCAGTCAAATTTAATGTAGTATGGTACGCGTGGCCCGTTGAAGGTGAGCAGTGCAGATCTTGTGTTACCCATCATCCGGGCGTGAATCAAATACGGGCGGTTGGTAGCCGTGAGTTCGAGCAGCTGCTCATTCGTGGTGTTCTCCTGGATGCCATGAATAACGCCCCTGGAGGTACCGGGTGGTGGCTTCATGTAGGCGGAAACGGCGTAGTCGGTTCCCCGAAGGGTTATAGTGGCGAGTTGGGATAGTCGATCGGCCAGGTAAGGATCCGGAGTGCCGGCGACAATGAGGTTGGGTCCGGGCTGGGCTTGGAGAGTGACTTCCTTGCGGAATTGCAGGTCTGACATGTGGCTGGCGGTTGCCAGGCTGCGAGCCAATTCTGAGGTGGGCCTGTCACTGACTCGGAGACCACCATGGGGGCGGAAAACCGTGACGTGGTAGGTTTGGGGGAACCGCGGAGGGGGTATTGGGCGGGCAGATGCAGGGCGCTTCGTGGCATTGGAAGGAAGTACCTCGTTGTGAGTCAAGGATGGCCGCTGCCGCGATTTGATGACTTGTATCCACGGATTTTGGGGTGGCACGGTACGACCACTAAGGGGGTCGAAGTCCATTGCTGCGGCCTGGTTGTTCGCAGGGTTGGAGGCTTCCTGGTCGGTTGGTTGTGGTGGTGCGATTACGCCAGGAGTAAGCGCTGTAGCCATTCTAGGAGAAACATTCGTCGGCGGTTGGGGAGACGTGGCAGCAGGCACGCAGAGGAGCGTGCTCTCCGACAGCGGGGCGGCGGGGAGGCAGCCGCTCGCGCCAGGCCTGGAAAGTAGGCCTAGTTGCGGCGCCGGCGTGGTCGAACTGGAGGGGTGGCTTGTTGATGCTCCCGTCGGTCGGAAATGGGCTCACAGGGTGTCAATCGAGTCCGGATGACTTCCGACGACCAGTAGAGGTGCTGGTTAGGTCGGGATCATCGATAGATCGCAGGCAGGGCGTTGGAAACGGGAGTCGAAACAAGGCTCGAGCGCCTGTGTCGGCCCCCTGGCGGATAAATAAATAAATAAATAAATAAATAAATAAATAAATCAATAAATAAATAAACAAACAAACAAATAAATAAATAAATAAATAAATAAATAAATAAATAAATAAATAAATAAATAAATAAGAATGAGGAGAGAGAGAACAAGTTTATTTTGTGCCCGGTGGGGAACGGAAGAGGTTGGAGATCTTCCTCGGTCCTCTTCCCCCTTTTAGGCGGCAGCCAGGAGTCCTTGGACCCCGGCGGCGTCTTCAGCGATCCGGACGAGAGGAAACTTTATTAACATAAGGATGGTGACTCGGCCTAAGTGGGGGTGGGTGTCTAGGGTGGTGTCAAGGAAGCCGGGACAAGTTTTCACATTCGCAGACGGACGCCCGATGGACATAGATGGATGTACGGAGATGGACATAAATAAATAAATAAATAACACCAGCACCAGAACACACAGATGGATAGACTGGAATGCCTTCCAAGACGCCAGAAACCAGAAGAGAGGCGGTGACGACGAAATCGAAGACGCCGACTCGTGGACGGCCGAAATCACGACGAGCGTACGCGAAACGACCAAAGGAATTGAAACGGATGCGGAGATCGACAAAATAGATGGCCGACTAGCGCATCTTATAGAAGCCAAACAGTCGGCACTCAATCGATGGAAGAAAGAATGGGTCAACGGCAGATTCAGAAAGAAGGTGGCGGAGCTCAACCGAGAAATCGAGGATAACTGCCGCGCGCTATGCGCGCAACAATGGAACGAGATCTGCCACATGGCTGACAGACAGATGCACAGCAGGAGGACGTGGAACCTGCTGTGGAACCTGTTCTACGAAGCCAAGACCAAGTCACCCCAAAGGGACAGACTCGCCAAGTTCGTACATCGGTCGGTCTGGGAGCAACGCGCCGACGAAGTCATCAGGCGCATCAACGACAAATACCTGCCAACTGTACCCACCGAACAACACGCGCCGTACCTCGGCCTACCCAACGCGAAGCTCAATCAGGGCATCGACGTCGAGGAGGTCCGCGCGGCCCTGCATGACCTCAACAGTCGGTCGGTGGGTGGCCCGGACCTCGTCACAAACAAGGCGCTCAAGAACTTTGATGACGGCTCGATTGAGAACCTAGCAATATACTTCAACAGGTGCTGGAGAGTTGGCGCGCTGCCAAAGCAGTGGAAGACCGCCAAGACTATCCTGACCCCCAAGCCGGTAGAGTCACCGGACACGGACAACCTCCGGCCCATCTCGCTCATGTCATGCGTGGGCAAGGTGCTGGAGAGCGTCCTTCTAAACAGGTGGCAAGACTACCTAGAACGAGAAGGGCTGTACCCGGCCACTGTGATCGGCTTCGGACAGCACCTGAGCACGGAGGATGCGATGCTGCAGCTCAAACACCAAATCATCGACGGAAGCGGCAGCAACCGCGACAACAAGGCAATCCTGGGGCTCGGCTTGCAGAGCGCCTTCAACAAGGTGAAATACTCGGTGATCCTGTCCCAAGTTTCCAAGCTCAACATGGCCGAGAGGCCATACAACTACATCAAGGACTTCCTTACGGACAGGACCGCCGAGCTACGAGCAGGCGACCTACAGGCGCAAGAGAAGAAGCTCGGGAGCACCGGCACACCACAGGGGTTGGTCATCTCGCCGATGCTGTTGAACCTGGTAATGATCGGAGTGGCTGAGAAGCTCGCGGGCATCGAAGACGTCAGGCACAGTACTACGCGGACGATATCACGCTGTGGGTGACCGGTGGCAGCGACGCCCACATCGAGGGCGCGCTGCAAGACGCCGTCGGAGCGATAGAACACCAGCTGGAAGGCACCGTACTGAGGTGTTCGCCGGGCAAATCCGAGCTCCCAATACTCCCAGCCACCGAAGGCAGAGGCAAGGCCAGACAACGCGAATACAAAAAGATCCTAATCGTGACCAAATCCGGCAACGTGATCGCAGAGGTCAACAAAATCAGTATCCTAAGCATGGTCATCGAAAAGCACGGAAGAAATGGCAAAACCATCGGCCGTCTCACGGCAAAAGTGGCCAATGCGACACCACTCCTCAGGCGAATCACGTCCCGGAAGGCAAGCATGAGAGAGGACAGCCTAATCAGGCTCGTGCAGTCCTTCACCATCAGCCACATCGCGTACGTTGCAGCCTAACACAGATGGCTGCAACACAAACGCAACAAAATCAACGCCATCATTAGAAGAGGGTGCAAGACGGCGCTAGGCCTGTTCGAGTCCGCGAGCACGGTCCGCTTCTTACAACTCGTGATAAACAGCACGCTCGAAGAAATAGCCGAAGCGCAAGGGGTCACACAACTGGAGCGGCTGTCCACGACCAAAGCCGGGATGAAGATATTGGATGACCTTGGAATCGGACTGTGAAATAAGGACAACTAACCACAAAATAAATAAGGACTACCTAAGACTAGTTAACTAAGCACTAACTAAGGATTAACTATGGACTAACCACGAAATAGTACTAAATATGAACTATGCACTGTAAACTAACTCGTTATGACCAGTTACTTAAGTAAGCCCAATGTAAAGGTGGAGTCGTCTGATGGGCTATTTGCCATATAATTTCTTTCGAACTACTTTCGATAACACAAGATGTCAAAGCCGTTTGCTACCCTCCGTGGTGGCGCACTGTAGAAGGCGTTGTTCTTGTGAGCCCAAGACGCGGGTTCGTTTTCCTTTCGCGGCGGCCGCTTTTCTGATGGAGGCGACAAGCCAGAACGCCCATGTGTTTGAGATTTCGGCGCACGTTAAAGATACCCAAGTGGTCAAAATTTATCCGGAGCCCTCCACTACGACGCGCCTCATTGTTTGTGTAGTGTTAGAGCGTTAAACCTCTCAATCAATCAATCAATCAATCAATCAATCAATCAATCAATCAATCAATCAATCAATCAATCAATCAATCAATCAATCAATCAATCAATCAATCAATCAATCAATCAATCAATCAATCCCATTTTCTGTCATCATACTCGTTCCGTAGACAGCCATGCATTACTCTGCAACACAGAATGCGGAACGTAGTACAATGTTCGACGAAAACTCGTCTGGCGAGGAAATAACATTGGCAGTACTAAACCTACAGTCGCCAAAATGGTAAAAACAATAGGTAAAAACAAATGAAGTTTCGGGGCCCGTATGGGTCCCTTGTTCAGATATGAAACGAAAAGCGGCTCGGCCGTATTTATACATGCGTGCAGGGGTGCAATGCGCATGCGTATGTTGTAGGCATGGGCCCACGTGTCCTATTAAGAGTGTGTGGGGCTGATTGGATGTGGAAAGATTCTCGGAGTAGGCGCGTTGATAATATTTTCTCGGTGGCAATGATTCTGGCCGAATCCCAAGTGATGACATGACCTGTTATGTTTTGGTGTTCTGTCAAGGCGTTTAGCTGGGTGCGCCGCTAGCAACTTCGATTTTGTGCTCCTTTAGTCGCATCTTGAAGTTTCCAGTTTCACCAATGTAGGCTGCGTCGCAAGTCTGGAAAGGGATCTTATAGGCTACCCCGGGGTATCTTTGGCGTTCTAGCGCATCTTTGGCGTGTACAAGTTGCCGTCCGAGCTGACTTGTAGGCACGTGGCAAACCTGGATGTCGTAGTCATCGAAGATTCTTGAAAGCGCGCGAAGGCAGACAGCCAGGAGTCGGGGTAGTTGGGTAGGGCAAGAGGAAGCAGGGCGGGGCGGCGCCAGATGGCGTGGGGGATGTCTTCGTAGTCCCCGCAGTGTGTACAAGCGGGAGTGGGAAAGAGGGATGGCGAAATGGGGGTGAGGATGGACGAGTGGGGAGGGAGTGGGTTTGGATCGGTTTCCAGAGGGATGATTCTACGGGGTATAACGACGGGTGAGGGGGTGGAAGGGTGTGCGTGTAAGCCTGTGATGGAGGGTGATTTCACGGAGGGTGAGCAGTGGCTCTAGCTGAGGAGGTGGTTTGGAAGCCGAGATGGGGCTCTGTTGAGGGGTCCGGTGCACCCAAGCTGGGGCCGGCTCGTGGGCCTTCTCCACGCCGCCAAAGCCCATATGGCCAGGAGTCCACAGAAGGAGTCCACAGACGCGGTTGGGAGCAGATAATTTCGTGGGCAAGGGGCGAAATAATGCCCCTTCAGGAATTTCTAACGGCCGTTTGTGAATCCGTTAATATGAGGGGGGTGGGGGGCTGGAGGGTGGTGGTGCTAAGTTGACCGACGCGTGCAGCCGGTGCCCTCATTGTTCGCACTGAGCAGTAGAGGGACGGATTGCTCGGGAGGAGCAGATCTAGCCAGCACGTGTGATTTCCAGAAGCGCCTCGCCGGGCCGGCGGGCGCCTTCTTCGATTCGGGAGCGCTGGAAAGCCGTTCAGCGGACGGACCTCGCGGTCTTTTGGCGATGTCTAAGGTGGCGAAACTGAAAGCGAGGGCTAATCGAGAGGCGACAGGGGATGCAGAGACAGAATGGTGCAAAAGGTGCGGGTAGTACGGGCTTCGTGCAAACCATGCAGATTATCTTCACTCGACCAACGGAGAAAAGAACGAAACCTGGTAGGCATCATAACTGTGGACCTCCAACTTAGGGCTCTAAGCGTGGCTTTCCGAGAAACTTTTACAATGCAACGCGACGTAATTTTTGTCAAATTAGGAGGAAATGTCTCTTACCTGTTTTTATTTTTTTTGTCGTTTAACGTTCTGATTTGCCGCTGACTCATGCTTGTGCTATGCGTTAACTTTCCATTGACGATTGGACTCTCGCCCACAACTGCGGCCTATGTATTTACAATGGAGCACCCCATAGACAATTGGTTCAACGGCCATCCGAAGGCCTTTGAAAGAGGCGTGTAGCACAGGCATTTCACATAGCGATGTGTTAGTTTTAAAATTTAATGTTGTTTCAGTGCGTTTGTTTTTTATTAGTTCGAATGTTAGCATACTTTTAGGGCGCCCATTATAGAACTGTATACGTAAGGCTTGAGGCATGTATTTTGTGTTTTAAAGGGGATTCCAAAATAATAACCTATTGTCCGCAGAATGTTTTTTCGCTGCAAAATTTGTTGATGCACACTTCAAAAAAATATTTCCTGCAGTCAGGTTCAAGGAACGTTGCGAACGTAAATATCGTTAAAGAAAAGCGAAATGGAAATGTGGTGTTGTCAGCACATCCATTTAATAGCATGCGCCTTTTAAATTCGTATTTTATACGAGACAGCTGCTCATTTCAATGGTCAGAAATCGTATATTACAGAGAATCAATCGCCTCTATATCACCCATCTTGCAAGCGTCAGCGCTTCTGCAGTCTATAAAATTCGGATGTCCGAAGTGCGAATATGTGAAGGAAGACACCAAACCAGAGAAAAATACCCCGCGACAAATTGAGCAGCCGTCGCCATGCTGATGAAGAGGAGGGAGTGGAGGACCGCCCAACAACTTTCTGCTCAACAAATCGCCGGGGCAATCACCCGGTCGAGCGGAGAGTAGCAGGCGACGCGTCTACAGCAGACGACAAGACACGCACCGGCAAAAATTAACTCAGTAGCTGCAAGACATGCCTCAGGGAGACGGCCACCTTTGCACACATATTATTGTATCAAGAATCTAGACGAGGCTAAATCAGGACGCATACCGCCGCGACTAGAGGCCGCGACGATGAGCAACAACCAAGAAGAACAACTATGGGCCGTCCAGCAGGCCCTCGAGGCGCTGGCCAGGCAGGAAACCGGGGTGCCGGCAACGGCCAGCGGGGATCCGCGCCGCACGCCCGCCACGAGGACGACGAAGGCCCAGTCTACGCGCTAAGAGAGAGAGAGACAACCTTTAATAGAAAAGGATGACCACTGGTCACGATGGAGAAAGGAATGGGGCGGGAGGGTAAGAGAAAAAAAAAACAAATAAATGCTGGTCGTTCTCATTAGACTCAATAACTGGGCCAGTTCTTAGAACCTGCAATTCATGGGCCAGTTCATGGTGATCGCAATAGGGTTAGAGCACATACACCAGTTCCTTCGGGGGAGGACCCGCTCAAACAACCCGTGCCAGACCGCTTTTAAATGAATAAACCGCTATTTCATATAATAGTTGTGCATCAGTTTGTTGTGGGTCGGGATGGGGTTGGTGAGATTTAAATGTACGGTGCGTGGCGAAAGCTGGGCACCACCAAACTAGGTGTGTGAGGTCGCGAAAGTGCGCACTGCAGGCATCAATAAAGTTTTTCCAATCCAATGCAATCAGTAGCTACTCTACGTTTAAACCAAACTTGCTGGACACGTGTTAATGCGTATGGTTTCATTAGTTGAAAGTACATTCTTCACGAAGCTCATCTTTGGGCAGCTCCCGCATACGCCCACATACCCACGGCGAGCAGGAACATTGATTGGTTGGTAATGATGATTAATGAGCCGACGCTACACAGGCGATGAGGCGCGCCGTAGTGAAGGGCTCCGCATTAATTTTGGCCACATGGGGATCTTAACGTGCGCCGAAATCTCGAACACACGGGCGATTTTGCTTTCTGTAGTCATCAGAAAAGCGGCCGCCATGGCCGGGAATCGAACCCGCGTCCTTGGGCTCACAAGAACAACGCCTTAGTTGCTGAGCCACCGCGGCCGGTTCCAGGAGGAACATCCAGGTACACTGTACTAGAAAAGAAAGGTGTGTCGTTCGGGGCGATTAGGGCGGTCCCTTTTGTGATGAAAATTTCAGCCTGTTGTAAGCAGCGCCCCTGGCGGAGGCTGCTTGGCAGCCGGTTTCAGAAGTTTTGTTTGTTAAATTATTCCTTATTTATTGCATTAAATTGTCTTATTCCTTCATAATATGGCGTAAAGTTACATAAAACCCGTCAAATAACTTTTTAGTTTGATTCAAAACTTTTAGGGGGTGCTGGGTGCAACAGGAGTTCTCTGGGGAACGCCTGCTCTCGGTACAATTTTTTTCACCGCAAAAGGGACCCGTGCTCTCCATCGGTTTTTCCCCCGAACGACACACCGTACCTTCTAGTACACTGTAATCCAGGCATCCTAGGCACGATGATGATGATCAACCTTATTCGTTACACCACTGTACAATCACCTTGCCAAAAAAAAAAAAAAAACCCTTTATGGAATTGTTGCGCTTGTCTGACTTCTTTGTTCGTATGCCCTTCCATATTCTTCTCTGCTCTTTTCGATCAACATTCTAGCCTTCTTTTACTAACTTCTACTGCTGTAAATTCACTTTTCCGTTAACCTTAAAACTAAGGGCTTTCGGAAGCTGGATGCCTCCCTCACCGAGGACTGGACGGATACTTTTGCACTCCGTTACAATATGTCGCATGGTTTCTGGCTCCATGCCGCAACCTGAGCGCAGTTCTTCCGGTACCGGCTCGCGAGTAAGCGTTTTTGTCCGCTTGGTCCTCAAAAAGGAATGCACTCCCTTTGGTATTAGCAAATACCTTTTCCCTGGTGATCTCCGGCTTCCCGATTCTGTAGATAAGTGTCTTATTTGCGTCCATCCTCTTTTTCCAGGTGGTTGTCTCTGATTCCTTCACTTCATTTTTGATTGCCTTGGTCGTTTCTCCTGCGCTTCCAGGTTTCATATACTTTGTCCTGAGCCTTCTGGTTCTTTCGCTCCACCGTGTGTCCACGCTTTTCATGCAAAAATACCGTAACACTTTGGCCACCCATCTCTGGTCATCAATATTTCTAAGTCGTTCCTCAAAACATATTCTCTCTGCGTTTCTCTCACTTCAAAGGAGGCCCGCGCTATGTCTCCCTGCACTGCCGCGTTTGTTCTTTTACTGTGCGCTGCTAATGCTAATCGACTTACCGCCCTCTGGTTCACTTCTAGCCGGGATTGGATCTCTGATTTGGCACGCGATGCAGCGCTGATTTGACATTGAGTTGACACACTGATTTGACACACACTGAGGGGCGACTGCAGCGCCCTCTTGCGACCTTTCGGTAACCTACTGGAAACGCCTATATATATGCCTCCCGGTGTGTGCTGTTTCATGTGTTTGGCAGTCTCTCGTTCGGCTAAAAGCATTAATTTTAAAGAACCAGCAAAACAGCCCTCCGAACATAATATGCACGTAATTCAGAGCTTACTTTCCCTTTTCTCTTGGAGGTAATCTTTGCTTACCAGCTTCAACGGGACCGACCGTACCTTTCTTATGGGTTTCCGCTGCACCCTTGCTGATCTATGGCGTCCCCACTGAGGACGTCATCTCCCTAGACGGCCACTTTAACGCATTCTTTACATATCTTTCTGTAAAACTTGAACGCAGTTTCCCTCCGGGAGCGGCACTTTTCTGGCCAATCCCGGTAGTGGATATGAGCCATTCTTCGCGCACTCTAGCATCACAACCATGCACGCGCTGTCCTGTTGTACGCGCCATTTTTACGGGCCGCCACCACCACACAGAGCTTCGACGAAGAATCGCGGTTCCAGCGGTGCCCATGTCTCCCGCCGCGAACGCTCTTCAGTTCAATCAGCGTGCCGGCCGCACCCTGTTCAACGACGCGCAGTGGGCTGCCTCTCCCTACTGGCCCGTGGCGCCCGTCGACTTCTGGGCACAGCCGGCCACGGGCCAAGGCTTTCCCGACAACACGACGCTGCCCAACGCCGTTGAGGTCAGTGCTCCAGCGCGGCGCCTTATAGGGGGTGCTTTGGTAGTGTCTCTGATTGTTTTGTAAATTAGGTGCAGAGCACTTTAGGCCCTCCCCTTGTCGTCCTAGCTCGCTCGCTCGACCCAAGTGTATAGAGCACCAAGGCGGCGTCCCGGCGTAACGCTGTTGTTCGCGGCGTCGTACCCCAGAGGCTTCGAAAGCCAAGCGGTTTATATAGTCATAAGCGTTCGAAACTCGTGAAAAGCTGTGGCGCTTGTTGTACATCTTCCCGTTGTTTAGCGCAAACTATAGGTACATTTGAGGAGAAATATACGTAATTAACGGCAGCGCCTGCATTCATTTAGTTGGGAACGCTCGTTGGGTTGGTTTTTACGATAGTAAACACAAAGACTGACTTTATACGCACGACGTCGTGTGGTCTGGCGGAAGCCATTATACGCACGACGCGACTGAGGCGCCAATGCGGCAGTTGCTGAAAACTGAAAGCGCCCTCATCATACGGGTTGGCGGGTTCGCCAAGCTTCCTGTCGGCTTCGACGGAGGCGGCATGGTATTCGAAGTTGGGGCACGATTTAGTTGCTTTAGCGATTTCGATCGGGCCTTGAGAGAATTTCAGCTCCGGAACAAGGCTTTTTTCGTAGTGAAAGCTACAAAAACAGTGGACGTCATCAATCCGCGGCTAAGTGTACGACTTGAACGACTGCAGAAGAAAGCGAAGTACACAAACGCGACAACAGACTCGGACATCACGATAACAGAATCGGACAATAGACTCGGACATCGCCGTGAGTGTTAATTAAAGCGCCCCATTATTTTCGGAACGAACGGTGCAGTTTCTTGTTGAGTGTCGTGGTTGCTCGCATGGCTGTTATGTTACACGCTGATACTTCTACGCATGTCGTCTTGTTTTATTGTCCGGAATAAACTGGTTCTTTCTGTTTCTTGCGTGTCGGCGTCATTTTGTCGAGGGGGTCAGGCTCGCGAGCCCTTCGCACATGAAGGAAGTTCCTTCATGACGTATACCTAAACCAAGCAGTCCTTGGAACGTTCAGTGCACTTTTGGGGCTAATGCCCAAAGCAAACATGACAGCTGTCATCATTGCTCAACACATATGGATGTGTTTACCCGCCGCGGTGGCTCAGTGGCTAAGGCGTTGCGCTGCTGAGCACGAAGTCGCGGGTTCGATTCCCGGCCGCGGCGGCCGCTTTTCTGATGGAGGCGAAAAGCAAAAACGCCCGTGTGTACGAGATTTCGGCGCACGTTAAAGATCCCCAGGTGGTCAAAATTAATCCGGAGCCCTCCACTACGGCGCGCCTCATCGCCTGCGCTGCGTCGGCGCGTTAAAACCTACAATCAATCAATCAATCAATCAATCATATGGATGTGCTTGAAATTAAATGTCGTGGATATTCATTTCGAAATGGGGAAAATTGGCTTGCATGTGGCCACCAAAATCCGTTTAGGAATAAAATGAAATGGGGGTGCATCTGACTTCGTTTTTTTTAATAAATTGTTGCAAGTGAACTTAAAGGGGCACTGACACAAAAATTTTGCATCTTGTTTTTTTCGTTGCGATAAGTAGCTAGTGACCTACTTATAACCTGTAGAAACCTCATTTGCTTCAGCGTGCGACGGTTGTTTAATTAGAGGCATTTTCAATGCGGCCAGTCGCAGTTTCGGTTTCAGCGAGTGCCGCGAAACGATGGATTTTGTGGATTTTGTGTGAACAAAGCTGACCACGTGACCGTCGGAGGGATATCACAGAGCAGAGCCGCCGTAGCACTATCGAATCCCCATCGACAGCAGTTTCTGCGAATGCCCCCACGTACTGATCTCGTGAGGCGCTTAATTAAAAAGCGACCGTGGATGTGACGCAGGCGCTGCGAGTGGAAATGCTACCGTGGCTAAAGAACGACGCGCGACGCTCGAGACGGTGGGTGGCAAACGCGCGCTGGGAGCAGCCGGCCGGTCTGCCTACAGGTTCGCCTACAGATGTGTTCGGCTGTTCGGCTCAGCACTGCGGCGGATATTCGAGTGCCGCTCTCGTAAGCGGTGCAGATGACAATTTTTAATACAACCCGCCATCGCATCATTAACTCCTTTCTCATGTAAGCCACCATGGTCGGGACTTGGGGACAATTTCGTGCAGCGGTAACAAGCTATCACTCGAGCTACCTGCGCCGGCCTGGGCCACTTCGCGGCCGTGGCCGCCGCCTGCACAGCGACCGTGCGGCTAGCTCAGTGAGCTTTTCGTGCCTCCGGCGCGTTTTCGCATCCAATGGTAATAAGCAGTAATAGAAACAGAGTGCCTGGAATCGCTGTAGAACTTTGGTCGCGGCCAGCTGCCCGATTAGCTGACGAAATCACGGCGCCTCCGCCGCCAACGATCGGGTCGTTCGTCCTCGAGAGCAGAAGCTCCGCCCTCCGGCCCTCCGATTGGAGCGGCGAGCGGGCGGCCGGCGTAAAACGCCGGTAGTGCGGAAGCGGCAAACACAAACTCGTGACGTGTTTGGATGTTGTTTATTTACAATTGCGCGTAGTCCTCTGCTGGCTGCTCGGTTGCGTTTCGCACACTTCAAAATTGATTTTAAATATGTTCTAGGCTGTATTCCCCGCTGATATTTTGCAGACGATGTATATGTGTTCCCACCAATCTATCTCCGAAGTTATCTCGCCTTCAAAATTTTGTGTCAGTGCCCCTTTAAACCTGTAACTTTCTTAACGCGCATAAGTAGAACACTTTGCCGCATCGTTTAGGCTATCGGTCACCGTAATCTCCACGTATGTTAATTCTAAATATAGGACAGGTGCAGTATTAATCCGCAGTATTAATCCCGCAGTATTAATTCGGAGGCTGGATAAGAGCACCGCCATCCGTTGTGGGTTCGATGCGATCACAACCCGAGCGCTTCTGAACTGAATTGACTATGCAGATTGTAATTCGAGATAAGAAATACGTAAAAATTATAACCTCGGTTATTTTTAGGGCGCTGAACGTTATTTAAGAGCCCCAAATTTCCCACCGGTAATTGGGATACTGGTCGGTGTGTCAAGGACGTAATGTGCACAAAGCATTTTAAATAAGTCGCATCACTGCAATCGTAAGTGAAATAAATGCATCATCCGGTTCTATGTCTTGCTTTGCATCCATAACATCAGCTGTGCTTTTTTTATTGCGATACGGAGCAGGAAAGCTAAACAAAAAAAAAAGCCCGCCCGCCCGCATCTTCCCACGGGGGGAACACGAGTAAATGCGTGGCATAGGGGTGATTGCATTGCGCGAACGTTGCGTAATTGGGTAGTTTGTGGTTACCATTTGGATGTGGGGAGGGTTTCGTCTTTATTATTCTTATTGTTGATTTTGGGACACAGGAAGGACAGGTGAGGGTATTGTGATCATTATTTTATTTGAGCGCAGGTGACTGAATTCCGAGCGGCCGCTCCGCCGCTTATATACACTGCGCGCTCTGTCGCGGGAGAGGAGTATGGGGGGAGACGCACATGCGCACACTTCCGTATACAAGCGCGCGCCCTTCCCCCCCCCCCCCCCCCCCCCCCCCCCACCGCGCTCTTATCACGCAGCTGGCACGCCGCTAGCACGCCGCTATCACGTGTACACCTGCCGCAGTTGCTGCTGAGCGCGACGGAGCGCACGGGCTAACTACTGCGCATGCGCGCGCAGACGCGTTCCTCCCGCACCGCCCCAGCTGCTGTTGAGAGCGACGAGGCGCACATGGCAGCTACGACGCATGGGCGCGCAGATGCGCTCCTGCCGCACCGCCGCAGCTGTTGTTGAGACCGAGGAGGGTACGGGGGAGAGACGCGCACCTGCGGAGGGAGCGTGGGGACGGCGCCGACAACATCGACGAGTGACATCGCGAGCCTAAGAAATGCTCCGCATTGGAAACCCATTTTAAGGAACGTTGTACGGCTGTCATTTGAACCATCGGCTTCGCGACCCGTGGTGCGACGGAAAAGGGCGATAGAGCCGCTTGGAAATTGGGCAAAACGCTCTATCAGGGCGATTGGGACGGGCGGAGCAATAGCGCGGCGCCGGTTGCTTTGGCTGCCACGCTGGCGCGTCATTCGCGTCATGCGTATAGTGGCTTCCGCCAGACTTCACGACGTCGTGCGTATAAAGTCAGTCAAACGCAGAATGTGGCAGTGCAACGCCGGCACGTGTAGGAAGAAAAGCACAAAGAGAACAGAACTCCCGCTGGCGCAGTTTCAGGTAGGGGGCTCACGAGCACTGAGAAGGCGGGAAATTTGAATTGCATGGGGTGGTAGCAGTAAGCGGATAACGGCGGTACAGCCCATTATGGCGAATCACTGCTCTGCACTTCCGACAGCTTTCACATTGGGTGGAACAGCTTTAATTTTTCCTAAAGCCTTCCCTGTAGCATATTAGGTGAATGCATTCACAGAAACACGAACCGGTTAGTTCCTAGTATGAAGGAGTTCCCGGTGGAAGGGTCCATGCACCCAAATGTTACAGGTCAGGAGGGCGACAAGGGTGGCGATGGCTTGCACAAAGGTGCCGCAGGTGAATGATGGAGTCCCAGGCACGTACGCAGCCGATGCTGCACATTCCAATTCTGTATGGCGGAGTCGCAGAATGGGCAGGTGGAGTCGTATGGGCCACGGTATTGCGATGGCCACGAGGCAGTCATGGAAGCCGGAAGGGCTGCCCCAAAGCGTAGTCTCCGCAGCTCAACCTCTTCTCGGCGAGTCAAGTCACCAGGGAGGTTTGAACCACACGCGGGTATGAGAACTCGTGTGGTGCACCGTCATTCCAGGTTCCCGGAAACGTTTCCGGGAAAAGGTGGTAATGGTCGGGTGACGGTACACGGGCGGCTAGCTGAGTATGCCTCCAAACAGCTAGGTACAGCTGAACTGGGCGCCCATTGGATGCGAATCTGCAGTACCGGGATTATTGCCAAGCGATAGATGGCACCTGGAAGGATGTCGATTGTGCCACGTGACGAATGTCATGGATGGCTGGCGTTGATTGAGTCCGGATTATTAGTCGGGAGTACGGCCCCGCCTCCTCAAAATGCGGTATGGCGACCAGTCCATCATGCATTGCGGATAATTCAGTAAGGTATACGGGTGGATTGGCTGTAGCTTCACGAAACAGATTCGCAGCTGCCCTTAGCGGTGTACTGGAGGAATCGGTTTTAAATGGGGTCATGGAGCGGGATCTCCTGCCTGGCTCCAAGACAGGAACGCGACCATTCCTACGTATGTTCGCTGATGCGAATCCGCTTGCCTCCTTCTTTCTTGAACAGCGCTTCAAACTGTGGCCAGTGTCAGGAGGTAGAGAGACTTCTAGCCGGCGAGTCGTCCGCCTCGGGCCGCATGCAGCAATCTGACGCTTGCTATCAGCGCAGGTCATCTCGGACAGCAAGCGAGGAGAGGACGCCGCGGCAAATACTTGAACCCTCCATGTCAGATTCCTACCAAATCTACCGATGATCGCACATTTTTTGAAGGAGTGATGCACTTCAGGCTGCGTGCACAATGGCCCTGGAGCGCTGCGGTAGCACCGTGTTGGGCTTTGAAATATGTGCAGCCCTTATGTTCTTCGAAAACGCAAGGAACGCGCGTAGAGCGCTAGCTGCGACTAAGTTTAGTTCTTCGAAAGTTCCGTTCAGTAGTAATGAAATTCCGGTCAATTTTGTAGGAACGACCGCGGCGGCCCCAACGGGCCCGGCGAGAAGCGGGACGCACACGCCCAGTTGAGAATTTCAAAGTGATTATTTTACAGGGCGACAGTCAATCTAGCCTTGGCCGCAGCACCCTGGTGTCATCCGGACGAGGCATAGAGATATGAAAACCCCGACAACACACTTTTTTCTTGTTGAAAATGATTACTTGTCACGTGCAGTACGGAACCTCTTTGGAAATGGCTACCCCTTGGGATATTACAGTGGTTTCTTTATGGTCCTGCAGAAAAAGACAGGAGGATCATTCAAGGCAATGTGTCCCACCTTATATTCAAGAAATGTTAAAAAAAACAAGCGTTCTTAAAAGAATAGATCAAGTTCACTTTCTTGGCATCATGTGTGTAGTTGATGGATCCGTTTGCACCCGTATTTGATGCCTCTAGGGGGACATGCTTGCGAAGGGAAAATATCCGAGGTCTCGTTTTGCAGGGGACGGATGTTCCGACGGCTAGTGTCCGTCAATCGAGGGACGAGGAGCCCAGCTGGTTGGCCCAGCTGGCGCGCCTGCTGGTGTTCTCGGTGCTGCTGGTGGCGCTGCTGGTCACTTCGCTGGTGCTCAGTCATTCCAGCGCCTGGCTCCGCGAAAACAACCCTGCGGCGTCGCCGCCTGCCGTGGCACCGCGGCAACAGGTGGCAGTGGCGGACCCGATGCTGCAAATTCAAGGCAGCGTTGCGTCCTTCTGGGCTTTGAAGAACGCGTCTGTACCAGTCCTTGATTACGACGGCACCAACATGGGCGCAGACACAAAGTCGAGGTAGGTGGGCACTGTAAAAGTATTTACACCCTTAAGCAGGAGCTTAGCCAGAAATATTTTACGCGGGGAGTTATACGCCACCGGCAAAAAAAAAACAAGATCAAAAAGAAAGATCGGCGCTCTAACAAAATTTTAGTCACTTTTTGGCTTTGTTACACCGACTCCCTAGCTATTTTTGTTGGCGTGGTGTGAGGCCATAAGCACGGACAGCTTATGGGCATACTCCCGAATCGGCCGACCCTTGGCCTGGTGGCACACGCCTCTTACAATACACGCACGATCCAGGCAAGCCCTAAATGTGAGGGAAAAGCGCATCGCATTGGAGCGTTTCCGGTGAAGCGAAGGACGTTCGTCTCTTGCGTGCGACTCGGCTGCTCGTTATGATTCCAAGCCGTATTGGCAGGCTTATCTGACGAATTTTACAGCCGACAACATGGCGGAAGCGCGGTATGCCGATTAATGAGGTCGCGAATGCCCAGCCAAAGATAACATCGGATGCCAAGCATGTTGTTTCACAGAACCGAAACCGAAACTGTTTTGAATTCTAATCTTGGACATCGTACAGTCACATCGCATCTTGTATGGACGTCGCTCCTTCAGTTGGTGCGGGCGCCGCAGACCGCGCATGGTATTTTTTATTCTTTCAGGCTCTGCAAAATAAATATCGCCTTATCGACCGGATAAACAATGAAAAGTGTGTTTATTTTAGCTAGTCTACGCACTGCACAAAAAAGAGAAGCTTGAAAGTTCACTTCAGTGTCCCTCTAAGGGCGTTTGTAGCTATTTATAACTCCCACTCTTACACCTTATAGAAAAAAAATAGACACCTTTTAGTTAGCCGCTACGACTACTGTGCCATTACGCCGAGTTTCATTTAATTGTCTTAAGGTGTTAGTTCACAGTCAAGTTGTAAAGCCTACAGAATTACTGTCGGCTGTCCATACATGGCCATGTACAGACAAAAGTACGGTTACAGAGAAGTCTGAACCACAACTCTGGTGTCTCGGCAGATTTCACACTGAGTGGAACGGGGTTTATATTTTTTTTCTTTTTGTGATAGCTACATTGCATCGCGTGCGCCGTGAGCCGCTATATAGGCAGGGTTATAAAACGTTATATATATTTATATCTGAGGCAGAGAACTGTGCAGGCGCTGCACAGGTTCATAAATAGCTACGGCCACGTTCCTTCCTTTTAGCCTCGAGCCGAATTTAGCTACCACAGTACCACCAATTTTTGCGGTGGACACTGCCGCTTTTGCACGTCATATGGAGCTTAAAGGGGCCATGAAGCCAAAATACAGCTTTGTTCATTTGGAAAAAGCAAGGCTTTAGTAACTCATTATCTCCATTCTAGGCATGAAAGAGGTTTTACTCGAAGGAATGCAAGAAATATTGAAAAAAAGAATTAAAGTTCGTTCTACACACAGTGACGTATTACGGACACGAGTGACGTCATATGAGCCAGCAGTAAAACATTTTTATCAGTTTTTTATACGAAAAATGGCGGGAAAGTTGCTGAGGAGTCGGCGCTCATTCATAGGTTTTGTTCAATTTGTCGAATTTTTGTTTGAAGTTTGCAATTAAACTGATGTGATTGTTATGGGGACAAACCACTCTTTTGCAAAACCCGATTTTTATTTTGGCTTCATGGCCTCTATAGGAAGCAGGGGGGCGAAATTTTAAAGCAATGCTTTACATGGCCAGCGGAAAGAATAATTCGGCAGTGCACGCGGAAAATTCCTCTGGCGTAGCATGATGCACATGCTTGAAATAAGATGCTGGAGAGGAGTTAGAGCCCAGCGATCTACTGCGGGAAGCCCAGAGCAAGTGATAACCGCAGGCAGGGGCGGTGGGCGGTGTGGGCGGAGCAGTGCCAACGGGGAAATGGCAAGCATTGGCCGCTCTTCTTTTGGAATGCGAATGCCACGCGAAATACTTTCCTCCTACTAACAGGCAACGTACTACTAGCGACGCCACGATCAGGAACGGGGAAAAAAATACAACAAACACGCAACGCATACAACAAAAAAGACCGCTGTGAACCACGAGGAGTAACACACGGGGTAAACAACGGCCGCGCATTGCAGGTTCGCTGGTGCACCATCTGTACGGAGTGCAGGGTCGAATTTTTTTGTTACGTCCGATTCGCTGAGGGTGATTTAGTAAGCGGGACAAGTGCATCGAACACACGAGTGCGACGGTCTCTTGATGTGCACACCTATGTGCATTTTTTTCGCAGTTCCCGCACTGTGAACGTCACTTCCGGTCTGAAACGGACGCGAAATGCCTCGGGGGGATTCACGAGGGAACGGATTAGGGACAACGCCACGTACGGGGTAAGTTGCCGGAAAATGCAGGTGATTTGTGTGTTCTTGCGAGAGAATGCAGTGTGCAGTACAGTCCGTAGTGGTTGTTGTATTTATTTTCCATGTCATTTACTTTTTACGAAGCTTAAAAGCCGAAAGGCATCACTTAAGAGGAGAATGTTGACAAGGGTATTCACGCATGGCTAAGAACGAACAAATTTTAACTCTAAGAAAAAAATAAATACGTACGCACACGCACGCACGCACGTGCGAGCGTACACGACGATCCCGTGATTTCTTTTAAGCGCGTTTTAAGTGTTTGTCAGACAGTAAATTTGTAGTGCTCACATCATATCGTGCATAATCACACACTGTCCCTTACACCAGTCATTTTCAGTTTCTTCTAATTCACTTATCTTATTTTTAGCAATCTATTTCAGTAGTTACCTTTATACCGCTTTTATTTAACCATTATTTGGCACTTTTTGCTCTCAGTGACAGTAAAGTTCGGTTCGTTGGCGAGAGAGTTCGTTGTCAAAAGTTCGGTTCGTTGCCAATGGCGAGACGAGGTATATAGCTGATGAACAAAAAATCCATTCACACGTATTTACAAGGACTTTACAGAATTCTGTAAAGTTGAAAAAGACGTCAAAAAAATTTCTCTAGTTTGCGGTATTTCCGCGCGTCCTACTGTCATCTTGTCGGATTCTTGTCATGTCGTGATTCTGATATTCTGTCGTGTGTAGTATTCCTGTCCTCATTTTGATTTTTTGTCCTCCTGAATTCATGTCTTGTCGTGAATGTTATTGTCCATCGAGAAGAGTAGCGTAAATGGCAGTTCTGTTGTGACTACAGGAATGTTTGTCATTGAGGAAAAGTGACTTTGTCGTTACGACAGAAATGTGTGTCGTAACAACAGATGGCTTTTTGGTAACAACAGAACTTCTGTTGTCACAAGGAAGTTTTTTCTCGTAAGCCAGGAATTCTTGTTCTACTACATTTTCGCTCTATATTCTCGCTCTACTATAAAGTGCTGACTAGGCAGGCCCATATCCTAAGGGCTAAGCGATCAACGCCTTGCCGAGGGGCAGATATTGGCTAGCCTTGAGAGGCGCGCATAGGCCGGTAGTGTCCATACCTTGTAACTTTTCCGTTGCGAAGAACAATGGGTAATGGCGGTTAAAAAAACTGGCGCGTATCTGCTCCTTTTGTTGCAAATGTGGATAAAAGGCACCAGACTTTCGTTCACATTTGCCAAGTAAATGCATCCCTTCGCTTTCCCGCTCACCTCTTATGTTCCTATTACGTCGCGCTCCTCCCAAGGTAAACACGCAAAAGGTTTGCTCAGGTCAGTTTAAATTTACCGCGTTCCACTGCTGCAGGCCGGGTGCCTCGATGCCAGCGTTGCCGTACGGCGGAGACGCGCTGAATCGAGACGCCCTACTTCAACGTTTATAGAACCGAATTGACCAACTCCACGTGCGTTCCAGGCAGAACGTGGAACCTATCTAGTGAAACCTTTACTGTTGCCGCTTGATTTCTTAATATGCCGCCAGAAGGTACAGTGGCGCTGGCAACAGCAGGCGACAGAGTGATTTTTTTTTCAGCAGTGGATGCAGTATTTCATTTCGCAAAAATTAAGCAACCCTGAATTTTTTTATAACGGAACACTGTAAATACCACTTATGTATTGATTTTCTGTTTTATATTTGCGTATTGTCTTGTTCTTGTTTAACAATGTTGACAAGTATTAACATTGACACCGGACTTACACGTTTGGATTTGGCTGTGGATATATACGACTATTACGCAGCTTTTGTTTCACTTTAGTCGGGTGGCTGAATCGAACCACTGAGGGACAGACAGACAGACATACAGACAGACCAAAATTTTTACGTTTAGGTAGCCCAAGAGAGACTACCGTCTTTAAAGATTAGTCGGGAACTCCGCTTACCTGGTTTGAGGGCCAAGGCCTGGCAATGATCGAAATACTTCTTTACGGCTACATTGTGTTTACGTCCATTTATTCTTTTTCTTCGCCTTTTGACGCGACTTACTCGGTCAGGCAGAGCGCCCGAACTTCATGATGGAGTTACCCCGCAGTAGAAGCTGTCCTCGGCGAGCATTCGTTCTACGCGCGTGTCACCCCATGGGCCTTTCACAGCGCTCGCATCAGGATCACCCTTGCTCCATTGTGCCAGTGTATGGGGTGAGCTAGCGTCACTAAATAAGCTACGCTTAAGAGTACCGCCACTTCGTGCACCCTGAAGCGTCTGGGGGCCATTTTGTTTCTAGATTGCAGTGTTGCCATCTCTCCCAACGAAACCATGGCCGGTTGTGACGGGGAGTGTGTGCCCGCCGCTCTAGCGCCCGCGCAGCAACAGACAGAGAGAGAGAGAGAGAGAGAGAGAGAGAGAGAGAGAGAGAGAGAGAGAGAGAGAGAGAGAGAGAGAGAGAGAGAGAGAGAGAGAGAGAGAGAGAAGAGGAGAGGCGCCCAGAAGAAAAATGGCTGCGCCCATATGTTGTAAACAGACAGACAGACAGAGAAACTTTATTTGACAGACAGAAAAACTTTATTTCCATATGTAAACAACTATCACGTGGTGCCGACCGACCAATGAAAATCCTGGCTGCACATAACAATGAGAGAGAAGAGTGCCGATTCTCAAAAAGCCTTTATTTAGTGACGCTAGGATTAGCCCTGTGGTTGGAGCACTTGGCTGCTGCCCTGGCGGCGCGGATTCGAGTTCCACACAAACCCGAATTAATTTGTTTTGTTTGCATCTGCGGCCATTCTGGCACCACTGGTGTTGTCGCCGAATGTGACGACGACGGCTACGGTCATTTCTCGCTTTTGATGAGATACCTAATGCTTTAACTCTAATCAAATAACGTGTTTATCTCTATCCAACAAAAAGCATCGTTAGAGTAAGGTGAGGTGTTACCGTGAACAAAGGTTGCGCGTGCACAGCACGATTGCATAAAAAAATTTAGTCTTCCTGGCGTTTTCGGGCTTACTAACACGCTGAGCGTGTACTGAAATACAGGAACGTCTGAATAATGCAGGTACTCACACAATGTCTCCCCGCTAAATGCAGTCCGTACACAAGCACGATATTATAAGCTGGCTACGTTAGACACGCTTTCAGTCGCAGTCGGGAAACAACCGTTTTTTCCCCGAGTTTCTTCATTGCTGTTGATAGGCTCCGAGAACTATACACTCCGGGGGTGCTCAAACATCAAACAAAGCAATACTACAGACGACATCCGCGGAAATGTTGTGGCGTGAGTAACACGTCACATGTACTCCCATCATTTGCAACCGGACAACTAGGGATTCCTATTCGCGAATTTAGTTGGCCTACTTGAACTGGTATCGCTTCGCATCCGTCAATAAAGGAGGTTTAAAGGATTTTTAAAGGAAATTTTTAAATGTTAAAAATTACAAACGCTAACCCACATGTTTGAAAAAGGTGGGTATCCGACATACTTGTATACAGAAGCGCAAGAAGCAAAGCGGGAAGTAGTTAACAAATTTCATTCCGAAGTAACACGTACCCACCACGCAGGAGCTGAGCGATTCTCACACTGTGGACAGGAATATCTGAAGTGTCCTGCATGATTTTTCGAGTTTGCGGCTGCGCATTGGCAGAGAGTACAATAATGCGTTAAACCTGATGCGGCTGAACTTCGCGATTTTCGTACGTGCCTACACATTTCTCGCTAGGGCTCTACGAGCATCACTTTCTGTGTAATAATTCACAAGCATTATTCATCAAAGGCGTGAGTTTGGCGATTTATATTGTAGGGTGTCGGGAAGTATACGCTCTCGCCGTGTTGGCCTTAAAGACTCTTAAAAAATTAAGTGAGGCAGGCTGGCGGGAGTGTTACCACCACGTCGTTTCCACTCGTTTCAACAATTCCGTTCTTGACAAACTGAATCGCAAAAACAAGTATTCCTCAGGCTCAATATCTCGGAAGCTTTCCGGAGAATATAAATCCTAGGCCGAATAATTGTAGGAGCGTGTTTGGCTGCAAGCACTCGAATTTTTGCAGCCGAGAAGCCATGCTGGGTCGTCTCCAAGAAGAGGAACTACAGACTCCAGGGAAGGGACAGCGTCGACAGAGCTTTCGCCCTACAATCGGCAGTCGTCGTCCGGAAGTGAGATCCTTTGCATCACTGCGCACACAAAGAACAGGCTGTAACCGCAGTTTTATTTATTCATTTATTTGTTTTTTTTTAATTTATTTATTTATTTATTTAAGAACTACCGCAGGATACAAAACGGCACAACGGTGTTACAAAACCAATACGCGGGACCAATTGGGTGACAATCAGGCGTAGCAAAATAACAGACAAATACGCAGTACAGTAAGACAAAATATAAAAATGACTCAAACCCGCCGCGGTGGCTCATTGGCTAAGGCGTTGCGCTGCTGAGCACGAAGTCGCGGGTTCGATTCCCGGCCGCGGCGGCCGCTTTTCTGACGGAGGCGAAAAGCAAAAACGCCCGTGTGAACGAGATTTCGGCGAACGTTAAAGATCCCCAGGGGGTCAAAATTAATTCGCGGGCCTCCACTACGGCGCGCCTCATCGCTTGCGTTGCGCCGGCGCGTTAAACCCTACAATCAATCAATCAATCAATCAATCAATCAATCAATCAATCAATCAATCAATCAATCAATCAATCAATCAATCAATCAATCAATCAATCAATCAATCAATCAATCAAAAATCACACAATGGCAGTTTGTTCCGATTTGTTATTGTACGAGGAAAAAGTATTTATTAACATTGTTAGCAATCAGAAAGATATATGTGTCAAGTTGTGTGAATGATATCGTCTTGTCGTACATGACGATAGGGGGAAACGAACGGACGTTTTATCGTTCTTGCATACGTTTGTTGCAAGACAGGTTGAAAAGAAAATTCCGTCTTGCTATTTCATTTGTCATTCTAAAGTTTCAATTTTGTTGTTTTTCATTAGTTCAGTTTTGGAGTAACACTGACGAAAGCGGTTGAAAATAAGACGAAGAGCTGATCTTTGAATTTTCTCATGATTGTCAATATCTTTTTTGTATGTGTAACACAAACCTCAGATGCATTTTCCAAATTAGATGGGATTATTGTATTATAGGCAAATAGTTTTGTACTAGGTGAAAATGTTAAGTTTATGCTGAAGCAAGCCTGATGTCCTACGTGCGGATGAAGAAATTTTTGCAATGTGAGATGACCAAGTTAGCTTGGTAGTGATTGTTCCTCCAAGGAATTTATAACTCTCTGTTATTAAGGTTGGAGTTCCTTTAATACTGTACCGGCAAATGAATGGTTGTTTCTTTTTAGTGATGCGAAAAAATACAGTTTCAGGGTTCACATTTATGCCCCAGCGATCACACCACGAAGTGATGGTATCGGTAGAATGGTCCATTATTATAGGGTCATTTACGGTGTTGATTGAACGGAAAAGGAGACAGTTATCAGCAAGTAAGAGCATTTCAACATCTCGTTTAGCGCAGATTGTAATATCATTCGTATAAATTAAAAAAAAAAACGTAAGGGTTCAAGAATGGGCTAATACAGGGAAGTGCGAAATGGGCACTCCCCCCCTCCCAAGCCACACCAGCATTCCCCACTTCCCCATTCTTCCTCAACCCCGCTGCCTCACTCGTGCTGGCTTGCTTATTTTCCCACTGACATTAGGGATCAGACACTTCCAGAATGTCAATTACGGAACAACACGAGCGCTGACTCTCAACAAGTAAACTCTCGTAAATGGTTGTTGAAAGTCAGTGCTCGTGGAGTGCTCTTGTTCCTTCATCTTTCCTGTGTCTTGGCTCTAAATTGTTGTTATTTATTTTTTGAGATAAAATTGGAATCATTGTTGAGGAACAAAGCAGTAACTTGTATTTGGTCTTTATGGCCCCTTTAAGTGGAGATCTTCGGGCAAGTGCCCACTCAACAGCCAAACGAAGGTGTCGTTGTGTTCCTAAAAAACTGGCCGCGTATCTGCTCATTTCCCTTCAAATGTCGTAGAAAGATGGTAGCTTTCTGACGCCCCTTCCACATAACTGCCTCTCTCCTCAGTCCCGCCCGTAACTCTCTTCCCACAATAAACACGGTGGGAGTTTGCTCATGCCTGTTCAGTTTTCGCGCGTTACGCTGCTCGCGCGTCATCCACTGGAACCTTTCATTGCTGCTGAACTTGGTATGCCGTCACGAAGTCCACTCTCGTCGAGTGCTTCCTTTGTATTCTCGGTTCGAAATATTGATTTGAACTCGTCATTTTATTTATTATTGAAAACGACAAGCAAACATTTATTTTCAATCAAAACAGCGCGCTTACCTACAATGTCGAAAAAGGCGAAAATGTGCTTAAATTTATTCCCATAAACAAGGCATACTGCGTGAAAATATCCGCATTTATTCGAAACAGCCCATACGTTTGGTCTCGGCGGCGTTGCACCACAATGTGACGGGCGACATGTTTGACATTTAGGGGAAACAGTCGGTGCTATTGTCCACGAGGCGCTGGGTTAGCTCTTTCTAAAGGAGACACGAGGCGTGTAGCGACTTTATAGACGTCACGTCCAGAGCAAGCTGGACGTGCGAATGGATACTCAACAATTGATAACATTCTTTTCATCAACCGTGTAATATAAATATCCGCGGAGTATGAGGAACCCATATACATGACATTTACGTGGTACGAAAAAAAGCAGTTGATTCTCTAAACAGCCCTTAGTACCGGGAGCATTGGAAGATCGGGAAATAGAGCAAAGTTGCACGCGGCTCTTGGAGTACATACTCAGGGGACGCGCACGCGAGAGAATTTTTCGTAAGACGAAACGAGACTCGACAGCAACGTGTAGAAAATGCCTTGACCATCAACTGTTTATTGCACGTACCCTAAGCGCGTATTTGTGCACTAAATGTTTGCGCAGGTGCAAGGGGACTGAAAAAGTACTAATGATATTAGTTATTGCGCTTACTGAAAAACATACCGCTTCCTTCTACCCGCCAACCTGAAGGGTATGCGCTTAACAGAAACAACAACAGACAAACAAACAAAAACTGCTCGTGAAAAGCACCCCTAGCGTGTGTCAAAACAGGACTTCGTCTGCGCAACGCAAGATAATGAATATTAAACGCCAAAGCCTTTTCTTAGCAGAAAGATGGTTAAAATGCGAAGCTCTCTGCCATGCAACCTGAGTCAAAGTCCAAAATCCAAACTGCGCCGACCGTGTCGGTGTGCCGCTCGGACTGACGTCGGCTTCACAACGCGAGCGACGATGGTTCGATTCCGACCCCCGAAAGCGTTCCTTTATTAGGCGCTTGATGTGCCTTTATGGAAACCCATCATTATCATGTGTCTACCAATTGGTTGGCTTCCTGCAATACACTCCGCATTTCATGCCACCAGTGAGGCATAGACAGCTTCGCTTTAATATTTTCGTGGTGCGCATACGCTTGTTTTGTTGGAGGGACGAGTCTGATTGATTCGACGATATGACTCGCATAATTAAAGTGTTGCAGCAATTTTCCGCGGGGCGAAATTTCATAATTACGTATAATGTACCTGATTGATTGATTGTGGGGTTTAACGCGCCGACGCAATGCAGGCGATGTGGCGCGCCGTAGTGGAGGGCTCCGGTTTAATTTCGACCACCTGGGGATCTTTAACGTGCGCCGAAATCTCGCACACACGGGCGTTTTTGCTTTTCGCCTCCATCAGAAAAGCAGTCGCCGCAGCCGGGAATCGAACCCGTGACCTCGTGCTCATCAGCGCAACGCCTTAGCCACTGAGCCACCGCGGCGGGTCGTATAATGTACCTGTATCAACAGTTGAGTGTCAGCGCTTGTTCTGCGTGTTTTATTCTCCTAAGTGTACGTCAACTTTCCCGCTGTTTTGAATTGATTGGAGCAGTGCTAAGTTTTCCCCACAATAAAACGTAATGCCTTCAAAAAAAAAAAAAAGATCGGAAGCAACATCTTTAAAGGGGCCATAAAGACAAAATACAAGTTCGCTTCATTAAAAACGTTGTTTTGTCTCTTTAACAACAGTGCCAATTTCATCGCAAACTTCATACATCGAGATATTAAAAAGAACATATTCAACAGTGGCGACTCCCCAGTAAATCTGCGGCGATTTTTCTGTGACGTCACAGAACATTGTGCGATTGGCCGTCCTGGACCTGAGCCACCACGAAAACACGGGACTGGGCAATGATAGTGGGGCCTATCATCGCCTTTCGTTTTATTGCATATATCGATATTTCTCGCACTTTTCCACTTAAAAACGACCAAAGTGTAGTTCCTTGAAACCTAACAAAATTTTATCATAAATTCCTGGCCCCTTGAATGTTGTAAGACACTACAAATAATTGATAGCTTGTTGGGAGGGGTTACTCTGATAACTCGACTGAAAAAAAAAACACGATGCCAGTAAATGAAAGATATTGTTTCAGGGCAGGGAAAAGACCTATTTACAAATAATACACAGAGAATAATTTAGTTACAGACAATTATTAAATCCAGGTAGGCAACTAGGTGATTCTGCTCGTGCACCCGCTAGGCAGCCAGCGCGTCTTCGTCTTCCTCGGCGACTGTCTAGGCTGCCCACACAACTGGGGAACATACCCACTTTGAAGGGGTTTCACCCTTTGCATATTGAGTCTCTCGACAGTAAACAATTATCTCAGTTTTCTAATAAGCGCCATGTGGCAGTATTTAGGACACTGGAGACGTGCCTTTCACTCGTAGCACAATGCTATACTCGGTGACAACTTAAGACCGGCACCGGAAGTCGCCGCTGTGCCTTGTCACCGTAGCCGGATGTTTCTCCGCGCGGCGCAAGTAGGGCGTTACTGAGAATATTTTGAACATGGCGTGAGCCGTTCCCGTGATTTTCTGGACTTAATATACTTATAAACGACTCCAGTGACGACAAACAAACTACGCTAGACAAGGCAGGCGATATCACGTATCCATAGCATACCCTTTTCAAACGCGCGTGCACTGACGTCACGGGTCCGGCGCTTTGGCGGAGTGATACACTACATGAGGTGGTCCCGTTCTTGAGTTGAAACCGAGTATACAAGAACACTGGTCTTGTGCTCCCCGAGCCGGGCAATGCTGTGTGCCGAGAACCTCTACATTTGAGCATCGCGTTGCCTAAATTAAAATGTGAATGCGTATGCCTAGACCCTCGGAGACACACGTTACCGTTGCTGTCACCAACCACCACACAGCTCCACTACCGTCCTACAACACCTCCCTCCAAAAGGGCACAAAACCTTCTCTGCCTATGAAGGTATTCCGCCTCCTTGAAATATGCTGACGGCATTGTGTTCTGCGTGTTTGGAGAGCACTTGCAGAAGTTTCAAAACCCGCACTTTAAAAATTGTCAAAGGAATGAAGATGAAGATGAATAACTCTTAGGTAACGTTTTAGTAGACGTGCACCAGACCTCTATTTTGAACTTAGGTAGACACATGCTTGGAGAGGGGGACGAATGCTCCTTCATTGAAAAAGCTATCTGCGCAGCTCCCAATCTAGAGTGGTATATACGGTACAGAACCACTATATGGCAGATGCATTGGGCGAGCCCTCTCGTATAATGACCGATACATAACCTCCGCCACTAAAGATGTTAATGAATCCTATATGCGTGATTACGGTGTTGATTGATGAGGCTCAGCCTTAGTGAACACCTCTATATAAAACTTCGGTCGGGCGAGCAAGCCATGGAATAGAGGATGGTAGGTGTGACGCTTGGGGGCAGGAAACGAGGGTGTTGGTAAGGGGAAAGATCAGGTGGCAGACATTATGTGGTCCAATTAGGAAAGAGAAATAAACTTGGGCTGGGAATGTCGTGCGACGAATTGACATCCGGTAGTCGCTACGGAGGCCATTAACTGGTTTGAGGGAGGAAATAAGTACATTTAGTGTTAAAGTATGGTCTTGGATACCGCAGCATCGGATATCTATAGGAGAGGCCCTTGTTTCGATGTGAACACAGACAGGCTGATTGGGACGATATTGATATTGTTTCTACGGCATGGTAGCGACGAGGCTTTTTAACAATATTTGAATCGTAACAACTACGTTTGAATGGAAGCGGCGTGCTAAGGTTACGCTAGAATTGATGGGAAAAGTGATTTGCATAATCCTAGAATATAATACGTCACAAGTATTCGGTCCGTAAACTGCGTGAAGTGTGAATCGTTTTTGAGTCAAAGCTCAACTAAGTCTCGCAAAGTCATTCATCGCGTTGCAATTACCTTGGGCTGCCCGACCGCAAGTGTGGCAGGCGTGACGCCATTCGACGTGACCCGCTGCGGAGAGGCGTCGCCGCTACGCTGGCTTGGATCCTCGCTTGTGCGGTGTCACGAGGCTTTGGGAGGGCGAAACCGATGTTTCTCCGGCACTTTTTTTGCGGGCTGGGTTGGTCGTTTTGGTGCACGCTCGAGGACAAGCTAAGCACGTGACTGAGAGAGGGTTTAACCACCGCTTCTCCGGCGCTGGGTCACTCAGACTCGATATGAATGGCGCACCAGCTGCGCCGTCTGCGCATCCGCTTCAGCGCATGCGGGAGGCTGAGTCGGATCAGCCATTTGCCTAACTTCATGAAACCAGCGAATAGCCTGACCAATAGCCTAACTTCATGAAACCAGCGAATAGCCTGACCAATAGCCTAACTTTATGAAAGCAGCGAATAGCCTAACCAATAGCCTAACTCCATGAATCCAGCGAATGGCCTAACCAATGACCGAACTTCGTGAAACCAGCGACTAGCCTAACCAATAGCCTAACTTCATAAAACACACTGCATATTTGTTGAAAAACTTTTCGTTCACGGTAAAAAAGTTTACCAGTGCTACGCAACTGACTTATTTTTTGCACTTTCTTTCTGTTTTCAGTGAGGACGCCTGGGACCGGTGCTAGTTCGTCGGTTTCACGCCTGGGTAGGCGTAAGGTGTCTCTTTCCGCCTCGACTCAGGAGACTAAAGCGCCGCCGTCTCGAAATTCAAGAATACTCGGCGATCATGCCTGACGATTGCGTCTGCGCCCCTCAACGTAGCGCCTGATCCACGAATGCGACGGTCCTGGCAACATACGAGACTCGGCACATAACGGAACTTGCTTAGCCGCGGCCGATGGGAAGGAATCCTCCATCGAGCATTTTTGAGTCAAGCGTGTTTGCTTTTTGTTTTTTGGTTATGCGATACAAGGAAGTAACATTTCAATAAAACGTCTTTCTCAATAAAATGCGACCTCGTATCACGTACAAAACTACATAGGGAAGTTATACCTCCTAATAAAGCGTGAAAAACATTTTTGATAAACTTTTTATATTTGGCTTAATATTGCATGAATGAAGACACTTAATCAAGCCGGGGGTCGTGGTAGATATTTCAAACAGGTACATTGTTGAGAATGTTTAGAGCCCGTTTCACAATCAAGACAATCACTGCCCGAAGCGTGGGCAGACGTATCAGCATTAATTGTTCTGTCATGGAGCTGTACTACAGTTACAGTGTCAGAACAGTGCGCCATGAGTTCTGCGCGAACATATAAAAACACCGAAGAAGACGTTTAAATATCCCGGGCAATACAAAGAATACAAAGACAATAAAAAGCTGCCGTAACTATCACAGGTTCCAACAGTAGCTGGGGCAGATACGCGGAAATGAAGCAAAGCTCTGATTTATTCTACTAATGCAAATGAATTCCTGAGACGGTTCTACGATAAGCTTTTATAGCCGAATTTCGCTAAAACTAGCTCGATTGAGCTAGTTTTCAATTATACTGGGCTTTTCAAAACCGCTTTTTGTTCCGTTTGAATGTTATTTCTTGTTTCTTTGTGCACAATTTTCCCGAATGTGCCGCTGTGTTGGGCATACAGAAGGTTGGTTGGTTGGTTGGAACCAAAAATCAGTGGCGTGTACCCACTCTGGGGGATTGGCCATGTCAGATTGGGGAAACTGGTCAAGAATTCAAACTAAGGGTAAAATAGAGCTGTGGAGTGTGAGGGAAGTGATGTTGGCAATTTTGACACACTGAAGTAAAAACAGATACTACACGTACCAGAGAAAGAAAGTACGAAGTGTCATCTGGTGATTTTCTTTCGTTTTGTTCTGTGTTTCTTTTCTCGGTTGTCTTTTAGCTTTTCAAAGCTAAGCTATCCATGGTTAGGATCCAGCATATAGCCTCCGACGACCGACCGAGCGTAGGCCAACAATTTTCACGGTACTAGAAAAATTCATAAAAATGCGAACAGTCCTAGGCCCTCCTCCGTATTTTGACACAAGACTGCTTAGATCGCCCCTGGAGAGATTTCTTCTCGGTAATGCTTTTGTGTTTAGCGGCGAAGCCTACTCTAAGGGAATTGGCTTGGCTTTTGTAAGGTGGCTGTCCCACATCTGGTGTTGCACAGTGAACCTTAAACGTCTACGGGGTGAGTTTGGTTACGACCCCACTTCACTCCCCTTCACTACCGCGGCCTCTTTCCCGAGTCACGTATACTCCTCGCCACATGCGGAATCGTCCTCCCCCCACATTACACAATGCCGCGCACTCCTCGGCGGCCACCTGCGTAAAGCACTGGACACTTACTCCACCGTCTCTATCCAAAAATGGTGTGTGACCTATATAAGTAACGTAGGCATGACACTGCTGTCATTAGAGTTCAACATAGTAAATCCTCAGTATAGTTGAATCCAACACACCGAACCTCACCAGACCGCGTAAGCTTCGCCGGGTTTTGCTGGAGGGGGCTGCGTGTTTCCAAACGCTTCTCTGGACAGAGCGGCCACGTGACATGTGTGGTGTCACTGCGCAGGCTATTCTTTTGAACACCTGTTAAATGGAACCCACCATTCGGTCTATGTGGCTTCCATGTAGAATACTGAGTACTGGCGCTGACGGCTTGGGTTCGAGCCCCAGCAGATCTATCTCTTAGTTTTTTTTAATTGTTAACCTTTTTTCCCCCTAAATCTAACTTTTTTTTCTAAACTCAAATCAACGTGTTGTCTCTGCTAATAATAGTGGTTTTGTATGTTTTAGGTCGCTTTGGGCTTTGGGCGCTGCCAATGACGATGTTTAAATACCGTTCCCCATAGCGCGAACAGACATGTCACGTGGGTGGTCTGTGCAGCGAAGCGTTTGAAAATACGCGTAGGAACTGTGATTATACAGCGAGGCTATTTATGGCTAGGGTCCAGCAGATTATCTCTGGCAACAGAGCGATGTAGACAGCAACCACAAGCGAGCGAAGCGCCCTTTTACGGCGCCCATTAAAATCCTCGGATCGCCAAACTGCGCACGGAAATAATTCGTAAATAAATAAAACAAAAGTCCTAGGGTCTTCATATTTTGATTTAAGACGGCTTAATTTCCCTCTGACAAAATGTCTTCCAAGCAATGTATCTGTGCTTAGAGGTGAAGCCGACTTGAAAGGTTCGTTGTAAGCTTGGTATTTCCCTCTTGCGGTATAACAAAATTATGCGAATAGGAAATTTTTGCATTTGCTGACACACCGCTTAAGAGTTGAACATACGTGTCCCTGCAACATTTTGTCCCTGCGTTTTTTGGGCTGTTCTTCACCATGAATCTGAATGTGCACCAACTAGCCCATTTTGCCATCTTACTTTAGCCTCTCACATGTGCAGAAGTCGGGAGCCCGGCTGCTATAGGGCGCTAAAAATTCAATTTCTAATTATCGGCAGATTTCAGTTCTTTCTTCCTTCAGGGAGATAATTGACAAATCGTTTTTTAAGCGTTTAACTGATTATCTAGGTAAATGTACCCTACTAAAACAATGTCAATTCGGGTTTAGTTCTGGAAGCTCAAACAGTTTAGCCTTGCTTTCGTTAACTAATCACATTAAGAATTTTATTAATGATGGATACATAGCTGGCTAAGTATTTTTGGACTTCACCAAAGCTTTTGCCACCATTAATCATAACATTTTATTTACGAAGCTTCAAAGCTCTGGAGTAACTGGCCTGACCATAACGGTTTTTATACGTTTTAGATAGGGAGTACTTTGTGTACGTGAATGGTGTGTTCTCTGATGCAAAAATCACTACTCAAGGTGTGCCCCAGAGGACGGCACATGGTCCGTTGCTTTTCCTACTATATATTAATAATCTCCCGTATTGCTTGATTATATACGATGACGGTATCACAATAACATCTTCAGACAAATTCATCACAGGCCTTGCTCAAATTTAAACTCTTAACTCCTGAATATCGTAAACTGGTGCCCGTTATAACTGTTTGTACATTAAAATTGAAAAAAAAACTAAATGTATGATCTTTAAACCTGGTCAACGATAAATATCCCAAATTCCGTCTTTAAAGGAGCCATGAAGACAAAATACAAGTTGGGTTTATTAGAAAGACTGCTTAGTCCTGATAACAATGATACCAATATCATCGCAATCTTCGAACAAATAATGGAGATATTAAAGAAAACGCGTGAAGCCGTGGCGACCCCCTAGCCAATTTCCTGCAACTTTTCTATGACGTCAAGGAACCTTGTTTGTGCGATTGGCGGCCGCCTAACTGTCCTGTCGCGACGACACATGACTGGACGTCTGTAATGGGGCCTCAAGTTCCATTTGACCGCATCACTTGAATGCTAACGTGCAGTTAACGCACTGAAAACTATATTTTATTGTTGGCCCGTATGACGTCATTCGTGCTCATAACACGTCACTGTGGCGCAAAATTTGAAAGTTTGAAATACTTCTTGCTTTTTTTTGTTAAAAAACATGATTTGTGGCTGTAATGGAGCTGAGTGAGATACTGAATCCTAGTTCTTTCAAATTAAACAAAGTTGTATTTTCTCTTCATGGCTCCTTTAACACTCGATCCTGATCTAATTGCTGTTTGCAATTGTGTTTCCTTTCTTGGTGTGTTACTCGACCCCATCCTTAAATATAGCTCCCACATCAGTCATATCAAGAAAAAAATTGCATATGGTATTTGGGCCCTTATCAAAGCGCGTCTGTATTTTTTACATGATACTCTCTTGCCACTTTATTTTTCTTTCATTCATAGTCATTTAAATGACGGGATCGCCGCCTTGGGAACCAATATCATTGTCATATTTCATCAGCACAACATATACAAAGTCAAGCCGTTCGCATTATGACCAGGAGCCATTCCCAGTCTTGCACCCAGGACTCATTGCCCCATTATAACATGTTATCGGTTGATAAGTTGTTTTAATATAATTTAAGTTTAATGTTTTCCAGAGCCCTTGTGTGTTTCATTGCCTTTTAATTTGATCAACCCCACCTGTTTAGCAAACCACTACAGCACAAGGTGTGCATTAAACAGAAACTTTTCACTACCACGTGTACAAACTAATTACGGCAAGATGACATCAACTTTCTCTGAAATATCTATTTGGAATAGTTTACCACCTTATGTGAAAATACTTGCGTGTGTTGTCGTTTAAAGGGGCCCTGAAAGGCGTTTTGAGCACACTAAATTGACTAGCGGAATCGTTAGATTGGGTCGTCAACATCATCTGTGCCAAGTATTACTCTTTTACGCGCAGCGGAAAGCTCACACTTTTGTTGCAAAGTTAGTAGCTTTTTTCTCACCCTTTCCTTCGTGTTTTTGGACGCCGCCATCTTCACATGTCTACATCATCGATTCCCAGATGTTCGTCATGAGCTAGACATCCTGCTATTGGGCGGCGTTTTCACGCACTTCCGGCAAAGAGATGAGTCGTCTGCTCAGCGTCGGCTCGCCGGCCGATCTGCCAGCGTAGTGCCGGAGTGCTTGTACATTTTACGACAAACGAAACAGGTGTAAACAAACGCTTAACCGTTTGTATTGAATGCAACAGGGCCATAACACGACATGAATATTCTCTTACTTGAGTACGTTCCATAAAGAAAGCGTTGAAGCCCCGTGGCAGTTCTTTCTTGCAATCGCAGAGAACGCCCTGAGCCGAATGCCCGGATTTGACGCATACATTTTATTCAACTTCCAAACAATCCAGAGATGCGTTTCGAACGAACACAACGTCACAACATGCGTTGCAAGTCCGAACCGCGATTGACAGACGATGGGTTGCCTCCTGCTGCCACTCGTAAATTCGGCACTCACCTCGCGCGCGGTTTGCGGGGACGAACAGCAAGTCACTTAACTCTGGCGCACAAGCCGAGATGGCTTTTAGCCACGCACACTGCACATACGCCATGCGAGGTTGAGTCGTACGCCGCTTGAGAAAGATAATCCAGACCATGGGAAGCACCATCCACCCGCAGAAGCACAACTTCGCATTTCATCGCGAAACAAAGGCGTCCACAACACACACACCATCGCCTCCTGTAATGCCAAACGCATCTCGCACTTCCAAATGGGAGTGAGTAGTATGCCTGCAGTGCCCATATGCCGCGAGGTGGGGCCCCAAGCTGAACCCGGATCACGCAACCGTAAGTGACTTCTAGAGCGGTTCGTGCCTTGTTTCCAGGGCAACCGATGTTTGATATTGTCAAAGAAATGGTGCTGCTCCAGCGCTAGAAAGCTCAGAGCCGCGGATGAGCATGTTTTGCCAACGTTGCCGCTCTCCACCACGCGTCGCCCCAAGCTGAACTGGCGTTTTGTGCACGGGTTCTGTATCGGTTTAAAATGTCTTTTTCACATGCCGCCGCCAGGAATTACCACCGCCACAAAATAAGACCCGGCACCAGCGGGGCCACATCTGATACGGCGCTTTTTGGATAAACAGTGCCCTGTGCATCCAAGGGACCGAGCGCACGATCCACCCCGAGCGGCTGCGAGTTCGCCGCCGATTAAAAGTCACGTGCTACCCTGCAGCAACGCACACCGCGAAAGGGCAAGGCCAGGCCGCCGCACACATGCGGCCAGATTTTTCGTTCACTTTTCCAGCCTTGAGCGGAGAGCGGGATTCATGGTGTCAACAAAGCTTGCCCGTAGCAGACGGCTGTGTGAGCAGCGCAATAGCGGAAGTACGTCACCGCCGAGGAGCGCAGCATCATGGGAGGGAAGGCTCGCTCGCCGTCAACAGCGGAGAGTGCGGAGAGTAAGTCGAAAGGAGGGGGAAACGCGGCGCGACGATAATACGCGGTTTTTGATTTACGATTTCTCAGCTAATTCTCATCGCTTCAACAAATTTTTTGCGGGAGGAGATTGCTAATACATTGCTTTATTTGGTTACATGTACATCCACGCATCGGCGGAAGGTATTTCAGGACCCCTTTAAATCGGCCCTAAAAGATTATCTTCTTTCCTGTTATTTGGTCTTTGGTCACTTTTTGCTCTTTCATTCCTAATGGGAGTTACAAATACCGATCTTGTTTTGTCTGCAGTGAACTTTTCTTGTTTTGATCTTTCACTTAAAATGAATTCACGCTTTCTGTTTTTTTCGAGCGTTTATATTGTTGCACTGTTGCTACAAACGTTTTTTGTAATTATTAGCTCTGTATAAACTCATCGAGGGTCCCTGTACAGTCAATGACTTTGGGACCTTGTTCATAGTGTCTTAACTAATGTATTTTTCTTACGGATTTCAATCTTCTTCTTATTCTTCTTCTCCTCCTGCTCCTCCTCCTTCTTCTTCTTCTTCTTCTTTTTCTTCTTCTTCTTAAAGTCTGCGTCTTCGGGTATAATGTTGCGGCCAGGTCGCGTGCTCCCAAACGCTTCGCTGCACACAGCACCCACGTGACATGTGTGATGTCACTGCGCGCGCAATTGTTTGCCAGCTAAGACGACCCCACCGTTCGGGGTCTGTAGCCTCGATATAGACTACTGAGTACTGGCGGTGACTGCGAGGGTTCGCGTCCCAGGAGGTCTATCTCTGTTCTTTTTAATTGATTATTTTTTGTCTAAATTTCAGTTTTTCTTATTCAAATATACGCGTTGTTTTTGTTAATAATGGTGATTTGGTATGTTTTAGGTCGCTTTAGGTTTGGGGCACGGCCAATGACCACGTTGAATTACCGTTCTCCATCGCGTCAACAGACATGACACGTGGGTGCTCTGTGCAGCGAAGCATTTGGAAATACTTGGCCAGGTCAACATGGCTTCGTAGGTCCGAAATCCGCGCATCCAAGTCTTGCGTCTCTGCCCCACCTGGTTCGATATGCTTCTCGTACTTCGCGGAATGAGTCCCACTTGGTGATTAGATGTCGCCTGCCCATTGATTTAGTTGGTCTGGTCTGGATGATTGTTTCGATTATGTAATGATCACTCCAAAAGTTTCTACGCGTGTCGTTCCAGATGGCCTCCTTGATCTTTTTGGGTGCCCAGACATAAAGTTACAATAAAAATAAATATTAATAATAATAATAATTAAAATAATTGAGATATATAAACCAGAAACTCCCCCCACGTATAAATGTGAGGTCCCGGGCGGTGTGCCTAGTGACGCTATTCCCACCCTTGTGGGGTATGCAGGGTCAGTTAGTAGGGTCAATCTTAATTTCTGCGCATTTTCCCATTATATTCTTCCTTGCTTCACCTCTCTGGGGTATCCCACATCCGGTTGTCGGGAATTAAAGCCACCAAGGAATCACAGGTTGACGTTTGGCTATGTCCATAGTTTTCCTGAGAAGCGTGGGGAAGGAGTGTCTTACCAGGGCTGCTGTATACATTTAAGGAGACTACCTCCTCCGTGTTTCCGCTCAGAAATAATTTCAGTTAAGACCTTGTGGATCATCGATGTCCGTTGAATGCTGAATGGCCGGGATGTTTTTTCGAACGAAAGTTGTAACTCCCTTACGCTTTTTCATGTACGCCGCAGAGGGGTGGAGCTGATGAGCTAAAGCCCGGAAGCTTCGCCTGGCCATTATTTTCGTGAAGGGCTATAACAACAGGATCGTTCGGTTTGACCAGGTTGATGTATGGTTGCAAATATCCTTGTTCGTTTTTAATGCCTGGGCAGTTCTATAGTCAAATTGGATATATTTTATTGTGAATCTGCTTTACTGAGGTTGCCAGTAGGATCAAAATTCTTGGGACCATCCGCTACAAGATTAAGGGCGGGCATGAACATTTCTGTTGTTCTTTGTGGGCCCGCGCTGGATGTAGTTCTTTGCATACGTGTGATGGTGTCTTCTATGGCGGCAAATGTGACTCCCCAGGATTTCTGCTGCTTAGAGAAGGTGTCGGCTAAGGCCGTAACCATGTTGCCAACTTTGTTGATTTGGCCTATATGGTTTCTTTCCAGATTCAATAGGTCTCCCTGTTGGGCGGTGCCCTTAGGAACATCCGCGGTATTTCGTAGGCGCACACGATGTTGGCAATGGGTGAGGAGGAGATTCGGGTATTTACGTAAGGTGCAGTTGTCTGATTACGCTTCACTATAGCACTTTCAGCTTTAAGCTGCCTGTTTTCCTTTAGAGCACATCCTAGAGCTTGTCGAATGCGAGTGATTTCCTCGCCTGCAAGGGGTGGGGTATCAGTTCTCTTCGTACGTGTTTCTTTGTTTGTTGCATGACCCTGAGAGGCCGCCTTTGTTCAAGTCACCTTAGCGTTGAAGCTGCCTTCCATCTTGTTCTTCTGAGAAGCCGAGCTAGACGCGATGCGTTATCTTCTTTCCCTTCTTCTGCACAGGGAGCGTGAGCATCTTCCAGATCCCTATGTCTTGTGTGTAGATGCCAACGGCGGGAATTCTTCTGAATGTTCTCTCTCTTGTTGTCCTCTGGCTTCTTCGGTTTTACTGCCGCGTCGTTGATGCTGGAGGCCTTGTTGCTGTCAGAGCCATTGGCGCTGCATAAAAACGTAAGGTGTCTTGTAGCGCTCTTTTTACTTTTTGTCCCCTGTAGGATATCCTTTACCACACAAGGGACACTTCACCCCACACTCATGTTCCTTCACTGGATTTGCGAGACCACATGCGCAGTAGAAGGATTTATCTGGGCACGGGCAAACGTCCATGCGATGTCCCATATCGCTGCAAGGTGCTCACACTTCGTGTTTCCTTTGTGCCCGCAAACTCTATAATCACTGAGTTTGTCTTCCATATTCTTCTGGCGTGCAACGCTGGGGGGTCGCTCGAGTAGATAGGCTTCTCTCGATATCTTCTGTCGAGTCGTAGCTTGGTACGTTATGGATTACTCCTTTCACTGAATCTCCGGGTGAAGTGGTATAAGCCAAAGCAGCGTACTGGGCTTTTGTATTCTCAACTAGGAAATGTTTGCATATTTTTTGCATATTGCATGTTTGCATATTTGCATATTACATATTTGCACATTTTGAGTAACTGGCCTGCTCCCGATTAGGATGCTTTATTCAGAATTGGAGGGTAGGATGTCTGCAGAGGCTTGGGCCGATGTGAAGCCCACAGAATGCTGAGTGCTGTCGCGCAGCTGAATGTCGCTCACCTGCGCGACATTCAGGCACTTTCGAAGGCGAATGACGACTTTGATCTCGTCGTTGGGTAGGCGAGGGTACTTGGGGCGGTGTTGTGGAGGTTGTTTCCTCGTGCGTTCACGTGACTGGTGTGATGACGAGCCTGGTTGCTGGACCGAGATCTCTGCCAGGCCCTCGGCGTCCGCCTTGAGTTGCGCCAGGGCGCGACGCGGAGAAGCTGTCCGATTCTTGCGCTGTGGGCAGAAAAAACTCTGCGAGCATTAATTTTTCTTCAAGCAATCACAAACAATATTCACCAATGGCATGAGTATGATAACGTTTTATGCGGGATTCAAGACGAACATGCACTCGCGATGCTGGCTTTAAAGACAGTGGAAGTTTAAAAAAGGCGCGTTAGTGGCAGCGTTACCGCACGGTCGTTTCCACTCGGAATAACCATTTTCCTTTTGAACAGGATAAAAAAAAAGCATTTGTTAGGCTCAATGTCTCAGAAGATTTTTAAAGCGAATCCTTCTATGCCTCCCTGAAGCGATGTAGTTGCAGCGAAACGCACTGCAGAAAAGCCAACCTTACACAATGCGTTTCCAAAAAGGGCACACCATTCCCAAACCGCATAATCAACGGGAGATCTTTACATGCATACTGGTGTTATTGTGGTAGACGAATGCAGTTTAGCGCCATTCGGCTGAGTGATGATGATGATGAGGATAATTTAAGCATTTTCTGACAGGCGCACAGATGGCACGTTGGTTACTCCACACGATTAACCAATGGGAGCCCCTAACCAACGACAATGCTGAGATAACTATATGAGCACCTTCACACGACCCTATCACAAACTAATAGATATACGATCACATTTCTTTTGCTCCATAGTTGTAGCAGATTTCGACTGGCTGATTGGATTGTGGACTTCTTAGTTATATCAGAGGAAGCTTCGCGTTTCAAACATCTTCCTTTCAAAAAACTCCCACCTCCCCCCGCGGGAACCCCTTTGTAGATGCGACGCATAGGGGGTTCACTTTGCAGCGTTGGACAGCGGAGGAACGGTGCTGGAACGATGGAGCGGAGGGGCGCAGGCACCGCGTTTTATAGCGCGCATAACGGTGAGGGGACGCGCCGGCGCCAGTGCGTCTGCCGCGGCTATGACGCAACACGATCCAACACAATCCACTTTAATCCAATCCAATCAAATCCAATCCAATCCAAGCCAAGCCAAGCCAAGCCAAGCCAAGCCAATCCAATCGAATCCAATCCAATGCCCCTCGCGAGAGAGTGTTCGCTATCGGAGAGGAGAGGGGGTGAGCGGCGGAGAGCGCAGCTGGCGCGGCGAGGAGAACGGGGGAGGGGCGGACGCCGACGACGCCGGATGCAGGGACAAGGCGGGTGAATGAGATGCGGTCGCATCTAAAAAGGCGCGTGGGATTTCTTTGTTCGAAGACTGTAAATTTGAGGCCGCATAACCATAGGTGCGTGTTAACCACAAACACTTGTATGTTGGCAGCCGCGAAACTATGCTGGCACCTTTGCAGTAGGGGGAAATACAGACTCCAGAGGAGGTACAGCGTCGACAGAGCTTGCGCCAGAGAATTGGGAGTCGTCGGCTGCCAGTGAGCCCCTTTACGTCATTGCGTGCCCAAAGAGCAAGACGCAAGAATAGCTGTGAATGTTCGCGCTTTCTTTTCGGAAAGTAACTTATATACTGTGCCCGAAGACGACTTTTGCGCTGACACTTTGCATTAACTTGATCGACTGTACTTTAATTCAACAGATTGCTCTGACAAATATTGATAAGGGAAGTTTTGTGCATACTTGGTAAATGGCGAAATGGCAATGCACAACTACACGAAGAACCCCTCCGTAACGAGTTAAGAAGCTGGCTGTCGGGTAACCGTTCGCTCCGACATTTTTGCGCTTTAAAATGCAAAAGACACTTGAAATGAAAAGAACCATCATTACTTTGATCGTCATGAGAGCGTTAGGTCGTGTAGCATCGGTCATAACGCAGTATTTTTACAAACACCTACATGCATCAGATTTGTTGTTGGGGTGCTGACAAGGATTTGTCGTTAATCCAGACGTCGCTGTTTTCTTTGTTCTGTCGAACGTTGCATCCGTACATAGGAAGACTTGTTTTTTTGGCAACTGTTTACCAGGTGTATTGCGGAATGCTCGATGTAAAGGATGGAAAGTGTCGAAACTTTTTTTGGAATGTTTTTTCGCCTCTGCTTGCCTTGTTACATGCGCCGGTAATGAAAATAGCCATTTGCTATTCCTGTACTTTCGCTTTCTTTTCTTTTATTTCCTTGTGACAGCGAGTTGGGTAAGGCATTTTGTTTTTCCGAAAATGGCATCAAATTGTCGAGGGAACGTTTTCATCTAAGAATGGACATATATATTTACACTTTTGAAAAGTTTGGTGCGGTCAGCAGCATTGCTTGAAGAACAAAAAGACAGACTTTGATTGTTATTTCATTGCGTGCCATTTTTTATTTAACTTTTGTTTTCTCTCTATTGTTGCTTTCCCGATCTCTCACATTCACTTCACTGCATTGTAATCACCCCCATCTGGCGTAGCAAGCACTACCGCTAGCAGATCTGACCTCTCGAGCCCACATTAAAGAGTTCTCTCTCTTCTGGCTGTGCACCTAACAGCATGTGTATAAACCGAATGCAAATTGGCTATAACTTGCTGTAGTGAAGTCGCCCATTCTGAAATGTTTAAAAAAGTTGGAATGTAGGTAAATATCCTCGAACTGAATCAAGAGTTACAAGAGGCTTGGGGACATCCCACATCTATTGTATTCCTCGAACGAAACGAGCATCGGACTTCAGGGCCTTGAGGAGTGGACTACCGTGATCGCTCATCTGGTACAATCGTGTTTGCGACCGTGTCTGCTTACAGGGGGCCCACAACTATTGGGGGCATTTCTGCAGAGCCTGCTATTTTGATTACCTCGCTTATCTGTTTCTTATCTCTGTCACTTCCAGGTCCCTGCACTGGCCCAGGCCACACCCAGTGAAGACGTTCTGGTTCCCGGCTACTTGTACACGGACATAAGCAGTATCCTTCCTTCGTGGCTGACATGATGTCTTATAAGGTGTGCGCAGTAGCAACAAACAGAATGCAGATTAGGTTATGAAAACGAGGCTTGCAGTAAACGAGGAGATTTCTGGATGAAGCAAAGGGTTTTCGTAGGTCACCTGCTTGGGTCGTGCAGTGTCTGAGGGCATTGTGCTGCTGAGACAAAGGACGGGGGTGCGATTCCCGTCACACTGGCCACTTTTTTGATGGAGGCGAAAAGCGAAGCCATCCGGGTCGAGATTTCGGTGCACGTTGAAGATCCGCAGGTGGTCGAAAATGCTCCACAGCCCTGCACTACGGCGCGCCGCGTGTAGCTCGAGCGTAAAACAACCAAACAAACTAAAAAAAATGTTTCTGTAGGTTGAGTAATGAGGGAACTTCCACATCAGCAATCAACGAGGGTATTTTGTAGAGGGATGTTTAAAAAAGTGCGGAATTCGTACGCATTACTTTTCATCATTGAACACTTTATTTGAAACCTGCTTTCGACACCTGGCAGCAGAGAGGAGAGAGAAAAAAAAACGGGAAATAAGCAACATGAGTTCTTCATAGGAATGCCTCGCAACGCTTTTTTATTTCACCGCAAACAGGTTTTCAACAAGTGTGTCCCATGGCGAAATATAAAAAAAGGCAGAATATTAAAAAAAACCGACATTAAGATACAGAGATTTTTGCTGACTAACAACTTGAGAAGTTAAAGCAAGTCGAATAGTCGCATGCCTCCGCAGCAGTAACAAGGTGTGGAAATGAGACTTTCCTAATATACCACAACTGTGTCATTGTTTATTCATTTTTTTACCCTCAGGGCAATCGCATTGAAGAGGGTAGAGGGTATTACGGGACATACAAAGTGATGAATACAGTGCATGTGCTCAAATACAAAAAAATAGATTGTCCTGCTTATACAATGTTAGCGATTGCTTGATGAAACAGGTGATAGTTGCGTATGGAAACAGTGCCGGCTGGTAGGCGGTTCCACTGCAGGGTTGTTTTATGAGTGAGACTCAGCAAAGTATTTTGTGTTAGAGGAATCAACACTAAGTTTGGGATTATGGCCAATACGATGTGATATGTACGGAAGCTGTGAAAGCAGTTTATCATGGAGAGTAGCTTGAAATGTAGCTTGTGAAACAAATTTAGGCGAAAAATGCGACGTCGTTATGCTAAAGATGGAGCGTCCATACTACGTTTTGTTACATTTGTCGTTACACTTGCAGTCCTGTGAGAATCAGAAAGAATTGAACCAGGTAAAGACACGTGCGTGGTTGTTATCATTGTCGAAGCTTTTATGAGGCCGTTCTATCTCAATAACACGTCCAGTGCTCGGATCAAACGTGTAGAATTTTTTTTCACATACTGCTTGTTGTAACGTAGGTTCAATTGTGGGGATTCTGGCAGATTTATTGCCAGATGCGAGTGGCGTCAGAAAAATATTCGCTAATACATTACCAATGACTTTTTATTTAAATTGGAAGTTTAAATTGGAAGCGAGCAGACAGTACCTTTTCTTAAAATTTTGTGTCGCTTGCCTGCACGATAATAGGATGGTATCAGGTTTGTGAAAATGAGTGTATGCGGCGTGGGAGATGAATGAGTTATGCGAAAATGAGCCTGTAACGAATGAAATTTCAGTGACCACCTTTGCTCTCCAAGATTTCCACGAACCATATTTTTGATTGTGAGTGTTTCAGTTCATTATTTTAAGTTCGTTTTTTGCTTGTGGATGACTAAATTTTAAAGAAAATTGAATGAGGAATAAAAAGTAATGATCAGAACGTTACCCAAACTACAATAGTTTTGGGGACAACCAAGCTTTGTCCTTGAAACAGACAGGAAACCCAGGTGTCTAAAAGTTACGAGTGCACCAAAAACAAAACGTAGGAACCAAACTGAGCTTTTTACTGGGCACTCGCCGGATCAATTCGCAACAAAAAAGGTCAACTGTGCCACGCGGGATAAGTTACTGCTGGGTGACACATTACGTTAACTGCAATGTGAGCGGCTTCAACTAGGGCTGCTCATCTTGAGTGATAAAAACTTTTGCAGTTTGCCCGTTGTTTATCTGGGAATTAGGTGCACGTACGTTAACACTGTGCAGATTACTCGGGATGTGTTCCTGTATTTTTCGTCTGTGTTTGTTTCTGCAGTTCGTGTTTGTCACAATAGCACGAGTGTGAAACAATGCGTTGCAAAGGTTGCGGGTTCATTGTTTCTCTCACATGCTTTTCTTCAGGCACTGCCCCTTTTTCTGCTGTTTCAAAAACTACCAAGTACTAGGATCTCTTTACCAACTTAAACGGTGCTATGTACTTGGATTACGCAACCCTGCCTAGTAAAACACAAAATAACCGCTGTTGCAAAGCGAAGCTTTGGTGTTCTAACTGATAGCTTCTGCAAAGCGAAAATGCCCTGCAGAAAAGCCAACTTTCTCTGACAATGATGATGAAAGGTCGCGGGTGAAAAAAAAAAAAAAGACGCATCAGTGGCTAGAACTCAAACTGGGGGCCTCTCGTCATGAAGCCGGCGTTTATCCGATTGGTCCATTTCGACATGGTCGAAACTCTGTCTAAACTGAGACGACAACAAAAGAATCCCTTAGGAGAAAGCTTCGCGTTCGACCATCGTATACTCGTTCGAAGGCGGCGTGCATGATTTGTTGTGATTGGGATTATAGCATTGGCAGATTTGTCTGTGCAGTGGTTTCACACTTAAGCGTTACATTTTCAGAGGTGCAGTTTTGGTTGATGCGTAGATAGGATAATCACGCCCCGGTGGCCTCTTTGCTGTTCATTGCTATCACAATGGATACTATGCCATCTTATAGCCAGTGTAGATAGCGCAGTATGAAGTCACTTATGATACAAATTCTTCACTTTCAGCATCTTCAGTGATTTTGTGAAAATAAATGTGCTACCTCATACCTTAAAGGGGCCATGAAGACAACATGCAAGTTTGTCTTGTTGGAAAGATTTCGTGTTCTATAGTGCCCCCAGCGCTTGTCCAGAAGGAAACGATTCAGTGCAAAATTAATCAATTTAAGTTAAACTATTGATTCTCACGCCATAACGTGTGTTTGAACGACGTTTGCAATGACATCATAAGAGCAGGTATTTCAGCTAAACTTGGAGTGGAGCGGAGACTTGCTTAGTGTTAGTCAGCCTAGATGGCGCTACCACGCCGCGGCAAGCCCTTTTCTGCCTTTGGTTTATTTGGGACCGTATTTAAACCTGGCTTGTTTTTGTTCAGGGATAAAATAATCATTTCGTTAAACAGTGCTCGTTCGAAAAACAGGGTCACGACAGACACCGTTGCTTGCGTCAATCGGCCAGTGTCGTGTGAGACAACCCCAAAGCCCCGCAGTGCTGTACATCTAAACGAAGCATAGCGCGCGCATTACCAACAACAGTACTCATCGGTACTTCTATGTTTACGTGTGCTTTCGTAACTTCCACTGTTTTCCCCACCATTCTTACTGAAAAAAAAATAATGCATCCTAAAGTTAAGTGAAAACAGCTCGTTCGGTAGCTTATAAGTTCTGCATTATTTGAGCTTGCTTTTACCGGCCCCCGCCAATCGCAGAGCTGGATGGTGTGACATCATAGGTTCTGTTGCGGGAAATGCGCCGCTGGGTCGCATGGCCATTACCTTTTTTTCCTAATTATACAGGCTATTTCAGCGAAGTTTACGTTAAAAGTGGTGTCTGCATGATTCTAACGAGGCAATCTTTTTAAAAGAACAAAACTTGCATTTTGTCTTCATGGCGCTTTTGCGACCCCTGATAATAATCATCGTGCATATAAATCCCTAGTAATAGAATCAAACAGGTAGTTAGAGTATGGATTGCCCTACTTACCGAGTCAAATCAACTCCTAGTGGGATTTCAAGCGAAGTGCGAGATTGGCCGTGTATTTATTCACTTCGCTGCAAATGTCGTCGAAAGACGATAGTCTTCGGCCCCCTTTCACTCTTGAATACCTCTCATCTCTCTCCCGGTCCACCTCCAACGCTCGTGCCCTCCCGTATCGATCCTGAGACGATAAACACGGCGGACGTACGCTCAATTAAATTGAGTTTTAGCGCATTTCACTTCTCCCGCCCCATCTAATTGGAGCTTTTGTTTCTGTACGAGTAGAGATGCCGTCACAAAATACTGGGTCGAGCACGGGGCTTTTTGCATTTTAACATTTATTTCAACACGTATTTTTTGTTTGCTATCGCAAAAATCTGGAACATACATAATTTAATTAAAAGAAGACTGCAAGGGCCACTTCTGTATTCATGTATCGCCTCAAATATGTCTAGTGTTTTCTTCTTGCTCAATAATGCTGACAAGCATGAAGCATGGTACTAGATTAAGTAGTTCGGAAAGGTCTTGCCTATGTAAACTTCTAGTCCAAGAAGTTTCTGAACACGTTTTGGCCGGGGGACTGAATCAAGCGACAGACATAGCGACAGAACGAAATTTTGTGGACTAAGTATGCCAAGAAAGCATATTTGTTTTCAAAAATGTGCACCGAAACAGACGTTTTGACGTTTTTCTTAGCTAGCGATAGAAACAAAACTGTTCCACAGCCATGACCTTGAAGAAGGATGGGGAGTATGCAGAAAATGTCGTGGACAACATTCTCGGAGCTTTTGTAGAAGGCTCACCGACTGCCACGATCAAGGTTGGTCTCTCTGTGCACTGTTTTTTGTCGCCAAGTTGTCGTATCTAGTGTCACGAGACGAGATATAGAGCACATTCACTGAGGCACGCAAGTGAGAAACGGCGGCCATTTTGGTGTTTATTGGCGTTGCCAGATTTCCGCTTCTGCGGCATCACGGCTAACTTTGACGACGTCGTCTGCAAACAACACAGCCGAAGACGCAGCAACGCGGCATCTTCGGACACACTTCTGCAGCTGAAATGCTGAGAAGCTCGTTATCTTCGTTTCGTGTTCGGAACGACGCCAGTTGCGCGTAGCTGCGGAGCAGGGAGGAGAGGCTGAGACTACCACAGTTAACCGAAAGAAAATGCATAAACAACAAAATGGCGGTGCCCATGAACCGTCGCAGTGCAAACAAATGTCACGTGATGCGAACTGGCCAATGATCACCGTGGCGGCACGGAAAAATAGAAGAAAAGATTGCCGATACTCTGTAACCTTTGCTAGTTTCACTTGTCGCATCCATTGGCAAAAGCCAGTGTTTGCAGCGGCATTATTTGTTAGGGGCCATTAAGACAAAATACAAGTTTGGTTAATGAAAAAGGCGGTTTTGTTGTGAAAAACATGCTAATAATTCTATCGGAAGCGTTGAGCAAATAATGCAGATACTAGGGAAGACATATGAACCATTGCCGACTCCTGAGCCATTTTTACGACGTCACAGAACCTTGAATGGGCGAGTGGCGGCCGCTGACCAAAGCCACCTGTAACAAACACGGCCGGAGATTATAATGGGGCCTTTAGTTCCGCTCGCTTGCACCACCTAAATGCTAAAGCGAGAGAGAGAGAGAGAGAGAGAGAGAGAGAGAGAGAGAGAGAGAGAGAGAGAGAGAGAGAGAGAGAGAGAGAGAGAGAGAGAGAGAGAGAGAGAGAGAGAGAGAGAGAGAGAGAGAAGCTCTTTATTAGAGGAAATCAGAGATTTCTGCCGGCCAGTTGTCGCCGACATGCTACTCTGCGGGTAGTAAGGAGGGAATAAAGTTACAATAGGAATTAAGATGGAAGAAAAAAGCAGAAGGAAATAAAATTAGTGAAAATAAAAAAACAACGAGGTAGCTATTCTGTTGAGGACCGTGAGTGCGACACGTGAAAAGTCTGCAGATGGTTGCATAGTGCGCGGATGTTCTAGTCCTATATCATCTCAGCCACACCGATGTCATGGAGGGAATCAAATAATGCGGCTAGCACTTTCCGCTGAGACAAGGGAGATGACCAAGGTACGAGAAGTGCTTTTAAGGTTAGAAAGTTAACAACATGTTCAGTGCTGCTTGTTCAGTGTATAAAAAAGTAACGGAAAGCCTTTATGGGTGTTAGATGGATATTCCAATCGGTGTGCCGAAAGAAGCCATGAAGACAAAATTTATCTTCGTTCAGTTTGAAAAACTCGCCTCTGGGAATTCACTTTGCTGCATTGTGGCCACGAAACACATTTTTGCCAAAGATTGCAACAATATTGAAGAACTTCCAAATTTCACGCTAGAGTTATGTGATACCGACAAAAGTGACGTTGTATTGGCCAGCATGGAAACACACTTATCAGTCTGTTAACCGCACGTTAGAAGGCGAGTGATAAGATCAAACAAAACTAGAGGCCTTCCTACAATCTCCCAGTTATATTTCTTGGTGATGGCTTACGTCGGTGGGTGCGAATCGCGCAACCAAGAACCTGTGACGTCATAAACAGATTATCGGAAAGTAGCCGGGCAGTTGCGGCTATTTCATCTGTTTTCTTTAATATCTAGATTATCATTTCGAAGCTTTCGATAAGATCGGTATCATTGTTATCGGCAGAAAGCAGTCTTTGTAAAAACAGAATTTGTATTTTGTCTTTTTGGTTGGGTTACTAAACAAAAACAGGCAAACAAGGGACATTGTTGTGTATACCATGCAATTGCAATAGGTGCTTTACAAATACCGCAAGCCTTTACTCAAAATCAGTGCTTGCTTGTACAGCGTCCGTAGTCAATATTGTTAGCTGATATTTTTATTCATGTATAAGTTCTAGCCACGCGTTAAAAACAAGCAAAAGTATTGGGTGCGGAACCATGGCGCTCATACGAATTGCTCTAGCACTACTGTAGCTCTGCTTTGCCTCTCTGCTTTCGTGTTTTTTTGGTGTTGTACATTCCAGCTGTGCTTCTATTTTACAGTGTCCCTCGGTTATATTACTCTTTACAATGTCCTCATTGTACAAATTACCCGCTACCTGCTCTTTCCATGGATATCTTGTATATTATTAACAATGCTATCAGTAGGTCTGGCTTAGGATCACACGGTTTGGTTTTTGTTAGAACTTCCGATTGTTTTGCGGATACTGGTAGGCCGTGCCGTTCACTTTGTTGATGTTGATTCTATGTGTGCGTGTATGATATGTACTTTCGCGCATTTTCTTCTTTGTTCTGCCTGCTCTTGCACAAGACCCCATTACAAAAAGCTGGCAGTACCCTTGAAAAAAGAATAAATAAAAAAAAGGCCAGATTGAATGTGCCTACTGGGATATTGCATGGTTGACAGGTGCTCGGGTATAGCGTAGGAGCAATGGGGTGAGGTCGTGTACAGTTGTAGTAGGTATCTGTTCGCAGGCGTCGCCAGGTGCATGCTTGGGCGTGCGTGAGGAAGAGGTGTGGGGGAGGAGATTTGTAGCGGAGATGCTTGTAGTGGGCAAGAATATCTTCAGTGGCGGTCAGGTGGTTGGTGGTGATGTCTTCCGTGGCTGACGATTCGGAAGCTGAGATTACCCGGTTGTGCATTTTGACGGGCTGCAGCACGGGCTGCTTCATTCCCCTGCAGGCCGGTGTGAGCAGGGGTTCATAATATTGTGATGGATAGTTGAGAGGTAAGTTTTTGATAAGGTCAATTGCTGCGAGAGGAGCTTGCCCACGAAGGTAGTGCAGGCATGCCTGGAAAGAGTCAGTAACAATTACGACAGGGTGTTGACTGCGGTACGTGGTACCGGCGTGAGCTATGGCGCTGGATTCAGCGGTAATGCGAGATTCCGCGATACGTGGCAGCAGTCACCGTGGTAACCCTGCAGTCTAGAGCCCCAATTGTGGTACGCCGGTCATGTTGAGTGCGCGCAATGCCTGTATATCGGACGTGTGGATCCGTGCCAAGTCTTTGTAGCGTTCGGATACGAGCTAGTCTTCTTCCCATGTTATGGGTTGGGTGCATGTGTCTCGGAATGGGAGGGGTGTAAATTGGTTGACGCACGGAAATGGAGATTGGGTGGGGCGTGTCGTGGTCTTTTGTGGTGTCATGTCCCAGAACACTTAGCACGTGTCTTCCTGTTGTAGTAAGTAGAAGGAGATCGATTTGAGTCTTGTTGCGTTGTGCTTCAAGAAGCTCCACAACGGTTCGAGGAGTTTTTGTATGAATGCAAAGGTGGGCAGATGAAGAGCCGTTTTGTAGGCTTTCCGTACTAATATGCCAAGTTTTCTCAATCTGGCGGTTTTTAGTGCATGTAGTGGGGTAATGCGACTAAGTAGCAGAGCTTCTATGAACTTGAAGGATTCATTGTCCGTTAGCCTTGCGTGTTGCTGGCTCACACGTTGTATCAGATGAGAAAGCTGGGAACATGTTTTGTTTAGTTGAGGAATAAGGGAAGCACCCGAGCCACCACGATGTAAAGGATTGCTAAGAATACATAAAGTGGGCACTTTTGGGGATAGGAGTTTTTTCAATCTTCAGATTAAGATTTAATGGGGGTTAAGGGGGTCTACCTCGTGTGCGCGAGCGAAGCATCAGTACGGAAGACTTCTCGGCTTGACAGCGTAGCCCTCGTGGTATGAGATACGTATTGATGGCGTTTATGACTTGCTGTAGGGTGTGTTGTTGGGCTTCGAGTGACCCTTGAGTTGTCGACAACGCGGTATTGTAGGCATAGAAAGCATGGTGAAGGTCTCGGATGTGGTCGGGTTTTACGGGTAGTGAAAGTAAACCAACATAAAGAAGAAAGGAGAAATAACGGAGCCTAGGGATGTTCCGCGCGCAGGTATGCCAAAAAGAAGGGTAAGGTGTGGGCCTAGTCGAAGTGTGGCCGTTTGGTTAAGGAGGAAAGCCTTGACCTAGTTGAAGTTTCGATGGCTGCAGTGTGTAGTGGCAAGGTTATCCAGAATTGAAGGATGGTAAACGTTATCGAGTGCTCACTGCGCGTCGAGAGTCATGGTTATTTTGGGATGACTGAGGCTAAGGGTTTCGATTACTTGTACTTTGAGGTGTAACATCACGTATTAAGTGGATAATCCGGTACGAAACCCAAACATGGTGTTGTGATATTGTCCGATTGTTTCGAGGTGCGTGGTGAGGCGTCTTTGTACCAAAGGATCAAAACCTTTGACAATACACAAGGTAAGAAAGATAGGTCAGAGATTGTTGAGCCTTAGGGGCTTGTGGGGTTTTGGTATGAAGGTGATATCCGCTTTTTTACACTGTGAGGCAGAGTTTCGGCTTCGAAATGTTGATTGAACAAGTCAAGCAGGGCTTTTATGGTTTCATCGTCGAGATTGCGGAGTAGTCGGTTAGTTTTTCCAGCATCTCCTTGGGCGCTGTTGCGCTCTGACATTTGCAGCACCTGATGGAGCTCTTTGATGGCGAACTGGGAGACTAACTCTGTATTGTCGTTTACATTATAGAGCTTAAGATCATTTGAAGGTGGGTGTTGGGATTTGTGGTCAAAGATGTCCCGTCAAACTGAGTGTAGGAGTTTGGTCTAAGTCTGAGGTTTGTATCAGTTGGTAAATTTGGTTGGAAGTGATGGTGCGCATTTGTTCTTTGTTGACAAGAGAGCGCAGTATATGTTATGTTTTCTTTGTGCTTAGCGTACCTTGAAGCTCTTTGTAGAAGGATGCACAGCTGTGTTTCTGTGAGGTTGTGGGAGCAGTCTTGGGCTTGTTGGTTTAGGACAGCAATACATCGATGTAGGCGTTTACTGTGCTTTTGTTTACGCCACCACCTAGTAAGACTGTGTGGATTTTCAAATGTGGAGGAGATGCGGGTCTGCTACCGGGTGTTTCGTCGTCAAAGATATCGCCGTCTTGTGGTTCCGCAGTCGTTGCTCAAGTGCATATATTCATGCGGCGAGATTGTCTTGCGGGGAAGGGAGATGTGCGTTATCTCCGCGGAATTTTCGCCAGTTGGTGATTCAAGCTTGCCTGATTAGTCGATAATGAAGAGCGATATTTAATTTGTTGTTGTCGGCAGAATTTCAGCAAACATGTTGGGGGTATCAGAGTCAAGGATGTGAGTTAACAACGGGGGATGCGCTTGGGAAAAAATCACCGCCCGGTAGCAGGGGCACATTGTTAAGGTTCGGTAGCCAATCAGTTTGGGTCGCGGACCGTTTGTTTCTTGAAGGGCGACGACGTCGGCAGGATCAGATGCGAGGAAAAGGTTTAGCTAATGTTTCTTGCTTGTGAAAGATCGGCCCTTCTAGTTAAGGATGTGCAGCTGAAAGGGGGTTGTGTCTTAATGGGCGTACAGGTGTTGTCATAGTGTCCTTGGAAGTGTGTGTTTGTTGGGTAGTGTGTGCGAGAGAAAATATGAGTTTGAGTTATTGATAATCGGTGTGGCAGGAGATGATTCGGGCTGTTGGTGCGGATCAGGCTGCGCATCCATGAATTTGTGTTATTCATTGGGTGCAGATAATGTCGCGTGTATAGAGGCTACGGTTTGCTGTATGATGTTGGCAAGTGTGGTCACCGCGGGCTGAGGTCAATCTCGGTAACGAGGGGTGTTTTCAGGGCAAAAACTGATCGGTGAGGTGGTATTGGCACTGTAGGAGTCACATGTGCTTCGTGTAACATATTTGGGTGTTTGTGGGGGAGGGTTTATCTAAGGGGAGGAGGTATCATGCAGGAAAAAGTAGAGGAGTTGAGGACGTGGTAAGAACAGCTGACGTGCTCACCTGGTGACGGGGCGGCGGCGGGTTGGTCTTGGGTAGAGCCGGGAAAGTATTTTTGCCCAGTGGTGGAGTCGAGCCGGGCGAGTTTTGCTGGAAAGTTCATGTAGCCACAAAATTGGCGGGGGTGCTTTGAAGGCGCGATGGGGGTATTTTTCGATGCTCCTTCATTTGTCTGGAAGCATTGCGTTGCGTTTGCTTGCTAATTACTTGTATCCAAGAGTTTGCCGTTAGAGAAGAATGGTCGCTGTTTGGGGCCAACGCTGCACGTTTCTCGTCTCCGCAATTCATGGTGGAGATGTCAGGATCACTTATCTGCTTCATTTCCTGGAGATGACCGGCCTTACGCAGCGGCTGTAGCCCGGAGTGCAGTGATTGACTGGTGTTCCCGGACTGACAGCGTTCTAGGACTGACAGCTCTCTTTATACCTTTCTCTCTCTCTCTCTCCTTCTACTTTATCCTATCACTCCCCCTCTACTTCCCTTCCCCTGCAGTGGGTTGTATGCAGGTGAGCTCCCTGCCGAGCTCAAAATATCCCCAGTGAATTTCCTTTCATTTTCCCGTCGGTAACCACAACCACCAGATGTCAGGATCTGTGCACGTGGGATGTAGCAGTTACACACAGCGGCGGCACGAGGCGAGGCCGATGCTCTTCCTCGCTGTGGCGTTACGGGTAACCTCTGTTGGCGGTGGTGAATTTTTGATTGGACAGGGTGACTAGCCTGTTGGGTCGATCTCGATTTAAAGGGTATCAGAAGAATCCTTGCAACATGCTGGTTAGATCAATTGCGGAATCAGATCGAGAGGAAGTGCTCGTTCGCAAGTGGCGAAGCGAGAAGTGGGAGCCAAAACGAAGCTCGTGTGGCTGTTTCGACCCCCTTGCGGCGGCTCTTGTTAGTTATCGAAGGCTTCTCCTTTCTGCACGCAAGGCGGATGCTCTACCTCTACGCCACCGCTGTGTCTCGAACAATGGTCCTTCGTGTGCAGAAGGACCGTGGTTCGAAACGTTGCTGCGCCATTCCCACCGGATTAAAAAACAATTCGCGTGTTAATGGAATTCCTGAAGGAGGCGTGGGGTGCGGACAGATCCCGGCGATCATTGCCGGTAACGCATTCTCTCATGAGAGCAGGATTGGTCACCGTGGTGTTGCAATGGCCCCAACCTTCCATGAATACGCCAATTAATCCTCGGCCCTCAGTCTCCAGTGACTGCGAAACAACTGAACACGGTGGTGGCCAGACCTGTGACGCAGCAGAGGGGGCTAAGAGTCTCTGAATCCGGAACAGCGCAAAATCGGACACACATGGGAAGAAGGAAACGACAACACAGCACTGTTAGCACGGAGACGACGACGACCACAGCGGAGATGACAACGACAGCAGCGCCGTGTTGTCGCTTCCTACTTCTCGCGGGTGTCCAATTTTGCACTGTTTCCCACTTTCAAACCATGCGCCAACTTGCCCAAGCGTCAATCTCAGCAAGCTTCTTTTTCTTCGCGTTTTGACGCGACTTATTCGGACATGCAGAATGGTCGAACTTCGTGCTGCAGCTTCCCCGCAGTCGAAGCTGTCCTCTGCGAGCACTCGTTCTACGCGCGCGCCGACACATGGGCCTGTCACAGCGCTCGCATCAGGATCATCCTTGTTCCATTCTGCCAGTGTACGGGGTCAGCCCTGCAGTTAGAGCACTTGGCTGCTGCTCTAGCAAATCGGATTCAAATTCCAGACAGACATAACTATTTCTTTTCTATTTGAGGACGGTCATTGTGGCACCATTCGTGTTGTCGCCGGGTGCGACGATGACTACCTTCACTTCTCACTTCTCACCTTCACTTCTCACTTCTCACGTTTGACACGTAACGCTTTAACTCTAATCGAATGGGGTGTTTCTCTCTGACCAACAAAAAGCATGGCCAAAGTAAGGTGAGGTGTTACCGTGAACGAACGTTGCGCGTGGACAACACGATTGCATATCAAGAAATTTAGTCGTCCTGGCGTTTTCGGGCTTACTAAAACGCTGAGCGTGTACCGAAATACAGAAATACCCGGTACAGCAAGCATGTGATGCGTCTTGCTGTTGACAAAGTAAAAATGTGGATGAAATCTGGTTCAGTAGCGGGTAGAGATACAGAGTCAAGGAAAAAAGACTTCTCGGTCATGCCATATGTGCACGCGTTGTCTCATGGATTAAAAAAAACGTAGGAGGCCGTTATGGTGTAAACGTCCTTTTCTCTGCGCCCGACAAATCAGGTAAGATATGTAGCGCGGTATATAGGAGGTTGGCAGGTATGGCTACACGTAGAAGCTGTGGAGTAAAACGTGTGTCAAGTTTTGTGCCTTGTAGTATTGGTGTGGTGTATATGATTCCGTTTGTCTGCGGTCATGTTTATATCGGCCAAACGGGCCGATGCCTTAACATTTGACTAATGGAGCATAGAAGTTCTTTGAAGGGCGATGACTATTCCCACGTCGCACAACACGGAAAAAAATGTAAAAAATGTAAACATTTTACCCTGTTTTTAAGGACACAAAAGTAGTAGCCAAACATAAAAACCAACAGGTCCGAGAGATAATAGAGGCCTTCCATATTAGAAGGAACGAGGGCAAGTGCGTTAGTGTTCCTACTCTGTCATTACTTGACAAGAAATTTCAGTTTCTTATCCGCTAACAGATTGTGTAACTTCTTGGATGCTGAATTTTGTCGCGTGCCACAGTGTTTTAAAGATGTTACTCTTGACGCTGACACGCTTGGTCCGTGTTATCTGCTCACGCGATAGTATGGTTTTTGTGTATAAACGCGTGCTTTTTTTCTAATAAACTTTCAGTTGCGAGTTCAGCGCTGTGCGTCGTCCACTCTTCCTTTTTGTCCCTGTGTTCCTTGCGCTGTTTTTCACTATGAATCTTAATCTGCACCAACTAGCCCGACTTGCCATCTTACTACAGTAATCTACGTACTCACACAATTTCCCCCGCTAAACGCAGTGCATAGACATCCACGGGATTACAAGCTGGCTACGTTAGACGCGTTTGTAGTCCCAGTCGGGAAGCAACCGTTTTTTTCCCGAGTTCCATCATTGCTGTTGGTAGGCTCATAGTACCATACACTTTGGGTGTGCTGAAACAAGTCAGCGCTACAGGTGACAGCCGCGGTAAAGCAGATAACACGCCACATGTGTTTTTTTCATTTGCAACCAGAGAACCAGAAATAAATATCAGCGACTTTAGTTTGCGTACTTTAACAGGTGTGGGTTCGCATCCGTCGATAAAATATAGGAGGTAGTAGTAGAAGAGGTAGTAAGAAAGATTTTAAGTGTTAAAAATAGCACTAGCACCGACCCACATGTTTCGGAAAAGGTAGGCATCCGACATACTTGTATACAGAAGCGCAAAAAGCACAGCACGCAGTACTTAAAAAAACTTTATTTCAAACTACAGTGAACTTCCAATAAGTCCAACTTGTTTAATTCATATTTTTGGTAATTCGGGAGTGATGTGCTGGTCCAGCCAATTATACATGCAAGAAATTGCTGGCTAATTCCAAGCTAAAATCTATTATATTGGTTAATTACAATTTATTTCGAATAAAAAGCCCCGGGCTGCCGTAAATTCTCGAAAAAAAGTTAAAAATTCAAGTGCGAGAACAGCACCAGGGCTTTGTACCGATGTCGGCGTCATCGCAACTGAGGCAACACATTACATGTCGATAAAGCGGTAGGCCAGTTGACCCACTTTAAGGGCTTCACCCTCTTTCTGGCGCACATCGCTGAGTGGGCAGTTCGAGTGGTAAACGCTTCAGGCTTTGATTTTAGCGACAGGTCTCAATTATCACGGCAATCCGTGTCGTATACGCTCGACTTGGCGACAAAAGTCGATATTCTGAGCGAAATCAAGGGGCACTAGTTGCATTCTAATAACCATGCTTTTGTTGGGCGTCTTCTTAAACTTGAAGCTCGGTTAATTGGAATTTTCGCGGTTCGGTGGACTTCGCAATAACGGGAGTCGACTGTAACTCGTACCGCGCGCAAAATGAAGTTTGGACCCCCGTAGGGCAGCAGTCCGATTCCTGCGCTGTGCGCAGAAATAGCTCTACGAGCCTCAATTTCTCTTGAAATTGTCACGAACAATAGCCACGAAAGGCATGCGTATAGTGACTTTTAATGTGGGCTGTCACTAAGCATACGCGCTCGCGATTGTAGTTTTAAAGACTTTTGGAAGTTTAAATGAGGTACGCTAGCGGGACTGTTACCGCAACGCCGTTTCTACTCACAATAACCGCTTTCCTCGTGAACTGAATCGACAGAATAAACAGTACTTTCTAGTTTCAATATTGCGGAAGCTTTTTAAAGCGAAGCTTTTATGGCTCCCCCTGATGGCGATGTAGTTACGCCAAAGTGCACTGCAGAAAGGCCAGGATTACTGCAGACAAGCCAACTGTACGCAATGTATTTCCACAAAGGGCACATCAATCAGAAACCGCATAATCAATGGGATGCATTTACATGCAGAATAAACTCTGTTGTGGTAGGCGGATGCAGTTTAGCGCCATACGGGTGAACGATGATGATGATGGTGAGGGTGACTGAAGCATTCTCTGACAGCCGTGTTGATGGCGCGTTGATTACGCCACACATTTAACCAATGGGAACCCCAAGCCAATGACACCGCTGAACTAACCATATATCAGAACATTCACATGACCCTATCACAAACTAATAGATGTAGAACCACATTCGGATTCGGATACATCAGAGTTATTGTATACTATATATTTGAACAGGCTGATTAGATTGTTGACTTTGCAGTTATATCGGAGGAAGCTTCGCGTTTCAAACATCTTCCTTGCAAAAATATTTTGTTCGAAGAATGTAAATCCTATGCCGAATAATTGGAGGTGCGTGTTGACCACAAACACATGTATGTTCGCAGCCGAGAAACCATGCTGGGACCTCTGGACGAGGAGGAACTGCAGTTTCCAGAGAGGGGACAGCGTCGACGGAGCTTGTCCCCTGCAATCGGGAGTCGTCCACCGGAAGTAAGCCCTTTACGTCATTGCGTACACAAAGAACAAGCCATAGGAATAGCAATACGTGTTCGCGCTTTTTTCGCAAGGTAACTTATGTACTGCGTCCGAAGCCGACTCTGGTGCTGACACTTCGCGTTAACTTGATGAAAATATTTGAATTCAACAGATCGGTTTTTGAAATACAGACAAGGAAAGTTCTGTAAAAACTTGATAAATGACGACCCGCAATGTACAGCTATACTACGACGGCCTACTAAATGGGATAATTGTAAATGGGATAAGCTGGCTTTTGGGTTGCCGTTCGCATTTAAAATTTTATGCCTCAACCTAGAGGCAGCAGGTGAAATCTCCATCAGCATGGGGCCAGTGCTTAGCCTTCGTTTTGAAGCGTTTGTTTACTGTTGAAAAAGCAAAAGTCAATTGGGAGAAGGAAATGGTGCGGCTGAGATGATCTCCCTGACAATTATGCACTCTGCGTGTTAATGTAAAGGACGGAGCAGTTATCTGAAGAGGAAGGTGGTTGGAACGCGAAGTTTTCTTACCATGCAACCTGAGCGGAAGTTGTGGCGTGGGTAACACTCGGAGAATCCTCCACACAAGGCAGCCGTGGCAACGGCACCGAAATGGGAGGCAGGCAAGAGGAAAGGACAATGGGCGGTAATCCTCAGGGTTGGCTTAATATGAAATCCACGCTCGCGCTCCCGCGTCTTCTGCGACGTCGACGGTACCCGCGTTGATAGACAGCCGGGTCGTTGACTCCGGCGCTACCGGTGAGCGATGTTGGCCGGCGCTATAGCTGAGAAGGGCGAATTCCTCCGACTCCAGTTTCTCTGGTGGTAGCCCCGTCGAGTCCGACGTCGAGTCCCTTCCGCGCGCATCCTGCGCGCCTCTTGTCACCTCCCGAATGACGTCATTTCAGCCGCCCGGCCATCCCATTGGACGGCCGGGTTTCCGCGTGACCCATGACGTGACCTGGCTGCGGAGCGAGGGGGACGACGCCTTCTCTCCGGCCGCTCATGGGCTTCCGCGATTCCCCCTCTGCATAAAGTCAAAGTCAAGAGTCCAAACTGCTTCGGCCGTGTGGGAATGGCGCAGTGGGATAGACTTCGGCTTCGTGGCGCAGCAAGCGACCCAGGTTCGATTCGGACCACAGGAAACGTTTTTTTTGAGGCACTTGATTTGTTTTCGCTTATTATGATCATGGTTTTGTAACACCTATTGTGTAAAGTTGGCCTTCCTGCAGAGCGGTTTACTCGGACAAACGACGCCACCAGTGAGGCATTGGATGCTTCGCCTTTAAAAGCTGTTTGTATTTCAGGTAAAGGTCAGGTTTTTTTCAGCCGTTAGCGACCTTTGAAAGCTTAGAGGGTAGACGGGTCAGCTTGACCTTGCCTTGATACGCGATACAGGTGGCAGTAATATCCTGTATTAAAGTAAAACGTTTTTGACATGTCAACCAGGGTTACAGGAGAGGTAACAGTGGTCATGAATATAAACTACAACATTGTTCAATTTGAAAGAAATACTCGTTGGTCACTTGCTCGGCTTCATTACAGCCACGAAAGACGCGTTTTTAGAAAAATGAAGCGCAACAAATATGGAAAAGGAATGAACTTGCGCAATACAGTGACGTAAAAGGCACAGGAGTAAAGCAATAAAAGCCAGCAATAAAACAGTTTTTCGGGTGTTAAAGCATACAAGTGATGCACTCAAACAGACCTAAAGGCACCATTACAATATCCCACTTATGCTTCTTGATGGTGGCTTTGGTCGGCGGTTCCTAATCACGCAAACAAGATTCTATGACGTGATTCTATGATTTCGCCGGGAAGTCGCAGGGGGAGTCACGGCTGCTTCATTTGTTTTCTTTAATATCTAGATAGTATTTGAAGTTTCTGATAAAAGTGATGTATTGTTGAAAAATCAAAGGAGTCTACTTAAATAAGCAGACTTGTATTTTGTCTTTGTGGCTCCCTTAACGGGAGCCACACACACACACACACACACACACACACACACACACACACACACACACACACACACACACACACACACACACACACACACACACACACGCACGCACACACACGCACGCACGCACGCACACACACACGCACGCACACACACACACGCACGCACGCACGCACGCACGCACGCACACACACACACACGCACGCACGCACGCACGCACACACACACACACACACACACACACACACACACACAGACACACACACACACACACACACACAAGCACACGCACACGCAGACACAGACACGCACGCGCACGCATGCACGCACACACGCAGGCACATTTGTGACTTCGATGAAGATATTTTTGAAACAGAAGATGACATAACCACGACTGACCTACAATTTCACACACAGAATATATACATGCACGCACGCACACACGCACGTCCGCACACGCACATGCACACATACATGCAAGCACGCACACCCACCTCCACGCACACGCATACACATTTGTGTAGTTGTGTTTTGGGAGTAGTGCTTTGATGCTTCGGTTTTGAAAATGGTTTAAAACATCTATTATAAAACTCTATTATAAAAATAATGCTCCATGTACGGTTTTGCCCTAGCTTAGAAATACAAATATTAGACATCAAATGCTAAATAACATGCCTATTAACTTTGCAAAGGATATGAGATTTTATGGTTGCAATTTTTTATAATTTTGCGTCTTTTGAAATGTTCTTAAAGCCCTGGAAATTTATTTTAGATGTGCAGCAAAAACATTTTAGTGACGCTTTCAAGATAATGAACGCTGAAGCACGACTACTAGTGAGACGAACGGACAACCGGTGGACAATTAGGGTAAGAGAGTGGGTACCAAGAGATGGGTATGCAATAAGGCGAAGGCTATTGACCCGATGGAGGGTTGAAATTAAGAAATTGGGGGTAAACTTTGGACTCGAGCCGCGCAGGACAGGAGAGTTGGAGGTCAATGGGAGAGGCGTTCGTTCAGCAGGGTTCCTGCGTAGGCTAATGATGATGATGGCGACCACTAGGACAATTTGAAAGGTATGTTCTAGTAGCGCATGTACCAATTATAATTTCGGGTTTATGTGATTTTCAACTTTATTAAAGTAGACTTTGACCCCACTGTCTCTGATTTCACCTCAGCGAAATGAATTTCGTAGTTGTGGTTCAGTATAGAGTTATAAAGTGTTACCGTTCATCTTTAGCACGCGTGAAAGAGTTTGCCATTTTTGTTGTGTTTTTAGAGAAGGCTGGGTATTTATGTATACCACGACTGTTTTTTTTTTGCTACAGATTTGTGAGAATATAGAATATTGTTCGCTATTAGTGTTCACACTTTGGCCTATGATTTAGTAGTTTCAGAGTAGGTGTGTCGCTTATAACAAATAATACGGCGGCGGAAATTGACAGCTACTTGCTTTTTTAAGACGTGAAGGCAAGATTTGAAGATAAGAGGGGAACCGGCGCTTGAAGAGTTCCAGATCTGGTTAAATTGTCGGGCCCCAGGAACATCAATTTTTTGTCAACAAGATACACACGTTGACAACTGGCTGGTTTTACTAAATAAAACACACGTCATACGTACTCTTTGCGTATTAATTTGAGGGACCACAAAGACCTAGCCGATATGACCAATGCGTTGCAATTTTTAAGCTTGAAATACGAACGATCCTACCATGAACGAAGCAATGATTGGGCGGAGCAATCATTTGCTGACTTCGGATTCAACGCTAGCATTTCTGTGAAGGTTGAAAAACTGAGCAACAGCTTTAAGTACGTAGGCCAGCTGTCTTAATTATAGACTGTCGAGCTGGTACGAGCGCTTGCTGAGTGCTCAATTTTCTGCAGATGTTAACTGTCTTATATGTCGTACGCTCGCATGCGTATCTAAATACAAATATACACGCAGAAGTACCGTCTTACAAAAGAAATAGAAACAAAGAATAGAGAAATAAACGTTGTACATTTGTATGGCTTACACAATTGCATTTTGGTAAGAAATGCACCTGAATCAAGGGAGCGCACGTGGCCAGGCAACAAAGTGCACTGCTCAGTTGCTCGCGGAAAGAAACTGTATTTACATGTGTCCGCGCATGGGTGATAGGGGGAAACGAAAAGTCCATGACTGCTTCTGGTCTGTCTCGGGTTGGCATATGTAGCATATTTGGGAGAAGGCGGCACGAACCGTGAATGATACGATGAAAAAAGTTTAAGCAATCCATTTCGCGACCGACAGATAAAGCGGTTAGATTTAGCAATACGAAGGAAGTGGATGGTGAAAACGTGTGGTCATACCGGCGATAAATAAATCGGATGGCTTTTCTTTGAACAGCTTAAATTTTGTTAATATCGCTTTGACGGTAAGGTTTCTACACGCTGCATGCGTAATCGTGTGTCGGTCTGATGAGTGTTTTATACATTAGCATTTTTGTGTCTTTTGGTGCCTCGGTGAGTGTGCGCCTTCGGTAACCCAATTTCTTAAGTGTTTTTGTACATATGTATTCGATGTGTGTCGACCAGGATAAGTTACTTGTTCAAGTGATTACTTGTTCCAGTAGCTGCGCAGTGATGTTTCGCCATTGGCTCGTCAATATAGGAGTGATCCGCCAACAAAGGCGCGTTCCATGCTCAACAGTCGCGTCGAAAATAGAGCTGGATTTGAGTATGCTTTTAGGGACCAGGATGCGGCGGCACAAGTTTCAAGAAAGCTGTTGGGAGGGCGAGCGGGACATAGTCTCAGAATAACTGTGATGATTGTGGAAACGATGCAAACTGCCACTATCTCCACATTTTTCGATTGAAAATTGTGCCTGTTGTCACTGAGAATGAGCGTCCAATTTCCCTGCTGCTAGCTATTGTTTTTCGCGAGTTAACTGAGGTGCAGCACTTGCTTGAACTCCTGAGAATTTAGAACAGTAACTGTTGCCCAGTAACATAAATAAAGATCTGAAACTGCACTAGAAGGAGAAAGGCGAGGGTAAGTAGTGTTCATACAAACGCCGATTTCGGAATAGGCATTTATTGGCAGTTTTATGCATTTAAGAAGAAATGACAAATTAGGTGTTTATATAGGCAATATAAAACACCCTAAAAGCCCATCTTAATCTCTCATTGATGCGTATATATCAACATGGTGCGATATGAGTGCGAGAAACAAAATATGCATTTGCTTGAAATTCGGTCTCAAATCTTTACCACCGTTTTGAGAAACCGCTTGTAAAAAGTTCGCCTTCCTGCAGGGCGTTTCCGAAAGTACAATGAAAGAAACGTTAGATTTATGGAAAAAAACACTGTAACGCGCCGAGTGAAATAAAAATATGTGGGGACGGACTGCATGTGACGCCAAAGGACATTTTGCCGTGTTTTTCTCTTTGAAATCAGGTGGACGGGAGTCGAGTTTTAAAAAGCTATACTTCAACTCAGGCTGCATTCACAATAAGAAAATTGTTGATCACGGGAGGGCGTAACGCGGGCAAAATTAGCGTCTACAGAATGACCAATTGCTTGGTGTTGCTTGTTTCTGTATGTTCTCGAAAATATGCGGAGTATTGGGATAAAAAAGGGCAGCAACTCGGGCGACTCGGGGACAAGCTGCGACTTCTGCTTTTTTTGTTTGCGAAGCAGCTGTGTATATGCCTCGAAAACGTCTCACACGAAATGCCAGATTTTTAATTTTTTAAGTACGGCTGACAGCGATTCGTTAAGTGATGATGCCCTGCTTCTTCTGCTAGTCTCGAACGCGGCATTTTACTCTTGACCTTAGTAGTGTCTTCACCCCAAGTGGCAGATACTCTCGGCGGATTTTGTGACACGTGTGCTGTCGTGCATTGGCTCGCTCTGCAATTGAATCTGGACGGATTATTTGTGCTGGCGTCCGCTTGACGTGAAAAATACCAGAAGTTCGGTTCGGGTATTTTGCGGGTGGTGTGCAAAATACCGCAAGAAAGGCTCCACAGTTTTCGGTAAGGCCATTTTTTGAGGCAGTGCCATCGTGCCATTTCAAAGTATTTTTTTTTCTAGCGATTACGGGCATTCAGCAGAAATCTTCTTTGTTTAAAGCAGTTGATCCGTGCCTTGAACGGGGATAGGTAAAATAAGGCGCTTTGAACAAACTTAATTCCCTTGATACTAATATAATACCGCATGCATTTTTCATCATAGCTGTAATAAACAGCAGACGTGTACTTTGGCTGGGCATGCAATAAGCTTAACAACGGGTGAACCGTAAGGGTAACAGAGAGGGTACCGAGAGCCCGTACTAGAAGTAGAGAAAAGCCATTACAGCAGAATCTCGATTAACGGAAATCGCATAAACAGAGTTACCGCTTAAAAGAAACAGTAGCCTGTAAGTTGGTTGGATTTGTATTCAGATAATGTAAAAAAAATCTCGGTAATCGGAACTTAAACTTCCGCGTCGCTGTCTAAACTGAACCAGAAATAGAATTTCTTTCGAAACCCATTGGCATAAGAATCAGCTTTTTACGGGTTCTGGCTATTTCGTATTTGTTTTTCTTCCTCCACATTTCCTTAGCCTCGTTGGCCTCGTAAGCCTCGTCTCGTTTGTGGTCAGCTGTGTTAGCGCAACGAATGCAAAATCGCAGTTCTGTGTTCCCGTCGTTCGGTCTCGTTTCAAGTCGCCGAGGTTTCAGGGCTCAGCTCCTGCTGCCTCGTTCGTGCCATCGTGGTGCTATTCGCGATTCATTACCATGTTGCCGTATTGTAAATTCGGTGGCTCGTAAGAACTCGCAAAGTTGAGGTCTCTAGCCTCCGTGAAAATGCAGTTACAAGGAATCAAACAAAAATATTTGATGCATTTTGTAGTGCACAGTGACTCATTGTTGCCAAATCAACTTTGTTAATACTGTGCCTAAACCTCTTGTAGTTTTCTTGCTTTCTGAAAAACTATCAGCTGTATTCACCTACTAGCGCTTAGAGTTCCATGAAATGGTATTAAGAGTGTGTACGCACATAGATTTCCACTTTCACACATCTATCCTAGTAAGTGGAACTCCTGTTATACGGAACCAATTTTTCCGGTCCCTTGAAGTTCCGTTTATCGAGAGTCTACTGTAGATAACGGGAGGGAGGAAATGAGGAAACTGGGATGCAAAGACTGGACTACGGCATGCCGACGCAAATGGCTGTAGGCGCGTAGGAGAGGACTTCGTTCCGCATTTGGCGCAGAAAGCCTTGCAAATTAACGTGGTGATACCAATTGTAGGTGCTCTTAAAATGAGGTTGTTACTAACAACATGTTCTCAAAAACACACAGTGAAACTGTAAATACTTGCCTTTGTCGATGCACTAGATTCCTAAGAAAAACAGGGAGCCGGGGTCCTGTGAAATTTTATAGCTTGCAATATAAAAATGGTATGCAGCACAATAAATATCGTAAATGGGAAGACTATAGGAGCGTTCTGTGAAACCGATCCTGGTCACTTATTCTGAAGCCGCCGAGTTACAGATAGATTGCTTTTACTGCAACTATTGGTATAGCTGAATTTCTTTTGTGAGTATAAATACGTACGCATTTGCTCTGAAGATTGTCAGTGCTCTCGAGGCTTTTTGGTGAATGTTGTGTTTAGTGGCTTCGTAGCTCACACCGAAATGGCCTGAAATTTAAATTTATAATTTGCTCCAACACTGCGCATTTGAAAGCGGTATTAAAGGTGTAACCTCAATATTTGTGTCACCTGTTAACAAATATGCTGAAAGGGACGCTAAAAGTTGGTAGAAACAACACGGTCAAGTCGAAAGCACACATTGCGAGCTTTCTACCATTTAAAACCCAATAACAAGTCGTACTCACGAACGGCTGGCTGTTGTTTAAAAAGTACGTGTTTGGGTATTTCTAAGTACCGCTTCAGTCTCGTTATATACGTGAGGTGCTATTTCAGTGTTCTACAACTGAGATTTACGTCAGCAAGAATTAAGTAATGGATGTATTTCGAAGCGTTAACTTCTGGGTTATGTTTGAGGTCATAGTTGCCTAATAACCTAGATTTAATGCCATCTTTTTTAGCGTATTACTACTGTACATGAACAGAAACGCACTGGCTGAATACGTAGTTTAACAGCGGTGCCTAACCAATCAAAATTTACATGCAACCATGTGAGTAAAAATATTTAAATATATATAACTAGTATACCGGGAGGGTCAGTTACACCAGGACATGCCCATACCTGGGTTTTCGTAGCTCGGTTTTGAGCTACAACAGCAGAACTCTCTTCAGGAAATATTGTCACTGGAGGATCGTTGAAAGCGCTTGGCGCTGCGTCAACAGCTGTCGCTGTTCGTCTTGTCATCTTGGGGCGACCGCATTTGACTCTTCACCTTCTATCTCCTAGACCTTAAGCAGCTCAGGAAACGTGCGTGCGAAGAAGCCGCGTCCGAAGTATAGTTCCCTGGGTTCCATACACATAACCTAATAACTGGCAGAGGTGTATCATTTTTTTGAGAGAGCGCTGGGATGCTGATCCGCCAGATATATCGGCTACACACATGGCAATGTGCCAACTTGGCTCCAGTCATGCAATGGTGCACACACGCATACAAGCACACACGAAGAAGCACACCTGTATAGAAACTATCTAGCGCTGTTGCAGTGAATTTTAAACCCTCTTCAAATACGTCGCACGAATGGCGCGTGATGGCAATTGGAATAACGCACACGACGAGGATGAGCATTGCTGGGGATTATGAATACGTTTCGATAAGAACTGTTCTTGCAAGGTGACTCGAGGATACCTCTCCCGTGTTTAAGATAAAAACTGCTATGCGTGAAATGTGCCGCACGTATTCCGCCTCAATACAGTTGCGTTGATTCTAGTCTGGTTGTCGCAAAAAGCTACGATGTTTTCTAAAGTTAGCTTGAACGTGATTGCCGGGACGAGCCTTATACTGTTTCAAATGTTCTCTTTCCCTGTGTATCCACCCCTTATGTAATACCCCCCAGTGGGGTCCTTAAGGAAATAAAAATGAAATGAAATGAAATACTCGGCGTTTAGCTGTCCACGAAAACCATTTAGCCGATAACGCCTCAATGCACTTCCGTTTACCCCCGACGCCGAACCGTACATGTCATGTTACTTAAACTTTATGGTTGCCTCTTGGAAAACAGATGCTCTCCATAAAACCACCTTCTTAAAGTAATCCTGTACCATTTATTTGCAAAAGAAACACAATCAGCGAGACACCACTTTCTTCTGCCGACCCCGCGGTGCCACGTGACCAGATGCCCTACTTTCAAGGCATCTTAGAATCTCACGTTTGCCGATGGGGGATTACACGTTCTACTGTTCTTGCAGTTCCGAGTCATCCGACTCCCGGAAGAGCGCATAGTAAAGCACTTCGCTCACAAACAAGAGCGGTCGCATTGCACTGTTTTTAAACCTTCTCTGCTTCCAAGTGTCTCCTTGTTCGGTCGTTGAGATTGAATTTCCTCTTGCCTCTACTAAAAGCACTTTTTTTCTCGCCAACAGCAATGCCAACCTTTTGTCATCACCATCAAAAAAAGTCGCTGTCTCCCAATACTTCTAATCGTTGAAATGACAAGTGATTAAAGAAACAGATCGTGATGGTCTTAAGTTTCGTTGCACCATATAATGTCGGTTTACACTAACCTTTATTTCATTAAAATTGCAAGTAACTATGGCTATAGTGAGTTACCGCGCCAAATTATTTTCAGGCATAATGGTTGAACAGTATCTCATTGCGTATTTCTACTTTTACTTAGTATTATTTTTTCGTATAGAACAGACAATACAAGGGGGCGGGCACTGGTGTGTCCTATTGTAGTGCGCTACGCGGCTCAGAACTGCTGTCGATGTTCATATCAAATTACTCTACGCATGGAGCAGTTCGTCATCACACAATAAATTTTAATGGTTGCGCTAAACTTGAGGACGAGCAATAAACGTTTATTAGGGCAGTAATATTTGTTTGGTTGACCCCCAGGTGGGGGCCTCCTTATTCCAGTGAACTCTGGTCTGCGCGTCTTGTCTCGCCCAGTCTACCAGATGTTAATGCTCCAACCCTCCTCCTGCTCAAAGGAGAGTTTGAGATTTAGGGACAGGGATGCTGTGTTGCGGCAATCCCATATTATGCGGTATAGAGAGCACGGTTATCCGCATAATATACAATTGTATGTGTATAATGTCGGGTGTATGAAGTTTAGTTATCTATCATGTGGAAATGCGTTTGCCTGGAGCTGTCGGTAGGTGGCCTCATCTTTGCAAGACATTTCATGCGACTAAACACACTGGACGGACTAAATTATAAGTAACAGATTCATTGTGAGAGTTCTTAGTGACGCCCATATGACAAATGAATTGACGGATTAGGGCGCAAGGAATTGTGAGACCTCACTTTGAGAGGGCCCTTGTTCTTTCAAGTGAATGGCCGAGAATTCTCGACATTGCTGTTCGATACAAGTGGCTTTCCTGCACAATGCAGCGATTTGCAATCTTTCCTGCCGGCCAGCCTCTGTGCAAGGTTTAAAGGGAACGGCTTTTTTTCGGGGAAACAGTTTTTTTGGAGTGAATGCGCTCTGGCTCATATCGAAGCCAGCATTTTGTATAGCGGTGTAAACGCAGGATATTTCTCAACAAATTGGCGGATATAATTTTAATTTGGCAGCAATCTTTTCAATGTCTGAAAGATTGCGCCATGTATGTCTAAACGTGACAGTATCCTGCGTATTTATACAGCTCTGTAAGATTCAATACATGATTCAAAAACCCCATAACGGAATAGAAAAGGCTCGCTTTTATTATGGTTATAGCTGGAAACAAGCGTTTAAGTACGTCTTTTTACCTCACGTACAGTTAAAAGTATGTTGCTGCGTGGTTCACTGTCATGGTTGCCAGCATTCTTTCTGGCAGCATACTTGCGGCCAGTAGATTTAAAAATTCACCTTTAAAATGTTCTAGAGTCCTATTAGAAAAGCTGCTTCAGCGCAGGGTGCTTTAGGTAATGCCCGTTTGTTTTATTTGGTATAGAGAGCATGCGGTCAAGAAAAGTGTCCTGCCGGTCTCTGTAAGATACCGGCAGGATAGGCCGCCCATGAGGGTTAAAGTATAAAAAAAAAAAAGAATCGAAAATAAAAACACACTTGAGGTCATGGAGCAGATTTATTTGCGCATGACTGCTGTGTATGTGTTTCTACAAAAAAAACTAACTCCCGTCGTTTAAACGGGCTAGGATAACTTGGCCTGCTACTTCAGAACAAGTTATGCCACATCATTTGTTTTATGTGTGGCTGTGCCAGAAGCGCCAGTATAGACTCAAAGCTAACCGTCATTTTTGCAATCATACGAACCGTTTGCCCTAGCCACGTTGTATCCAAAACAATAGCTTCCTAACAGTGCAGTACGTTCGGTTTAATTTCCGGTGCCTTTGGAACACGACAAAAATAGAACACAATTAAGGGTTAACAATTACGGACAATACCAAACAAAAACAACGGATTGCAATTCAAAATTTTAAAGAAAACAAATGTTGACAATGCTCGAGACATTTTTGGAAATTTTTGATTCGTTTTGTTCTTTATTGGCACTGCCACTTTTTGTACCTGCGTGATGAGGGCAGGTGATAACGTTGCATAGTGTTTCTGCGTTACATATTTGATGGACAAAAAAGTCCCGGGAACCTTAGCCTCTTCACGGGTTGCGAAGGGAACATTTTGGCTATTATCAGACGTATTTACAGCTACGTTGCGTCTGCGTCTCTTTGCTTTCGTTCCCTCGTTTGTGGCGCCAATTACTTCGACTGGGAGACTGGCCGCACGTAACTTGACAGCTATTCCAGAATCCGAGCTCCCCGCGGCTTACGCTGACGCGCCGCCAAGTTCACCTGCCACGCGGCGTGAATTAGGCTAATTCTGCTTCCGCCCTTGGCACGGTGTCGCAGTTAGGGCAGTGGGAATGCACTAATGCTATAACTCGCAATATTCTGTAAAGTTGGCGTAGCCGACCCCTTCGTGGCGTCCCAGGTTCAACTTACGGGCGAATACAGTTGCCTCTTGATTCCTTTACTTTCCTTTCACATCGTCGGCCGTTTAGGTACGATTCGTGTCACTACGGTCCCTTTCTGCGTTTGATGAGCCATCCAACCCTTCAGCCCCACGTCTTTAAGGATGCAGCAGTGGCGTTGACAATACTCCTTAAAATTAACCTGAAAGTTTTGAAGAGGGATGCGAGCCTTTCGCCAACCCACTTGCGTACGTCAGCGTTTTCTTATAACCTGTACTCGGTCTGCAGACAAGTAGACATCATGTGTATGATGAGAAATTTCTGTCTATAAATGAAAAATAACTTTCGTAGCCATTTTAAAGAACGCCTCTAAAGAACGGGCTTTAAGAAAGAGTGAAAACCTAACTGCTAAAGCGGCTAGAAAAATTTTATCGGTAGGAGACAAAATCCAATGCAAATTTTTACATATATTTCTGAAGCGCAACAGAGAGCAGGAGCGTGGAATCACTCTTCACTAACAGCACTGAGTAGATATAACTGAAATAATGGACACTCATACCAATTGAAAACCGCGGTAACCTAATGTTAGTATTGGGAAATATTTTATAGTACCAAACTGGCTTTAATTATCTCAACGAGAACTAGAGTAATTTCAGGCAATTCCACTTCTGATTTAAACAAATTCTTCGTTCTCTTACATTTGTACCGTGTGTTTTGCAGGAATTTTTTGTTCTGCGAACGTTTCCTGTTGTGTTATCTGAAAACAGCGACACTTAGATCCGCGTAGCTGCAGCAATAAAAAAGCTCTGTTGCCCACACGAGAAATACCTGTGCTTAAAAAAAAACTCACTTGCTCTCAGTGCCGGAAGGCAGACCTATTAATTAAGGCTCAGCATTTCTCAAGAAAAAAGTTTGCCTCAATAGCGTAAATGGTTTGAATATACTACTATAGAAATATACCAATGTAATAAAATAATAAAATGCGAATATAATAATTGTCTCGCAGCGGACACAGCGCCAGGCTTCAAGACGATGTCCACTAGCGATACCACCACTGAAGCAGAACAGGAACTGCCAGCAAAGGCGGGAACAAGCGAAGCCTGGTAAGAATACCACAGGCCATAATTTGTGACTAAGGGCATGCGGTGTACACGGTAAGAGTAAACGTAAAAATAGGGCTGATAACATTCGAGCCGGGCTAGCGCGCCTGATTAGAGATCACACCTAGGTATACGAAAAAAAGCTGTGTGCATTAGAGAACAAAAAAGTGCGAAATACATTGTAGGCCAATTTAGGTGAAGAAAATGGGCATGGGTGGGTCACGTTATGTGCATGAGGGACAATAGATGGACCATTCGTTTAACGGAGTGGCTGACAATAGAGCTCAAACTCAACAGGGTCTTCCAAAGACCCGATAGAGGGCTGAGCCTAGAAATTTGGCGGAAAATGGTGGACTCAGCTAGTACTCGATAGATGTGGCTGGAGTTGTTTAGGAGAGGCCTTCGTCTTGCAGTGGACACAACAATGATGATGATGATTAGCGCACGTGTGACTACCTTTGTGAGATCATTAGGAAGGTATTAAAGTTAGCACCTATAGGTGATGAATAAGCAGGCAGCAGTGGCACTGTTTGTTTCTCTAGTAGAATGTATGAAGGGTGGAATAGCAGACTTGAATAACTAACATACGGACACAGTAATTTAAAAACAGCAGGATATTTGGATACTAATACCACTTTTAATAAATCAATTGGCATTTTTCCCAATGTTTTTTCAGTACAACGCACCAAAGGGAACAGAAGGAGTCATGTTGTCCCTTCAGGTGAGTTCAACAGCTTTTGCTGCAAAGGAAATAAGACTATCTGGAAATACTTCACCATAACACCCGATTATTATTCTAGCCAATATAAATGGAGTATCGAGATCCTTCCGCCGCATGACTGAATAAACAGGAAAAAGCATTTAAACGGAAACTAATCAAAGCTCCTTCATTAAAAAAAGATGGTTTAAACTCGAAGCTTCCCATACAACCAGATTTAAAGTCAAACCCCAAATCCAAACTGTTGTGTCGCAATGGCGCAATTGAAATAACGAGAGGGACCCACGTTCAATTCCTACCACGGGAAACGTTTTTTTCTTGAGGCGCTTGATGTGCCTTCGTGAACACTCATCGAGTAAATTTGGCTTTCCTGCAGTCTATTTTATTCGGACGAATGACACCATCAGTGAGGCATACAGAGAGTTTCGCTTTAAAAGTTGCAGTGCAACGACATCAAACAGCAGACGAGGAATGACGTTGCTGATGGAGTGATTGATTGTAGTGTTTAACGCGTGGACGCAACGCAGGTGATGACGCGTGCCGTAGTGGAGGGCTGGGGATTAATTTTGACCACCTGGGGACCTTTTCTAACGTGCGCCGAAATGTCGTACACGCGTTCGTTTTTGCCTTTCGCCTCCATCAAAAAAGCGGCCACCGTGGTCGGAAATCGAACCCACGACCTCGTGCTCGGCAGCACAACGCCTTAGCCATTGAGCCACCGCGGCGGGTGCGAAGGACGTTGCGCTCCAGCCGCTTTTCTGATGCAGGCAAAAAGCGGAAGCACCAGCGTGTTCAGCGCACGTTGAAAATCCCCAGGTGGTTAAAATTAATCCGGAGCCTTCTCTATGCGGCACCTCGTCGCCTGTATAGCTTCGGCACGTTAAACTTCATAATCAGTAAGCTTTGAAGGAAGCAACACGTTCAAGAGTTATAACAGCGTAAACGAAGATTATCCGTGGAACAGAATTTTGAGAAACCAGGAATAAATGACAAAATTAGAAAAATAAAATGGTCACAAATAAGATCTGATAAAATAGACAAACGTTAATATAACACATCCGCCCCCCGCCCCCGTCAAAAAAACTGAAGACCAAACAAAGTCCGCAAAAGAACGCTGGAAGTACGAATAAAAAATAGCGTAAACGGACGAACACTGCAGCAGGCCTGGCAACTTTGCAAAAACTAAAGCAATTAGCGCAGTAAAGACACTGAACCGGTGCACATCATTGGAGAAAAAAAACTTACAACGAATAAATTATTCCACCGCCTTTCGCTGCTCATGGCCATGCTTGGCTGTAAAGAACTCACACTCTAGGCAAGCGGCGTATGAATACTACCCATTAGTAGACGATTCTCCGAGTTTCTGCATACATTTTAATAAATAATGACCACCTAACAAAACGTGTCCAAAAAGATGAATCAGTTGAAAGCATATCAGGTAAAACGCAGAAAGAGATTTTTGCTGTAGAAGTATATTTCAGAAAACTGTAACCATCGCTTGGTTGGCTGGCAATATCAGTACATTTGTCTCCTACACGTAGCACATTTTATACTGCCTCCACAACGTCTTGAACAATTTGACTACTATCGCCTAGATTACGAATTTGTTCGTAACATACAACGAACAGCTATTGTGCGGTGTGAGGAGCGGTGATATCAACTGGAGGAAAGCCGGGCTATTTGGTAAGGTTTCATTTTCAAGAGCACTAGCAAGACTGGGAGAAGGATGATGGACGACACAGGCGCTGGTATCGTGCGATGGAACAAAGACGAGGTGGAGGTGCTGCATTTTTCTCATTTGTGTCGTTCGATATTTATGTTGTTTCGTTATTGATGTTGTTCAGAGTGCCGACTGGTACTCTGGTTGGTAGTACATTCTGCTGCCCAGCGTACTGCAACAGGACACAAAGGGGGGACGCGAACACAGCGTTTACAAACAATTAAAAGTTTGATTATTACGGGTGAACATGTGTACCTACGAAACAACTGGAACAGGACACTTGAAGTATTTATTCTTCTCTTATTGATGGCAGCTAAGATATTCCGATTCCTTTTCGGATGAAGTATAGAACCCATGTCATTGCACATGTTTTGAAGCCGATGAATGGCCAAAGAGTCGGTTATTTCTAGCGTAGTTTTGCTGTCACGATTTCCCGTGAGGTTGTACTTAATTAGACTGCGGTTCGCAACCGCACTGCTTACAGTAATACGCAAAGGGCCTTGCCGCTATGAGTTTGCGTATCATTGATAGCAGCGAAGCAGCGCGTGAAGACGCCACGAAAAGGCTGCAAATGAACAACATTTTAAGCCAGTCGCGGATTGCAAGTAACGGTTCAAGCCATACGGGAACCACATGCCAGTCCGAGTAGAGACTCCAACGTTTAGCGTCTACCCAACAGGTGCTCAGCGTTAGCGTGTTTCCTGAAATATTTTTCATGGCTGGTTGACCCGTTCTATTAGTGCTGCTTGGGGAAACGAGTTACTGACCTAACGTGCGCCTGGAAAGCGTAGTGAAGGTCAATACTATCTACTCGGTAAGACTAATGTGTTTCAGTTTTTTTCTTTTTTTTTCAATCCATCGCTTTCAAGAAAGCACACCTCACACGCACACTCTTCCCGTCTAAGCGCTACCAAAATTGACGCTGTGGATAATGACGGACCCCCTAATGTTTATTACAGCTCGCAAGAGGGACACTTGAAACTTTGTACAAAACGTCACAGAAAACAGACTAAGCACGTAATGCTTTCTTGCTGTCTAATAAAGCGCTTTCGCTGTCGCTTGAAAGGTGCCTACTACGACGAAGCAATCCCCTTAGTCTATTTCTCCCCGTTATTTCGATTTTTTTTTTCTTTTTACTATACTATGGTTCAGGTCGAATTTGCAGGTATATTTATCTACAATAGACTCTAACATTAAAGACAAAACCCTAAACTAGGACGCATTCAGCACCTTATTTTTCTACAAAACACAATATTTGAAACTGATTCCATGATTCTGTAAACACGGTCCCCAGACTCTACAGCCACGATGAGCAGTACTCATTAGTCGAGGCCCCACCCAAAAATTCACTTTGGAAGATAGGCCATGAAATCGCAGCAAATATCTCGTTTTTTTGCAGTTGGAAATGGGACACGGAAAAGTTTCTTCACTGCCTAGTTTTGGTCGTAGGCGTCGTCTACGCAATGTGGCATTATGTAGTCAACGAAGAGAGTGAGTACCCACAATACGGATGTATTATTTCAGATCCCACAAGTTTCTTTTTTATGATTCCCTACTTGACAGCTATGTGTGCACTTACTAAATTCACCTTACATTCAAGGAAACGTGCATGAGATGTAATGGTGTGATGAATCGATCATTGGTAGGATAGTTATGAAGCACGTTACGAGTTAAAGGCACCAATAGAGTTATTATTTCGTTTAGATAGTGTGCTATTTCAGTTTATGCCCCCGGAAAAGAATTTAATAGCGGCAGTGTGGGAACAATTACTGTTTGTTTGTGATATACTTCGTAAAAGAGCAGATCAGCGTGGTGGATGGAGATACAGTGACGAGGGTGGCATGGGCCCGACAAGGACAGGATAAGGCCCGGTACAGTAAAGTGACGAGCGAGAGAGCATGACAAGGAGCGCGACGAGAACTCGGGGCGAGGAGTGTGATGGCAAAGTTAAAAAAGATTGTTGCGAAACTCCTTGAATTGGGAACTGTTTGGTAGTAAACAGTGTCTGGTGATGTGAAAGGCTATTATAATTGCCCGAAGGCGACAGACCGCGCCTGACTAGTGAAATTTCGCGGCATGATAATACTGGACAAGTGCATTAATTGATTGATTGAAGGGTTTAACGCGCCGACGCAACGCAGGTGATGAGGCGCGCCGTAGTGGAGGGCTCCGGATTAATTTTGACCACCTGGGGATCTTTATCGTGCGCCGAAATCTCGTGCACACGGGCGTTTTTGCTTTTCGCCTCCATCAGAAAAGCGGCCGCCGCGGCCGGGAATCGAACCCGCGACCTCGTGCTCAGCAGCGCAACGCCTTAGCCACTGAGCCACCGCGCAAGTGCATTAATTGCGGTTGCAGTGCATATAGTGAATGCTTTACAGTGTATAGCCTATTCACTAGAGTGAACTAATGAATGTAGAAAAAGTACTGCGGTGAGCAGCTTGAAGGAAATTGGCTAGGTACGCGAGGTAGTGACGATGAGGGTGCCGAGAAACTGGAAAATAATATGAAGTAGATCAATGATAATTGCGACGAGAAAGTTGACATGGGCCGCCTACCTGAGTAGCGCATTCAAAGTTATAGACGACGCTGGAGTCTGTTGAGGGGTGTGACAGATAGCTTCAGAAGAAAAGTCGAGAGGCTGGAAGTTTTTACTCTAAAAATGTTTGGTCGAGCTCACTGGGAGGTCATTTTAATTTTTTACGTTGAGCAGATGGTCATTCACATGTCTGACGCAAATACCATAGTCGTGTTGCATTACGGAATTGAAGTAACCGGATGGATGAACGCGCAACAACCACGTTTGTTCCTTCGATGACGCATTTTACTTCCTGGCAAAGCTCCGTCAGTTTTCGCCTAAAGACGTCATAAGTATATTCTTTGCGACCTCTTCAAGTAACATACTGAAATTTTCCGGGAATTTAAAGCTGCTTCCAGAAAACAAAGCATTTCGTTCCAATATGGGCAATCATTCTGTTTCTGACTTCGCGAAAGTCTCTAGTGTCTCTACGTAATCATGTTAGAGTTTCTGTCCTTAGATTTATGCTTGATGTTACATATCTCTCTGCAAACTGGTAAAGCCACTTATTAAAGCTAATATTATTCTTAGGTGCGGTTATACTTTCAGTGCCAGCTATGTGAGAGAAATCTGCACAAACATCCAAACCTTTGGACCAGTTGATTGTGAATTAACGACAAGTTCAGGAAAACTAGTAATGTGGGCAGGGGAGCACTTTGAACAGCTCCACTAGAAAAAAGAAAAAGTGGACAAAATTTCCACTCCAAGGCACCGGAGGTTCGAAAGTCTTTATGATGTTATTGAATTAAGACAGGACGCAAGAACTCATTGGTGTGGTAATAACAGCGGTACCTCCCCTGAGGCTTAAAATGCGAGCACTTTGATATGCGACTTAATACCAATGAAGGAAAATAAAGCAGCTGCTTCTGTTGTATCACGTTATTTTTATGTATAAAAGTTATGAACAATGAACGAGGTGGTATATTCGTGACCAATGTTCTTATGAGAGTGGGAAATATCCCGTTCTGATTTCGACCTTTTAACTAAAAATAAGAAGTCACAACTGGTGCCGCCGCCATGAACTGTGGCAAGAAAACTTGAACAACCAGAATATGGGGGGCCCAGAGAGGTGCAGGCGTAAATAATTTTTTCTACACCTACTGAACTCGTGATTTCTTGCTGCCTGCGAAAATATTCGGGAGAAATACTTTTGTAAAAATTGTGTTATTCATGGGAAAGCATTAGTCGACTGGGCAGGGGAAAGTGCCTGGCGTCACCGAAATCATAGCCGAGATATGGCGAAAGGTCCGCATCGGAACATTATAAAAGTAAAGTAATGGAGCTGAAAAGGAAATTGGTTAAAGTTAGATCTGCATTGGAATCAAAAGGAATGGGAAGCGCGCACGCCTCTTACGGCTCAGGGGCTGTAGCTAACTGAAGGCACACTTTGTGATCTCATTCTGGCCATCGACCTAGAAACGAGGGTTAGAAACAAGTACTGTGTTTCATACGAGTAATTTCAGCAGGCCGAGTTAGAGACGGAGCAATTAGGCGCATCGCTAAAGACTTTTCCGCTGAATGTCCTCAATGCTTGGCGATGCAAGCACCGGACCTTACATGCCTAAGCCCACGCCTCGAGTGAGAACGTCGCCGACCGACATCCGGAGAACTACGTACAACACGTTTGACAGTAATTACGTGTATTGAAGCTCAACGTTACCGAAACCCCCCGTCAACCCTACACGTGGGCGTGACAAGACGAATTGGACAAGACCCTTAGTTATGGAACAGAAAAAAAGATGGAAACGGTAATGCTGATGAATGAAGTTTCTTATGCGAGTTGACCGATCGTCCCGAAAATTGGTGCCGGAGTAACGAAGGCTACATTGAAGCAAGGAAAGGGCTCGGGCATGTTCGTTCATATCATGGTAAGACAAGAGCGTGCAGGACAAGCGACGAAAGAGGCTACACACAGATCGCTCTGTAGGTAGCCTTTTTCTTCGTCACGACCATGCACTGTTCTGTTTTGGGGGAGGACGCACAACATAGATGTCAGTAGCGCCGTACCCCGTAAACTTTGTGTGCCCTTCGCTTCTTCTGCGTTAAATATTGCGCAGCACTAGAAAAGTCATTTCGGCAAAAACTTTGGCTATTCATCCATCCCCGTGGAGTAACAGCGAAGGCATCGATAGAGCGTGTGTGGAGCAGGGGACGTTTACCGAGTCGGAAATGCGCTTGGACAGGAAGACGCCAAGGCCGGGGACGTAAAGTCGTTATGCTGCCGGTTGGCTTCTCTCTCCGGCGGACGCCCCCGTGGAGCGAGTTCTTGATGCCTGGCGTTACCGCTTGTAGGCGGTGCAGGGCCTAGTGGGAGGAACAACCGTGTGAAGCAGAAATAGCCGCTACAAAATGTCCATTTTCAGGGAAACATGGAGGCAAAGGGAATGCAGGGAGTCAACGCCGCTGGTAAAGTGATCAAAAGTGACCACTAAGACGATTAAAACGCAAATCTTGGTTTGCATGGTATCAAGGGGCGCACGACAAACACTTTGTAGCGGGCTTCTAATGCTGCGTATCAGGCTCAGCGCCATGTTCGCGAGGGAGAGGAAATAAGGTGTCACGCCTTCTGAAAGAGCCACCAATAGATCTTCCAATAACCTTTTGTTTACCAGGATGGTGGCGACGCGAGCCAAAAGAATTTCAGCGAGCTTTTCGCTGAAATTTTTATTGGGGCAGCTGCCTTACTTAGAGGCGCAGCAGTCACCACAGGTTCAGAGCGTTGTGGCTGCGTAACATCACACACATTTACGGCGGGCAATTGCACAATGATGCTTTCACATTTATCAGTTCTAAAGTGTACTTAGGTTGTTGAAATTATTTGGGAGCGCATACTATTTATGTATAATGCAAAGGAGAAGCGAATACACGAGTACGAGGGGACGCCTGCAGTTTTTCATCTTTAGGGTAATTGTATATGCGTACTGCATTAAGGGTTACTGCTTAATTGTTTGAAGTTTTTTACTTATGCTGACGATCGGTTGGTTTATCACGCAGATGTAACGCTTCCAAAACACATGCGGAAAGCCTTTGTCAGCAGTCCCTACGGTTGGTCAAGACAACAGGTAAATTCCAATAAGTACCAACATTATTAAACGACACTGCGATATAACATTGTAAAATTTCTGCCTTTACTTCCAGAAACACTGAGCAATAAACCATAAATGTGTCCATCCCATACAGAAAAGCGATTTGCCGAATATTTTACAGTAACTACTGCTCGAACCCATTTTTTCTGGGGGGCCCCACTTCATACAGCGTAGTGTTGTACACATTTTTATTCAATTACTGAGAATATCATTACGCTGAAGGAAACGAAACAATGCATGCCGGACTAATTGAATTTCGAAGAAAAACTTTAGATATTAGTCAACGCTTCGCGATCGTTTTTCCCAACTTATTTTTATGTATTTCAAATACCCTCACGGGCCAATCAATGGGCATTAGACACGGAAGTGAGATCTTTGGCAACAACAGCGCGAAAGACACCCGAAAGCTGACATGACATTACGGATTGCCAAAAACAACACTTATCACAATTATATAATGAGATAGACCACCCGACGACTAACAAAGACAGAAAACTGAATTCAACATTTTTGAAGTGAAAGATATTTTGAACAAGCTTATAAAGCATGCTCAAAGTACGTCACTGCGGGAATGTAAAAACACTTAACACCAATTTTATTCAGCAAAACAGAAGCCTTGGCAACAACAGCGCAATACACCCCGAAAAACTGGCATGATGGATTAAAAAAAAACACTTATCACAAATATATAATGAGACGGACAAGTTGACGAGTAACAAAGACAAAAAATAAAATTCAGAATTTTCAGAGTGAAAGGTACTTCGAACTACCATATAAGGCATGCTTAAAGAAGGACATTGGAGGAAGGTAAAAAACACTTAACATTAATCTTACTTAGCGGAAGATTGCAGAAAGACAACACAACTTCTCAATTTACGGGGTGACGGGAAAATGCTAGAAACTTTTAAGCTGGTCTAAGATTTCTATTTTCCCTGAAGTTATATGTAAGACAAAAAGTACAGCACTCGTTTCGTTAAATTTGGCTTCATTGATATTTCGGGTACTTCGAAACGGGCGTAAGGAAGCTTAAGGTTTAGAAAAATATCAACAAGACCGTAATAATATTAATTTAGTGAAGTGCCGTTACCAAGGAGTAACATTGCACAACAAAGTTTGTGTTCTAAATTTTCATAAACCGTGCAACAGAGCGCATTTGCGACATCCTAAGAATTCCTTTTGCTTGTATTTAAACTGTTGCATTTCAGAACCATAGCGCTGCTACAAAGAAAATAAACGCTTCATTTTGCAGGGAATCTTTTCATTGTTACTAAAAATAACGCAGGAACTCACTTTACTTTTTGGATTCTGTCTTCAACGCTTCGCGTTTATTCTGCCCCGAAGTAACTTTGTTGTTGGCTTTGCCCATTAGGACACAACCAGTTCGGGATGGCAAACCACAAGGATGCATGTCACCACTTGCTGGAAGTGGTTTGTCCTGCACCCTGTGCTAGCAAGGGCGGTGGCCTACGTAGCACCATCGGTGAGCACAGACTGTACCCTTACCTGTCCTCTTCAGTCCCAAGAATTCACAAATACAAAAATATTTCGTAACACACTTTTATTCGATTCAATATCCATAGAAATAAACACAAAAAAAACACAGTAGCAAAAAAGCAAACTAAAGTAATAGAATTTGATGGTACCCATTTGGGTACTCTGGGTTTCAGTGCACGTGGAATGCAAGAACCAATATTTTCAAAATTCTTCAATGCTTCCAAAATGCTGCAAAAATGCTACAACACACGTTTATTTGGTTCATTATCCATAGAAATAAGTGCAAAAAATTACAATAGCAGAAAAGCAAACGACAGGTATAAAATTTGATGGTACCCATTTGGGTACTTTGGGTCTTCTTAGCCGGTGGACGCATACGAGCGCTCGCGCCGCTGAAAGCCATTTTTGCCGCCTCGCTCTTCAGAGATGCCTGGACACATCGCGCCACCTAGAGGGGCTTAGTGAAAGCAATGCCTGCTTTTTGCGGGGAGACAACTTTTGACGCGCTAATTTCGAATGGGGGAAAGCTATTGCCTGTATGGTTGTGGTACTCATTTGGGTACCCCGGGACTGAGGAGGCTATGGCACCGAGTCATGACCATAACGTTTGTCTTGAATAAATGTCGAAGAGTGTGCTGGGGAGTAACGTCCTTAATGTCCTCTCCGTGTTGCATAGTTGCTGAGATACGAATTCTTAGTCAACCATTTGTTACCCTGATTTTTCATCATCATCATTTATTTTAACCTTAAGGGCCTTTCTCGGGCCATTACATGAGGGGGGGGGGAACAATCAAAGTACAAATGGCAATGAAAATGCAGTTCAGGGTTACAGTTTTTGAATTACCAAAACATACAGGTAGCACCAAATAACAAAAAGAACACAGAGCATGTAAAAATACTTAGTTGACGGTCAACAGCAATGTTCAATGTTTGAAGTGTTATATCTTACAGCAATTCTATTTTTATTTTTAACAATAACTTTAGTCCAACCGAACGAAACAATAACGCTGGACGAATCTAATCGGAGCTGCTAGGTGGAAAAATTGAATCTCGGACAAGATAACTCTTTCTCTTAAGCAAATCCAGCTGTAGCGAAGACTCTGGGTTAGTTTGCATAACTGGTGAGTCCTCCTGGCACTCAAAAAGGGACAATGAAAAAAAAATACGAATGTGAACAGTTTGAGAGGACTAGCATTTAGAGAATTTAGTAACTCGATCATTCAACTCTATTCTGGCGACAGACATTTTCACCAAAAGCGGATAACAAATTCCAATAATTTCTGCTGCACAACGCAGTGACGTGGCAGGGCTAGTACTACAGCAGAATAATGTTTTTTACTCCGTGTTTGAACTCGAGTGATGGAATAAAACCAATAAAACTTGTACAATCCCCCCCGCCGTTATCACCCAGTGGGACACTCGGCCGGCGTTTGCGAATTACGCAAATTCTTCTGCTGTCATAATGGCTGGGCGAGAACGTGGTGGTTGAGGAGGCATTGCTTCATTAGTTTTTTAACACGAAAGTGTTTTATTCCCGGATACACGAAGATTTCCCTGACGTCATATCCATCACGGAAGTGACGCCAGTACAACGAAGCCTGTGGCCTGTAAAGGGTGTACCCCTGCAAACAGAGGGTTCTTGCGGGGAAGCTACCCTTAGTACTAAATAGTACGTTATACTTAGGGTTTTTCGTCGTCGGGTTTTATATTTGAACACGAAAGTGTTTTATGCCGTGATGCCCCACGATTTCCCTGACATTATATCCTTCACGGAAATGATTCCAGTGCACCTTTGCCGAAGCGAACCGCCAGCAGGACTTCGCTCGCCAAGGACACCCAGAAGACAGCCGCCGACCCGCAAATCATGCTTAGCTTCAGATTTCGCTGCACATTTCACTTTCGTGTTTTACTGACTGCTATAACAGAGGAATCAGCCACACTTTTTACTATATTGCATTAATTTTCGTTCTCACTAAAACTGTTTTCATTGGTATTGTGATAAAAGGCCGTTTTAATGAACAAAACAGTTGTTGTGGTGACTGGGTTCAACGCGTCGAAGCAGCACCGGACCTACGTGGCGCGCCGTAGTCGAGGGCTCCTGATTGATTTTGACCCCCTGGGGACCTACAGCATGCTTCGAAGACTCGCTGCACCGGCATTTTCGTTTTTGCCCCCCCATCTAAAAGCAGCTGCTGCGGCCGGCAACGAACCTGCGTTTTTGGGCTCACCAGCGCAACGACTTAGCCGCTGAGCCACCACCGCGGGGAGCAGTTATTTTGTGTTCATGATTCTTTTAAGGAAGCGATTCGCCTCCCTCACGTTGTGCAGCCACTTTTGGTGAATATTTGTGCGGCAGCTGCTGCGAGGCATTCGGAACGACCTGCACGGCTAGTGCATGATCGAAAAGGCTAAGTCATGTAGTTTTGATTGATAGAAAATAATTTTCTCCGTGTTTTATTGCTTCGAAATTAAATTAGAAAGAAAGCGAACGTCTTCGTTGTTCCTGCAGTATTGCGAGGGAAAATCTGGAAAATTTTGCAGGGTAGCGTGAGCAGCATGGTACATTGCCGCAGTCCATAATGGGCTCGGCATCATAATGGGCTCGGCAGCACTTAATTCTGCTCGCCTCGTCAGTCGTGGACGGGCCCTCATGAATTTGATGACTACGGCGGTGATGTGTGGCTTAGATGCATGCGTGCCAATTGACAGTCATTCGCATATTTTTATTCATATGTACATGGCCTGTATGCGAATTTCCCCTTACAACGAATTTGTTACCGTCTTAGCGGATCGTCGGCCATGGGAACCCACGTTGCAACCCTAGCGGACATAGTAACGAAATGTACAGCGTGAGGACAGCTTGAAGGCAGCAATGGTGCGGTTCTTAAGCAGACGATTTTTGATAAGTTTTCATTGTGGCTATGTTTGGCACTCCTCCTTTGCCTAATGTTTATTGTAATATTGTACTTGTCTTTGGAAATTCAGAGACCTTCTAACCTGTGAAGAACGCAGTCAGACGAAGCTAAAGTCTGGCGAAGTCTGGCGTGGTTTGCTGCGTTGGATATTTGAAATGGGCTACGTGGCATTCTGTATGAGTATTTGACAGAATTATCAGCAGAGTGGCGCGATCTCTAGGTCCCAAACTCAGGACACCCACAATTGCTCGGAAGAGACAACGATGTCTCTAGTGCGCCGCACAAGTGGCGCAGCACTGCCCACTAACAGGGAGGAGAGGGACGCCGCTCGTGGCGAGGAGTGTGCGTGTGATTCGGTAGAGATGCGGCAACGGTAGGCAGGAGTAGAAAGTGGGGCTACAACCATACACCCTCCGTAGTCGGCCATGTTTCACTGTGCCAAACTCAATGCGGGAGCGTCAGCGTACAAAGACCAAGCGCACACGAATGGCCTTAAAGTAGGTTTTGTCTATAGCCCTGAACGCACTGTTGGGAGGTCATCATTTGAGGGGCGAATTAGACATTTCTATATCGAAATACAGAGGCCGTAACAGCTTTCCTGTATTTTTAGGACGAATTTTTGTCATGCGCTGACGGTTATAAATCTACACCGAGCATGTGAGTACCACAACATTTGTTCGTATCAAGCAGGTCGATACGGGCCAGCTAAAACTGCAGCAAAAAGTGAGCACACGGAGAAATAATGTAAATGGCGTACTTCCTTTCTGTGGGTGCCCAATGTGTGTGTGTTTAATCAAAAAGGTGTCGTAACCGAAATAAGAAAAAAACATTTTTGGTAACAATTTTTTGGGGTTAAGCGCTGAATACAGCTGTCGTCCATTAAATAGTGCACATGATTTCAAATACACAAATCTGCGTTACTGCAGTTTCAGAAGTGTGTCATCGGTAAAGATATTTATGAGGTTATTTTGCTAGTGTTAACTTTATAGAGCAAAATCTGAATAGGCTACCGTAGGATAGAGTAACGGCAACCTACAGGGGAATAGGATTAATATGAAGCCTTGTGCATATTAGGCGGGTGAATGCTATTTTATTGCGTAAGGGTCGAGGAGGAGAAGCAGTCGTGGTTTTGGAAAAAAAATAATTCCAGCGGGGAAGACGAACAACGGCGTGTAACCTACTATATTGCAGTTCTTTGAAAACTGCGAAGTCTCTGATATTTACATTCCGCGTGGTGCGTAAGTAATCTGACGGCTTGGTTTTGAGGCATGTCATTCTTTTCCCATGTCTGCAGCTTGTTCCAGTCTTCCACGCTGCCTACTCGACCTTGTTCGTTGCCTCGGAACTTTGCTGGGAGGCAGCCGTCGGCTTCATTGTTGAGCACGCCGTATTCTTCGCTGTGGCCAGCCTCCGCATTCCTGTCCTGTGCTACGTCACAACCTTCGCCCTGATCGCCCAGAGGATGGTTCTTCCAGTGAACATATTTCATGTAAGCGCTGTAAATAGTTCACTTGCCTCGGCTGGGTGGGTCGGGCACAGGGGGGTGGGTAATTAGCAAGGTTGGTTTTAGACCAACCAAGAATGAATCTCCGTTGCTCAGTTTGTGCCGTTCTGGTAATTATGTAGGTCGAGGGAGAACTCATTACCTACGCATTTAGGGGGTCGTTAAAGTGTGGGTGCCAGTGAATATCTGAATGGCATACGTGTCGTTGTAGTGGCACCGGAGGTGTAGAGTGAAGGCTGCATTCATGATGTTTAACGAGCCTTTAATACAACGGCATAGTCACGCTTTAGTCTTTCAGAAATGACAAATTCTTCCCTCGTCGATAGTTAGGTCTCATTACACGTTGTGAAGAGAAGAACCATTCCATGTCATTGTATTATAGCGTCTCTACCGTTTCATCATGAGCCTTAACCTTCTAGTCTTACGAAATATAGTAACTGGTGAGTCCAGAGTAGACAGGCACCGCGTACTTGCGTTGCAAAGAGTCAAGCATAATGAGACCTTGCAGACAAAAGGTAAGTTTGTTTTATTCGAAAGATTTGGTGTTCGATAGTGCCCTCATCGCTTGCCCGGTGTCAAACGATGCTTTATTTACTGAGAAATATATCAATTTCAGTTAAAATTGTGATTGTACCGCCAAATTGTGTGCTTTGTGATGTCTGCGAAGGTGCCGCTTAGACAGGTTTTGAAGCGAACGTTAGTACGCCGTTTAGTCTGCAGCGTAATCGCGAACGTCTGGTTTCCCGTAAGTCCTCATAGATGGCACTACCTTACTGTGAAGGACCTCTGTTCGCTCTTGCTTTCTTTCTCACCATATTTTCACCTGGCTTGTGTTTGTTACGGTAGGTAGTAATCGTTTCGTTAACGATGGGGCATGGCCAACAAACAGGGCCATGTGGGTCAATGTCGCTTACGGCAATCGGGAAGTGTCGTGTGAGACAACCTCAACGCTCCGGACTGCCATGCAGCTATAAAAAGCATAGTGCACGCGGCGCCGACCACAATACGCACTGGTACTTCTATGTTTACGCGCACTTTGGTAACTTCCATTGTTTACGCCACCATTCCTACTGTTGCAAAATGAACATGCATTATGCATTACATTTGAGCGAAAACAGCTCGTTCTAAAAGCTTGTAAGACCTGACTAACTTGGTTTGCCCTGCATAACTTGCAGGTCTCAGTCAATCGCACAGCTATGAATATGACGTCATAGGTTCTATTAAATGAAATGAGCGTGTGAGTCGCACGGCCGTTGCCCATTTTCTAATCATATAGCTGATCTGAGCAAAGTTTACGTTAGAAGTGGTGTCACCATGATTCTGACGAGGCAAGCTTTCGAATGAACCGAAATTGTGTTTTGTCGGCATGGCACCTATAACAGGTACTGTCTCCCTTCTAACCTGCTTTTCTTTTTAGTCGTCCTGTGTTGACTCCTCTTATTTATCTTTCCCTTGCTTCAACAAAGAGTGCGATGATTTTAATTGTAAAGTGGAGTAACTCTCGTAAGCGCGTACATGCAGCCCAGCTTTTCTTTGGAGCCATAAATGCCGCGTGTTTAATGCTAAAGGTGTAAAACGGAAACGCCACGTTTAGTGCCGTGTAGCCTTTTCTTCTTAGCACATTGCCTTTTGTGCGTAAGCGATGGCCGACCTGTTCATGAACATTGTTGATCTGGATGTCATCGCACAGGAATCGAACAAGAGTTTGTCTTGTAGCGGGGACATTACCAACGCCAATGTTGTGACACCGTGGCGTGAAGTTCGAGAATTGAGTCTGTGCTCCCGGCTTCTTTCTGTCCCACGGCATATATACAAGGGGGGCAGTGAGAGAGGGTAGACACTGCTAAATGTGTGTAAGTTAAAATATCCCAATTTTTTAGTGCAGTGTGAAATGTTAGTTTCAAGTTCTTAAGCGCACTTGAAAAGCAGCATACCTGAGGATCTTTCACGTGCGACGAAATCTCCATCACACACGCGCTTTCGCTTTTAGCACCCACCAGAAAAGCAGCCACCGTGACCAGGATTTAAAAAGCGTCATTGAACTTAGCAGAGCAATGCCTTAGCCACTGAGCTATGGCGGCAGGTAAATGTATAGAGGCAGAAAATTCTAGAGTCACGTATATGAGCATAGAATTAAATGGAATGACGGTTGGATAAAATGTGTAGTTTAGACCACGCAGTGTTGCTGTTTGGTCGATATCGTTGCTTGTTTGTTGAGGTTACGCTTAAATACGAGGCTTCATTTCTTTCTAGGAAGTGTACTACAAGTACGGCATGGTGACGTCGGCCGTGATGCACAGTGCATACCACTGGAACACGCTACGAGGCCTGAGCTTCAGCCTGGACTTCATTCGGGAGCAGCGACTTTCGGGTGCCGCCCACCAGCGTCGGTGGCCATTCTACTGGAAGACTCTCGCTTTCACGATATATCTCCCGACGCTGTACTTGGGACCGCCGCTTATCTACGACCAGTTCGTTGCCCAGGTAGAGCTTCATAGAAAAAATAGATCATTCTCACATTTTGGGGGGTAAGAGGTGGTGGCATGAGCTATCTATCTTTAAAAAAGGCTTCTCTCGCAAACGGCAGACGGAGTTCAGTTGTAATGAGCCGCAGCCACTGGAAAAGAAAATGCAGTTGAGCAACTGAAGTAGTATGCGAGCGAGCATGGCTTCTTTGCACCATTTATCTCCTTCACACTCGCTCATGTGCGTGCTGAACCCTCAAGCTGTTGCACATGCCTTTTATGAAACCTTGATTGATTGTAAGGTTTAACGTGCTGATCCAACGCCGGCGATGAGGCGCGCCGTAGTGGAGGGCTTCGGATTAATTTTGACCAACTGGGAATCTTTAACGTGTGCCGAAATCTCGTACACACGGGCGTTGTTGCTTTTCGCTCTCCATCAGAAAAATGACCGCCGCGGCCGGGAATCGAACCCGCGACCTCCCTTTATGAAAGAGAATCGAAGCCTGCAGGCAGAAGAGCTCGGGAAAAAACCAGGCAAATATGCTGCTCTTCGTGGTGCAATAGACCCTATGCAAAATGCGCCCCGCCATCTCACGTCGACTCCGGTAACTAGGTCCGCCATTTTGGTACGGTCGTTTGAAACCGAAACCAATTAGCGAAACATAGAAGGCGCCGGGCATTGACCGCTCTTGGTGATGGACTACAATGCCGGAGCATTGCTTCGTGCCGCAGAGCACGCAATGCAGAATTACCGGTTCAAATGGAGAAAAGGTACGTGAAGTTCCACGCTCTTGAACGAACTTTGTGACGCGAACTGTGCCGGCGCGAGCAACCTTTGTGACACGCTGGGCGCGGTGCGCTTGGAGAGAATATTTGTCGTTGGTTCGCTAAGCGCGGGGTTCCGTAGTCGCTGTCCGTATGAAAAATACAGCTGTGTTGGAGTTCTGTTGTCCAGCCTTTGTATTCTAAATGAAGCCTGAGCGTGCGCCGCCTATTCACGCGACTGACAGCGGCGCTCGACCGGGAAAACAGTACCACACGTTGCCAAAATTAGGCTGTTTCTTTACTCGTCCCTGTGGCTCTGCGCCCGCTTCATTTCATTGTTAAATGGTACCGCTTAGCCCCTACACGAGCCTTTATCTTACCTAGGGCTGTAAACAAACTTTTCTTGCCGCACTACGCCGTCGAAAATTTCCTCTGTGGCGGGCGCGCACGGTATGGGAGTGTGTTGTTGGTTTCTTTACGTTGCATTTAGCCGTGTGTCGTTGCAGAAGTGGCGAACGCTGTTTTATGATGATCTAACGGTGGAAAATTCGAGCTTTTGCACTTGGTTCCCGATTTTCCGGGCTGAAAGGTTTGTTGTTACGTCAAGTTAACTTGGTGCCCATTGTCATTCCAGCAACGATGTATTTACTGTCGAATATTTTGCGACTAAAATACACACTCACTCCTCTAGTTTGTCACTCGCTGCATGCATGCCTCCGACGTAATGATAGTGTCCATTGATGTAGGTAGCTGAGACAATTTTCAAGTTTTATTCAAAAAGAAAACGGCCACAGTTGCATCAGGCTGCCGCGCATCAGCTTGAGAGCTTTTGCGTTTTTTGTATCCACAGTGAAAATCCCAGTAAATTAAACTACTTCGCTGATTTATAGCGCGCGCAGTATAGCAAACTGTGGATATAAATGGAACAAAAAGAAGCATTCGCGCACCCCTGCATGTCGCGGTCTAGTAAACGCGACGTTGCCCAGCCTCTGCTGCGTGCTCCTGAATGCTTGCTGGTAGCTCATAGGTGACCCTTCAGGTGCCATGCCAGTCCTTGTTTTGTCACTGGCGGGGGGGGGGGGGGGGGGGGGGGGGGAGGAGGAGCGGGAGGCCAGCACAACTGGGGCAAAAAACTCATTCCCAAGGCTCCCAAGTTTTCTCCCAAACGCCTGCACGGCACTTCCAGTACTCGACGTGCATCGAACAGACGCATTGGCGAGGGAAGGGAGGGGCCATTTTATCGCGGGCTTCTCCAGTCAATGTTTTGGACACTCGCTGGCTTGATGCCCTGCTGTCTCAGACGTCCCCACTGTTGTGGCAGCTCAGTGCACGCAAGCTTTGGTGGCGCCTCTTAAAACCTTCGGCTAGCAAGAGGGCGAGTAGGTGCACAGCAGCCAGGATGTGACTCCATGCTCCACTGCAACCCGCCGGGCACTCGCACGCTGCCTCCACAATCGCCCCACTGTCCGTCTCAAAGGTGAGGCACACAACTTAGGGCCGGCCACTTTTCTTCTGGGAGCGAAAGCAGCTGCTGAGCACATGGATGAGGCCCAACCTGCAAGAACAGAGAGAGTATAAGTAAATAACACTCAGTGAAGAACAGGACTAGTCCGCTACAGTTTATGGTAAAGAGCAGAAAGAAGTGGCCGCAAGGAACAGACTCAAAATGACCAGATTTTGTGTCTTCCTTAACATTGTTGCAAGGGCAATAATCTACACCTGAAACAGCAATGATGTCAAAATTGTTTGTCAAGTTCGAGCGTGCAAGTATCTCTGCATGCTTTGTTAATGCATTTTTCAAGAGAAGGAAGTTTAACATTTAAAAACCTCAGCCTGGGTAATGATACCAGTACCCGCATAATCGTGTTCGTCATAACTTAAGCAAGCAATAATATGATTATCTGGAACTCACTTCCAGAATCTTTCGAGATAAACAGGTAAACATTCGGGCTATACCGATGACCCATCGAATTAAAAAAAAATCTTCTAGTTCAGTGAGTTCGAGCTAACGAGGTTTTACTGTATTATCTATTCGTGCACACCAAAAACATGCGCTTTAAAATAAACACAACCACCCCACCGCCAAAAAAGGAGAAGAAAGACACACAAACAGATTTTTGCGCAGAACATGCGCAATATATAATGAAAACACACAAAAAAAGAAAATTCAAGGCATATGTGCGCTTTTGTAGTTGACTTCGCCGCAAAGCACGATTGCTTTGCGGCAAACGCGCGGGCGGACGACCGTCACGGAAAACGGCCGCAACCTTTCCGTTAACATCTTCGCCAAAAATCATCCCGTAAATTCGATGTACAGCATTTGAAAATACCTAATCCACCCACTAGCGGTATGGTCTGGCGATTGTCGCTTTCCTCTTTCAGAGTTACTGCGACAGGGTCGCCGCTGCGCATTTGCATGGTAAACAACGGTGAACAAAGTGCCATACAAATGCTCATACCGGTTAACTCGCGTCAAGTAAAAAACAAAGGATTTACTTACTGCGAGTCGCACGTGTTTGTCCGCACCGATGAAGGCGAGCAATGCGCCTCGGTGGCTAGGCGGCATGCCCTGCTCCGCTGCCGCTCGGATGGGTCTTGGGCACGGCACCCCGAGTAGTACGAGTCTTCGGACACAGTCGGCAGCGCAGACAAGTCCTTCGTCCACAATCCGCGGTCGGGAGCCGGAAAACGCCGTCCAGTTTGAGCCATACCGCGTTACCGTCACCTGCTCTTCCACAGTAAACAATACGAGACTTCCCGATCGGCGCCCGTACCAATATGGCCGACGGTCTCGTTTACATCAGTGTTGCTAGATCACCAAGCAATTTCGCATATGGTCTATTCGAAAGCAGTGAATTTGTGAACGGAAACACATGTCTGTGTCTCCCAAAACAACGTTTGTCGAACTGTAACTTTCGTGGACTAGAAAATAAACATAAACAGGGAGTAAAATAAAAATAGAAAAATAAATTTGCGTGGACACATCTCAGCAGAGTGCGGGCATATCGTGGGATTGACATCAGATGAAGCCCGAGCGAGTGTCAAAATGAATAAAAAGGTCCTGGCATCCGAGACACTGCGTAGTAGTGAATACAGAATGCAATAAAAGACGGGGCTAAGTAATTAGAAAGATCGGACGATATAAGTAACACAAGAATTCGTTTCACTTATTGTTCTCCCCCGTTACATCTTAAAGGAGCCATGAAGACAAAATACAAGTTTGTTTTATTCAAAATATTTCATGTTTTATAGTGCCCGCAGCGCTTCTCCGGATACAAACGAAGCTTTATTCTGTGAGAAATCAATCAATTTGGGTTAAAATTTTGATTTTCCCGCTAAATCCTGTGTTTTCGTGGTCTGCAATGACATCAAGGGAACTGACCGTCATGCAGCCGATTCTGGAGCCTTGTTTACCGTTAATGAGCTAGATGGTGCCACCATACCATTGCAAGCCGTTTTCTGCCTTTGGTTTGTTTTTGGCAGTATTTAAAGCTGGATTGTTTTTGTTCTCGGAGGAAATAATCGTTTCGTGAAACATAGTGATCACTCGACAAATATGGTCACGTAAGACACCGTCATTGCGTCAATCGGCCAGTGTCGTCTGAGACAACCCCAAAGCCCCGCAGTGCTGTGCAGGTAAACCAAGCATAGTGCGCACAGTACCAACAGCAGTACAAAGCGGTATTTTTATGTTTACGTGTGCTTTCGTAACTTCCACTGTTTGTGCCACCATTCTTACTGATATAAAAAGAATGTGCGCTACATTTAAGCGCAAATAGCTCGTTGGATAAGCTGATAAGCTCTGCCTAATTTGTGTTTGCTTTTGCCGGCCTCCGCGAATCGCAGAGCTGGCTGGTATGACATAATAGGTTCTGTTGCGGGGAATTAGATAGTGGGTCGTATGGCCATTCCCCTTTTTCCTAATTATGTAGGTTCGATGTTTGCGTTAAAAGGGGAGTCAGTATGATTCTAACGAGGCAATCTTTCGAATGAACCAAACTTGTGCTTTGTCTTCATGGCTCCTTTAAGGCCTGTGAGCGGCACGAATACGAACAAACATGCCTGTGTTTACTGAAAAAGCAGCGATTTTAAGCGCGATTGCTATTGAGATCTCAACGAGCCATACAGGTATACATGTGCAGTCACGATCAATTTGAATGTGATCCCGGGAGCACCGACCAGCGGGCCTTTCAAGCTGCATGGCGGCAGTTTTCAGAACTTTGGAGATAATGATAGCGCTGCCTTCTTCCCGTCGTAGCCTATTCAATGATAACACTACGATACAACCCTGATGCTGATGCTGGTTGTTTCGCCACTTGAGCGATTACCTTCAAATTGATCGCGACTGTACGTCACATCTTTTGATTAGAGTAGGAGGCTTTGCTAGCTAGTAAGAGGGACAGAGATTTCTAGCCGATATGGATGCACTGTGGATGATCCTTGAGATTCGCTCAATGTCTAAGCTTTTCGGGTAACCAGTTCTTCAACACAGCTTCGGAGCAACTATTCGTTCACTTTCGAGGGAAGGGTACTACTTTAGCAACACCGCTATAGCACGGCAATATCAAATGCTAAGGAGCCGGGGTCAATGCTTATGCAGGCAGACAAGCCGAAGCCAAGATGGACCTTGAGAGAAATGGCGGCCAACGTGTGGAATTTACTGCGGAGTGGAGTGCATTTTTTTCTGGTCGAAGCTATGACCCACTACATGTACTGGTGAGCCCGAACAGGTGGTCGAAAAGCGCAGCCAAATCATTGTAACAATTTTTCGGGTAGTGCTTTTCGCCACCTTGTCTTCAAAGTTTTACGTAGATAATAATTAAGCATTCAGGCGCGGCTGTCTAACTTAAATGGAAGCCTTCCGTATTTTTAAAGCAACTCTCTTAAGTGGAACTATCTATCGGGGTACACAGGTGAATGCACTGACAGCTAAATAGACTGATAACTATTTTTTGTGGAGTGTACGCTTTTCATTCAAAATAAGAGTACATAACTTAAACACCATGAACAGAAACGGTTTGCTTGATAGGGCCGTAGAACGTTGGCAAGCAGAATGTTTAGATATACCACCGTTACGTACGATGCCAAAAGAAATTCTGGCAGCCATGACAGCAAGCTTTGCGGCAGCATACTTTTACTGTACGCGAGTTGAAAAGAGGTATTCAGAAACTGGTCTCCAGCTAAAACCGAAATAAAATGCATTCTTTTCTATTCCTCTGCGCAGTTTTTAATCACTCATTGAAACGGACGAAGTTTTTTTGTATCCGTACGGTAGTTTCGCGTTTGGACACTACATGGCATGGGATTTCACACTTTAAAAAGTTAAGCGCCAAATTGAAATTGTTATCATTAATTTATTATTAAATTGCTGGTGGTCACCTTAGTACATAAAACGCTGGTTTTTAAATGAACTAGAGGACGTGGAATCCGCGAAAATTGTTTGTCTTTGCCTTGAAGTGTGATAACAAACAAGGTGCATGTATCAAATTTTAAAATACGATGGCTTGGTGATTACGGTTACAGAATACCTTTGGTTGAACTCTCACCTAGGGTTGTGAGTGCCCGGCTGCTGACCACCTAAGCGAGCGCATCATTTGGGGTTGGTGCTCAGGCCAAAAGTGAAAAAGAACATTAGGGGCTTTCAGGAGACTAGAAATTTTGGAAAAAAATGTAGCGGCTCTGGCTGGCAGTGTTCTGCAATTATTATATAGTGGTAAACAGCAGGCAAAAGCTGAATTATCTGTGGGAAAGAAAGAGCGCCAAAGCTAAAAATTTTAGGCAGCGATTTGCTTTACAACACCTCGTTCGTGAAGTGGGGGGTGTTAGACAGGAAGCTCCTTCCGTCTTACAAGTATGGCACGAGCAAGACCAACAAATAAGAAAGCCGCCCCAACTCCTAACAACAACAAAAAAATTGCCCGTGAATCTGCTAGCGTCGCTGCATCCGCGTACCTGTCACGCTGTTCCCTTCCTGTCTTGGAACCCCCATTGGAAGTTTGCGGCGTTAAAGTTTGTCGCGTTCGCACTTCTGGCGCGCCTTCTGTTAGAACTGTTTCGGAGTTGACGCTCCAGCCACGCACACAAGGCGGGGGCGCCAGTCGTGTTTGAATTTTGCGGTTACAATATTTGTTTCAACGATTTTAGTTGCGTTTCCTTTCGGAAAAATCGAGCACACATCTATTTTTACTTTAAAGAACACTGCAAACACCAGTCATTTATTGACGACGTTCCTCTTCAAATACGCCTGGTATTATCCGTTTGCAGATCAATGTTGACAAAGATGAAACGTATTTCTAGATTTATTAGACCGAGCTGTTTTGCCGATATAAACGTCTCGCTCAGCAATTTTTCAAATATGCGCGGGTGGCTGAATCGGGGAACAGACAGACCGACACACCAAAATTGTCGCGTTTGAGGAGCCAAGCAGACTGTTGTCTTTAAAATTGACAGCGTGTGTACTTGCTGTGCTGCAAATGTGGTCGGAACGCGATGGACTTGTGCCACCCCCGCTAAGTAACGCCCTTCCTTCTCCTCCACTCCCAACCCTCTCATAATCATCTACATCCCAGCAGTTATTTATGTGACGTAAGACTTTTTTTTTCATTTTAGAGGAATTTTTTGGTTTTCACGCTGCTCGTGACAAGCTGAAGTCTGTTTTTAGTGTGTTTTCTTCGATCTCGCATCTATTTGACCCTGCTTTTCGAAGCGCTTTTTTTTATTTGCCAGAGTAAAAACCAATGCAAGGTGCACAATGAATAAGTAAAACAGTGCTACGCTCGATGATGTTCTTCAATAAGGCCCCAAACTTGCTTTATGTTTCCTCCTAAAACCTCAGCCACGTTATTCCGTCCGGCCAAAGTCAGGGGTATCCTGATGATGCTGGAATTCAGTAAGATGTGCTGTTGGCCTGTTTGACTACTCGTGGTTCTAAAATGTAGAAGCACCGCAACAAGGAAAATGTCAAAGAGGGAGCAACAAACAGATGTATTGCTGTTAGGCATGTTCTGGTTAATGGCTTGAGAGAAATGTTTGCCTGGTGTGGCGCGCGCTCTAGGTCATGCAGACGCGTGTTTTATAACTTTTAATATTATAAAATGACAGTTGATAAATGTGGTTTCGGGAGTCCGCGATGTTGAATACCTGCCGTAAATGCCCTCCAATTTACGAGTGCAACAATTTGTAGGCCATTTATGTCCCATGCACGCGAATGTTGGCAGGCTGGAAGGTGTACTCTGCAAGTGTGCGCTTGAGACATTTTCACAAAGGTTCCATCTTCGTTCCTCACCTGTAGAGTGGTGGTAGCTGAGAAAATGCATTTCACCCTCTCAATATTTGAGGGATTAATCTTTCCTTGCGCTTTGTGAAGCGAGAAGTTGTCAGCAAAATGCATTCCTCTTTCGATATAGATGAGGTGTAGCTCATGATCGATTATTATGACTTATCTATAAAACATGAGCACCAGAGCTAAACACGTACAATATTTTCAAAGCTGCGAAGAAACGAAAGTGATCTAACCTCTTTGGCTTACGCCACTCACGTCAGGTGAGGCGCTCTTCCTTCTTGCAACTGACGCGACTACCTCCTCTTGCCTTCGCAGTACCGCCATGTCAAGATGGCCCTGGATGGCCTACAGCCTGGACCTCACAAGCCTCGTGGGCTATGGCCTGGCGCTAAACTTCTTCTTCTACCTTCGCCTGCGGTTTTGCTACGGCTTCGCTTGGTCACTGGCCAGCGTCGAAGGCATCGAGATAGCGCGGCCGGCCAAGTGCATAGCCAGGCTACACCGGTGTTCTCAGTTTTGGAGGTGAGTAGCAAAGGGTTTCCGAGTTTTGTGGTACTCGTTGCAAGCCCAAAGATCGAGGCGTACGATAACCTGCTTGTCCTGAGGTGAGGGAGTTAAAGGGCAGCGGCAGCCAGGTTCCAAAATTCACGCATCTCCACGAAGTGAATCATGACGAGTGGGCGAAGCACTGGGGACCGTTCTTACCGTAAATCACCTCTGGCATTGCCCACTCGCGCATGTAAACGACGAAGCGTGTGTACAGTATATACAATTACAATCCAATCCAAATCCAATCCATCTAATCCAATCCAATCAAATCCATTCAATCTAGTCCGATACAATTCAATTTAATCCAACCCAATCCAATTCATTTCAATCTCATCTAATCTAATCCAATCCAATGCTCCTCGCGCATGCGCGACAGTGTACACGGACAGTAAGCCCTGGACAAAGCGAGGTCCTAAGGTGCTTCGCCCCTAAAACACGGTCGGTAGGGGTGGCACGTTTTATCCCCCTTCCCCCCCCCCCCCCCCCCCCCCCAAAACCGGGTGCGCAGCTTTCATGCGTGTTCCTGACCACTGCCGGACCGGTTATGAACGACGGAATCCACGCGTGAAAACGCGCTTTGCTACGAACTCCTGTTTGGCCCTTCAGGCCCGCCTACGAACCACTTATGGGAGGCCGCAAGAAATCGCCGAGCATCGAACAAAAATGTTTATTCCTGTCAATGCATCTAGCCTTGCTAGATAAAACACAAATCGAGGGAAACATTCAACACTTTTTACGTTCTACTCAGTTGAGAACGCAGCATTTAGTTTTCTCTTAGCTAATTTATTTAATCAGTGTTTTATTACTGGCGATTAAGAGCGAATAACTAAACAAATTACCCGCATGCTTATCGGCTCCTCGGATGGTCATTTTTATTAAAAAATAGGTATGGCTATCAAAATCTCAGAGAATGTGGCCAGTAAGCGCTTTGGGTGAATATCGCATCATCGCGATTATTTACTGAAGTGTACAATAGCGTTTCAGCGGAGTAAAGCTAGCTGCAGAAAATAGCAGTTTTGTGCCTTAATTTGAATACTCAGTCTTCACGACAACTGCAGGAGGGCATACGACTCTAGTTTTGCTCCTATGTTTCAGCAGGCTACGCAGACAAAAAGGTAAAATGAAGAGGACTTATGTGACAGACGTCAGCATCAGTAGTTCCTTTTTTTTGTTTGCACGTCGGTGTTCTGCGCTCAGTGATGAGGCGTACACCATTTAGAAGTAATGTTTGTGGATAGACATACCCTAAGGGTGATGCCTTCGGAGGTTCGTTTCGGGTGCGTCCCTTCGTAGAATCGCCTCAGCATTCTACTGCCGACACTCTTATGCAGGAAGCCCGCCAGGGGGCCACGCGATGAAGACAAGCTCCACGTCGGCTCCGTTTTTCAATGTTTAATTTGTGGCTCATCAGTTCCCTGGCGTTTCTGAGTGGTACCCTGTGAATCGGCAAGGTGTAAGGACCTACCGGACACCACCGACCGACCATTTGGACCACTGGATGCGAATTTCTCGCCTCGGAAAACCACGCCAAGGCGGTGGCAGCGCTAGCCCTGGTTCTAGGGTTAGCGCGGCGGACCCTCGACTCGCCTTGACAGATCGACGGAGGATCGTCGTTTCATCTCTCCTGCCGTGGCTATGCAGCAACTCGTAGCTCTCCGCCACTCCGGCCAATCACCCATGGAAACAATAGTAGAAGGTGAGGACATTGATCCATCTGAAATGTCCGACCCGACTTGGGCCACTATCCGCCACAAGCAGTTCGCTCTCAAGGAGGCCGAACAAAGGGCCGCCTCGCAGGCACGTGCCCATCTTGCTAGCTCCCCACCCACGCGCGGCCGGCGCGCGCCCAAGCGCCACCCACCCGCATCACCCCTGCCCGAAAAAGACGTCAAAATAATTCTCAGGCCCAGAGGGGGTCTCGCTCTGTCGACGGTGTCGGTAGCCGCTCTAGCCGATGCCATCCAGAGACAGGCCGGAGTCTCTCACAACGACGAAGACCAAGTGCGCATTCAGTCGACTTCTAACTTCATCATCGTAAGCACGCCGTCTGAAGATCGCGCACGCAACTACGAAAAGATCGTCACGCTTACGGTGCAGGGCAAGCAATACGCCACCTCTACGCACGTCGCCGCCCCTGCTAACACCACAACTGGCGTCATCTTCAATGTTCCTGAGACCGATACGGCCGAGCAGATCCTCGATAGCGTCTGCCGCTACAATCCTGACTTACAAATTTTGGATGCCCGCCGACTCAACTCTTCCAATATTGTCAAGATCCTCTTTAATGGAACCCGAGTGCCCTTTTGGGTCCGATATCGTGCTGCAACTTACCGTTGCAAGCCCTTCCGACGCAAAACTGAGGCTTGCATGGCGTGTTGGCAGCCCGGACACCGACAGGACGTTTGCCCGAGCACGCAAATTGCCCAGCGCTGCCCCAAGTGTGGACTCTCCAGTGCACCCGACGACCACGAGTGCACTCCTAAGTGCATTGTGTGCGACGGTCCCCACCTGACGGGTTCAGCTGAGTGTCCTCGCCGCTACCAACATCGCCGGCAGCGGCTTACGTACGCACAGGCGGCCAACTCCAAGGCAGCATCCGCCACCAAGGAGGAGGACTTTCCGCCTCTCCTGAACAAGCTCCCCTCCAAGACTGCTGGCCTACACAACGCCACGAAGCAAGACGCTGCCAAGAAACATCACCAGGTGAGCTGCACACGCTCGTTGCCCAGTAGCGCTCCGTCGAAACCTCCATTCCTCCCCCACAACAGCGACCCTCACTTAGAGCTTATTAAGGAGCTGCGTGCCATTCGTGCCGAGGTAGCTACTCTCAGGCAGGAGAACGCGGCTCTTAAACGCGAACTTCAACTCGCGAAAAAGCAACCCTCTCCGACGTCTCCTCCTGAGAATGAGCCCATACAAATGGATATACAGTTGTCTCCCCCCTCGCAATCTCCTGAAACCACCGACCCCGCCGCGTCTCCCCCGCCCAAACGCAAGGCTGTCTCGACCGGCGACTCGCCCTGCGCTTCCACGCGGGATGAAAAGCTAGAAATTCTGGAACAAACAATCGCCAGACACCGAGAGGAATACCTACAACTCCACAACGTCCTCCTACAAAATCAGACGGCCCTTCAGTCTACCATTGAGATGATGCGCCTCGATTTCCGCAACTTTATTGGGTCTCAGGCCGTAGCTCACAATACCCCCCTCCCCCCCGCGGACGAGGATGATGTCTAAATGCCGTAGCCCAGTGGTTGTGTGGCAGTGGAATTGCCGAGGGTTCACCCGCAAGCGACACAACCTTCAACAACTAATCTCGACAGAAGCTACTCCTCCCGCCCTCATCGCTATCCAAGAACCTGGTAAACACATTAAATTAACAGGCTATCAATCCTTTCATACTCCCAACAACCCGTACACAGCGGTGCTTGTTCAGCGCAACATTCCTGCGGACCATCACGTCTTCGACAGTATCTCTATTCCGCATGATTTAGTCGTCCTCTCTCCGCCAAAGCGCACTGCCTCTAGGCTATATGTCCTCAATGTCTATAGCAGCCCCAAAGCACACACGCATAACTTCAGCAACTTACTTACGCTGACCAAGCGAGCGGCTGCTCACCACCCTCTAATTATACTTGGAGATTTTAACGCCCCGCATACAACCTGGGGTTACACGCGTACAACCAAGAAAGGGAGGCTGCTCTGGGAGGTGGTGCAGGCGCGAAGGCTCGCAGTCGAATCTGATCCCACCGTCCCCACTCGGATTGGTAACAGTGCCCAAACCGATACCTCCCCGGACCTGACGCTCTCGCACCGAGTCAAAGAACTGAAATGGCACTGCACTCCTCACACTTTGGGCAGTGACCATTTTATTATTCAGTCCACTCTCCAACTCGATACATCACTCGCCCCACGGTTATGGCAGACCCACATCACCGACTGGCCAGCATGCAGGGAGACCTGTCAGGGGCAGGAGCCACCCGACGATGATATGTCGGTCCAGAGTTGGCTTAGTAGCCTTATAGATATTAAGAAAACTCATGACCTCCCTTTGGACCCAGACATTCCTTCAGAAACAGTCGACACGCGTTTGCAACATCTATGGGAGGCTTACACAAGCCTCCAAACGCGATGGCGCCGACAAAAACACAATCGCCGTCTACGACTAAAACTAGCCCGCCTCGATAAAACGATTGAGACCTACACAGCCGAATTAGCCCGAGCTCAGTGGGGGCAATTTTGCGACAGCATGAGAGGTAACCTCGGCATGCGTCGTACATGGGCTATTTTAAGGAACATGCTCGACCCAACCCACTCTAAAACGACTAGCCGAAATCGTCTAACTACAATCATACACAAATTTGACGGAACTAACGAGCAACTTCTATCAAGACTCCGGGACCTATACCTAGCACAGGGTACTCAGGAGCCCCTCCCTGTTTACGGGGGCTCTGAAAACTCAGACATGGACCGCGCAATCACGGTTTCGGAGGTTCGCGCCGCATTAATAAAAATTCGCCCGGGCTCGGCACCTGGGGAAGACGGCGTTACCAACAAGCTCCTTCGCAACCTGGATGATCAATCCATCGAGATCTTAACGCGCTATTACAACCATCACTGGGAAGCCGGTACCATCCCCCCCCCCCCGAATGGAAGCACCCAAAGGTCTCGCTCATTCCTAAACCCGGCAAGCCTCTCGACCTCGCGCATCTCCGGCCCATCTCCCTCACCTCTTGTGTAGGAAAAGTCCTTGAACATGTCATTCACGCACGCTTGGTTCAGCATCTCACCCACACAGGACAATTCCCCCACACCATGTTCGGCTTTCGGGCCGGACTCTCCACTCAGGACGTTCACCTCCAACTAAAGCACGACATTATAACTCCCCAGTCTCGTGTAGACTCTGCAGCGATACTCGCCATCGATTTGCGAAAGGCTTTCGACCGAGTCTCCCACAAAGCCATTCTGCAAAACCTGACAGCCCTAGCCCCGGGGGCTCGTGCTTACAATTACATTCGCGATTTCCTCACCGATCGCACTGCAGTCCTTCAGATCAACGACCTGCGCTCTGACATAATACACCTACCCTCAATAGGTACCCCGCAGGGCGCTGTCCTGTCACCACTGTTATTCAATATAGCGATGATTAATCTCCCCCAGCAGTTGAATAACATACCATCCCTTCATCACAGTCTTTATGCCGACGACATCACCTTGTGGACGACCGGGGGCAGTGATGGGCACATTGAGGATACCCTTCAACAGGGAGCAGATGTCGTCGCTGCCTACGCTCGTGGCATTGGACTTGAATGCTCACCGGAGAAAACGGAGCTACTAATCCTTCCTGCTAAACGTGCCAGCAGAGGCACTTCTCCTCCGGACATTACAATCCGAGTTCACGAACAGCCCGTTCCCCAGGTGCAATGCCTGAAAATCTTAGGCCTATAGATACAGAGCAACCGTGCTAACACCACGTTCATAGCACACCTCACTACTCAGGTGAATCAAACTATCAATCTCATACGTCGTATAGCTACCCGAAATCAGGGGCTCAAAGAGGCAGAGCGCCTTCGGCTGATACAGGCTTTCATTATTAGTCGCATCACTTACTCTCTTCCCTACTTGCTACCTTCGCCCACCGAATTAGCTAAAATTAATTGTCTAATTAGGAAAATTTATAAAACAGCGCTGCAGGTACCTCAGAGGACATCCACTGCCCGCCTTGAATCACTTGGGGTCTTTAACACCGCCGAAGAGTTGATTGAGGCGCATCTCTTGAGTCAGCTCACTCGTCTCACAGCCATGCTCTCAGGCAGAATGCTTCTCCGACGGCTGCGCCTTGACAGCCCATTCTTTATCGACGCGCCCATTCCCCTTCCCAGCCACATTCATGAGCTAATAACGGTTAGACCCATACCGCGCAATATGCACCCGACGTTTCATCGAGCGCGCAGGGAGCACAGGGCGAGGACGTTAACCAAGCGGTACCCAATCACCCCCTCCACCGTCTACGTCGACGCTGCGAGATACAGGAGCCGTGAAGCTTATGCGGTAGCGGTCATTAATGGCCCTGACGCCCCTCCGCTTGCTTCCCTTACTCTGTACACTAACTCCCCGGCGACCGCGGAAGAGGCGGCAGTAGCCCTAGCCTTTACCCTCAGGCCGCCCCCCTCCATCGTAATCTCCGATTCCAAAACGGCCGTTCAAAAGTTCGCCAAAGGAATGATCTCGCCTTTGGCCCTCAAAATCCTTCTTCAAAATTCTCCCACCACCCCAGTCGAGCTGGTATGGACTCCGGCCCATGCGGGTGTGGGGGGGAACGAGGCAGCACACAGGGCCGCTCGAGAGCTCACCGTCCGAGCTGGTCCTGGCCTTGAGCCCTTCCACGGAGCCCTATCAGCCCGCGACAGACTTGTTACCTTCAACGACATAACCTCGCACTACCGCCTCTCCCGCCGCCAACTACCCCCAGCCGCTCCGACCTTCTCCAACGAAGAGGAACGCCTATGGCGACTCACCCAGACACACGTACTCCCCTGCCGATATCGACTTCACCTTATCTACCCTTCTTTGTACCCCACCCCTTTGTGCTCCGACTGCGGGTCCCTCGATACCCAAGACCACTGCATGTGGCAGTGCCCCCAAAACCCATTCCCCCCCTTCACAGACGGAGAGCACTGGGCGAAGGCGTTGTGCAGCTCGGACCGTGAGGTCCAGGCTAAGGTCATTCAGCGAGCTGCAATGGTCACCGGCCGGTTACCACCGCCGGTCACCCGCCACCCAGACTAGCCCCATGGGGCTCAAATAAAGTTTCTCTCTCTCTCTCTCTCTCACTCTTATGCAAAATAAATCTTTCTGCTCTTAAAAAGTGCGGCGTTACCTGCAAATGCACAGTACAGAGAACACAAACGGCTCCACTAACGGCACTGCAGGAAAGCGTGATGGTGTCAGCACGGCTTTTGGGGTCATCTCCGACCGAGTCGAAGTAATATTAGGTAGAAGAGAGCCACCATTACTCCCAAGGAAGAACGGCAGATGTGAAACAGCTGTGGTCGAGCAGTTTTCGTGGCGTTTTGCATGGGCAGAAATTTAGAGGGCAGAATGCTAAAAAGTATGGTCCGGCATATAGACAGAGATGGAGCAGGGAGGCTGAACTTTAAAATGACAAAATTTCCGGTGGACGATGTGACGCTTTCATTTCAGCAATAAATAGTGCTGGCAAATGTCGACACCCATAATAAGCGACTTCTCGAGGCCATGGATTGACGATATTCGAAAAATGTAATAGATGCATAACGTATATGAGAAGTTGTGGTTGCCTGGTGCATGCCTGATGAAGTGACTGCCACCAGCACTAGGGACGTAAATTCTGCTGCCGTGGTCTAGGTATCAGGCGTTTCACGGACCAAGTCCTCTACAAGCACGAACGTAAATATAGATTCAGGTAAGGCCGCGGGCGTGCTTCTGCACACTGAGTACGAATAGTTGTCTAAACAGCACGCAAAAAAGTGGTGCGCCCTATATGTAATGTTGTTAAGAGGCTAAGGGAAAAGGAATTCATTTCATAACGAGAGGACGTGTTCAACTCTGAGAAAAGTATTGCAAGATTTCTAGTTCAAAAGTATTCATGTTTGCAGATATGCACCAGTTCACGAAGCTGCGCGCGATGAGGATTTAAAAAGGGCCGAAAGTGACAAATTGTTAATCCGTATTGCCACCTTCGCGGGGTTATATGTTAGTTTGAGAGATATTTACTTTATTCATGACTAGTGGGCTGCTGATGTGGTAGAACTATGCAAAAACGCAGGATGCTGTGATATGTCGTTTCAGATACTTTGACCATGGAATGCACCTGTGGAGTCGAAGGTAGGTGTTTCATTAACTAAACTATTTAAGCTAAATCTTCCTAAATATTTGTTCGGAGCAATATTTTTAGTATAAAAACTAGACCTTGTGGTGCAGGGTATAGGATAAAAAATCTTAAGCTAACAAGAGCATGTATGGCAGGCAGATCACTTAGGAAACGTTTCTCCTAATTTTACAACATGCAAGACACTGCTTATATTCGTTTAAAACACAGCAACATATGCAAGAAAGCTGTGGCTTCTTTTTTATTTGATGGGTGAAACAATGAGCAAAGAAGCCGAATAGTACAATGAACACCTTAGGATCGTCATAAATCAACCTGCGAAATGACAATTTTCGGAGAGGAGGTGACCTATGTGTTTGTGGGCAGTGCAAAATAAATTAGCCTGCCAACTTCGCAGCCTAACTTTCTCGCATAGGGATTGGCAAGTTTCCGTTGGGTACACACGCGTTGCTACTCTGGAAAAGAAGCGCCTCTACACCTTTCCGACGAGTTATGTCGCTTCCCAACATTTCCGCTGATTGAAGTCTTGCCGTAAGATTCCTTCGCCAGCATTCACTGTATACATGGGAAACGTTGCTGAAAGAGGAGAGAAATTACAGTTGTCTATCTTTCTGAAATAGTCGCTGGCACCGTAAGTGCAACTTAATTTGGCAATTGCACGAAAAAGCAGGAAATGAAACCGGTCCAGAAAAGTCGGCAGTTCTGTTAGGGGCAGAGAAACTGTTGCTTTTCTAACCCTGTCTATGGGTACTTACAATATGGATCGTAAATATTCTTAGCAGTCTTTTTGACCACCTGGCGAACGTACATATTTAAACTTCCACCTTTTTACATGGCTATCCGTTCAAGGGAAAAGCTGCAAAATCGGAGGTAAACCTTATCCCACCGCCTGGATGTCGTTCTAGCCCGTGAAACGGGCATGCGAAACCGTGTAGTTCCACTATAGATGCATTTGTTGTTGCGAATCGATTGTAATGCCAGAATATAAAGCTGTGCAGCACGCGTTCAATCCACTTCTTCCGCGTGCGTTATAAACCTCAAACCTGTGCTCAAGGTTACCTCACGTGCAGTGATATACAAGACACACATTTTGGGGGATTTATTACTGCTAAACATGTTTTAGGCTACAAAACACTATTGGGAAAAGCTAGCCGTCGCGTTCACAGCGATTCGGTTCGAGGTGTTTTTAATGGTGCCTTTTCTTTTGCGATAGAGAGCACATACTCCTCAAAAATCGGTTGTTTTTCCCTTTGCAACATAGTTGACAACTGTAGGTACGGTATGCAAAACCCTGTTTTAATATAACCTGAAATTGTAAAGTTTTAAGTGTAAACCTCCTACCGGGGACTGTCAGTGCTGTTTACGTTCATGAAATTAGCAATGGCGCCAAAAATACAACTATAGAAGGAACAAGGTTAGTTTTAAGTACCGAAAGTGGCATCGCAGTACATATGGCGTGAAGGGCTATTGGTAGTGAAGCCTTGTAGTTTTTTTCGATCCTCTATCCAGATGTTGGTATTTATTCAGTCAGGCACGTAGTTTGCAGCAAGGAACTTCGTTCTATGCTTTCATTACATTATCCCATACACTCTGTCGCAGTGGGCCAAGAGCTTTGCGCGCCTTACCCATCGTAGGAAAAAAAAGAGTTTTACCGCGAAACCCTTAACTTCTATGAAAAACCGTGGTTGTTGTTGCTTCCCGGTACAGAAGGTGGCCACCACTGCGAAGAGTAAATAGAAAACACATTATAATTCGTTCGGAAATAAACCGCGTGTCCAGAATAGGTGCTGAGTGCGTTACCCCTTTTCTCCACCCTGCCGGAGGGTATAGAAAAGTTAGCCATGTACGCGCCACGTGACCGCTAAACGTGACTGCATGTAAGTAGAACAGGTTAACCCTAGTCAAAAAGAATTGTTATTCTGAGAAAGCTGTCGCATGAAGGGCGGACAGTCTGCCTGTGGAGATAGCTCTCACCAAAACAAGAAACCAAAGCGAAGAAGGATAAGACAGCGCAACGTATTGCTAACGAGTTTCATAATGGCTAGGCTTTCGTCTTCAAAACGTGTAAGTGGACTCACCTGCCAAAAAATTTCGTTTGTGCTACTCAAAAACTGCCCCTAAGAGAAATGAAGTCACGCTGCGGGTTAACGGGACCACGGTACACGCCTCGAAACAACATTAAATTATCGTGGTGAGCTACTTGAACACTACACTAAAAAATACGTACTTGTTCTTATAAGGAGCTCGGTTTGGTGTCCCAGAATATGTTTTCGCTGGTGCAGGACAAGGAAGAAACAGTAAAGAGCGTAAGAAAGTGTTTGACTGACACACAATGGCCTCGTAATTAACGAACTTTCTTGGACTGCAGAATAACAAGGTACAACATAACGAGCGATTAGGACAAACGCCAAATTCAAGACTAAAACTGAAAAAAAAAATTACGGGGAGTTTTAGTGCGAAAGGTGCGGTTTTAAAAGGACTACCCAAGCCTCAAGGTATCTTGATTGCCTGAGTACTCTACAGTTTCTGTAATGCCTTCGTCTGTTATTTTTGCAATGCGCACCAGCGAAACCAAAGTACAAAATATCGCCGAATAAGAGTTTGAAAGAGGCAGTGAAGGCCGTTTACCACGTGCCGCTATTGGGGAACATTTGGAACAAAGATGTGATATTGGCAAACTGTTGAATGTAAGCGATTGTTTGTATTTACCACATATTGCTCGCAAAGTGAAAAAATTATACAGTTACGTTGAACCCATAAATTTTCTGTACAAGCTGTGAAAGCACTGATGGAGGCGAAACTGGGAATTTGGATTTCGGCGTTTGTAGGGGTACATAGCGATTCCTTCATGAATGCAGTAGGTTTCAACGAACGGTGTTCTGCGTGGCTTGGCGTAGACGTGTACCTAATACAAATATGACAAAAATAAAGTGCAGTAGCAATCGTAATGGCATATTAGTCGACAACTTATTACATTGTTATTAAAAAAACAAACATGCGTACGTTATAAAATAATTTAACGGTGTATTGTCCACGGGATGCGAGTTTTCTAAACACACCGAAAAAGTAATGTCGTTAACGTGTAAACCTACTTTATCAAGCAAGTGGCAGACATGGTGCAGGTTGGTTGGCTGTAGATGTATAGCTGATACTGGCACAGCCATTTTTCTTTTGATTGATAACAAGTAACCTCGGTCTCCAACTTTTGGAAACAAGGCGCAAAATTTCCTGGCTTATATTCTTTCATATCATAAACTTTATCACAACCCTAATCATTTTACTGTTTCAAGAATAAAACCCGCACAACACATATCTCTGCGTGTCGACCACCCCAACAAAGTGCAGACGGAATTTTCCCGTACTGACCTACTCCGCCTTTCCTTTCTGCCTTCAGCAATCAGTGACTGGAATGCCCTCCCAAAACATACTGCTGCCATCCCAAACCTGAAAAATTTGCCGCAGAACGGACAAAATCATTTTTGTGAGTGTAACAAAAAGATAGTAGTATGTGCCTGCGGTATATTGGTAAAACCTGTGTAATCCTATTTTTGTGGCTAACTTTGTGTGGTTTGGTTATTAATGTGATGTTCTGCTATTTTTTTAACTGCACCGTATTTTGCACACGGAGTTTCCTGCTCCATTGTACCATTTTGTTTAAATTCAATCCAGAGAGATATTTAGCGCTCGTATTTTTTCTTCACGCTTCAGTGTACCGTGTGATTTTGTTATCCCCCCCCCCCCTTTGTGTAATGCCTGGAAGGGCCTTAGGATAATACAAGTGCAAAATGAAAAAAAAAACATGAATTCATTTTTGCCATTTCCCTTTCCCCATCACAGGTACTTCTACGAGCCGCTCATTGGCGAGCGAAAGAGCAGCGCGTGGAAGGTTGTGGGGACGGCGGCGTCCTTTGGTTTTGCCTGGTTCTGGCACGGTATGGACAGGCTGGCCACCTACTGGGCATCGCTCAGCACACTGGGCATTGCTCTTGAAATATTTGTGGCTGAAGCAAGGAAATGGCAGCCCGTCCGAAACTTCGAGGTGAGTTGTGTAATTATTACGGAGCTGTACCGTAAGTAACCTGTGGCATGCCGTGCAAACAGATCGTTGCTTTTAACATCATCATCATCATCATCATCATCACCAGCCTATCTACGCCCACTGCAGGGCAAAGGCCTCTCCCAGTATTCTCCAATTACCTCGGTCCTGTGCCAACCGTGACCAAGTTATCCCCGAAAACTTCTTGATCTCATCTGCCCATCTAACTTTCTGCCACCCCCTGCAGCGCTTGCCTTCTCTTGGGATCCACTCTGTTACCCTTAATGGCCAGCGATTATTTAGCCTTCACATTACATGCCCTGCCCACGTCCATTTCTTCTTCTTAACTTCTACTGATATGTCTTTAACATCAGTTTGCTCCCTGACCCACTCCGCTCTCTTCTTGTCCCTTAATGTTACACCTAGCATTTTCCGCTCCATTGCCCGCTGAGTCGTTCTCAATTTAAGTTGAACCCTCTTAGTGAGCCTCCAAGTTTCTGCCCCGTAGGGGAGTACCGGTAAGATGCAGCTGCCATACACTTTCTTCTTCAGCGACAATGGTAGGCTGCTATTCATTATCTGGGAATGTCTGCCATATGCACCCCACCCCATTCTGATTCTTCTAATTATCTCTGCCTCATGGTTGGGATCTGGGGTCACAACTTGGCCTAAGTAGATATATTCGCTTACCACTTCCACTGCCTCGCCACCTATCTCAAACTGCTGTGCTGTCCCGAGGTTATTGATCATTACTTTAGTTTTCTGCATATTAATTTTCAGGCCCACGGTTCTACTCTGTTCGCCCAGTGCGGAAAGCATGCTTTGCAATTCGTCTCCCGAGTTACTTAGCAACGCAACGTCATCAGCAAATCTGAGGTTACTGAGGTATTCTCCATTAACCCTTACTCCCACCTGTTCCCAATCCAACGTTCTGAATACTTGTTGTAAGCATGCTGTGAATAAAATTGGAGAGACTGCGTCTCCTTGTCTGACACCCTTCCTTATAGGTATTTTACTGCTCTCCCTATGGAGGATGATGGTAGCTGTAGACCCATTGTAGATATCCTCTAGTATTCTTACGTATTGCTCATCTACCCCCTGGTTCCGTAATGCCTGAATGACTGCTAGGGTTTCGACCGAGTCAAATGCTTTCTCATAATCTATGAAGGCTAAATATAGGGGTTCATTATACTCAGCGCACTTCTCTATCACCTGATTGATCGTGTGAATATGGTCCATTGTAGAATAACCTTTACGGAACCCTGCTTGTTCTTTAGGTTGACTGAAATCTAAGGTTGCAGAGATTCGGTTAGCGATTACCTTGGTAAATACCTTGTAGACGACTGACAGTAAGCTGATCGGCCTGTAATTTTTTAAGTCCATCATGTCGCCTTTCTTATGGATTAGGATGATGTTCGCGTTCTTCCAAGATTCCGGTACCATTGCGGTCATTAGGCATTGCGTATAGAGGTTTGCCAGTTTTTCAAGTACAATTTCTCCGCCATCCTTCAAGAGGTCTGCTGTTATCTGATCCTCATCAGGTGCCTTGCCCCCTTTCATTTCTTTCAAAGCCTTCCTTACTTCTTCGGTCGTTACTGGTGGGATGTCTATCTCCTCTGAACTACTGTCTCGTTCGGCATTATCCTGTATGTCCCGGCTACTGTACATATCTCTATAGAACTCCTCGGCCACTGTGACTATTTTATCCCTATTTGTGATGACATTGCCTTGCTTATCCGTAAGTGCATACAGCTGATTTTCCCCCACGCCAAGACGTCTCTTCACTGCTTTCAGGCTACCTCCGTTTTTTACAACGTATTCGATCCTCTCCATATTATACTTCCGTATGTCAGCTGTCTTCCGCTTATTGATTAACTTCGAGAGCTCGGCTAGTTCTGTTCTGTCAGCTGCGGTAGAGATTCTCATGGTTTGCCGTTTCCTGATTAGATCTTTCGTCTCCTGTGAAAGTTTACCAGTATCCTGTCTAGCTATAGTGCCCCCGACTTCTACTGCACACTCCGTGATAATGCGTGTAAGGTTGTCGCTGGCTTCCTGTGTCGTAAGCTCGGCTTCCATGTTAAGGGCGGAATATCGGTTCTGCAGCGCGATCCTGAATTCTTCTACTTTACGTCTTACTGTTAGCTCATTTATTGGCTTCTTTCGCACTAGCTTGTTGCGGTCCCTCCTCAAATCTAGCCTAATTCGAGATCTTACCATACGGTGGTAACTACACCTTACCCTTCCGAGCACTTCCACATCCTGCACAACGCCAGGGTGATCGCATAATATGAAGTCTACTTCATTTTTGTGCTCCCCATTCGGGCTCCTCCAGGTCCACTTCCGACTCTCCCGTTTACAGAAGAAGGTATTCATTATGCGTAGGTTATTCCGTTCTGCAAACTCAACTAGTAGGTCCCCCCTGCTATTTCTACAGCCCAGAACATAGTTCCCAACTGCCTTGTCTGCTGCCTGATTCTTGCCTACTTTAGCATTGAAGTCCCCCATAACTACGGTATACTGTGTTTTTACTTTAGCCATTGCCGATTCCACATCTTCATAGAAGCGTTCCACTACTTGGTCGTCGTGGCTGGATGTGGGCGCGTAGCCCTGCACCACCTTGAGCTTGTACCTCTTATTGAGCCTAATTACAAGACCTGCGACCCTTTAGTTAATGCTATAGTATTCGTCTATGTTGCCAGCTATGCTTTTATTGACTAGAAATCCCACTCCCAGTTCTCTTCTGTCCTCTAGACCACGGTAACATAGGACGTGTCCATTTTTCAGCACCGTAAATGCTTCACGCGTCCCCCTAACCTCGCTAAGCCCTATTACATCTTATTTAATGCCCTCTAATTCCTCGAACAACACCTCGAGAATCGCTTCGCTAGATAAGGTTCGCGCGTTAAACGTTGCCAGGTTCAGATTCCATTGGCGGCCTGTCCGGGTCCAGGGATTCTTAGTACCCTCTGCTACGTCACAGGTCTGACCGCCGCCGTGGTCAGTTGCTTCGCAGCCGCTGGGGACTGAGGGCCGAGGGTTAATTCGCGTATTCATGGGAGGTTGTGGCCGTTACTACACAAGGGTGGCCAATCCTGCTCTGGTGAGGGAGTGCGTTGCCGGCAATGGTCACCGGGATCAGGCCGCACCCCAAGCCCCAATGTGCAATTCCAGAATTGCGTAGTTTTTTTTTACGCGACTGGCTTATACCGTTTTCGGAGCTGGCTTTTAACTATTGGGCGCGGGCCAACGTGGTTCTGCATGCTTCGCAGTTAACATTTCGACACGGCGGGGTCATCCCTCTCGCTAAAGAAAATGAAAAAATAGAAAGCAGCCCGAGCAACATACCAGAGCTCTTTTCTTCCAACACGTAGCATTTACTTCCCAAAAGGAGCCTGAGATCGGCATGGGAAACTTCGAGAAGTACCTTTTCGCCTCTTGGGAAAGAGGCTGAAAAAAGAAGCAATTTGGGTTAAATAGGAGGATTAGCGAAATAATGGGCAGTATTATTACGGAGCGGGAGAAAGTAAACGCGCAAGGAATATGTTCGCAGGCCACGCTCAAGTGCGCTAAATCTAAACATACCGACTTCTTAGAAATAGTAGGGAAAAAGTGAGCATTAGTTAATTTTATGGAAGTAGGCCACAACACTGCGATGATTTAAAAAAAACATTCTGTGAAAATACAGGAATTGACGAAGACGCAGCCATATGAGGGGCGTGTAGGCGCAAAAGACGACTGAAATGTGCGACTTGTTTCCTTGGAGTGATGAGAATTTATGCCAATACGCTTCACGCTTTTGGCATTGTTACGTTCAATTCAAACTTGCATTTACGTGGAAACAACGTCCTGTACGATATGTAGAATAAGTAGCATGCTGGAGTTGAAGGATTTGCGAGAATGTTATGCGGATTGTCCGCAAACGTCTGCAGCCCAACTGGTTGGCGACAACGCATTCAGTCTCTTAGGAACAACAGTTGTTTGAAAAATAATAACTTGGGGAAGATGGGATGCCAAAAATCTTGGCGGAAAATCAGTGAACTCTTCTAAAATAATTTTGACGTTTTGAGACAGCATTAGAGTGGAGATAACTGGCCTGTCTGTGACATAAGACATTGCGTAGTCCCCCATTCACACAGCGATATTTCGTTGTAATTAGGTTCAAGCCCAGCAGTGCCAGTGCGTTGCAAAAAGCAATTAAACGTGTGTATACGGCACACCCCATCACTAACCTGACCTACATTGTACAACAGCACTTTTATTTACAAAAATAATGCGCAGAATTAAGCTAAGAAAATATTTTACGATGAAACAATCTCGGGGCCTAGAAAAATTAGGGGTAGAGCCCGGGACATTCGTTGCTAGATTCACCCATCTATCCCTAAGCTGTTGAGGCAGAACGGTGAAGCGTTTTTAGCAGTTGCATAAGAGAAAGGAAGGAGTGTTTCAAGCAGCTCAGTAGATGGCTCTTGGGGCGCAGAGTAAGTGCCAGGAATGTACCCAAACTCTAGTGGAATCTAGCGTTCACACGAACAAGCATCATGGCAAAAATTGTATTTTGTGCTTTATATGATGTGATAGCTGAATGATCTTGGCAGTGAATCGATATGTTGCGTTGCTCCCAACGCGCTTTATTTCTTCTGAAAGGCACCAAAAATAGTGTATTTCACTCGTGATATTTTTTCAAACAATGTTTGCGAGAAGAGGACGAAGAGAGCCGCGTAGGAGATCGCGCGTGGCCCCATCTCCGACAAAGACGAATCTCTGTGACGTGCGCAGCCTCTCAAGGCCTACTTGTGGTACAATATTTCATCACCTTAGCAACAGTGAATCTCATTGGTTCTGTCACCACGGGGCATCTGTGGTGGAGGTTCAGGTGGACATCCCCATTTCGGCCCACCAACTTGACCCCACCCCAACCCACCGAGCCTGGCTCGGCTCCTGAAGCGGTCGCTACTGGGCTCTTGAATGGCGTCGGTGAGCTATGGACGCGCCCATCCCCCAGCCGCATGTCCTAAGGGATTCAGAAGTTTCCCTCTCCGTCGGTGAGCGTCGCTGGTCCCGGTCGTGTGCTCTCAGGTGTCGCATTATCATCCTCATAATCATCATCACGCCACCCCCACCACTACCACCACATCCTCCTCCTGCTCCTCCTCCTCCTACTCCTCTCCTCCTCCGTATCATCATCATCATCATCATCACCACCACCACCACCATCATCATCATCATACCACTATCATCATCATCACAACACCACCACCATCATCATTAACATCAATTTTTATTCTCCCCTCATCTCGCACCCTCACCGCACCTGCCAAATAACTCCGGCCTCAAGAGGGCGACAAGGGCACATTGCAGGATAGCGCGGTGGTCCCAACCTTTGACGATGACGCAGCTGTGCGTACTCTCTCGCGTCCGAGTTGTAAATTCGTTGCACAACTTTTACCCGGGGTGTGCGTCATTTGTCTCGCCTCCTCGTAACAATACATTTTCTGAAAACATTTTGAAAAACGCTTTCTTGTTTTCTGTCCCAGGTTATCCCAAATTATTTAGACGTTTTCGCGCTAAATTACTGGTATCCCAAAGTAGTGTTGTGAAAACTTATCAGGTTCCCTGTTGTCGCTCATTTACATGCACTGGTATGGTCGTCTCCACTTCGAGTTTGTTCTCACAAAATTCCTAAAGAGCCCATCAACCTTGTACCAATACCTTGCAGCCCATTTTGGGACAATTTAAAAAAAATGTTTTTAACAGACGCAAAACGGAAACAAAAAGAGGTGCATACAAGCTTTGGATCCGTTTCTCTGGTACATAGAACAGCATTACACTCGCTTGGGGATGCTTTCACGGCAAAGTATCTGAAGTCGTGTAATGATTCGCAGCGTAGCTGCCGTACCACGCGCAGTGTATGAAAGGGGAACCATATAAGAAGTTCTTGACTTAGCTGGAATTTCCCGGCCACATGGCTTTGAATAGCGTTTGAAATTGGGTTCGTCAATACTGTCCACACCGGCGGATCAAATGTGAAGGACCACAGAGCGGAACATTTACTCCAGTTTCTGAACAGTAGCATGTTTCTTTTTGAGTGCGATTGCACACTGCTCATTCGGAAAGCGAATGAAACTGGGCGTTCAGTTATACGCTACCGAGCCGGTCTCAGCACCTGAAAACTGCAACCATGCAGATAGCTCCCGCAGTGACGTGCGCAGCGAGATCCCTGTTCATAGGTACGCCTGCAACGATGACGAAAATCTCTCGTTTATGTGTACATCGCGAACGAAGGCAGCGTCGGCTAGTCCCTGTGTCGCCACTGGCTTAAGAATACATATGGGCCATTCCATGGTCAGTGGAGCACGCGTGCGGGGGAAGTGAAGGAACCTGGTTGGAAGACCACGTTTTCGCACTGTGTATGAATAAGAGAATGCTAAAATTCTCCACGTTCTTTCGGTTCGTTAAAACGCGAAGCTGCAAGACGCATCTCACAGTAGAAATGTGAACGGGCAATCGATATAACCGAGAAAAACAATGCCATAAGCGTTATTTGACCAATTCGTATAAACTGTCCACTCCCCCAAGGCCCAAAATCCAAAGTGCCAAAATCCAAAGCCAATTTCCGGCCCTTCACGACGAATGCCGAAAGCCAAAATCGAACCCTGATTAACGATTGAATTTTATAATCATCATCATCATCATTATCATTATCATCGGTAACCATGTGTACGTTTTTCGTATTACGAGAGGTTCGTTAGGTGTGCAAAGACATCTCGTTGTTACGTAATGTAATGCAAGAATAATGTACCCTTTGTGTAATCCATTGTATAAAGTAGGCTTTTCTGCAATGCGTTTTGCTCGGACATACTCTCGGACATCTACACAGAAAGCTTCGCTTTAATAAATTAACGGCCGACCTCGCAAAGACTGCCAGACGAGAACGCTCCTGTGGATTCAACGAAAACGTAATCATTTTTTATCAGACTTGTGGCTTTGTATATAAAGAAATCAACAAAAATAGCCGAACAATATAACATATATTGCGCGCACGGAAAACCACCGCATAACTAGCAGTCGACAAATGGTAGAAAGGCTGTGAATGTGGGGAAAGCAGAATTACGGCACCGAATGAAATGTTTTTTTTTTCACCGAACCCTTATTTGTAAATATTGCTTTTACGGTGAATATAGTTAGTTGTCCCCAACATTTCTGATGAACATTTCTGATGATGTTATTCAACTCACACTTGACAAACCGACGGTGATTGCTTGCATGCTGTGCTGAATATTTTTGTTTATTTTTTTCAAGGGCCGATATCTGACCACAGAGGGTCGCATGAGAGTTGCCCAGTCTGTGCTGGGTGCGCCGCACTACCTCCTCACAATTTTCGCCTGCCTGTTCCACCTAGCAGAGTTCGACATCTGTATTATATTCAGCAAGAGGATCCTATTAGGTATGTTAATTCTATTTCTGATAAATTCGCATAAGCAGGAGTGAAGCGATCATTTGCACTATAAGGGGTCAGGGAAGACATCAAAAAGTTTAAAAGTAGTAATGACACAGGTAAAATTCACAGTCAGTAAAATGCGTAGTGTGTGCTTATACACGCAGCAAGGGTACACACTTGTAGTTGTAGCGTGAAATGTGGCCGACAGGATTACACTCTGTGTGGAAGTTTTCTGGGCTAAACATAAGCCACAAGAAACATAAGCACCACAAGAAATTCAAAGCGCTTAATACGCTTTCACGGGGACAAAATTTTATGACAGTAAGAAAGAAAGATGATTGTTCTAGCTCTCAGGTATAAAACGTTTTAGCCTCACTCGAGAAGTAAGCTTGTACACTGAATTTTTTGCGGCCTGTGCGCTTTATTCATGGCCTAGAAAATTTTGACAATGGCTGTACGTTGCCAAAAATTGCTGAAATGGTTCCCCCGGTTCAATGGCTCAATAGGTCATTTTGCACTGCCGACGGTTTTACCTGAAACTGGTTGAAGTCATAAAAAATGCCAGAGAGCAGGAAAACCAGCAGTACAGTAAAACCAGCAGTAGCTATCGCGTATGACCTCCTTTCGTGAAGTAGTAGTAGTAGTAGTAGTGGTAGAAAGTATAATTGAGAAAAGAGGGTTGAGGGGTGGGGGTGAAAAGTTAGGACGGAGTTCACGTGTTGGGCCTGATGTCTAGGGCTTCAGAAGCGACATTCCCATCGTGGATCTCTACATTAGGCGCAGTTGATTTTCATGAAATGAGCTGGTAAGGGCTCATGGTAACGGCTACCATGTCCTGATAAGATTAATGTGCGAATCGGTGTTTTATCCGAGCCAAATTCTAGGGCATGCCCAGGTTGCCTGGAATAGCGTGGCAGTCCCTACGCACTTTCGCATGTTTCTTGGAAAGATTTTGGGCAGACTGCCGCTTGGCAGTCTGCCCAAACTGAGGTGCAGAGTAGGCTCACGCCGTACGACGTCGAGAACACGGAATATCCTTTAACTCACCGGAACACATGCGATTACTTGTAAGTGCATTTAAGTGGAATTAGAATCTGAAGTATGCACAGAGGTTAACGTAAAGTTATGGTTATTAAACTTGAAGGGCTTCCTTGATTGATTGTAGGGTTTAACGCGCTGACACAACGCAGGCGATGAGGCGTGCCATAGTGGAGGACTCTGGAATAACTTTGATCCCCTGGGGAACTTTAATGTGCGGCGAAATCTCGTGCACAAGGGCTTTTGTGCTTTTCGCCTCCATTAGAAATGCGGCCGCCGCGGCCGGGAATCAAACCCGCGTCTTCGTGCTCAGTAGCACAACGCCTTAGCCACTGAGCCCCCGGGGCGGGTTAAAGTGTTTCCTTGAAGTGCGATGTATAAATAGGGTGAATAGTGTAGCTGAAATAGGATTAATTAGTAATTTATTATAGTTATATTTGGTGCTGAATGTGAGATTTACTTTTCCGAAGACAAATACGCTTCAATTGTGACTGTCGTGTCATGTGACGTGCGCTGGCGGTACCAAAGGGGACGACAGTAGTTGCAATGTTGTCAGTGGCCGTGTCCTGATGTGAAAGAGCCCCTGTGCGATCGCAGGTGGCCACCTGCGCGTGCGGGACGTCGTTGATTATATCATGCGAACATTCAAAAATTACACGTACCTTAGCTGGGTTCCTCCAAAAGAAGGTACCCGGGAAATAATTATTCACGAATAAAAATATTTCAGTCACGAGTGTTCTGAATGTGCATCCCCAATACATTCCAATTTCATTGTTGGAAATTGCCGCAATTCCATTCCTTTCAATTCCTCGCAATAACAAAATTTGACCCATTCCAGTCCTGGAATGAACGGGCAGAACAATTCCGTTTAGATAACTCTTAAACGTACAAACTTGTTGATGACGTACGGAGTTAGGCTGGCGATGCTGTACTGAATTATCGGGAAACACAGCGAGAAAACGTGAAGCTGTCGTTCTCATGCACATTGAAAACCACAAAAATATGCAAAACGGTTCGCCTGTCACCGAAGTTAAAGGGTGGTAGAAGTTGGGCGACACAACTCGTCCAAAACAGCCATGCGTGTAATGCATAGAGGGGAAATATTTCTGGTATCATATTTGCACATTCTTTATGCTTTAGTGAATATTTACAGCATGGCGCGAGGAGAAGCGGCTATTATGTTGCTGTTTGCCAGTTCCATTTTGTTGCACAGTCTGTCACGTGCAATCTGGCTGTGTTCTTTGCGTACCATCACTCTGCAGGACCATTATTCTGCTGTAGCCAAGTCACAGGCACGTCATGCGTGCGTCGCTTACATGTGCGTGTACTGGAATTTCTTGGCTGTAGGATTTCTGTTGCTAGAGGCAGTAGCTCAGCGTCACGTGAGAATGCTAACAATATTGCAACCACCGTACTGAAGTCACTATTGCATTTTGCATTCCATTCCGGCCGAATGGCGGCTAATTCCATGCCCATTACATACCTCCAAGCTTTGTCACCATTTCCTGCTCTTTCAATTCCGACAACCTCAAAAAAGTGGAATTATTCCGGAATCATTTGAATTCCCGAGTGGCAACACTCCGCAAAACTGCAAGCTACACATTGCTTATTGCAATGACGCAATGACACTTAAGAAGTTTTTAAAGTGTAAGTATAATATATATTTACAGAAACAACTTTTCCGGGTGAGTACTTCATAGAGACAGAAATCAAGGTTGTTATATTACAGAGACTCCTCCGAGGACAACCACTGCCTGTAATATGTTTCATTTGCAAAATGTCGATTTTTTAAAAGCCCACTTCTTAATAAACGTGTTCTTGGTCTTCAAGGAATTTCGTTGCTGATATTCTTTAAGGCGGAGTGACGCAAAAACATCCAAAAAAGGCTCTTATATATGCATTCGCGCCGATTTTAAAAGCTAAGACTTGCCATGTTATTTTAGAGACGGCCGCAACGTATTCTGTAAGACCTTGTAGGCAACAACGAAACGGTTTAGTTGTGATGAGATGCTCTTTTTCGGTAAGTACGTTTTGGTGCAAATGCAGAGATTCTTATTTAAAGCACTATGTTGATTGTGATCCGCTCAGCAAACCAAACTCCGCAAGCGACAGAAAGGTACCCCCTTACCTTACCGCTTGGTCGGCTCCTCAGTAAAAATACATACTCTTTATCGAAGAATTTTTATTCGAGTCATACATGTGATGTGGAATTACGTTCATATATCACCAGAGATTACCTCGCGCAGTTCATGTCTGGTCATATTCATGCAGCTGCTGTTTTGTTTTTGTTTACTTTCAAGGGTTCCCCTTCCCACTTATTCCTATACTTGTGGTCCTGTACTGTGGCTGCTACGTCTCCAAGATTGTGGCGGACTGGGAAGCATCCAACGCACGGAAACAAAAACAAGCTACTTCCTAACAAAACGTCGTCTGGTGTGGCGTATTGGAATAAGTACTAACGCGTTTTCAAACAAAAGTGCGGATTTCGTCACCTGTTTTTTTGCCTCAAGGTCGTCGCCGTTCCTCTGCAAGAATAACATGACATTCTGGAAGACGCTTCGATTAAGTGATTATCTTAACTAGCCATTGCTGTTTCTTAATAAATTCTCAAGCAAATTTTTTCATCCTCAATGGGTGCACAACTGTTTGAAATCACCCATTTCATGAATTGTCGATGTACAATAAACGTGTCTATTGGTTACGTCCTTAAAATTACTGACACGTTCAACGGAATCCCGAACAAATGGGCAAATGCTTTCCTAAAAGGGCATGAGAGTTTATAGGCAACATTCTTTACAACGTGGTGTACTGTGGGTTGTACATAAAGCATTCCACAAAAAAAATGAGAAAGGTATACAGCTAAGTGTCCGCTTGCAATTTTGCAACAAAATCGTCAAATGCACAAGTTTTGTTGACTTTCTAAAACCAACTTCCGTGAACTTGTGCTCCGAAATAAGTAACGAAATGTACAGACGCTTTAGAAGCAGTTAAGAGGATGACGCTCCCGTTTTTTATTTATTCATACTGCAATAACATTTTCGAGACTTTGTCAGGACGGGATGAATGATGAGAACACCACAAAAAAGGAAGGCAACAAATACGTAGGTACACAAGAAAAGTAGAAGGCATTTATCGGCAGTAAGTTACATACGATGTAAACAATACACGAAGGCTGTTTAGCTTGGGTGTTTGAAAGCTCGTGACATTCAGTAATGGCTCATTGAAAGAAAGAGTATTTAAAGAAATCGTTACACGTGCAAAAGAGGCAATGACAATTGATATCTCTGTCCAGTAGTATACCCTGATGAAAATGTTATTATGTCCTTATGAATAATTTATAGCGGCCTATTACAGTTGAGCACGTAAATTTTATCCTGAATAAATGACTTGTTTTGAATTGGATTGGAACTTGAGTATGAAATTGACGAACCGCGTGCCCTGACGTTTTCTCTACGTGAATCAATGCCATATCCAGAAACGTCGCATCAGATAGAACAAATTAGCAATAAGCTCAAGTAATCAACGTAAGTCACCGACGCATCGCTCTCTGTGGCCAGCAAAGAAGATAGACGCTGCCTGATGTCTTCAACAACAGGCAGGTGCTCGGCTTCGAGGTCATAAGTTAGCCGTTGGCGCTATGAACGAAACGTAAACAAACAATTACAGACCATGCTTTCAGAAACATGGTACCGATGCGCAATATAAACTCATTGAAGTCAACAGCGATTTCCTGTAAGGCCGGTCTCATAAAGAGGGTACCTACCATTACGTCCGAGAACCAACGCAGTCTTTGCGCCAATGATTAATCAAGATTAAGTTGGCAGGGTAACCTTTATTTTGTTACCAAATTAGATGGGGACATTATGATTAAGCACGTTTAATGTTTTAAACTGCAGTACTTCACTTTTGTAGCTAAAGTACTAACGGAAACAGAATATTGGGCTGTACTTCTGTTGGGAAATATGGTGTCAAAGAACAGCCGTCTAGGGAGCAGTCAACAAAACAAATTAGCAGTAGCCTAGCTCGGCTATGCCAGGACATACGTAGCGTGAGCTACGGTTCAGCTATTTATTCTGAGCTTTCCTGGTTGTCTAGGATTAGCTTGAATATCATGCTTACTGCTGCTTCAATGACGCACACATGATATACGCATTATGTGGCACATGTATATTTATCAAGCGGCTCCGGCGGAGCGTCACCTATCGCTCCAGAGCTAAGCTGGTGTCACAGGCGCACGCCAGTGTTGCTGCGACGCACGAGCCATCGGTTCCACACCCGGTCACCCCTCGCATGATCATCAAGTGGTCCGGGCCGCCATGTGCGGAACGGAGGTCGGCGAAGACGCTGGGCGCGTAGTGTGCGTGAGAAACGTCGGGAAGCAAGCAACATTCTGTGCGCCGTGTGACGTCACTGCTCCTCGCGCCTGCGCAGCACTGCTGCCCAGTAGCCAGGCGAAATTGCTCAACCTCGGCCAGTGTTGCTCACGCTACAAAGTCACGGGCTTGTCCTTATCGAACCTTCAGTGTGTAAAGATGTTTCCCGCAGCTGTACTATTCTAAAAAAAGGCGACTCAAAACCGCGGCTAAGCGGGGTTGTGGAAAAGTTTCTGAAGGCTGATGGGTCATGCCCCAAAGCTTTCCCTCTTTTCCAGTCAAATTAGGCAATAAAATAACGGAGAGGATTTTTTTCAGTGGGCTATGCGGAACCCCTCTAATGCAGTCTGTGCCCCTTGGTGTCTGCTCATCATAGCTTGAGAAACTCGGATATGTTACGGACAAGTGGCTTTACTACTGGATGACACAGGGGTTCCCACGGGATAAACGTAGCCTTCACTATAATTGCCTATATACAGTCTAGAAAAGTGATGTGCATCTTGCAGCACGAGATACTCGAACTTCACCCACGAAACATCATATTGAAATGACCCAACCACAACATTACGGCTTCACGTTTGATACTTGGAGATCAAGGCACCGAGAAGAACGATCTGGACCATTCGCTTGCCTTATAAACATGAAGCTGGGTTCTCTAAAGTGCCTTGTCAAATCCAGTCTCACCGAAAGAGGGGTAAACATTGAAACAGCAAAGTAACCAGCACGGTAAAACATCGAGCAAACAGCACCTCCGCTTTGAGTTGCCCCCTTCTCTTAGTTCCGAGCAAGCACAGTTCTGAAAAGGCAAAACCAACAGACTGCTTAAAAATAAATTGGTCTATAATTCCGTCAGCAAGAAGCTGCTCCCTGTCCGGTCAGAAATGGGAGAGGTTGATCCACAAGCAGAGCCGCTCGTTCACACACGTGTACTGCTATAAATACAGTATTTCCTTCCCTTTCCCCCTGCCCGCGCAGTGCTTGACTCAACTAGGACTTCCGGATTTTGTGGAGCAAGCCGTCTTTTTTACAAGGTAATAACTTTGACCTTTATAGTCTTTAACCTTTGCCACCGCTTTTTGAATTGCCCACAACTAAGCGCACATTGTTCAAATGGTAAAGCTAAACCGGCGACAAAATAAAAGAAACCTTAGTGCCTGAGTAGTACGGCTTGAAAGCCACAGGACGATGTGAGGCCGTCGCGTTGTCGGTAAGTTGTATAATCGTTCGAAGCAGCCTTATAGACAAGTTGGCGAAACCACGTTGCATTGCTCGCATTCCCAAAGTCCTTTCCCGAACAGGACTAACTCATGCATCGTGGCGAAAAAAGAAGCGCCCAAAAGGACTAACCCCTATACACGGTACGTCTGTTTTCGCTGAGAGTAAGCCAACTTGTGCCGATAGAGTACAGCCTGCCCATGGTCGCGTTTCTGAAGCTTTGAGAAGAGCCGTGTCTTATCGCCCAGTAATTTCGTGCCCACTTCTACTGCCCGGATGATGAAACAAAGCTTCAAGCCTCATTATAGCCTCCTTATTCGCACGCCCAACTTTGTTTTCGGCAAACGTTCCATTCTGGGAATAGTTAGCGAACTGTATTTGGAGCTGTATGCGCCGATTTATGTTTGCCACCAGCGCCGTGGTAAAGCCCCTGCTTTCCCTCGCTGTGTCGTAAAGAAGCAGCTTACGCTTCATGTGGTTCCCGTACAAACTGAGACGAACTTTTGATTTAGAAAACTTTTACTTGCAAAAGAGGGTACGAAGTTTGACGCCCCGGCTACATTGCTCTTTTTGCTGTACTTCAAGATGGCATGCTATGACTATAGTCTGACAAAAAGATTGATTGATTGCAGGGTTTAACGCGCCGACGCAACGCAGGCAATGAGGCGCGCCGTAGTGGTGGGCTCCGGATTAATTTTGACCACCTGGGGATCTTTAACGTGCGCCGAAATCTCGTACACACGGGCGTTTTTGCTTTTCGCCTCCATCAGAAAAGCGGCCGCCGCGGCCGGGAATCGAACCCGCGACCTAGTGCTCAGCAGCGCAACGCCTTAGCCACTGAGCCACCGCGGCCGGTTCTGACAAAAAGTAGCCATACTCAGATTACACGTGTTGTAAGCAAACGATGCATTGGACCACTCGCAGTTGCAATCCATGTTGCGTCTCCTTCAACGCGTTACGGCAGCCCTGACGTCCACCATCAATATTAAAAAAAACACGGCCAGCCAGGGATTCACCGGCCTATGTGCTCGGCTTGAGTTGGGCCGTACGGGCTTTTGTTCTCTTCAGCTAAAAAAGAAGACGCCCTTCCCCTGTCTGCGTATTATCATTACCGTGTTTGACTACAGCAGTCATCAGAAATGATCTCGGGACTCATCCATTTTTCAATATTAGGGGCGAAGCCCGTTAGGGTCTGAGGCTGTTGTTGTCTCTTGTTGTCGTCGTAATCGTCGTCTCATGCAGTCACGGTACTAAAACAGAGGAAAAATCGTTTACGCATCGCTCTAGAACGTAATGCGTGCTATAAAACACTGGGACACTCGTTTACGCCTCACGCTGGACCGCTTCGTAATGCGTACCAAAAAAACACCGGGACATTCGTTTACACCTCGCGCAAGAGAGCTTCGTGCTTCAAAGGCAAGAGACTTCTACAGCAAAGCTTTATATCTCTACCCCTCAACGGCTCCATCGCCGTTCGCAACCGCCAAGGCGCCAAGAATACACTTATACATTGCATGCTTCGCCCCTACTTAGCTTTCTCGTTAGTGGAGATGGCCCGGGATTTTTTGAGGCAAGAAACCCGTTTGCAAGCACACTACAGTTGTAAGCCACCCCGATAGGATTTGTCCTACTTTTAACGAGCTTCCCGCCTTAGCGTAACTGTAATGAAGCTGCTGTTTCTGCGAAATCGTACAGAAATATGGTGGCCGGCCAATGAAGGAGATAAAAGAAGGGGTGGGTCCAGCGCTGCTGCGCATCTGCCGGCACATGAGATGTTTCTTCACGGCTGTGAATCTGCCGCTGCGGTCACACCGACATTTCCCCCGCGAGTCTGATCGTCAACCTCATCGGCGTCAGTAATGTTGTAAAGCGCCAATCAGGCCCTACTCGGAAAACAGCGGCCATTCTAGAACAACTAAAGCATGCTATTTCTGAAGTCACAAACCTTCTCCCCATCAGAAGCCCACTAATAATTGAGTTACTGTGCTGTAAAGAACGTTGATCAAACAAAACGACTCCTTGACGAAAAAAATCTGGCGTACTGTAAACGCCATGGGCATTTACAATTGGAAAGCAGAGGTCACTGACACATTTGGCACTAAACCTTGGTGATCATTGCAGATGTAAAGCCGGTATTTAAATTTTACCGGAGTCGTACATATTCGGTAAGTTCACATAAATTCATCAAGAGGGATCAGAGCTTACAGAAGTGTGGAACACACGCAAACTACGAACTGAGGGAATAATCTGGCTACGCGAACAACAAAATCGAAGAGAAATGAGATCAGAAGACATTCCACTATTGGAAAAAAATGACTAGTGAGAAAAAATGGCAATGTCCCTCAGTTTAGCAAGACAAGCACAACCAGAAAATAGCATTACGACTCGCCACTTTGTCATCTAGCATCAGAAATAGCAGATATGTACGACGTTGAGTTGTCATGTTGAAACGACACCTAAAGAGACCGAGTACTAGTACTCCTAGAATAAAGGAATTACAGACGATTACTACTCTCTCTAATGCAAAATTTGTGCGCAGCGCTAACTGCTGTCTTTTCTGTCAGGGCATGTATCTGCTGCGCCTCAGGACGCAATCGCGTGACTAGCGACGCTCGCTACTCTGCCGTTACCTCGCAGCACGTCGCCGCCGCCGCGCATGTTTGTAAATCGTGTTTGATCCTCCCGCGCAAATGTAACACACTTCGGATTCCCACCATAATTAGAAGTTTAGAATAGTTGTGTCATTATAAGCGCCTCCTTCAATAACTCTTCGCAGTTGGCCCGGACGGCTAAATGGATCTCAAATAGCGAGACAGACCGAAATTTACGCCTTGAAGTAGCACAAAAAACACGATCTTCTTTAAAACACACGCACCAATGTAACATAAATGTGAGACTTGTTTGCCAAAGAACTGGAGATCTTCCAGACGCAGGCGGCATTAGTAGATCCGGATTGTCAAGCTGAAGGCGATATCACGAGTCGCAAACAGCACGTCGAAAACAGAGAGAGTTAATAAAAACAGAAGGCACAGGCAAATATTACATTTGATTCTAAATAAATTCTCCAGGTGTTCTGAGGGCGTAAAACGAATACGAAATGATATAATGAACACACCTGCTGCCGGGCAACGAACAAAAATATGTTGTCCTAGAAAAAGAATGAAGCATGTACTTTTTTTGGAGAGAAGCAGTCCAATGGTGATTCACCAAGCCTTCAGTGGCTAACCTGTGATTTTGAGCCCAGGGACACTAGTTCGACGGTGGCCGCGGTGGATGCTTATAAGATTGGAGGCAAAGAAGCAAAAAAAGAAAAAAGAAAACGAGTGCCCGAGCGTCTAGATTTCTGCGCAATTTGAAGTTCCCCAGGCAGTCAAGGTTAATCCGAAGCCATTCAGTACGGGGCGGCTCACTGCAAAGGTGCATCTTCCGCGGGTTAAACCCCCAAAATTTAATTAACCAATCAGATTATGTACGTTCGAGCATCCTAAAAAGCGCCGTTAGCACCGGTTGAAGCAGAGGCGGTGATTTCTCCGACACTGCTTGCTTTTATGCATATGTACGTTTTCGGTCACAAGTTATGAAAAATGACGCCTTTTACCCTCTGCTCATCATCACTAGCTTGTTTGAAGAAAGGAGTCATTGAAATCGGTCTCAGCGGGTAGTCTCTGTCTCACCATCCTCAATGACTGAACAAAAAAAAATAACCGTTAGTTCGTTTGCTTTTTGTCCATAGAAAACGCTCGCTGTAAGACATTTGTCCCACACTTTGTTATAGCTATTAATACCATGGGAGCCGAACTTCAGAGAGGGATGCCCACGTCACTTCGCCAGGCATTCTTTCAAAGAAGAAAGTAATCTAAGCCTCCGTGGTATGTTTCGTTTACTGCGGTCGGAACTTCCGGGATATATTCCAGATTGGTCTGGAACTTACGCTGCGAGACTATGGAAAGAGGTATGCTTCGGGGCGGGGGCCGAAGCGCTAAATAAACACAAAAGATGTACTACGTGGGGCTTGTGAGGTTTGTTTATGATTGTGGTGTAACGACAAGTTGCAAGGATAATAAATCCATCCGCGGATGTACATTACAGCCGCATAAGGAAAGTACCTGTACACCAATATCTACGGAGCCTCATAATCAATGCGCAATGCGGGCGGGACAGGGAATAGAAGACACGTGCTCAACAAAGTGAGCTAAATGTTTTATGGAACCAAGAACAATAAAATGTACAGCCGGCCTTCCGAAATAAGAAAATAAATCAACCTACACACCGCAACAACGCAGGGACACATTCGTAGGCAGCAAACTACTCAAAATGGGCGCACTTTCGGGGGAGTCTGACTCCCGGTGCACGTGGTACAGGCTTCGACCACTTACGTTCTACCTGCCACCTAGAGCTCACCTTCTAGAGAGCTGAGGCGATTCCCCTCCGGTGCACGTTCATAGGAGTCTCTGCTTGGTCAACGTCGGTGTGACTACAAGTGTCGGCAGCGCAACAACACTGTGTTTGCAAATTTTGAACAGGTTAGCGTTTTGAACCCCACGGCTGATGCTTCGTCCTTTAAGATTAAATCCTGCCTTTAGAGCAAGGAAAATTGTGTTTACTTCGTTATATGCCTAACAACCACCCCGACCCACCAGCCCTTTCTAAATGGTGAGAATTTGTTTTCTGCAAAAAAGCGACAAAGGCCATTTTTTTGTATAGTGTTTGCTGAAGGGGTAGTAAATTCGTGGGACCCAGAATCCTAAATGTTTTGCCGCAGTTCACTTTAAATGTTAACACAACAAAATATATTGAAGAGTTTACAAGTAGTTTATTTTCATACATTTGCTTTGAAGGCGTTGCAATTCAAGTTCGTCTAAATGCTGCTTAATTGACCGAGGCCGAGGAACGTCTGCAATAGTTACTTCGCTTTTTATGCCCTTGCGGAGAAGAAATAAAGCAGAGTAAACCAGGATAACAAAAATATTCTTTTATTTTCAAATATGGCTATAGGTCTGGTAAAAACCGAAACCTGAAATTTGTGTTTTTGATGGATGCTATCACTACAGAGCCAGACAGCCATTCAAGTCGTCGTTCTTCTTAAAGCTGCTCCTGAAATATTCGACGATCCTCGCCACCATATTTAGGCGTCGGAAAGCACCGCTGTAAGCTTCGCACACTGTAGTGGAAGCGTCGGAGTCCACATCGAAGACCGCGACGCCGTATTGAAGGCCTACGTCCTTCGCCTTCGTGCGGCAAAGCTGTTGGGATGAAAGGGCAGAAGTAATGGTTTAAGTTCAGGACTCAAATACCGCCCTTTGCCCCGCACTATCGTTTCGGTCCTTAATTAAACGGGGTAAAAAAACGTACTGCGTGAGCAGCATATGGTATAATAACGTCACCTCTTAACTCCTTGGAAATACACTTCCCGGGGCCACAGTAGAGATACTCCACACATACCCGAACAGCACACAGAAATCTGCAGCGTGAACCAACAGGCTTCGCCGTCACTTGTAGCGGGGAGGGACAAAGAAGCACACGTCGGACACGCGCCTGGTCAATATTTAGCTTCGTTCATGATTGAAAATCAGCGCGAAAAAAAAAAACAGAGCACAAAAAGGAACGAGAAGTACACAGGAGAGACCTGTCCTGTCCACTTCTCGTTCCTTTTTTTGTGCTTTGTTTTTTCCGCGATGATTTTCAATCATGAACGTTCACCAACTCCCCGAAAGCGCAGTCCTCTTGAACTATATTTAGCTTTGTGTCCTCCGTGGCTGGGCGAGTATAAAGCGAGCTCGACACTTGTGGCGCGTAATCGTGAATCTCTGAACGCTCTTTGTTCGTTTACTTTATGTTTTCTTGGCCACCCCGCCTATCTTTCAGCCTTGTTATCGCGAAGAAGCCCTTTTCAGCGTGATTATTGACGGAAATGACAGAGCGCAATGGTAAAAAAACTTTGGTTCATTCCTCTGTCATAGGAATCGGTAAAACACGGAAGTGAAATGTGCAGGGGTATCTCCAGCTGAGGATGATTTACGGGTGCTGTTTTGTGGGTGTGCTGGGCAAGCGACGTCTTGCTGGCGGGTCACTTCGGCAAACGTGTACTTGCGTCATTTCCGTTTCGGATATGAGCTCAGTGAAATCTTGGTGTACCCCAGAATAAAACACTGTCGTGTTAAAATATAAAACCCGAAAACGAACAACCATAAATGCAACGTGCTCTTTAGTACTAAAGGTACTTCCACCAAGAAGACCCTGGGTGCATTGGTGCAGCCTTTACAGGCCTCTTGCTTCGCTGTACTGACGTCACTTCCGTGACAAATATGACGGAAGCGAAATCTTCGTGCTTCCCGGAATAAATCGTTTTCGTGTTAAAAACACGTCAATAGCAAGTTGTACAAATATTACGGGAACTGAGTGCTTAGACTGGCTTCTTAAGTCTGTGATAATTGCAGGGTGTCGAACCGGAACCGAACCGAACCGAAAACCGGAACCGAACCGGTATTTTTGCCGGAACTGAACCCGAACCCGAACCATTATTTTTTGAGCCGGCTGAACCCGAACCGGAACTGAACCGAAAAAAGAAATAACGGTTTCCGGTTCTCGACAAAACGGTTCGACCATCCCGTTATGGATAACGGGTGGTAAGTGTCATTAGGGGCTTCTTTCTTTCACGCGCCATCAACTTCGCAATCTCTCGCTCACTTTTACCCGTTCAATGAATCAAAACGCTCCGAACACGCTCATCACGGTCACAACATGGTGACAATTTGATTACTTGATTGATTGTGAGGTTTGTTAATGCGCCGACGCAAGGCAGGCGATGAGGCGCACCGCAGTGGAGGGCTCAGGATTAATTTTGACCACCTGGGGATCTTTAATGTGCGCTGAAATCTCGTACACACGGGTGTTTTCGCTTTTCGCCTCCATCAGAAAAGCGGCCGCCGCGGCCGGAAATCGAACCCGCGTCTTTCGGCTCAGCAGCACAACGCCATAGCCACAACATGGTGAAACGACTGCACACCAGTATAGCAATTAAGGCTCTTAATTGCAATGGTATGTTGCTGATGGTCGAGCAAGCAGGGTGCAAGGCTGGGAAGAAGAAATGTCAAACTCTTGGCAGCCTGCACGATGTTTGAAGCACCGAATTCACCCTTCCCGCGGTCGCCGGTGCGCCTGTCACCACGCCCCCACAAGGGGCCTTAAAAGGCTCAATGAAACGTTTGTCGCTCTCTCTTTCTCCCTCATTGGGACAGTGCAAGTGCAATCAGTCCACGAGATTGTTGCACTGTGTACCAGCCAAAGTTCAAGCCCTACATTTGCCTATGCCTATTTACAGCAGCTAAAGAGTGTCGAAATTTTGGCTTTTAGGTACATGCATAATCACAAGAATTACAACAGCGCCACTAACGGGACGCACGAAGAAAGGGACGCACATATGTTTGTTATTGGTTCGAGACATCGCCTTTATACAAGCGAGGCGAACCTCACGAAACGAGGAAGAGGGGAAAATAGGGCGAAGGGGCCGGAGAAATAAGATTCTTAAACGTACTGCACGGGGAAAGAGAACATTGATTGATTATGAGGTTTAACGCGCCGACGCTACACAGGTGATGAGGCGCGGCCCAGTGGAAGGCTCCGGATGAATTTTGAACACCTGGGGATCTTTAGCGAGCGCCGAAACCTCGAACACACGGGCGTTTTCGCTTTTCGCCTCCATCAGAAAAGCGGCCGCCACGGCCGGGAATGGAAACCGCGTTTTTGAGGCTTAGCAGCACGACGTCTTAGCCACTGAGCCACCGCGGCGGGTGAGGTAAGCGAAGATACGTGTCTATTCGAAATTCTAGAGACTGTGTTCTTTCGAATTGACAGGTGTGCCCAGCGTTGGGCACTGTACGTTTGGTTTCGCTGATTTCCACTAGCGTCTTTGGTAGTCTCTTGTACAGGTAAAGCTGCTCTTCACAGGCGAATAAAACGCCATGTTGTGTGCGCGGGCGTGTGTTTGCGCGCTTTACGTGGAAGTTTTCTTTGTTGATTGTTTTGCAGGCAGCATTCGCTCTTGATTGTCGCAGTAAGCCCGATAACGAAGGGGCCGCAGCCCCTGGTCGGCGATATTTTTCCGCCGCGTCATCTTACATGCTTGGCCAAGGATCCTAAATGGACCATGAAAACAAAGCCCTACCTTGCTTTATTTGAAAGATCTGCCTTTGGTGACTCGTTAAGGAAGTTGTTTTTACAAGAAGTGGTGAGAAACACCGAAAAAACTTTCAAATTTTCTGCCACCCAGCATCAGCAGTGACGTAACAAGGAAGTAATTCAAGCAAAATTGGCCACGTCTTAAGTCATTATTAGCATCTAAGCAGTACAATAAAACGACGCAAGGGGCACCAATAAATAACACACTCATGTCTCTTGGCGGCGGCTTTGTGTAGTCTCTAGGATGACAGTAGGGGGGGTGAAAAAGAGGCTGGTACATTTTCTGTTACACCTGGCCAATATTTTCAAATTTGACAGTAGTATTGCAGCTCATTTTCAAAAAACCACTAGTTCGAGTGAAGAAAAAAAGTACTTCAGTTTTGATGAATTTAAAGTATACAAAACTGATTTTTCACGCCTTGCTAATAATTCAGTTCTGAACCGGTTCACGAACCGGTTCAACACTCCGAACCGGTTCGCGAACCGGTTCGTGGATAGAATTAGTCGAACCGGAACTGAACCGGAACAAAATAAATTTACCTGAACCCGAACCGTAACCGAACCCGTATTTTTTGCGGTTCGACACACTGGATAATTGTTTCCACTGTGGTTATAGAAATATAACTAACCAGAATTCCGCAAGAACTGACCAGTGTTTTATGGATTATACTCACAGGACGCATTTAGGTGCTAGCATTATTTGCTGATTGCCCCAGAGGACCAACAGTGCAACGTGCCTTTTACCTCCACAGCTATACACATACATCGATATTAAGACACACATTCATTATGATACGTCAATGCGGAACACTTCGGAAGCAGAATAACGCAGACTAAAACGAAATTGTCTATTAAACTTATAAGCGATTTACTACAAACCTCAATGTATATTCAGCCGGCGGCCCTCAAGCCGTCAGGAGAAATATCTCGAACAAAAAACTGAAACAAAAACAAAATAATTCACGCAGCTTGCACGAGTGGTGCAAGGGTGGAGAACCAGCAGAGCTGGGGCCGACCGAATTTCTCCCCACACTGACAGAATATCCCAAAAAGAGGGAGAAGCCGGATCCCAGCAGTGAAAAGCCGTTTTGGACGGCAGTGTAAAGCAAAGACCATTAAATATGTACAGTGTTTTATTCAGTGGAATCGTCATCATAGTTTTTATCGTCGTCGTCCCAAGGAACAGCCGCTTAGGGAAAACCTCTTGTAGCACGTCTACGCAATGGTAGACCTTCCCGTCGTCGTCAGCTGGTTCCGTGACCGTCTCCAGCTGTGGACTGTGAAGGGATGGCTCGACAGACTCGCCGTCGTCGTCGTCTTAGGCGTGGCGGACCCGTGGATCGCAGGATCCCACACGAAGACGGCGACGGAAACGGGAACTGCTCCCGTGGCGCAAGCGCCCACGTAAACCTGGAAGACGTCGTGTGCACCTCACGAGGCGTATGCTGAGATTACCTATATATTGTTTTTGCTAAGTCTACTCTGCGCAGGTTGTGCTGGGCGCCTACGAGGGGGAGAATTTTAAAGCAAAGCTTTCTACCTCTACCAGTCAACGGTTCTTTCGTGGCGTGCAAGACAAGAAACTGCCAACGCGGCTGGAGAGGCAGAGGCTGTTTTTCACTCACGGAACACAGTGTAGATGGCACGGCGATAGGGCTCTATTATCGAGCGTTCCCCGTGCTCACCCCGGCGGGCGCGTAGGCGGGACCCTTCCGTCGGCTTTGTCCTCTGCTTTAGCGATGGTAATGGGCCTGTTTTGGCGCAGCTTCGCGCCCATTACACGCTTACTTCACACGGTTTGTTTAACTTGTTCGACAGCACCTCTTGGGTGACCGGAACCCGACGAAATTAAGTTGTCGTACGGCAAAGATACCTTAAGGGTTGGTTTGCATGGCGGGAAAACAAATGTAGAGACCACTTACAGACATATGGCCGCTACAGAAACGCCACCTTTTGCGCAGTGCTTGTCACGAATGGGACTGCGTTTTCTAAATTGCGGAATACGTAGTCGGTTGTGTTTTAACAGGTGTTACAAGCGACGAATGGAGCAACTGGTTCTCATAAATAGCGATTATAAAAGTTACGCCTACTTTCTCGCAATTCTTGAACTTACGAGGCTATTTAGTTTAAATATGTATAAATGGGAATCATTAAGCTCACAGGCCGGATTGTTTCGGTGTCTGCGCTTGTGTCGCGCGGTGGTGTAGCCCCGCACGGAGAAAAACATGCCTTGTTGCTCACAGTATCTACGAGAGGAAGCCGATTTTAACACTACCAGACTTTTCCGTATGATATTTTTATGTAGGTTTCAAAAATGAAACTTTGCCAATCGTTAAGGGAAGAAAAACTGAAGTGTAACCTAAATCATCTGGTCCGTTCTTTTGCATCTCAGGCTGTGCGATAAAAAAGTTCTTGTATTACTGTGAAGATGGAAGTCCAACAAAGCTGTATTTCTGCAGACGGAATTATAATTTTATAACTTCACTTTGATCTTTGTAATTGGGAGAAGTAGATGAAATTGGCGTAAGGGCAGCGTAGGCTTAGTGGCTAGTTTTAAAATTGCTACGAAAAACAACACAAAAGACACGAAAAAGTGAAGCACCACAAATCACAGGCGCAGACAAACAATTGAGTGCTTTATTGCTGCACGAACATATATCTAGGATATGACAAAAGAGCGAAAACCGAACAAAAACAGATATCACATTGAAATACGGTAGCCCGTCCCAAAAACGCCATCCACCAAGTGGATTGACGGCGTCACATGTTCACAACAAGTACATCATTTCCTTCTGAAGAAGTGCAACCGACAGTTCACTAGCACACGCGTTGCCTTTCTTTTTGATTTCAAACGCTTCGAAAAATTGCCCGCTCTCTCTGTCCATGATACCGTGCGAGGATCGCGCAGCCATGGAGGAGTGGAGCACAGCCGCATGGAGGTCAGTGTGTTTCGGGAAAGTGCTACTTGTCGACGACCTTACATTGTACGCATGCTCCCTCAGGCGATCATTAGTGCAGCGGCCTGTCCGCCCGATTTGCGTACTGCCACATCGCGAAAATGGTATTTCATAAACGACTTTTTCAACAAAATCGGCATAGCGTGTCACATAGGGTTTTAGGCATGCGCTTACCACACGCTTGCACAATCGGGTTAGCTTTTTAGGTGCGGAGTTTTGAAATAAACCATTTTAGGGTAGCATTGGTCAGAAAGGACTTTCACTTTTTGTACCAGTACTCCCACATTAAACGGCCATGCATTAAACAAGGACATTTTTTAAAGCGAAGCTTTTACCTCTACCCACCAAGGGTTATTCGCGACCGTTGGTGTGAACAAAAAACTACCGCGAACAAATAAAAGAAGTCACTGCCACCGCCAGTAATTGACCCTGGAACGAATAGGGAAACGGAGCGAGAGCCCGTTGTCTTACCGATTGATCTATGAGCAAACGTGGAGACGGGGCAGGAAGACAGTGCACTCACTGAGTACATCTGCAGGTTTACCGCCTGCGTTCTTGCTAAATGTAAAGTGATGGCTTTGCGCGCTCTCTCGCGCCGCTGTGCACTCCGCCCACTGCCCGTATAGAGGCCGTGTGCGCTCTTTCCGCATGCGCTAGGGGTTTTAAAATTAATGGAAGCTCACACCAACGCGTAGAATCTTACTTCTCCTTCTCTACCGCTGACCTCGTCGCCTCCGTCGGTGGCGGCAGAGACGGAAGAGAGGTAAAATCGTCTAACGCCGGGTTTGAGCTTCTTTTAATTTTTTATAAAAACGTTTGCACTCATGTTCTTTACTAATACAAGTCAGCCAACCACCATTCGTGGATGATGCAATGATTTAACTTCAGCAAAGAATATCTCTTCGAAGTAATCAAAAGAGTGGCTAAGTGCATTTCGCTTGTCTCTGGTTTCACTCTCTGTACAGCCACGTGAGTGAATTCAACTGACGTCGCATGGAACATCGTTGTGGGTGTTGCTTACAGCTTCGTTGTCTAGCGACCTTCACAAGGTGGATGGACGCGCATTTTTTTCGTTATAGGTTTTGTGAAAATGAGGTTACAACCTTTTGCTGTATGCGCACTCCCTCCGCAAAGAATCATGTATTGGCAGCAGACGGGCATCCTGCACGATTACAACCTTACTGTAGAATAAGGAGCCCCGAGAAGCAAACAAATGTCTACCAACTATATTAGTTTTCCAGTGGCCCATGCGAGTACCTTTTTTTGAAGTACATACGATATATGGAGAGGTACAGAGCGTTTACAAAAGAGCAAATACGATACTTGTTATTACACGCTGTTCTGTCCTAGGACACAGGTTTGGTACGAACCTCGCTATATACAGTTTTCCTGCATAACGAATGAGACGCTTCCTGCCTAAGCAGTTCTTGTGCCAGTACTCGCATGCTATGTGAGTGAGTGCGTGAACAACTTTTACTGAGCTTCAAATAAAGAATGGTGCGCGCAAGCACCAGATGGGGTGGTTCCCTATTCGCGGGACCCATATGTGTCCAGTAATTCTCCTCGAGCCACCAGCTGTTGCTGAATGGCGAGGTCAGAGCTGGAGAGTAAGGTCTCCCATCGCTCGAGCGGGTTGGAATTGGAGGAGGGGGGAAGGGTGTAGGGGGGTGTGTTGAGTTTTTTGCAGTCCCCAATAATGTGCGCGAGAGTGCCGTCTCCCGGGCAGAACGGAAATGTGTTGTCCTGTTCAGCAGAGTAAATTTTGTGCAGAAGCGCCGGGTGTGCGAACGACCCTGCCTGTAAGCGGCGCAATATCGTCTGCTGCCGTCTGCTTAGTTGCTTGTGCGGCTTCGGAAGCCTCGTTCGACTTTATTAGTATAGGCGGACGATCTCCTTATAACTCGTTACAGGGTGCGGTTGCTCTTCCTCGGCCCCGATGGCTAGTTCTCGGGCATAGTGGTCGGCGGTGACGTTGCCTACCACGAGTGAGTGAGCCGGTACCCACACGAGCTCGGTGACTCGTCCCGGTGTTGTGGGATGTTTCTCGAGTACAGTTGCTGCCGCGGAGGAGACGATCCCCTTCCGATAGCTTGCGTACGCTTTCTTGGAGTCGGTAACCACCGTGCTGACTTCCGGCATGGCTAGGGCCAGCACTATGGCTACCTCTTCTGCCACAGTCGGGTCCGTAGTCTTCACCGATGGGCATGTCTTCAGCTCGTCGATGTCCGTTACGGCCACCACGGCCTTTATTGCGTGTTTTGGGAGTGAGGGGTCCACGTACCGGAACTGGGGGTCCACCTCCAGCTTCCGGGCCAGTGCTTTGGCCTGCGCCATCCGCCTGCCTTCGTGCCGTTCCACTGTCATGCTGCGCGGTAACGGTTTGGTTGTGATCGAGTCACGCCATCCCCGAAGGAGTGGAGCCTCTTCCGTCTGTGGTCCTACCTGACATCCTATCTTGTGTAGGACGGCTCTTCCGTGTTCTGTCCTGCTCAGACGAACTCTCTGGTTGGACAAGTGTGCTTCGATGAGTTCGTCCGTGGTGTTCAGGCTGCTTACGTCTATCAATCTTTTCGTTGACGAGTACATTGGCAGGCCCATGGCTATCTTGGTGGCTTTACGCATTGCTGTGTCCAGCACTTCCTTGTCCGCCTTCGTTAGCCGGAGGTACGGGGCGGAGTAAGTTACGCGAGACACGACGAACGCCTGCACTCGCCGCAGGGCGTCTTCTTCTTTCAATCCGCGGTTGCGGTTCGCAACTCTACGAATCATGCTTGCGATCTGTTCAGTCGACTGCTTGATCTTGGGGATGGCGGCCGAGGCTTTTCCGTCTCCCCTGAGTAACAGGCCCAGGATCCAAATATGTTCAGTCGGTATGATTTGCGGGCCGTCGATGGGTTACGGTTACGCTCGGGGGTGCTTGCTTCTTTGGCCTGCCCGGTTGGACGGTGAGCAGTTCTGACTTCTGCGAGGCGGAGCTCAGGCCGCAGGTGTTGGCGTATCCGTGGACAGTCTCCCCCGCTCTCTGCAGCACCCCTTCATCCAGGCGTCAGAGCCTGCGCGGTTGGTCCACACCGTGATGTCATCGGCGTATAAGGAGTGGCTCACACCATCTATTCGCTCGAGTAACGAGGGTAGGGGAAGGAGTGCCAGGTTGAACAGCAGAGGCGACAGGACAGACACCTGAGGGGTGCCCCTGTCCCCGAGCTCCACGGGTTATGACTTCTCCTTGCCAATCCTGATCATTGCCGTTCCTTTGGTCAGGAAGTCTTTGATGTAGCTGAACGTACGCCGGCCGCATCCCGTCCTTCCTTGATTTTCGAGCACGGCCGCGTGCGACACGTTGTAGAACGCCCCTTTCACATCTAGGGCCAGTATTGCTCGCGGTTCTGTTTTCGTTGCTTCCTTCACCACCAGTTCACTGAACTGGATCATCACGCCTTGCGTGCATAGGTGTTGTCTGAAGCCGTACATCGTGGCCGGCATGTGTCCCGTCTTATCTGGATGAGCTTGCAGGCTCTTGAACACCATGCGCTCAACCACCTTCCCCACGCAGGAGGTCAGCGATATCGGACGCATGTTTTTGATCTTGAGCGGTTTGCCGCGCTTCGGTGTGAACCTGACCTCGGCCGTTTTCCATTCGGGCGGTAGCCGTGGCTTCTCCCAGGCCTTGTTAATGTGAGTTAACAGCTCTCTTGCCGCCGTATTGCTCATGTTACCGAGCAATTTGTAGGTAATTGTGTCCGTACCGGGAGCACTCCTCTTGTTACTTTCGTCTATTGCGGACCAAAGCTCAGCCGTGGTGAAAGGTTCGTCGAGGTCCGGGTTCTCCGGCCCCGCATACTCGTCAGGCATCGCATACTGGCCTTTCTCTGTTTTGAAGTACGTCCGTTCCAGGTCGTTCAGCAGGCGCTGTTCGTCCTCGTTGTAGGCGTTCAGTGTCTTGATCAAATTGCGATTGCCGGCCGTCTTGCTGCTCAGCGGGTGGATGAGATGCCTCAGGAGACACCACGTCTTCCGCGCTGACAGCTTGCCCTGGAGGCCATCACACACGCTGAGCCAGTTTTCGCGGCATAGCTTGCTCGCGTACTCGGCTATTTCCTTAATTCGACCTCGCTATTCTTTTGACTAACTTCTTATTGTGACGCTGCCGTTTGCACCTTCGCGTGAGCGAGTGGCGCGCAGCCCACAGGTGCGTGAGGCGGGCGTCCACGAAGGGTGTTTGCGCAGTCGTCACAATTTCCTTAGTGAACTTGTCGAGCGTTGTCTTTTGCTCGTGGGTCCGCTCGGCGTACGTTTGATTGCTTCTTTCGTCCCGGCTTTCTGCGGTGTCCGAGTCTTCTTCATTTGCTTTCTCTTCGGTGTGCTTTCGCATCCGGTCCCAGTCCGTTATCCTGGCCTTGCCCAGCGTTGCCCGGTAACTCGGTCCTTGAATTTTAATGTAGAGGAGGTAGTGGTCGGAACCGAATTCTTGATCCTCGCACTGCCAGGCCACCGGTGCAGCTCCCGAGAGCCACGATAGGTCCGGGTGGTGTCTCGGCAGGCGCTGTTGCCTCTCCGGGTGACCGTCCCCGGCTCGTTCAGGACTACCATGTCTTGGTCTTCTATTACTTGCGCTAATTTTGTCCCTCCCTTGGTTTGATGCTTGTAGCCCCATTTCGGGTGAGGAGCGTTAAAGTCGCCGAGTATCAGGAGCGTCCTGTTCCCGGCAATATTTTTGCTTCCCGCACCATCTTGTCGAAATCGTACTGTTTTTGCGGGGGTCTGCAGTACGCGCTCATAATAAACATGTTTGCGGCATTGCCAATCGTTCTCGAATGTACCTAACCAGCGTGTGCTCGCAGCCACTCTAGGCAGTTACATGTTGCGTTGTGGCCACGTTGTTTCGTACAAGCACCACCGTGCCGCGATCCGTCGGGTCCGTCCGCCTGCCGGGGTCAGGCCGTGTAACCCAGCAGGCGCGGTTTGGCGTGCGTTTCTTCCAACGCAATGACGTCTGGTTTCTGGTCTAGGCTTTCAATGTGAAGTAATAGTTCGCTGTGTTTGTTGCGAATTCCTCTGCAGTTGCATTGGTACACTATCCTGGTGTCTCCTCCCCGATTATTCTTTCCTTGGTTTGTTCTCTTCATCTTCTTCGGCCATTTCTAGGCGGCCACGTCTGTTCGCGACCGATGCTTTGAGTCTTTCGTTTCGTTTCTTACGTAGTGATGTGAGCCTTCACTGCGCTGTGGTGTTGGCGGCCATGGCGTTCACGCGCGCCACCAGTCCTTCGTGCTTTACGAATAGTGTTTCAACATTTACTTCGAGGTTGTCTACCCTGACACTAACTTGGTTGGCTGCTTCGAGGATCTCTTCGAGCTTCTCCGCGATCACCTTGCACCAACCTGGGTTCTGTACCTCCGGAGCTGGGGCTACGGCTTGGCCGGCCTCGCTGGCTGGGGTCGTCCCGGCGTCCATCGCTTCTTGGCTACCCGATGCTTCCTGTGCGGTCTTCGACGCCCCTTCCCGCACTATGCGGGCTAGCGGCGTCTCCCTCCGCGGCATCGTTCTCTGCTTCTCCGTGGGGTCCACGGCTGCTACACTCGCTGTTTGCTGAGCAACCACTCTAGTCGCTGCATGTTCGCTGGCCAGTTTCGCGATCTTATCCATCAGCGATTTAATCTGCGCGTCCTGTCTTTCTATGATTTTTCTGAGTTCGGCACTCTCGTCATTCGGGTTTGCAGTCTATGCTCTTTGGTTAGGAGTTTGGGGTTGCGGAGGGGGGATTAGGGGAGTTACCGCGCTAGGTACGAGCGGCGGAAATTCTTCCGCTCGAGCTGCGGGAGATCCATCTGTCCAGTCCACCTTCTTCTCGGCGAGCAGGATCCCTCGGCGTGTGCTCGGCCGGGTCCCCGATATGGAACTCGCCCTGGAGCTGGCCCGGAACCTCGAACTGGTGCGGGGGTTGCCGGCGGCGCCTCCCGCTCCACCGCGCCTGGTTTATGCTGAGCGGCCGCGGGAGCAGGAGCGCGACTGACGGCGGCGGCGGCGGCAGCGGCTTTGGTGTCTGCCCCCGGCCCCGCGGGCCGGCGTCCTCGATCGGCTCCGCGAAGCGGAGCTCCGTTGGGGTCACCTGGCATGACCTCTCTTGTTTTGGTCTCTTTCGTCGGAATCTTCCTCCGCGCGCTGGCGTTCCCAACGGTGGCGTCTGACCACGTACGGCGTCTTGTGCTTTGCTTTACATCGGCGGTCGCCCATCATGTGCTTGCCGCTGCATAGTGCGCAATTGGGATCACACCTGTATTCTTCGTCCGGGTTGCTCAGTCCGCAGCCGCGGCAGATACAATCTTGCGGGTTCGGGCACACATCCATTCGGTGGCCCACTATTCCACATTGATAGCAAACATCGATTTGTTTCCGATGTAACGTGTATTCTATAAAGACGTTGCCGTACTTCACGTAATTCGGGACGTTGTGGCCCTCAAATGCGATCACGACGGTCTTCGTTCTGCCGATGCGATTGGCTTGAAGTGTAGTCGGATTGTATTTATGCACTATGAGGTCTTGGATCTCTTCGGCCGTGTCCTCCAAGGGAACACGGCGTATAACACCCTTGACGGTGCCTCGCGGGGCCGACTCGAAGGCGCTGACCGCGTGCGCCGTGCCTCGAACATCGATGCACTCCACGACCACGTACTTGTCGGCCCTGTCCCGTGATGGCGTAGTTATGATGATTATATTTTGCTGGTTGTTCAAGCAAATCACGTCTTATCTTGCTTCCATTGCGCCGATCTGAGCCGCCGCCGTTACTGCTCTGCTGACTTCTGCCCGCGACACTTGGCTCACACGAAGCCCTGCGCACGGCCGCATAATGACCTTTGTGTCGTCGCGCGGCAGCTCCGGCAGCCGCGCGGCCTTTAGCAATTTGCCTTCGTTTATCTTCTTCTGCGCCCTTTGCTGACGTAGAAGGCCGCCCGTGGCGCCGTCGAGGTAGGAGGCCTTTCCATTGACGTTAGTACTGACGTCCGAGTAGGCCTTAGCGCCATCTTGGATCCCTTTCTTTCTGCGCGTTAGGCTTAGGTCCATCGCGCTGTTCTGCTTGATTTGTTCCCCAGCGGTTTTCCATCCGTTGGCTCTGATCACTTGTTCTGGAGAAATCTCAACGCCATCAACTTCTACACGCATTGCGGTAGCCATTTTAGGTCAAAAAACGATGCCTGGTCTCCAAAATCGGAAAAGTTCGCCTCGGTTCGGCGGGGCCCGAGAGCCAGGCCTACCGCTTCCCTCGGTAAAGCCGAATTCCACGTTAGGCTTAATGACGGGCGCTCCTCGCGGGGCAAAAAATCGTCTCTAAATTCCGAAAAAAATGTCCCCCTACCTCGAATTCGGGTGTCCAGATAATCCCCGTAGGTTCACACATTCGGTCAATGCACTTTCGCAATAGTTTGGGCTAATTAACCGGCACAATTAGCAGAAAACTGCAAGGAGGGACAAGCGCAGCCGGCCGATCGCGTCTTCTTCTGCTGGCATGCTATGGTTGGGATAGTTTTTTGCAGCATGCTGATGGCGTAAATAGTACAATATTCATTTTCGCGGAAATGTCAGACAATACCATGGCGTTCGAAGTCATTTTCGGGTCCGATTTTAGACCGCAACTGGGCAAGCCTGTTTCTTGTTTTAAAGCCAAATGTTTACGAGCGTCAGCTCATGTTGCTACTGGCACACTACGTGGTATAATGGGTTTGTCTAGGTAAAAAAAATGAACCCTGCCTTTCGAAGAGCGTTAGAAAAGCTGAGGTTTCGAGTACACATTTCTATCTTTTCAATGACGTCTGCTTTTTGTGTGGACATTATAAAGATCTTAAAAGAAACCACAGTGCCGAAGTCGGGAATCCAGTATTCTCGTGGGCAATGCAAATATATATTTTCTTACGCTAAGAGCATAGGTAAAGAAGTGTTACAGCTCCTACAATTTGTAAATGTGATCTTGCAGAAGATACTTACTGGCATCAATCCTAATTCTGAAAAGAGGCGCTTCTTGCAGTCGTTTCAATGTAATAACCATGTGCGCCCTTACCCACCCAAAGGGAGGTTTTAAAATGACGAACTATAAAAACGCATAACTCTTTTGACTGCTGAAAAACACACACATGAGGCTTTCCCAGCCAACACACAAAGATAAGTTAAATGCATGATGCTATGATTGAATTCAGATCGACTGAGATGAGGATTTCTACACGCGCCATGTGCTCTTGCCGACGTCTAAAGTTTTAAAAATATGTACATGGATTGCAAAAATCACCGCGCATCGGACGTACTTGTATGGGTTGAATGTGGGCAAATTAGTGTTCTTGTTAAGTGACTTTTGGTAGTGGAGACACAAGAAAATGACGGCTGAAAGGACATTATTACAGTATTAAAACACAAAAAAAAATTTTGAAACCAGCATTTGCTTCGGCTCATTCCAGCTAGCACTTCAAAGTCTCAACATAAATTCTTGTGTGCCAGTCATAATAAAGCGTATGCTGTTTACTAACTGGGATTAATCTCTCGAATAAGAAATTAGGTTTCCCTTAAACCAACGTTGCGCTTCTGCCAATGCTTCCACTACAAACGTTCCCACTACACTGTTTTGCGTGGCGAGATAAAGGGCGTGAAACACCGCAGTGGCTAAGCCTGCATTTCCAATAAAGTGAATTAGATACCGATGCCATAACATGCTTCATAACGTACCTACCTTTTCTCGCAAAGTGGACTCCGTCTCGAAAGGCATTGTCTTGTCCGCGGCAATAAAGTGTAGTGCTACGAAGTAGCTGTCGTCGTACGTGTACAAACGCCTTTGGGCGGAGCAAAACTAGAAATAAAACGAAAGAGGCGGAGAAAAAGGGTCCGCATGTGATCTCACTTCAACACCACTAAATGTATTTGCTACCAGGAAGTGCAGTACTTCCAATGAGATAAAAGTAATCAATTAAAAAAAGGCACTGTCGGAAAAAAATGGTGTCAAGAAGTGCACTTCTAGAGGTTAAGAGATAAAGAAAATTTACACGCCCAAGTTCTCTATGATAAATGTTGTCCTGAATTTTTTTATTTCCAGAAGAATCTAAGTGTCCGCTGTTCTTTTTGAACATATTGAGATTTTTTTTTCTGCGAACGTATGCCCCCTTAGATACAAGCCGAATTACTGAGTCAGAGCCAGTGCTTGAGAATGATTGTAACTCCGCATGCATCTTTTTCGCAACCCTAATGTTTTTTCAAGAGACCACGGATGAATCGTCAAATATCACAGCATCGTTACATCTCGTAAAATCTCGTGATATCTCATGACATTGTGAAATCTTGTGACACTGATGCCCTAAGTGTAAGAGCGTTGGCTACAGCACCCTTCCACAAGCATGATACTCTCACGTACACTTACACACCCCCAATAATAGATAAGTTTGCAGCTAGCCTCTCAGCTAAACTGGCAGAGCATCGGACACGCCATGCATAGCTTGCTGACCGAAATAATGCCCGTAGTAGATAGGTTTCTTAACCTTGTGGTTTCGCTACTGCTTATGATAGACTTGTTTTTGCGTAAAAATACATGCACCACTTGTGTGGCATTTACCTATTCCCTTAATTTAAATCATTGTAACCTGCATTCGCACACTCTTTCTTCATTTTTTCAAAGCCTAAATAAGCTCTGCGCATTGTAGTATCCGTGATGAGCACTAAATGCGTGGATGGGACATTACGGTAGGGAGAACGCAGATGATTAGTGATTGTTTAAAAGTAAGAACGAGTGCCGGGAGACGCCGAAGCGGCGAGAGTTTGCACTATTATTCTCTGAGATCACTTCTACACTCTAAGCTGGGTAACCCTTAATAGAGGTATACATTTTCGAATTTTTGTAACCTATAATTTATAAGGTACAAATGTAACCTATATCTTCGTAACCCTTATATACGTATACACGTAAGGGTTACTCAGTTATCGGTTACTTTGCCGATTTCAGCATGTATACCTTTATATAAGTTACATGTATACCGCCGTCCAAGGCCTCACACCTGGAAGGTGTCATGTTGCGCGCCAGGCGCGCTTTCGCCGGCGTCGCTGTGGCGACGCCCCGAAGGCGCCTTTCCCGCGTAATAAACAAATATCGCGTTAGTGGAAGACGATATGTGTGACCATGCTGTCCATTGCGCCGTCTAAACTTTTGCGTCGGGTGTCTTTTGTTCGTCCTTTGAACAAACTGCCGGCCACACGGCTGGGGCTAAAACAGAAGTTACTTTTATAATTCCTAAAATTGCGGTATAAAAAGCTTGAAAACGTTGTCTTAATATATATGCATTGCATTACCTGTTCGATAATCGTTACCAAGGTTGTCACCCAAAAATCTTTGTGAGTATTGGCAACGCTTGTCTTATAAACAGGCATAACTAAATTTGATGTTTGCATCAGCTTTGTGCCGTTTAAGAAACCAGTATCAAACATGCATGATAGGTCTTTTAGTAAATTGCGCGCATGAATTTTAGCTTTAGTTAAACAACGTTAGGCTTTAGTGAAACCAAGCTTTAGTGGAAACATGCACTTGATAGCATACTTCAAAATGACGCCAAAGTTATAACATAGCCTTAAGCCAAAAATTCTTGTCTGACAACTTAGGGCATGATTATCAAAAGAGAATTGCAGTACATGCACACATATTTGCGCATTTAACAGGAGCACATTTTAAGAAGTTTGGCATCAGTAGTTTTGAACATTCACATTTATTATTATGAAACACCTGTGGGCTATTTATTAAAAAGCAAAGCTGCGAACCACCCTAATGTAATTATCGTTCCTTAATGAATATTAGACGAGTGCGGATTCCTGGGCGAAGTGGCGTTTCCTATATTCCTTTAGACTTCCAGGTAAAACTCGGTTTATTGACATATCCTTATTAAACCTATTTAATAAATGTTGCGTGAACAGCTTCACAAACATAGCCAAATATACAGATTCTTTACTTCAATATTTGCACGGATGTATGAAAATTATTTCAAATTTTTGGTACTGCAATTGAACAATTTCAGACGACTTCGAGTTTGAGCTACATTTATAAGATGGTTCTCAGAGGTGCACTTTCCCAGTACAGCGTTATTGTCATGGTTCCCCACAGAAAAAACGCAGAATGTGGGCAAGTAGAAGGAACATTTATTACAAATTCACTGTTTCATACAAACCAGTGTTTATGGCTATGTTCCCTGCAGTCTCTGTTTCACTCAGAGTCTAATATTACACTTGGAATTCACTTGTCCTTACGAATCCATCTTTACACTTCCCTCTTAGGTTCCGCTTTACAGTTCTACCTGAGTTGTGATTCCCACGCCAAGTTATCGTTTTTTATGCAGCACTAACAAGTTTCTAGGCCGATTGCAATCTGTCTTTTGGACAAACTTTAAATGGGATCTATAATTTCCTACACGAAAAAAAGGCGCTTGGGAAAATTCAGAGATAAGCTTCGCAATTTACGTAGTACACAAGCAAGCACAAAATCAGGGCACGCTGAAGATTTCCCCGAGGTCATCTGAATGACTTGTTCCCTGCTGTCGCAGATGGAGGTATAAATGTGAGGGGCCGTCACTTGGATTTCCCCACCTTGAAGAGCCATCTACAGAAAATTTCAGAAAAAGAACAAAATCCAGTGCAACCATAAGCCCCTCACACCAAATCACAGGCATGTGAAGTACGAAAAATATATTGCACGAAAATAAAGACGGAGACCAGAGAATGAAATGAAAGGCCACACCAGAGAAGCAGTGATTGACGGCCTTCCAAAATATTTCACATCATTTCAGTAATCGTTACACAGAGTTCAGAGTTCAGGCCGCATTGTTCAGAGCAACGCGAAGCCACTATAGTCATACCGGCCAACCTTCCCGAATTTTAATCGTGCCGTGTTCCTGTTTATCTCGCGAAATGTTTCTGCATGCTCACCCAGAACAGGCAGAAACTTTGGGCTACGAGATAAACTGACATACGTTCGCAAAAGAGAAAGCAAAAACATTTCCGCGCCTTCATGTGGAATCACTAGCATAGGTCGGCAAAACAGAAAGAACTCACTCAAACTCAATCACAATTTTTTTCATTCACGCTGTACTCAATCAAACTCAGACTCAAAAAGCTGGTCTGTTCACAAAATCACTCGTACTCACTCATCAAATACTCATTTGTAATCATACTCACTTGTACTCAGACTCATTTGTCCTCACGAGTATTCGTACTCAATCTGTACTCATGAGTACTCACCCAGTACTCATGAGTACTCAATCTGTACTCATGAGTACTCAATCTTCTGTACTCATGAGTACTACTCATTCTGCAATCATGAGTACTACTCATTCTGCAATCATGAGTACTACTCATTCTGCAATCACGAGTACTACTCATTCTGCAATCATGAGTACTACTCATTATGCACTCATAGTACTCAATCTGTACTCATGAGTACTTAATTTGTATTACTCACGAATAATCAACTTATCTGCACTGTTAGCTAGGTCGTATCTCGAATGAAAGACTAAATAGAAAAAAATAAAATGTTTAATTGATTAGAAAAACACAGGATCGGGCTCAGGGGAGCTCGGGGCTTGTCGGTGCGACCGTGGCCGTAAACTGCTGTTTTCTGCGTGTCTTCGGGTGGCAGCTTTTGTCGTCCGTTTTCGTTTCCAGGCGCGCTGATACTCTCCTAATCGTGCTCCAAATCAGAATTGTGCCTTCCCCCAGGCACAATGAAGCGTTTCTGTAGATTAACGTCCGTTCGTATCGAGATCACTGTCCGCTTATTCACAGATGCTCGATGCTGGCGTTTGTTTTTTGTTGTTCCGGATACTAGAAACTTCATTAGGAGGGTGTTCGTCTCATTGAGCTTCGGTGAATTTCAAATCTGCTTTCTTTTATTGTGTGTGTGCCGTGGGATTCACTTCGTCAAAGCTGAACTTGACAGTGTTTACGGCGTTGCGTTAGTCGCGCCGCTTCCGTCGGCGATTGTGTTCGTGTAACTCGTCGCGTGCTTGATGCATGTGGGGGCGTAGACGTCCGGTGGCGAGCTGCGCTGTGTAGGGCATAGAGTTTCATACAAATAAGTGTAGGGATGGCATAGTTCGGCGTGTTGAGGACGTTGCTTGAATTGACGTGTGCGTTGCGTATGATGCGGGAGCCGATTGGCTTTTCGTTTAGTGTGCGGTAGCGTGGCGTTTTCGTAGGGCGGCATGGCTGATCGGTCAAAGTCTTTGCGGCTCCGTGCTCGCAGTTGCCGTGGTTGTTTCGGAAGTGAAACCGTTGTGGTGGGGAAGCGGGGGTAGTTCGTGCCGTCCGTTCGGTCCCACATTCCTTGGCGTCGCAAGCGTGACTTCATTGTTAGGGCATTCGATGCCTTCGTCTGGATCGGGTTCATTCGTTGTCGTTTTTGTTGTGTCCGTGTCGTCGCTCAAGCCCTCGTCTTTTGCCCGTTGTTTCGAGAATGCTATAATCGCTATCTCTCCCATACAAGCAGGCTCCGTTCGTCCCGAGTCCGCTTGCTCGCGGTTGCGTCCTCTTGTACGAAATAGTGTTTATCGTGTGAGTCTCGGTCGGAGCACGGATGCCGGGGATCTTGTTCGTTCTGGCTCGGTCATGCCACATGCGCTGGCCGTGTCGTTGCTCGTCGACGGACCTACCTGCACGAGTGTGATGTCGTTCGTCCGCTGGACTCGGGCTGAAGCAGCGGGTGTCGGAGAGCTCGTACGTTCCGGTAGGGTTGAACCGCGTGCGCTGGGTCTTTTGTTGCTTGTGGCCATGTGATTTCTGAGGTTGTAACATTCGCTGGCCAAGTCGGGATAGCAGCAGCACGAGCGGAGGATGTCGCGAATAGCAGTTTCTTCTGTGTGTGCTGGCTTGGCGGCGTTCCATGCGCTGTGCATTTCGTTCGCCGTGGTCAGCTCGACTGGTTCAAGTTGGATGTCGTTCGTCACCTCTGGTGCATTTCGTGCGCTGTGCGCCTCGTTTTATCTAGGACACTCCACTGTAATTGGTGTGCGGTCGTTCGGCACGTATGGTGCATTTCGGGCGCCGTGCGTCTTGCTCGCTTGTCGGGGCCATATCTAAAAATCCGGATGCGATGTCGTTGGTTGCGTGGACCGACGCCGGGACAGCACGAAAGAGGAACGGGCGAAAGAGGAACGGATGACACTGCAATACGTTGCACTACGCAGCGCGAAGTTGCAAGTTTCACGGCGCAACCGCCACAAGTACTCCCTCCCTGATGTGTTTACCTCTTGGCTAAGGCTTGCGTGTTCGCCGATCCACACGGCGGACCAAAACGATTATTTGGACCGCGGTCCGCGCATCCCGTGATAAGACGTCACCAGTTCACGCGCCGCCGTTGGACCGCGCAGGACCGCGGCCTTCGCGGTCCAAATATTCGCCGAGGCTTTTCGGCCCGCAGTCTCGACGACGGACCACGACATCATAACAGCGGCCGCGTCGCGTGGGCGGAGCCGCATCCAGTTGCGCCAATAGAGAATAGCGCGGGCAGCGCGGCTGTTTCGTAGCGCTCGAAGGAGCCTGTCAATCACCCGCGGTTGGATAAGCGACGGGCTAGGCTTGCAATCGCGACGCATACTTCATTCGCGCTTTTTCTTGCGAGTCCTGACTCTTACTAGTGCGATGTTAGCTATGATTATCACTTTGTTTCACGCATGTGGACCTCAATTTAGGGAAGAGTTCGGTTCCAGCGAGCGGTGACGAGCCGTATGCAGCCCGGATCGCCCCGCCGTCGCCGCTCGTCGTGTCGCCTTCATGCGAACGACGGCGGCGGCTGCGTGAGCACGCCCGCCCGGCTTGCATGCGGGTGGCCGTTATTGTGGGGATGAAAGGTTTCGTGCAGGCTCGTGCTTTACAACATGTTGTCGCGGCCAAACGGCGCCTGTGTTCACCCTTCTGGCTTGTGAGTTCAGACGGTCGGCCATTCGCAGTCCGCTCAGCCGGCCCGCCGTGTGAATGCGCTCTGCTTAGGATCGGACCGCGGCGGACCGTGACGTCTCATAACGTGACCGATTGGACGGCGGACACGGTCCGTTGTGTGTTCGGGACGCAGGGAAAGGCGTCAGGGTGGCGCGTCGCTTCTTTCTTTCTCTCCAGGGATGCTATCACGGTGCCAGGAAAGGAGCTGAGGGCAACAGGCAATGGGATGCCTCTCATTGGTCGATGGCGTGGGTTAACCGAGGTCAGCAAAACAAACAAACAAAAAAGCGGATTTTTCGCCGCCTTGTGCCACCGGTTGCACACTCTTTCTTTGTAATTTCACGCTCGCGCTCCCGGTGCCGGCGCGCCAACGAGGCGGCTCAGCGAAGAGGGGAAAAAAAATCGCCCTTCAGATGCATTTCTGACTCCGTGCTCTGGTGTTTATTTTTTTTTTTCTTAGTTTAATGACGTACAGTTCCCGTAATAGCTCGAAAGCGCGGCAACGTTTAGTCGTTGTGTGCTCCATTGTACATATAAATAATGCACTGTCGACGCCGGTAGCGTCAGAAAGCGCACGGCTGTTAGCCAAGCTTGTATGGCTACGGTTCCGTGTATAATTCATGTCTGTAAATAAGAACTCCCGAGACTCCATGTGTCTTCGAAGCGCGCGGGGTTGTAGCCTGAGACTTTCACTTTCATATCACTTTCGTATTTATGTCTGGGTTCAAATATCCCTGTTTTATTTTTGTTGAACAAAGCTGATAAATAGGAAACATGGTACCAGCTTTAGTAGCGAGGGAATATTTTGCCAATATGAAGCCCTCGATTAAGGATTCTTTTATCTTTTGGCCGAGCGGCTGAATGGCGGGGCAGTTGGCCAGTTGTAGAGAGGGCACATTATGTACATAAAGCTACTTAACGGTGACCCCAGTAGCTCCCATGTATACAGCGGGCGTGATATTAAGTTGCAATAATAAATTATCTTTATGATAGACACAGACAGACAGACTGACAGGCCAACATTGTCCCGCTCAAGTGGCCAAAGAAAGGCTATCGTCTTTAAAACCAGCTGGAAAGAGACGCTGCCGCCACTGTTCCGCATTCAGCGAACATTGCGCAACCGTACCCCTCGCAAGCGCCGCCAGCCCGCAATGTAACAGATAAACAGAAAGACGAAAACCGGCTACCGCGCGAAAAGCCAAAGAGGGAAGTCCCGCCGCGAGAAAGGGACAGGACAGGGGCGCTACGCGTCGTTGTGTCTATTTCCGTTAACAGCACGGTCAAAACCCCCACGGGTCTGACCTTAATCACTAATTTTTGTGTGCGTGTGTGTGCGGTTAACCAGAGCGCCCGACACAAATTTGCTGCACCTGGCGACACGCCGACGGTGGGCCAGATTCGCGCCTCGGTCAAACAGCTCGCGGCAGACGTGCCGCGACTTGGCGGCACACAGCGCCGCCGAGTCTACTCTCCTTTTCCCATCGAGACGGCCGCACCAAATCATGCCTGGGACGACCGGCCCGAAAAAGACATGCAGCAAGTAGACCCTGGAGACGGCGCCGCTGAGTAGCCTTCCCTTTCTTGTCGTGGCTCGGCTGACGCAATCCCTTCGCTTTCAAACTGCGGCCAGTGATAGTCCTGATTGGAAAGATTCGAACTGCACGCGGCTGCGGCGGCACCCCGGGGGATAAAACCAGCCCTGAAGCAGCGGCTGTGCAGCGGCATTTCATTGGAGGCACGGAGTTGAGAAGTGATATCGCCTTTGTGCGAGCCAGGTAACACTCTTGCTACCTTTGTATATAGTGTATATAAATGCAGCTTAAAATCGCTGTCGGCTCGACAACTTCATCGCTCTGCTCTGCGCCGCGTCGATGACGGACTGAGCAGGGCAACGTCGCAACAGTGGTGACTGAGTAGGAATGGCCCAGTCCAAACAGTGTGCGTGTGTGTTCGAGGGGGGGGGGAAGGGGGGCGTGGAGGGGGTATCGCTCGCAGTCGAGAGCCGCAGGGCACCCAGTTGCTGCCGGTGCTTGGCAGCCGTTCCAGCAGTGTCGAACTGCGCTGCCGTGCTTCGTGCACTCGAGAACAAAGTTTGCAGACGCGTTTTTCGGAGGCGTGATAGCTTGCACTGACGTCACTGTATTGCCGTGTTGGTTGGTTGATTGCACCGTGGAAATCTGCAGCTCTTATCTCGAGCAGTGCGGATGAAGCTGACAGCGATCGATCAAAAAAAGCGGTGGCGTCGTTATGTGCAATCCACATATTTTACGAGATGTTCCAAGACGTGAGCTTAAGCGACAATCCCAGCGTCTGGCGTTGGCGTTCATAACTTCAAAACGATTCCTTCACGAGGCCTCCCACAGTGCGAGCTTAAACTCGACAGTAGCTGCTAGCGAGGGGTGTGCGCCCGCCTGTAAACAGTAGTGAAGGGTAGGGGAATAACAACCACCGAAATTCATCATCATCGTCAGCGTCGTCATTACACGGTGGCATAAACGAGAAGCGGCGAATGGGGTTGCCACTCGAAAGTAAAGCCATTCGAAAGCAAAACGCTCCTCCAGCGGCAAGATGCCAGAGCTCTGCGACAAAATATGTGAGGCTAAACAAGGCTTCTCACGCGTTCAACTGGATATTATGGTGTCCGATTCACAACTCACAAACGTACTTAGGTGTACCCGGATATTTTATTTCCATTGCTGGGGCAAATTCCACCGCCGCGGTTGCACGGTGGGGCTGTATGCTCACTTGTAAATGGCACTACACGAGACCATATTACTAGCGAACCTGAGCAAAATGTTTCAAAACGGGAACCTAATAAAACCATATGAGCGCACGTACATCAGCCAAATTGTCGCTTCAATACACACAGCGAAATGGTGCGGACAATTTCGGTGAGACAAACGTTACAAACCACGTAGTCGGCTTGACGCGAGTTACGTAAACTAACTGCGACTGTTGAAATGAGCGGTTCGGTTCACAAAACGACTACACAGCGCGACATGCGTCTACGGAAACTTCTGAAAACCGAAAAAAAGGGATTTCAGTACGCCTAATGCGTCCATTGTTAGCAGCCTCCACCACCTCTCCCCTTAAACAACTGGAAGGGAGCACGCGCAATGAAGCCGCCATGCGTTCACAGGCCGCGTCAACAAAAATAACTGCGGCAGTCAACAAGTGCCGTAGAAGAGCAACTGCGGCCGCGTTTCCCGCCGGGCCCTCACCCCCTCGTTTTTCCCTCTTCACCGTGACCCCTTTGCAAGCGACCGCCGCGAAACGCTTACAGCGCCAAACATGGACAGGGAAAGGGGGGAGGTGCAGTTTTCGTTGTCTAATTTTGACATCCTTGACAGTTAAGCTGCACAGCGGCACTGCTATTGTTTGCGACTCGTACACGCGCGTCCAAACTTGAGCTCATGATAAAACTTGTTTGCAGTACTGTACTCACGAGTGCACATAATCAAGAGTGCAAGCGCTCGCAAAACCAGTATTCATGAGTATTGTACTCATGAGTACTGTGTACTCATGAGTACTATGTACTCATGAGTACTGTGTATTCACGAGTACTGTGTACTCATGAATACTGTGTACTCATGAGTACTGTGTACTCATGAGTAATGTGTACTCATGAGCACTCATACTCATTAGTACTCAAACTCGTGAGTACTCGTACTCATGAATGCTGTACTCATGAGTACTCATACTCATGAGTAGTGTACTCATGAGTACTGTACTCACGAGTAGTTGACTTACCCCTGTACTCACTCGTCATCATACTCACTTTTTTTTCTGGGTGTGTACTCACTCATCATCGTACTCACTCGTGAGTTTGAGTACAAATGAGTACAAATGAGTGTACTCACGAGTGAGTACGCCGACCTATGATCACTAGTACACGCAACAGAGCGAACATCGCACTAAACCCAGGAAACGTGCTTTCACAATGCTGACGCCGTCTGCGTCACATTTTTGGCTGTACTTAAACATCTGCCTCCCCCCCTTGTACTGGCAGTTTCATTTTGAACAAGGATCCCACGTGGAAGCCGAAACGTTTTTCATTTCAGTAAGGTGTTCTTTTACAGGTGGTTTCTTCCTCGGCTATTCGCAAAAAGGAATCGCCAACTTACATTTTTTCTTCGTTCAAATGTGTTGTGGGATAGGATACATCTAGAACTTGCACCGATCTTCAAGTGGCATTCCCGGGAGGTCTGTACCTGTAATGACTCAAAGGGTTATTTGGGTTAAAATGTGATAGGCTTTAGAGCTGGGAAGTTGGTACACATTCATAATGAAAGAACACCTCAAACTTGACAAGACGAAGAAAAGAACACAGCACAAGCCCTCACTAACAACTGGAGCTTTCTTAAAGAGCTCTTTTCGAAAAAGATTTCTTCTTGTTGGCTCTGCAAAACCACGCATCTTATAGAATAGGTACAGTTGCTGAAAAACTACAAAGCTCCATGCTGAGGAAATCGTTATGTGAATTCATAAAGTTCATGTAGTAACGAACTGATAGAAAGAGTCACTAAACATGAGGCAAAATAACATACGAAATATAACATCATAACACTTGAAGTAAGGCCTGGCATTTTTACAAGTGAATCATACTTTTGTCTGTGCAGGCCTGGGTGCCATCTTTACAAAGAATATTTGAATGAATGAGTTTTAGTTATTGCAGTTTCATACCGTTGTTTCCACGGAAATCAGACTTCATTTCAACTTGTGTCATACGCAGGGGAGTCCTGGTTGTCAGCTCAAGGAACACTGCCTGCAAGAAAAACAGTAGTGCTCATAAGTCTAGCATAGGTAGCAAGATGCAACCACACTTTTCGAACAGCCAGGAACCGATGAGGGTGCAGCACCCATTTTTACGCCTGCACTTACTTGTCTCTGTGTAATTCGTCACAATTTCTGTATCATCAAAAAACAACAATCAAGCAGCCTGCATGCTGGCTCATACATACCACCATTCTGTAAAGTCGCTTTACTGCACTACACTAGTATCACGCGAGACAACCATTTGCCCTGCAATACCACGCGAATAAATAAGCGACTGATTTGTGCGAATGGGAATATTAAACCCACTTAACATGGTGACAATGCCCCGCTACCTCAAAATGACTAACACCAAATTTACCCACTCAAGGAAAAGAACGACAAAAATGAAGAGTGTTGTAGATATAAAAACTTTTTATTGTGCGGTAGGGCAAACTTTCACAAAAAAAAGAGGCTTGTGCTGGACAAAAGTGAGTTTAGAAATTTCAGGCATCATTTCGTGGACTACTTTTCTGCAGCACACACCTTGTGTTTATCCGGATATATTACTACAAGAACAATAAACTAGACACCATTCCGAATATATGCAGCGAGAAAAATGAATATTTCCCGATGGCTGAAACAAAATGATAATACCCAGAGAATAGCGCGATAATATAAGACTTTATTGGGAAAAAATTCAAATATTCAAGCAGAGCTACCTGACAATTACATGGGCCAATAACTCGTCAAGTGCGCCCGATGCAGCCAACAGCGTAAACAAAACGCTCAACACATGACGAAGGCGCGCAGAGCAGAAAGCAGGTCACGAGCGCCGTTATCTCTTATAATGTACGGGCTTTCACGATCGTCCGCTCTAGTCAGACGCAACGAACGCAAGCCCGTGATTTCATTCAATTGCCGTCGCGGGCAACAGAAAACGTCCAGCGAAGCAACCAGTCGGGTAACGAAAATCCCTCTCGAATGCTGCAATTCCAAATTGAAAAGCCCCCAGCGAAAAGATACATCCAATGAAAACACGGAAACCGTTACGGAAATATACTCACCGAGTTCGCTTTCACTGGCGCCGGGGCATTGGTCCAACATGCGAACTTGACGCTGGTCGTAGAAAAACGGGCTGTGTAGCGCTGCCAGTCACAAATGGGCTCACCGCAGCCTCCGCGACTCACGCCGACAAATAAGTCTTGTAACAGCAATCCTCGCTTCATCGTAGGGGTTTCACAGCGGTAAAAAGGCTCGAGTGGCGCGAAAACGCGGCCACCGGGCCTGCGGGCGCCGCCATTTCTCTATATCCCGTCATGCAACAGAGAAATCAACGGCCGCCGGGAGAGAAGGCGCGACGAGCATCTGTTATAGGTTACAGGGCGTTTTATAGGTTACAGCGTAAAGGTTACATGTCAGATTTTGTTCATGTAACCTATAAATCAATAATGTAACCTATAAACCGCTTTTAACTTCACGCTTGTAACCCTTAGAATGGACTGGGATAAAAAAACATCAAAATGGATCCATTGTAACCTTTATTTTATAGGTTACATCCCTTTAGAAGTTACATTATGGGTTACCAGGATTAGAGTGTAGTTCAAGGCTGCAACTAGGCATTTTCGCACGTAGTCTGCGTTATCGTAAAATAAGCAAAGATGTGCGTGCTTCTTTAGAAATGCAATTCGCTGATAGGTCGCAAGATCCGAAATTCTGGAAAATGGGAATGTATGAGCGAGTTGCGGCAACCACTTGTACAACCAACGGACGTTTATGAGTCAGCCTGCATGGTTTCAATACCTCCGTCGTAGAAGACAAAAATCGTTGTCAGTATTGCTGTGTTTTTATCAAGTTGAAATGAAATCGTCACTTATATCCTTGTTAAAGCCATTAGAGGCCCTCTTACCCTGTGCATGTCGTTACGAGTCAGCGCGCCGCTATGCTGCAAACATCGTGCAGCGCATTTGTGCTTTGTGGCAGAGCCACCACTACGTGCGCCTTCCGCGTGTCTGCCTCTGTCGGTGACTCAAGCTTGCAGCGACAGCTGACAAATCCCAACATGATTTCCCAGACACGCAACGCGCTGGGAACGGCCGGATTGATGGCGCCTCTCTGCGTGATTTAACCTTCGGCGACAGCAGACGCGGCACGCAGACACTCTTCCCAAGGACGTAAACGGCGTCGCGCATGTCTCCTCTTTCCCCTCCCCCGGGCTCACCGAGCGCCGCTACTACCGACCCCTCACGAACTCTGGAAAGAGCGTTGTGCGTGTGTGTACAACGTCGCGCCGTGTGAAAAAGAAGGGAGAAAACCTGTTTGACCGTTAGCGCTTTGGGTATAATACGAGCCCTAAGCACCGAAGTGCATTCACTTTGTAGCAGTCAATCAATGCTGTCACTCTGCTCGAGTACTGCACTGTAACATCACCCGTGAGGGCATTGTTCCTTTCTCATTTGCCTCATCTCTCGCCATGCAGTAAACAAGTTAACTTTGCCCTCAGCTGCTGGTAGTCGTCACAAAGGCAGCAACATTTGCTGGCCGCTCAACCCCACGCTACCACACGCATGACGGAGGCGACGGTGCTCGGCTCGGGTACGCCTTCCCGTATGCAGCATCGGGTTGCCAGCGGTGAGATGGCAACTTCGCAAAACCGGGAATAAATGAATGCGTTCAACTTCGCCACGTTTTTCCTGTCCACGCGATCTCAATACGCTCTTCACTGACACTTGCACGTCCTCTATTGTCAGGCGTGAAGGCTATCTACTCTGTAGCCACCACCGGCTGATTTCCCACTTACTGCATCGAAAGCTTTTTAACCCCTCTTGCAAACTTTTCCCCCAACGGATGTCAGCCAAGGCTCATGGTCTCCCGCCACTTAGCTACAGGACCCTTGATTAGGAGAAATGACCTTTTCAGGCTCTTCCAGAGCGATACAATGTGTTTTGAGAGCCGCAGAGCACTTTCAAGTGGCAACGTTTAAGGTTCACCTCCAGCGTGTCTTCTACTTTTACCCTGCGTATGGATGTTTTGCTGAGCAGGACTATCTGGTGACTCTCTGAAACGCCGTTCATGTGATCGATGGCGATGCCCTCCTTGTGCTTGGATTGCATACGCTTTTCTGGCCGAGCAAAACCCTGACATAAGAAGGCCGGACATCCGGCTCTTTATATAGCTGTCTTTGCTTCCAAACCCTACGAATTACTTTGAACACTCTGCCATGTGTACCCCAACGCAGTTTAAGAGAAAAGCGAGGCAAAACAGGCGAGCCCCGTGTTTTCGGGCGTAGAGAATACCCGCTGGAAAGCTCGTTGTCCCAAATCTCAATAATGTAAAAAAAAAACGTAACTGTGGACGTAAATTGTTAGGCTCTGGAATAGGAGCCCAAAGGTAAACTCAAATTGCATAAATTTTAGAAACAGTAAAACAAATTCATGTATCAGTACATCTCAAACAACCCTTTTCCTTTTGGGAACACAATAATTGCGTACTATATATACAATTTACCAGGGCTTTGCGCACGTTTCCACGAATAAAAGTTTTTTTTGCAGAAAGCACCGCAGATTACTAGCATATAATGACTACATATAATTGAAAGTGTCATTAGGAAATGATATAGAAAAATCAAGAAAGTACTCAGTGTAAACATAACAAACAAAAGTGAGTAACGCTACTACACAGCATACGCTAGCATGCTTGGTTTGAGCAGAGCAATTTTTCAAAGGTTTGGGTTAATTGAGCATGCAGGCTGACAATCGAGTTTATGTTAACACAGGAGCTTTGTATACGGGGATGCTGGCCTTCTGTCATCTGCTCCACTGTAATGTAGATATTTTTATAGTAATCTTACGTCGCACTTTTTTCTATCAGTTGCTTACCACGGGCGGCTCAACGTCCCACGACTCAATACTATCTGGACAGAGCTCTCCGAAGATATTTTGTCTACCATCTTTGTTTGGATACGTCCGAAATCTTAAACTGACGCTCAGGGCCGCTGGAATATCCTTGGCCACTTTCTTCAATCTTGCTATGTTGCTACTTGAGTTGTGCTGTAAAACCACGGAGAGATAACATTGGTGTAACAATGAAACAACCTTGTCAGAACACATACGAAATGCAAAATTTCCAAAACACTTTACAAAACACAAGGAAAACTGAATTTATGCAAATTTTCTAACAATACTATAGTACACAATAGCAGCAGAAGAGGCAGGAGAAAAAAATAAAAACTGCCTAGTTTTCTCAACCTAATGATGGAAGGCCCACCTAATATTACTTCTGCTTTGGTTGACACCAAGACGTATACTGTATCGGGCAACTACTACCCAACTACGGTACTGGATCGATAGGTTAATAGGCCTACGCGAGTTTTCTTCCTTCGCGCGCCTCCTCTTCCACATGGCGCATGTCCACAGCGAAATAGTTTTTGTTGACCGGGTTCTAAAAATTGCCCTTTTGAACGATAGCAATTTCCTCCCTGCTTTATCGGTGGTGCGAAGGGGAAAAAGACGCATTGAAGGGTAGCACAGATGGTCGCAGCTTCTCTTTATGGCGAGGTACCGGAAACATAGCGTACGAAGTATGCAGGATGGTAGAACTTACTCTCCAAATCTTAGTATCAGCGCTGGATATGCGGCGGCAGTTTCTACTCCGAAACCGAGGAAGTTATGGGGTCGGTGACGCTTTCTACAAAATTGGCGCGTTTCACATTTGGATTTCTTCGAACGTCTCAACATATAGAGCTGTGCGACCAAGAAGTCTTCTTGTCTCGGATGTAAACCGTCCCTTTGTTCGAGGGTTGGAGGCCCTGCCAAAGCCTTTCTTGCATTGCCGCGACGTCTGCGGACGTCGCTGTTTGCCACTAAATGAAGAGGAAATTAGAAAAAGTTAATTAAATTTCGCCATCCCCGAGGTCGTCTTCGTAGCGACGGAGCTCTCTTCGGGTAATCGTAGTCATGCCGGAAGTGTGGAGCCAGCGAGGTCGTGCACCGAAGAATTTTCTGGGGTTGCCGTCGTCATCGGCGACGCTTCTCGGGTTCATTGCACTGTTCTGGGTAGACCGCCAGCCTCTCCCGTTGGCCACACTCTTCACCGCCATTTTTACAGCCAACGACATCTTTAGTGGTTCTCTTGATCACTGTCTTGACATACTCCTTCTCTCTGTCGTCCGCTATTTGGCTTAGGAGGTGTGACGCCCTCCATAGCGGCTGCTTTATTGAAATAAGCCGCCCCCCAACGGAGCAGTCTCTTGTGATCAGCTTACAGTAATTTCACGAGGATTCGTGGCTTCTGTACGATGTCGGGTTTGGTGGAGATCGTTGTAGCTGTAAGGATCAGAGGTCCAACCAGCACCGCGCCCCAGACTGAACTACTCGTTCCGACATCCATCACCATCACAGGAAGAGCAAGACGGCCACCGTTACGGTGTAGGCCCGAGGACCGTCACCGACGCTGCTGTCGGAACCACCGCCCGACTGTCAGCGAGACGGCGACCATCCGTCGAGGTGTAGGCTGGACGAATGTCTCTAACGCTACCGCGAGAAGCCGTTTCACCCGAGGAGTGAGCAGTGTGTCGGTGGTTCAGGGCGCAGGGCGCGGGCAGCGAGGCCTCCCCGTGGCGCAGGCCTAAGCTCTTTCCTCCCGCAGATAGTCATCGGCCACCGCCCCGTCTTTGTCCAGCGAGATACCTCCTCAACGGCTACAGCTAGCTGCTTCGTGTTCAGACAGCTAGTGCGTGTGAAAGTCTTCGCATCCAGACCGTCTCGTCTCTGCGATCGTCAACAATGAGCGTGTGACTTCCTTTATGACTTTTTCCGCAATCATCCGCACCTGCGTGTTTCCGCGTGTAGTCCATCCGTGTGCTTAATTGCCCATTTCTGTTTCGTACATCAACCAAATTAATTTTGGTGTGTTTATGCGCGCGTTTTCGAGGATGTAGTCCGGGTTCATGAGTTTCTACGCGGTCCGGCCGAACATTCTTAATAGTAGCCATCTGGTAGACCGTCATAAACGAAAGCAGTAAAGCCATCACCCGGCCATATTCAGACAAGGCCTGCCTTCTACAGTCACTTGCCACGTTCACTAGCTATTCATAACTGCTTCGCTACGCCACAGGTAGTACGGCGCAGCCGCTGTGATGCCGGCCTAAGGGTACGTACAATGCTATTCCTGGCGAAGTCCATAATCTCCCCTAGAAGCAATCTCACTTCGATTTTACTTTTGAGTAGGAGCCCCAATTTTTGAGCGGCCAAAAGTTGAGCGCTGTCTCAATTGCCCAGAACGTAGTGCAGCCGAACCTCGTTGATTCGAACTCCAATGGGATAGAAAATTTCGAATTAGCCGGAGTTCGAACTTACGGGGTTCCTTTGATTAGCGGTACAGCGCGCGCAACCAACATTAGAAGCGCATGCACGAAAAGTAGATGGTATTGCCCATCCTTCGGAGTGCTGCGAAAGTACGGCATACGCGTAAGTACGGCCAGAGTCCTTCAATGCTTCTCTGGTCATGAAACTCCCGGCCAAGTTTTGTACGGGGACAAAGGCTACCGCGAGGGGCGCCACCGCAGATCGGAGGGCATCGGGCGGCCGCCGCTGTTCTGTACCCAAACCGGCAGGCAGGAACGAAGTAGCAGCATGCCCGTTCTCACCAAATTTTTTCGCCACTCACAAATTGACAAGTCCATTTGAGCGGCCCATGACACGTAAAGCGAAAGCGCACTGCTGATAAGGCGGCGAGCCGCTGTTTTATCTTAATCCGTGGTCCGTTCCATGCCGAACGCGCTCCGACCACGCCCCCGGCTGCCCTCTGATCAACACCAGCGCCGCGGCGCGGCCTCCCTGGGCAGCGTACGAAGCTTTACCATAGCGTGACGGCGAAATTTCATGACCAGAAAGGCATTGAAGGACTCTGGTACGGCGTACGACCGGCCCCAAAAGCGCACGAAGCGAGGTCCCGAGGTTTATGCCAGCTGCTTCGGTTTGCACGCTGCCAGCACGGGGTTACAGGTTGGGGAAGCTTCGGAGGCTAGTGACGCATTGTACTTTGGTCTTAAGTACCCGTAGAGAAATAGTTGTACCAGTACAGGAATTTTGGTTAACGGCGATGCTCTCCCTATACAAGGGCTAGTACAAGGTGCCAATTACTCTGAGTTTATTAGCTTTGTGTCAAGAGGGGCATTATTCTAAGACCTAGTCTCCGTACGCGTATCAGAAGAACTAGTTGTGAGCACAATTTATTCGAGACAGTATTTCGGGCTGAAGATACTTCAAGATATTTTAGGATACTAGACGCTTTCTGGAAACTTCTAAGACCACGAATGAAACCCTCAGGATGTACTATTTCGGCGAATTCGACTGTGCCGACCAGCCAAGTTGGAGAATTACATTCACTCATTCGATCTTTTATGGGACGCGACCTTTTGTCGGATGAGCTACACTAGGCGAGGTTGAGCAATTTCGGTAGCTCCTGGTGAGCCGTGCTGCGCATACGCGAGGAGCAGTGACGTCACCGGGTGCACAGAACGTTGCTCGCTGCCCGGCGTCTCTCACACACCCCACGCGCCCAGCGTCTTCGCCGGCCTCCGTTCCGCACGTGGTGGCCCGGTGAACTGGATGATCATGCGAGGGCTGGCCGGGTGTGGAACCGATACCTCGTGCGTCACAGAAACACCGGCGTGCGCCTGTGGAACCAGCTCAGCTGTGGGGTGATTGGTGACGCTGCGCCGGAGCCACTTCATGATTATAGATGTGTCACATAATGCGTATACCGTGTCTGTGTCATTGGAGCAGCAGTGAGCATGATAATCAAGCTAATCCTAGACAACCAGGAAAGCTAGGTATAACCAGCTGATCCTTAGCTCACGCTACGTATATGCAGCCATAGCCGAGCTAAGCCACTGCTAATTTTTTTTGTCGCTGGCTTCGGCGCTAGCGATTTCGTCCTACCCATAGTCCCCCCATTCCATTTTTCAGGATATTTCGGCGATGGCAGCGCTGGCGTAGGTAAAAGCTCACCTTATACGGCGGGCTTTGTCGAACCGGCTACGACAAACAGACACAGACCGGAAGGAGCAAAAAGTATCACACCGAAGCGAGCCTCTGCTTTCCGAGTATAGCGTCCGGGGATGAATCGGCGTAAGCAGAAATTTTTCTTCCCGCAAAAACTACTCTGCCTTCTTCTCTTATTTGAGGGCTGCGAATGTGATGATATCGGCGGTGTTTTTCTCGTCCTGCTTGAATGCGTCCGAAGCAACGTTTTTGCTGGTGTTGTTTTACGTATAAGCGTGCGTGAATCACCGGTTGCCGGTTATAGGTGTGCCAATGGAGACATAGAGGCGGGGGGCGTGCATGGAGAGCTAGACGTTATGCCATCACCAGTGACCTACCCCACCTTATAGGGGGAGTTCAAGGTGGGGGCCTCAAGGCCTTATGCGACGGAACTGCGTTGCCCCGTGGTCGAATGTTTTGGTTGGGTTGTCAAACACTGTAAGATACGTACAATGTGGGAAGGTAAAGAACAGCCATATGATAGTCTGAAAAAAGTAAAGCTAGTTTCAAGTTTCATTCATATAATTAGCGGAGATGTATGGTCAATAGTAAATTACAAACAAATTTTATTTTGCGCACTCCCTGGAGTGCACCAAGGTTTGTGGGTCATCCTTCTCACGAAGTGCAAGGGCAGTCTATTTTTTTACTAAAATTACGCTCAATATCTTAGAAACGACAATAGCGGTTCATAATACGCGGCATCGTGCCAACGGAAACAACCTGCAATAGCCCGTTCCGGTGAGGTAAATAAAATCACTTCTCCAATAAACTGCTGATATTTTCTGTAGCATCAAAAGTGCTTAGATGTTTTGGTTTGTGCTGTGGTTGGGCTTGCTGCCTCAGCATTAAGGGTGCTTTTCTCGTAGTAGCATCGGCAATATTGATAAGAGGCAGGCCGTATTTGCTCGGTATATGTACAGCACCTATTTACAGGTATAAGCAGGGGATGCCCGGTGGAAAAGAGCGGCTAGCTAGCCAGGGAACGAAACGGCTTGCGGGAGACCGGCGCAGCATCTTCTTCTTTCTTGGTTGACAATGACCACCGCATCGCAGCAAAATACATGAAATGCCCTCTTGCAGATGATGTAAGGTATGCTGTAACACGATCCACCCTCGGTACGAGTGGCATCGCGGTGTTTGTGATGAAGGAGCTGCCAATTGAGATCGGTACGGGTTAAGGGTGATGACGTGGAAATTCTCCTTTGCGGAGGAAGAGAAGAGCCTAAACAGACGGTAGTAACTTCGTAGTTGATGTCGGTCAGTTGGTTTAGTATATGGTAGTGGCCGTAGTATCAGGCGAGTAGCTTTTCACACATCCCCACGCAACGTGCAGGACAGCAGAGAAGCACGTGCGTTCTGTGTGCAAAGTGCCGGGTATCGTGCCGAGGCAGACAGGCAGAAAACTAGGCAGAGACCGCCACTCTTCCGAAGGGTTGTGTACAAGAAGTGGCAAGGCTCTTTGTTCACTATGTTGGGTGTACAAGGAGCCATTGAAGCCCTAATCACGGACCGTGGAACGGTAGTTACTGCGTAGCTCATACTCACGCTACAGCAACACGGATCACCGAAAACGACGTTGTAACACCCCTTTATCTTTTTTTTTTGTTTGTCTTCTCTCATCTAGCGTATCAAGCGAGCCCGACGGCTCGGCTAACATCGCTGGTCTTCATTAAAGTTGTTCTCTCTCTCTCTCTCTCTCTCTACTAAGCAAGCGTACTAACGGAACGCATGAATAAGACGATCGCGGGTATCTTGTTTATGTACGTCAATATTGAACATAAGACGTGGGACGAAGTCCTCCCGTATGTCACTTTTGAGTGAAACACAGCTATCCAGGAAACTACGCCATTGATACGTATGGAGCGTGTCTATTGAAGACGGCTGACTGCGATTCTTGAAGCCATGCTGCCGCACGTAAAAGACGACGACCTCAACGACGATTTTAAAGGACACGTCAAGCAGGCAAAAGAGGCGTGCCAGCTCACTTGATTCGTAGGAGAGACCAGCAGCTGGTGGATGCTGGATGCTTGAACCTCCGACGCCGACACACCAAGTATCCCACAGAATATCTTGTATAGGTTTGGACCTCAATTCAATGACGCGGACTCAGTGAAAGGTTTGTTTGAAGGGATTTCGGCCAGCACAGAATTCAGCGGCATGGTGGCCAACTTATCTACGAGGGTGTCCCCGACCGTGACTCCGGCAGATCACAATGACGCAAGTGGCCTCAAATAGTCCATGTGGTTCGCCTCAAACCATACTACGCAAGATGACGGATGTTTTATTGCTTTCACTACCGTTGCGGGTCGATGCGCTGTTAGAGGGGAGGGAATGCCGCGAACCATGCCTTCTTGTTCGTTTATTTGTATGTGTTGTTCCCAGCCTGGGGAGGAGCCCAACTGTCTTACCTAGGAATTGAACCGCGCGTTTTCATCTGAGAGTTTGTTTGCCACGCAGGCTAATTTGGTAAGAAGAGAGTATCGCTGGTCTTGGCTGAATACGAACATTTCTCTTTCTTCTCCAATGTCCTCGATGTGATTCGATGGCTGTCGAAGGATTAACGCTGAAGGATAATAATAAATGCTCGCAAGAGAACACCGCGGCAGTCGATTCGCCGACGCCAGTTCTTCACACGTCTCCGCGTTGAATACTTCTACGTCACTTCTATTTTTTAGTTTTAGAGGAGCCAAGTCTGCATTAATAAACTTTGTTTCTTGAATAAATCTTGTTAGTCTTCGGCTACGTCACAATATTGCATCGGCATCAAGATCGCCGTATTATATCTAACGCATCAGGATAAATTTGGTGAATGTGGTTTTAAATTGTTATCGCTAGTTAATGTAAGGCTGCATTGCTTACACTTCGCTAAATAGGTAACATTTTAGTAAGTTTTGACACCGTTCTTATGATAAAAACTTTTGAAGCTGTGTAAAAAGGCCAGCACTAAGCTTCATACGGTGGGGAGTACAATGCTATCGTAGGAACCAGTCAGTATGTCTTCGAAAGACTGGAGGCCCGTTAAAAGATCACTCGTCCGTAGTTGACAGAGATTTGGATTTTTAACTGCGTTTGATTGTTTGATGCGAATGTGACCTAGCCAGTAAAACAGGCGGGGTGTGTGTAACTTTCGCTCTGCCGCTTTATTCACACACATAGTGTGAAAGGCTAAAAATTGTTGCATTTGTTTTTGCGCCAGCGCTATATCGAAAATTGAAAAATAAAGAACTCCTATTTGCTGTGACCAAGATGGATTCGTTCTTACACATTTTAGCAGGTTAAATTGTTGTTTATCGTAAATGTAGATATTTTGTGTGATTTTAATAAATCTACCAATAGCCTAGGCACCGCAAAATAAAAAGCGGCCCTTATTCCTAGAAGAACGTTTGGCTTGCCCGCTTGTCGGGCGGAGTAGGCTGTCAAAGTACATGTTATGGACTTTTGACAGAAATACAATTTCCGTAACCTGCGTTTGAACAGAAAATATCGTATAAAATTATAAGTAGAAATTTTATACAAGGTTTTCCGGGAAATTGTATTAAACTAGCAGATCATGAATGCACCAAGAAAGCAGAAATATACTTGCCAAGCTGTGGATGTATGGTAGGTAGTCCTTGAGATTTCTGTCGAGTGTTGGTCGAACAAACGGGACAGCTGGTAACACTAAACACCCGTAAAAGATTTTTTTAACTTCCTTGTATTGATGGGACAACGAAATGTAAAGGTTAGGTTGGAAGCCTTTCACCCTGAAAAAGAATAACTGTATCAGATTTATGTGGCTTCGGCCTTGACTCCGTTTCTCTTGATAGTTACTTTCTTACTCGATCTTACCAGACGCAATATAATCGGAACGAGTTAGTTGTCCAGCAATTCTGAAAAAGCACGGGTTCGACCAAATTCGCACGTGAATTAGCGTCAAAACTAAATATTCAGCGTGGACTTCTCACAAAGGTGGTTCATACCACCCTGTTAAACTGTACCGCACAAGGATACTCCGTTTTCTTTCTGTGAGTAATGAAGTCTCACAAACCGTTGGGGGTAGAGCAAATAGCTACAAACATATATATATATATATATATATATATATATATATATATATATATATATATATATATATATATATATATATATATACTATATATATATATATATATATATATATATATATATATATATTATATATATATATATATATATATATATATATATATATATATATATATATATATATATATATATATATATATATATATATATATATATATATATATATATATATATATATATATATTATGTGACGGGGATGTTAGGCTATGTACTGAGCCGACGGGTATGCGTCAGTGTCTGCCTGATGAGAGCTGAGCAGCTAGTAGAGGAAGTCGACGACGATCGCTCTCGACTTGGTTCGTGCGTGAATCTGGACACACTGCTCTGGCTTTCCCCTTGTAAATACCTTTGGTGAATACAATACCTTCCCCGTAACATTTTGGTGGAGGTGCGGGGTACGACACACGCAGCACGGAGCTCCGCAGCGGACGGCAAGTTCCCCGACCAACGATGGCGCCCGAGGGAGCTACCGCGAATGCTTCCCCATTCATCGTTATCTCCCAGCAGCGTGACCCGGGCACGTTTTGCGGCACAGATGATGTTGACCTTGAAGACTGGCTGAAGACGTATGAGCGAATTAGCGCTCATAACAGGTGGGATCCCACCATCATGCTTGCGAACGTGGATAACTCTCTGAGGGGAGCGGCCAGGACTTGGTTTCGAACTAACGAAGAGACGGTAACAAGTTGGGACGACTGTAAATCCAAGCTGCGCGAGCTGTTCGGGAACCCTGTAGACCGTCAAACTGCCGCTAAGAAGGCACTGGCTTCCCGTGTACAGACCCCTACCGAGCCTTATGTGGCGTACATTCTGGACGTGCTATCCTTGTGCCAGAAAGCTGACGACCAAATGGCGGAAGCGGACAAAGTCGGGCATATCCTCAAGGGAATAGCGGACGACGCTTTCAATTTGCTCATGTGCAAAGATTGCACAACCGTGCAATCAGTCATCAAGGAATGTCGCCGGTTTGAGCAGGCAAAAGGACGTCGCCTGACTACTAGTTTTACCCGACTTCCAAACACCGCTCCAACGTCGTCGTGCGAGGATCGTTGTCTTTCCGAACATCGACCCCCGGAGACTGACGTGAGCCCAGCTACGACGGGAAGTCTGACCAGGCTTATAAGACGAGAGCTCGAGGCTATGGGCCCCACGACGCTTCCCCAATCGGAAACGTGCCTCCCGTCCATCCCTCTGATCCAAGCGGTCGTTCGGGAAGAAGTAGCCAAGCTCGCCTTTCAGCCGGTTTGCGCTGTGAGAGGCCCAGGCGTTCACGCGCCTCACCTTTCCTCGAGCTACGGCGGCCGCAATGAATACCAACCGTCCACCTATCGTAGCCGCTACCTTTCGGAATGGAGGACACCCGACGACAAGCCGATTTGCTTCCACTGCCGCCGAGTCGGGCATGTTGCTCGGTACTGCCAGAGGCGTTCACCATTCTCATTCCGGCAAGACCTTTCCAGCTACACGCACCCTTCTCAGATGCCTCGTCGCTTTACTCCACCGCCTCCGCCGCAACCAGTAGACGTCAACGCTCCGTTCCGCCGTTACAGCCGTTCGCCGCCACCCCAGCGCCGTCAGTCCCGTTCGCCACAGCCTCGGCGTCCCCTCTCGCCGACGCCGTATAACAACTCCCGTCCGGAAAACTAAATGATGCAGCTCTCAGAGGTGATGCTGCATGTCCGACGACCACCGAAAATCCTCTGTTGACGCTTTGTACACGGAAAAATTTGCTGGAGATTCAAGTTGACGATGTTGCCGTTACCGCCTTGATTGACACGGGTGCACATATGTCTATTATGAACTCGGAGCTTCGCCGCCGCCTTCGCAAGGTGCTTACGCCCCCCACTTCACGTGTTGTACGGGTCGCTGATGGAAGTACGCCCACTGTCGCCGGGATGTGTGCAGCGCGTGTTACTATAGCTGGCCGACAAACCGTCGTATTGTTTACTGTGCTAGACCAATGCACTCACGACGTTATTCTTGGCCTCGATTTTCTCGCGGACCATTCAGCACTCATCGACTGTTCAGCTGGAGTGCTTCACTTAGAGCTTCCTTCTTATCACGGCCACGACGATGTCCGCAGGCAGCACTTCTGTTCCTCTGCCGACGTTCGCTTACCACCCCTAGCCACTACACTCGTGTCCTTGCAACTGTCCCCCCTTGTCCCTGATGGTGATTACCTCGCTTCGCCTCTTGCTGACGTACTCTTCGCGCGTAATGTGATGACGCCGCACGCTGTCGTAACGGTTTTGGATGGTCGCGCCCGACTGCCGTTCACTAATTTTGGCTATACACCGCAGGTTATCCCAAAGGGAATGTCGCTAGCTACACTATGTACCATTTCACAGTGCGAGGTGAATGCATTAGCCGATGTCACTGGCCTAGACTGCCAGCGTGAGGCCAAGCCCACTACACCTCTGCCGCTCGATCTCGAACCCATGATAGCCTCTGATCTGCCAACTGTACACGCAAGGCAACTTCGTGATCTATTGTCTTCGTTTAGAGACATTTTTGGCCTTGACGATCGCCCTCTGGGGCAGGCCACTGCTGTTCAGCATCGCATCCACACAGGGGATGCCAATCCCGTACGCAGACGGCCTTACCGGGTGTCCATGATGGAACGCCAAACCATACAAGCGGAAGTGGACAAGATGCTTCGCAAAGACATTATTGAGCCTTCCACTAGTCCATGGGCATCCCCCGTTATCTTGGTCAAGAAGAAGGATGGTACATGGCGCTTTTGCGTCGACTATCGTCACCTCAACAAGGTTACTACTAAAGACGTGTACCCACTTCCCCGCATTGACGACGCGTTGGATTGCCTCCACGGGGCCAAGTACTTTTCTTCCATTGATCTCCGAACTGGATATTGGCAGATTGCCGTTGATGAGCTCGATCGGGAAAAAACAGCTTTCGTAACGCCGGATGGTCTTTATGAATTCAAAGTAATGCCCTTCGGCTTATGTAACGCGCCCGCCACGTTCGAGAGGATGATGGACTCCCTGCTCCATGGCTTTAAATGGTCTACATGTCTCTGTTACCTTGATGACGTCATTGTTTTCTCGCCCACGTTTGAAAGCCATCTGGAACGACTTGCAGCGATCCTTGACGTTTTCCGACGAGCAGGACTACAGCTGAATTCCAAGAAGTGCCGCTTCGGGCGACGCGAGATCACAGTACTCGGCCATCTAGTTGACGCCACTGGAGTCCGCCCCGACCCTGAAAAGGTTCGGGCTGTCAGAGAGTTCCCTCAACCTCGCTCGCCCAAAGATGTCCGAAGCTTCGTAGGCTTGTGTTCATACTTTCGCCGCTTCATTAGAAATTTTGCGACTATCGCCCAGCCACTCACTGGTCTCCTGCGCAAGAACGCTACCTTCTCGTGGGGCCAAGAACAAACGGAAGCCTTCCAAACGCTTACAAATGCACTCACTGCTTCTCCCATTCTGGGACATTTCGACCCGTCGGCACCCACTGAAGTCCGTACAGATGCGAGTGGACCCGGTATTGGCGCTGTTTTAGCGCAACGACAAGCAAACGGCGACCGAGTCATTGCTTACGCCAGCCGTCTTCTCTCGTCGTCAGAGCGGAACTACGCTATCACGGAGCGCGAATGTCTTGCTCTTGTATGGGCCGTAGGAAAATTCCGTCCCTACCTCTACGGGAGGCAGTTCACAGTTGTCACCGACCACCACGCCCTTTGCTGGCTCTCCTCCTTAAAGGACCCCACGGGCCGCTTGGGGCGTTGGGCTTTGACCTTACAAGAATACTGCTTTACTGTATCATACAAATCTGGTCGTACACATCAAGATGCGGACTGCTTGTCCCGGCATCCCGTCGATCCACCTGGTTCCTCTGCCCAGGACTCCGACGCCTGTGTCCTGGCTATTTCTGATTTGATTCATATTGAGGATGAACAGCGTCGTGACAACAGCTTACGAGCCATCATAGACAATCTGCGCTCATCGGCACACGATCCTTCGCTGCAGGCATACCTAGTACAAGATGGGGTGCTTTACCGCCGCAACTTTCGCCCTGACGGCCCTGCTTTGCTCCTGGTTGTTCCGCAACACCTTCGAAGGTCCGTGCTCCATCAACTGCACGATGCACCTACTGCAGGCCATCTAGGTCTGACACGCACCTATGACCGCGTCAGGCGGCGCTTTTTCTGGCCTGGCCTATATAGGTCGGTTCGACGCTACGTCAGTGCTTGTGACGCCTGCCAACGACGGAAAAGGTTAACAACGGCACCGGCTGGTCCCTTACAGTCCCTCGACGTGCCGAGCGAACCGTTCTACCGTGTAGGGATGGACCTCCTTGGTCCCTTCCCTTTCTCAACCTCCGGGAACAAGTGGATTGCCGTGGCAACGGACTATGCTACCTGTTTTGCTATTACCAGGGCGCTACCTACAAGTTGTGCGACTGATGTCGCCGACTTCCTCCTTCACGACGTCATTTTACACCACGGCGCTCCACGTCAACTTCTCACCGACCGGGGACGATACTTTTTATCCAAAGTGGTCGCTGATCTCCTTCGTTTGAGTTCCACGACACACAAGCTCACCACTTCTTACCATCCCCAAACCAATGGACTTACGGAACGTTTTAACCGCACCCTTACGGACATGCTGTCTATGTATGTCTCCGCGGATCACAAAGATTGGGACTTGACGTTGCCGTATGTGACTTTCGCGTATAACTCCTCGCGCCACGATACGGCTGGTTTTTCACCCTTTTATCTCCTCTATGGACGTGAGCCCACTTTGCCGCTTGACACCTTGATGCCCTCATCGATCACTCCACCGACCGAATATGCATTCGAAGCTATTTCTCGAGCAACTCTAGCCCGTGAGGTCGCCCGCGCCCGCCTTTCGGCCTCGCAGGTGTCGCAGAAAACACGTTATGACCTTAAGCACCGTAACGTCTATTATCCTCCTGGAACGCTCGTATTGTTATGGTCGCCTTCTCGCCGCGTGGGCCTCTCTGAAAAGCTTCTTTCGCCATATCATGGCCCTTACAAGGTCCTCCGGCAGGTCACCGATGTGACGTATGAGATCAGTCCTGTTGCCGCGTCCACATCGTCTTCCACGCCGAAGACCGACATCGTGCATGTACTGCGGCTAAAGCCCTACAATTCTCCCAGCTTGGACGCAACACCTTAGTCAGCACCGAGTCGGTGCTTTCCCGGCCGGGGGGCTATGTGACGGGGATGTTCGGCTATGTACTGAGCCGACGGGTATGCGTCAGTGTCTGTCTGATGAGAGCTGAGCAGCTAGTAGAGGAAGTCGACGACGATCGCTCTCGACTTGGTTCGTGCGTGAATCTGGACACTCTGCTCTGGCTTTCCCCTTGTAAATACCTTTGGTGAATACAATACCTTCCCCGTAACAATATATATATATTTACTGTATAACCTAGTTATAACGAAAAAGTATGGGGGCAGTAATGTAGTTCTTTATATCTGATATCCGTTGGATATATCAAGGGGCTCTAAAGTTATTGGGGCATGTGCAAAAACACTCAGTTTTCCTGAAATACTGATTTTACCTTTTCTTTTTGTGCATATTCCAAAACAGTGTTTACGTACCTGTATAAGTTACCTATGTCAACAAAACCGTTTCAATATCTGAGCCGGCCTGCGATAAAAAAATAAATATCTTTCACTCTTTTTAGTGTAATTTTTAACAATTTCTGCAATATTAAGCTCATCCACCAGAATTCCAATGTGGAGATGATTACTAGAGCTGTTTGAACGGGTAGCTTGGCCGGGCGTTGAGGTCACCTGTTCGGCCTTTTCGGCTCGTCAGGCGTCTGATTTAAAAACAAATGTTTTTTTCCGCTTTGCCGGTGTCACAGGGCGAAATCCGCAGAATTGGTTTTGCGCATTTGTATAAGTAACATTTATTAGCAAACACCAATTTAATAAAAGAATCATTGAAATATTACCTGGATGATCTTTGAGAACACCCAATTTGTTAGCAATGCAAAATCGTCTTGGTTCGGGCAAAACCCTCAATCTACTTTTAGATACTATTAAGGGCTACACATGTCAGCAAAAAGTGCTTCGATATGTTAGAGGGTGAGCTAATAACCACGAATTCACAAAAACACAATTTCCGGCTTTATATCGTTCAGGAAATGAAGGGGGAAATTATCTCGTTCATCTTGTTTAGCACAATTACGAAGAAGTAGCAGTTTTGGCTGGGCGTTGACTATTGAATGAGCGAGTGAGCCAGAGTGTCGGGAACTTTCTCTCTTTCTCTTTCTCTCTCTCTCTCTCTCTCTCTCTATATATATATATATATACATATATATATATATATATATATATATATATATATATATAGCGAATCAGAATAGGAAATGAGGGGCTCGTTGAAAATAACACAGAAATAAGGGTTGGCAGTCGAGAAAACCTCGGAAAGCAAAGGGGAGGATGTGGTAGATCATTGAAACAGATTAAGAATTTGGAAAGAAAGAAAGAAAGTGAAGAAAAAATGCCCGCCAGGTGGGATCCGAACCCACGACCTCCAGAATACCGGTCTGGTGCGATAACCACTACGCTACCGGCGGGGCGATTTTCCCATTCACTTTCTGGGGTATTTATGTTAGGTATGTTTGTTTCCTGTGCTTGGGGGTGGTAGCCAGCGCCATTCGGACTAATCGGGGTGAAGGGGACCTTCTTTTTAACCCCGTGGGTTCGGATCCCACGGGGTTCGGATCCCACCGAACCCCGTGGGTTCGGTCGTGGGTTCGGATCCCACCTGGCGGGCATTTTTTCTTCACTTTCTTTCTTTCTTTCCAAATTCTTAATCTGTTTCAATGATCTACCACATCCTCCCCTTTGCTTTCCGAGGTTTTCTCGACTGCCAACCCTTATTTCTGTGTTATTTTCAACGAGCCCCTCATTTCCTATTCTGATTCGCTACATGCATAGCGAGGGCCTCTGTTCTGGCAGTCTTGTTGCCAAAGGGAGCTTAAGAGGGTTCAAAGCTGGTCGACCATTCTGGACATGTCGTAGACACTCTTGTCACGACCCGGGGGTTAAAAAGAAGGTCCCCTTCACCCCGATTAGTCTGAATGGCGCTGGCTACCACCCCCAAGCACAGGAAACAAACATACCTAACATAAATACCCCAGAAAGTGAATGGGAAAATCGCCCCGCCGGTAGCGTAGTGGTTATCGCACCAGACCGGTATTCTGGAGGTCGTGGGTTCGGATCCCACCTGGCGGGCATTTTTTCTTCACTTTCTTTCTTTCTTTCCAAATTCTTAATCTGTTTCAATGATCTACCACATCCTCCCCTTTGCTGTCCGAGGTTTTCTCGACTGCCAACCCTTATTTCTATATATATATATATATATATATATATATATATATATATATATATATATATATATATATATATATATATATATAATTACTTAAACGGAAAAGTAGTGGCCTGTGAGTTGGTTGGTTTTGTATTCAGTTAAAGTTAAAAAACTCTCGGTAATCGGAACTGAAAATTTCGGCGTCACCGTGCAAACGGAACCAGAAATAAAACTTCTTGTGAACCCCATTAGCATGAGAATGACCTTTTTACGGTCCCGGCTGTTTCATTTTTTTCCTCCATGTTTTTTTACCTCGTTGGCTTCGTAAGCCTCGTGTAATAAGAGGTCAGCCGTGTTAGCCTGTTAGTCGTTCGGCCTGGATTCAGTACGCTGAGGTTACAGGGCTCAGCTCCTTCCGCCTTGTTCATGCCATCGTGGGGCTATTCGCCCTTCATTACCGCGTTGCCGTATTCTACATTCGCTGACTCGTAAAACTCGCGAAGTTGAGGCCTCCAGCCGCCGTGAAGACGCAGTTGCAAGGACCAAAAAAATAATTGATCTGATTTGTAACGTACAGCGACTCACTGTTGCCAAATCAACTTTGTGAGTGCTGTACCTAAACCTCTTTTACTTTTCTTGCTTTCTAAAACACTATCAGCTACAGTCACCTTCTAGTACTTAGAGTTCCACGAAATGGTATTAAGAGTGCGTACGCACACAAATTTGAACTTTTACACATCTATCTCAGTAAGCGGAACTCCTGTTAAACGGAACTAATTTTTTCGGTCCCTAGAAGTTGCGTTGATCGAGAGTCTACTGTTTACGTAGATAGATTCATACGTACGTAGAAATATGAATATTCAGCCAAGAAAGCAAAGGGGAAAATGCAGAGGTCAACAATTTTTTTTGAAACAGATATAGTTTTTGAAATATTTGTAAGATAGAAGGAAAGAGGAGAAGAACATGCCCACCGGGTAGGGTCCGAACCCACAACAACCAGAATACGGGTCAAGTGCGACCGCTATTCTGCAAATTGATTCAGGTATGTTTTCACCCGTATTCTGGGCGTCGTGGGTTCGGATGCCATCCTGCGGGCAGGCTCTTCGCCACTTTTTTGCTATCTTTCAAATATTTAAAAGGTATACCTGCTGCAAGAAAAATAAATGACTTACGACCTTTCCCCTGTTGGCTTCCTTGACGTTGTTGACTGCCTAACCTTACTGCTGTCGTCCATCAAGAAGCTCCTCAGTTTTCCCTAGCCATATCTTATATATATATATATATATATATATATATATATATATATATATATATATATATATATATATATATATATATATATATATATATAGATCATGAGGTTCGATGGGCCAGTATAAAAATAGTGAAAGAAGTCGACTGACACGTTTCCCGTTTTTGTTGCCAACAGTTTCGGAGTTAGAAACTCCTTCTTCAGGGCTGTATTTTAATTTCTCACATTGCGCCTTTATACAAAAACTTCTGTGAGGGAGGGTTACTTCCCTCATCCCTACAGGAGAGGTCGCGGGTGAGGGGTGTTTCAAACAGTTTGAGCAAGTGAGGCATTCCGATTGGCTAGAAAGGTGGAAGGTGAGGGAAGGGGAAAGAACACGGACGAAAAGGCAGCACGAAAAACGTAACAAGAGGCACACAAGCAAATACAAGATCAAAAACAAGAGTGAGTCCTGCGCGCTCCGCAAATGGTGTAACAGTAGTCAGCAGGAAAGGAAGAAGAGCAGAAAGAAAAAAAAGAAAAAAAAAAAAAAAAAAAAAAAAAAGGGGGGGGGGGAAATGAAGGGAGACGGACATAAGATGGCGGCACAGGCATAGATCTTCGATTCGGTCAAACTGCAAGGTCGCATGCATGCACGGCCCGCCAAGTCAACACATGGTCCCCGCGCCATACTCGGAATTTCCTGTCTCATTTTCGGTTTTGTTTTATTACTGGTTAAACCTACAGCAGCTCTGGTCCTGGCGCCACTTCGACGAAAACGAGTGGTGCGGCAAAGCCTTGCTACGCGGCCAGCGAGCCGCGGAACAAGTAACACTTGGATTTGGTTTCGTTTGCGGCGCATTCTTCGGCCGTTTGTCTATCAGTGGTGCGGCGGTCATAATTCAGGGCGCCGTGCGTCGGCGGGCCCGCGGGGCGCGCTCACAGATGTTCAAGGTCACTGATGAGACGGTGGTGGTTGCCGAACGGGCGGGGAAGGGGGGGGGGTGGGGGGTTAGGGCGTTCTACCTGTTTGTTTTGCTTGACTTGGTCCCTAAAGCGGGGTTTCCTTTTTTTTCTTTTTTTCCTTCTTGCTTTCTTTTTAAGTTGTATGCACGGTCCTGGTTCTGCGTTCACCCCCTCCAATGCCCGAAAGGTCCAGATATTTCCGTCTAAGGCGCAGCTTTTTGTCGCAAGAATGAGAGGCGGCCCGGGTCCTCATTGATGCCATGGGTGAATGCCTGGAATTTATGTATAAAGTAGGACTCCCTCTGCTCGCGTTCGAGGGAAGAGCGGAAGCCGGACTGCAGGAGAGTGATTCTGATATGCTCAATGGAATGGTCCGGCAGGCGCATATGATAATTGATCTGATTTGTAACGTACAGCGACTCACTGTTGCATATATATATATATATATATATATATATATATACGCCGGGTGCTGCGGCGGCTGAGGGGCCTGCAGCGCTGCCGGCCGTCCGACTCAGCTACGCCCAGGCGGCTCGCGCGGGGCCATCGGGGGCGACAAATTGACAGTGCGGCGGCTCAGGTGAGGTTCGCTCTGGCGTGAGATGGCCCAAACCATTCCTGTCATTACGTAAAACTGTGGAAAAAAAAGTACGATTTACCTCACATGCCTCCTATCTAAATTCCTACGTCAAGAGTAATTCGGCACCCAAGGGTCTCCAGCTCCGGTTGTCACCTTCAATGTCTACGTTTAGTGACACTGAGAGAAAGGAGTGGGACAAGATCTTAAATGATGCGTCCGTGAGCCTGACGAAATTGGTTATGAAGCACAGCAGTCGGAAGGCCGAGGAACTCAGATCAGCTGAACTCGTAAAACGCCAGGAAGCAATTCTCTCTAATCTGGAACAATCTGAATTGGAAAGATACGAAGATAAAAAACAGAAAATTGTGGACAACAAAAAGGCAAAAAAATGCAAACGGGACAAAATTTCAAATCGCGGGGACGACGGCGCTCTGATGGGGGTTGCCGGGGTGGAGGCCAGGGGAGGACAAGAGACTCTATGCGACTCAAAAAACAGCCCTAAATTCTCTAAGGTTTTGAGCCTCCCAAATAAACAGCCCTGTCCCGCTGAGCGCAAGCACTCGCATTCTAACGTTGTGAACATCTCAAGTAGGGAGCTCTCTCCAGCGGAAATCAAATTACTGTCAAAGGGCTTAAACTTCTGTCCTTCATCGGGAAACGTTAATGAATTCGAACTTTATCAGGACCTGGACAACTTTGCGAGAAACCTGCGCCTTCGGGAATACTTTCATGGGCGTTCAACTGAAAGCAAAAAACTACTTCCTGCCCCTTCAGACAAAATATGGACACCAAATGAGCAACGGGATAAGCACTTGAATCTATACATTTCGGCCGGCAAAAAGATATAATCAAAGAGTTCGAAAAACGGTTGCCATCCGCAGCAACCTCGCTAGTGACGAGCGTGAAGCCCTGAAGTGCCTGAGTGAGGACACTGCCATTGTAATAAAACCTGCAGACAAAGGGGGGGCTGTGGTAATTATGAACAAGACTGACTATTTAAACGAGGGACAGCGACAGCTAGCTGACGAGACATTCTACCGCAAGCTCACAGATGACCCAACATTGCGATTTGAAGCTGAAATTGTGGGTGCACTGAAGTCCTTGCTGCGTGATGGGAAAATAACCGATCGGATGTATGAAGCGATTCTACCCCAAAATTCTAAGCCAGGACGTCTCTATCTCCTACCTAAAATACACAAAGAAAACAATCCTGGTCGTCCAATTGTATCCAGCAATGGAACGGCAACGGAAAAAATATCCAGTTTCATTGACCACCTAATTAAAGACATCCCGCAGACTTTCCCCTCATACGTAAAGGATACAGGTCACTTTCTCCGCGAGGTTTCAGGCCTCGAGGTCCCAACGGGCAGTTTTCTCGTCACCATGGATGTTACGTCCCTGTACACTAACATTCCTCACTCTGATGACATCCTTGCCGCAGTCTCATGCTACGGTGACTCTGACTTCTGCTTGGACGTAACCCCTGGAACACTGAAAACCCTCCTCCACCTCGTCCTTGAGTACAATCACTTTGAATTCGACAATAGCCACTACCTCCAAATCAACGGCACAGCTATGGGTACCAACATGGCACCTACATACGCCAATATCTTTATGGCGTCATTAGAAACAGAGTTCATTGCAAATTGCTGTCCAAAACCTATCATTTATAAACGATTCCTCGATGACATCTTCTTCATTTGGAATAATGATGAGGCAAGCCTCAGGGAATTTATCTCAGAAATCAACTCTCTGCATCCATCAATCAAACTGACCTGTCAGATATCAACTGAAACCATAAATTTTTTGGATGTCACGCTCATATTGGACCAAGGGAGAATCTGAACAACATTGTACAGGAAACCCACTGACCGCCAACGATATCTTCACTTCTACAGCAGCCATCCCCGCCATTGTAAAACAAGTATACCCTACTCACAAGCACACCGGTACCGCAGGATATGCTCTGGACGGGACGATTTCGAAAAACATGCTGAGGAACTAAAGACCGCCCTGATTGGTCAAAAATATCCAGAAGAAATTATTGACGATGCGATTAGCCGAGCACGCAATTTACAAAGAGAAGACATTCTGACTGAAACCCTAAAAGAAACCCACCATGAGACTAACTTGGTCCTTACGTACTCGTCCAAAACTTCCCAAGTAAACAACATCCTGAGACGACATTTTAATATCATAAGGCAGAGTGAGCGCTTGTCGGCTATTTTTCAGCGGCCCCCCCGTGCTGTGTACAGACGGGCCAGAAACTTGAAGGACCTTTTGGTCAGGGCAAAAACAGAATTACCTGAGCGAACTCTAGGCTCCCGGCCATGCGGCAAACCACGCTGTAAACTTTGTCCCCACATGGAGACCACTAACGTTGCCCAGGCCACCAGGTCAACCTTTAAATATGAAATCAAAGACAACCTCAACTGTGACACCCCTAATGTAATCTACAAACTCCGCTGCCTTGTCTGTGAGGAGGAATATATCGGCCAAACAAAAACATCTTTCCGCAAAAGATTTAATAATCACAAGTCACACGTGAAGGGCCTCCCCGACCTTCCGCTGTCCAGGCATCTCCGACTCCCGGGACACTCGTTTGCAAAAATACAGGCCGTCTTAATTCAGTCCGGCTTCCGCAGCACACACGAGCGGGAACAAAGAGAATCCTTCTTTATACATACATTTCGGACGTTTGCCGAAGGAATAAATTAGACCAAAGGGAGTTTGAGTTGCTTACGAAACTGACCTAACCACCCTGAGATATTTTGAGGCAGGACGAAACGAATAATCATCCCATAGCTGCTTTTTTTTTGAAGTTCGTAGAGCACATTCTTCGCCCATGAGGGGAACCCCGTTGTGCCGGCATCTGTGAGACGAGGGGGTCGGTGGGGGGGGGGGGGGGGGGGTGGAGAGGGAGGCGGGAGGGCGGGTGGCGGTGCGGGACAGTTGGCGTGGCGACTGCCCCTCCGGCGGCGGTGAGGTGATAAATCCTTCTCCGCCTGTGGTTCTTTCCAAGGCGTAAATCGTTTTCTACGCAAACGTTCCGGACCATTTCACTCAGACGGACCCATACGAGCCTCCGCGCATTGGGGACTCACTGATCCTTTTTTTCAAGGCTGTCTACGAATGTTTCGTTTCCCGATCAGCTTCCTTCGGGCACCTGCAGCCATGTGGTTCTTGTCTCTGTCTAACGACGGTCTCAAACCGCCATTAACAAATGCCTCTTTTTCGTTATTTTTTACCATTCATCACCAGTAGGCAGAGGTTGGCATGCTTCTCTGCCATCCACAGACTTTTAGTTCAGGCTTTCGAGCTTCGACTCTCCAAATTTTATGTCTCTCTCTCTCTCTTTCCGCACGCAAGACGCAGCACGCCGTTTTCTCTGTAGACACACATTGGTTTAACTTTATGCGTCTGTTTTCTGTCTATCAATGCCGCAACTGTGCCTCCTTCCCATTTACAACTTTCCTCTTTCCCCTTCCTCTTTTCTTGCCTTTTCCCACCTTCTGTAGTATAGTTACGACATCTTATTCTTACTATCTCCCTCTTTTACTCTCCCCGAGAGCTCTCATTGACGAGAGTGAGGAGAAAGGGAAGCCCTCGGATGCAAAGTGTGTATAAGCGTTTTTCTGTCTATTCTAAAATAACCCCTGAAGAAGAAAGGTTCTCCTTTCGCAACTGTTGGGAACAATAAAACCCTTGTTCAGTGTTTTCCAAGTGTGTGCACCCAAGTTTTAACCTATTTCTACGGTAGTCCGGAACTTCTTACCTGCTATATATATATATATATATATATATATATATATATATATATATATATATATATATATATATATATAGATCATGAGGTTCGATGGGCCAGTATAAAAATAGTGAAAGAAGTCGACTGGCACGTTTCCCGTTTTTGTTGTCAACAGTTTAGGAGTTAGAAACTCCTTCTTCAGCTCCCTGAAGAAGGAGTTTCTATCTCCGAAACTGTGGAACTGTGGGCAACAAAAACGGGAAACCTGTCAGTCGACTTCTTTCACTATATATATATATATATATATATATATATATATATATATATATATATATATATATATATATATATATATATATATATATATATATATATATATATATATATATATATATATAGGTTTTCTTGCGCACTTCACGCCTTCACACTGGGCCACACTGCGATGAGCCGCACCGACGAACTCTTTGGGTGTGCTCCTGCTTCCGGTCCGAAGGTCGGCATAAAGGTCGGCATACCAACGGCGGATACGGTTGTACGTCTGTGCTGGGTGGAACTGTCTCCCGTTTCGCTTTGTGTCTTCCTTCCTCGGTTGTTGCAATGGAAACCACGGCGGCTTCTGTAATGATAATGTTCTGTGGGCTTGTCCCGCCGCTCTTGTCTTGTTTTGTTTTTTCCTTGCTGAGTGACTGTGCGTTTGATTCAGCGTTCTTGCCTCTTGCAGGTTCGTCGTTGTCGGCTTCAGCAACTGTCGCTGAAACATGCTGGTTTTTGACAGGTGCATTTTTCGGTGCTTCATGCTTTCCGTCATCCGGTTGGATCTTTCGCTGCTTCCTAGGTTTCCCTGGCATGTCGTCTTGTAGAGCTTCATCGGGCTGAGCCATTTCGATCGTCTTGTCGCGTTCTTGTGGGGACAACAAGCGCCTAATGAGGTTGTTGGACTAGCGCGTCGCAGTGCTTGCAAAGTGATCTTCCCCCGTAACCTTGGTGGTGTTGAAGTGCTCCAGGACACTTCCGGGCGTCATGTTGTCCTCGTTAGAGGGTGGGAGCGTCGGGATGCCCGCAAGGTGGTAGGATCCGCCTTCCCATACTCGACTCGGGCTGACGGACGTGAGTATCGACGCAATGGGCCGCTGCTCCAGCGCACTGGGGTGGAGACACGGTGGTGATTGGTTCTCTGGAATCGCACACTTCTTCGACCCGACGCAAGTTAAAGGTGGCTCACGGAGCAGCGCCCGGAAGTGTTGTCGCTCACGTCCATCACTCCGAGCAAAAACGAGAAGGAGATGGAGACACCGAGCGGCCCATCCGCCAACGACTATGATAACTTCGGCAAAGAACAAGCCATCGGTTTAGCTCCGCTCGATGGGACAGAACGCAAGGATATGACGGTGGAAGACAGTGGCGGGGTTGCGTCAAGCCTCCAAACGAATGGTGCAAAGCGTGCGGCAAACGAGAACCCACCTGCCTTAGACGAGCACGGTCCAGTGATACTGGTCCAAGCAGTCTAGAAACTTGGAGATCACAAGGACGCAGAAAATAAACATAGCGTGATGAGAATCTGTCACAGTTTATTACTATATATATATAGCGATGAATAAGTTCCGGGATTCGGTTTCAAAAATACACGAGAGGGTAGACACACGTATGAAAACGATGATTGAACTAACGTTTCGACCGGGGTCCGGTCTGACGAAGACCGGACCCCGGTCGAAACGTTAGTTCAGTCATCGTTTTCATACGTGTGTCTTATATATATATATATATATATATATATGCGTGTGTGTGGGGGGATTGTGTACTACAACCTCTCGAGAGAATATAGACTAAGCTTAGGCGTCTGCTGTAATTACAAGTGTAAAAACGCAAATATTAGGTTGCACGATTCATTTATTTGTATGTAACTTATGTAAATTTGCTCCTCTTGAAATGTAACCCATATTGAAATGTAAACGCTACCGTACATAGTCACACTACTGTCTCGTGAGAGCAGGACAGACGTGAACTAAATCATGATTTAGAATGATGAGCGATCGCGGTCATAAGAAATCCCGCGCAAGGTGCGTGCCAGCCACTTTGTCGTTGTGGTCGTCATCTTGAGTCATGATGCTGTGGAGAATTGCCCACAGGATCGCCTGGGCGTATATCCACATGGGTATCGTCCCGTGACATACCCCCAGTCGAGTGCGACCGCGGTGAAGTTACGTGGTGAAGTGACGAGTGCAATGAAAATGAAAGGTGCAATGACAGTTGACAGTAAAGTACTTGTTGCTATGCTGGACGTACATTTCATGGATAATGCCTGGCCTCGGAGTATGCATGTCCCAAAGGCAGCGGCGAAGCGCCATGGGTGCTCACATCTACGTCGGATGGGAGGGCCGGGGGGATTTGTGCGGCTGGTATTCATGTGATAGTCACAGGCTGGGGACGCGGGTCGGCGGATGCGGTAGAGTGGTGGTCACTACGGGGCTGGGCTGCGTGACTTGGCCCGCGTACCCTCGATGCTCGTGTCAAGGGCGAGATGGTGTGAAGCGAGATGAGGATGAACCCGCACACCCTACCAAAGATGTTACCGTGCGGCCGGACAGAAGTAACACGAGGTATTGTTGATTATGATGTGCGATGTATTTACGCTATGTCATTCATATCTCGCAAAAGTGTTGATTCGAATGACATACCATCTGACATTGTAAGTGTAACAGATCAGACCAAATTCCAAGAACTTTTACACACTTACTTTGCATGTTAACTTCACTAAAATGTGATTTTGTAGGTTTGTTTATGAGTCATTTTCAGATGTTTTGTTTGTTTTCCATCTTTCTGGATTTTTTTGTTTTTTCCTTGCACCCGCTTTTTTTATTTGTTTGCCTATTAACATGCTGTTAGTATTTTTTGCATTGTTCGTTTTTGATGTATCCCGCCCCCTTTGTAATACCCTCCTAATGAGGACCTTTAAGGGTATTTTTGAATAAATAAATAAATAAATACACCAATGTACATTGAGCACATAGGAAAATCCCGCGTAAAGAGCGTCCCAGACACTTTGTGTTGTTCTCGTCGTCATGAGTGATGACGTTGTGGTAGATTTGCCACACACTTAATCATGCACATATCCACACGGGCGCTGTGCCGTGACAATATTTGTTAACATAGGTTATAACTACGTAAGAACCAGAATAATCCAGCTATATGTTCTGACACTGAGCACTTTATATATGTGTACTCAACCAAGCTAGACGAAAGGATATTCAAAACCATTTTCACCATCAACCAACAACTAAATATTTTGCATTAGTATTATTTAAACCGGAAATGAAGGACTGCCAAAACTATGAGAGCACTAATTTCACCATTAAACGTGAAGAAAATTTCTCGCTACTCATTTTAAATATTTGCTTCAACAGGAAGCGGCACCGAGGCGTTCATGATAAAAAGAAAAAAAATGAGAGGCATTCAGCACTTACGAGTTTGGTTTCAGGAATTCGTAGAATTCGGTCGAGTCGGGCTCATCAAAATCAAAGCCCAAACCAAAAGCAAACTCGAAGTTCTTCCTGACGACAACGTCTTTCGCCAAAATGGCGTCCCGAAGTTTCTGCAAGATGTTTACAGATATTAAAAGAACCGCATAGCTGCGTACCGCATTCGGGAACAGTGAGATGGAGTTTCATGACCAAGATAATTACGAACGCTTTGAGAAGACGTTAAGAAAATGCACTCCGACGTTTTAGCCAAGCTTCACCCTGCATCAAATCATAAGTCAGTGGTGGTTTCTTGTTTTCAGTAATTAAATTAACCATAAAGTTTTCAAGGTGAAGCACTGGTTTTTTGCCTAAACAAACAACTATATCCAAAACAACTGAACGAATGTATGTGAGCACAGATTGCTAAGGTGACGGTGATTACTACGAAGCAATTTCGCAGTCGTTGAACTCTGTAAACTAAGTTGGCCGATAGGTCGGTTTCCCGGCGAAAGAACTCAATGAACACCCCCAAACAGCTCGGAAAGACAGAACCACCGCTGTCACGTGAACCGATGGTCAGGTTGTCTTTACCAGCTCAGAAAGATGGACGCATGAAAGCCGTTGACGAATTTTTCAAAACACCCATTTAATGCACACTTGAAAAATCCTAACGCAAAGCCCTCAATAATTAAAATACACACAAACGATAAACACTCACACCTGTAACAATCCCAACATACAATTCAACTCTAAATACAAAAGTCTTTACACTAAAGTTCTACACAATTCAACTAATCCACTAATCCACTAATTCTATAACCCTCTAGGTAATCTCACTAAAGCACAACTCCCTAGATGTGTACTATGACTGCGTCCCTGATGAACTGGCCTACCCCGGTCGTCGGCGCTGACGTGTCGCACCTTGCGTGGCCGTGACTCGGCGGTAGCCGTCCTCGTCTCGCTTCGTCGGTGCCGGCGTTTGATGCGCGCGGTCACTCGTAGGACGGCGTGGGCTTCGCGGGTCCCTACTTGTTTCCTTGGTGGCTACCCCCCCGATAGCCGCTCCCGCTGAAGGTCCTTGATGCCGGCGTTCGACGCGCGCAGTCATCCCTTGGGCGGCGTGCTTCCTCGATGGCTACCCCCTGGTATCCGCTGCCGCTGGAGGTCCTAGGTAGGCTCGGGACGAACGTAGCCTTTCGGGGCCGTCGCGACGAACGTCGACGGAGCGTGGACGTTGGCCGCTGGTAGCCGACCGATGCCACTGGGGTCACGAAGACACAGGTTTGTGGTGCACGTAGGATGACGGTGATTTGCGAAGTCGGCCCGCTCCCGCCCAGGCTCGGTTAGCGTGGTCGATGGCCTGGCCACGTCCCCCTGGCTCGTTCCGTGAAGCTCACGTGCTCCTGCCGCCTCCTGGTTTCTTGCCTCCCGGTTTCTGGCCTGTCCCTTCTTTTTGTGAGCCCCGATTTTATCTTCTATGGGCTTTCCCGTGGCGCACTCTCATTGGATCTTTGCCTTTCCTATGTCCATATATGGCCATCACGCCACTGGTCTCCTGCGCGGCGTTCCCTGATTGGATGACCAGCGCGCTGCCATATTTTACCATGATGCCTCGTCGTTTAGGCGCTGGCATTCCCTCACTGGTGCGTTCATTGCGCGCCGTTCAAATTGGCGTTTCCTTGTTATTTTTCTCCATTTTTTTGGGGTTTTCATGCATTCCTTCTCAGGGGGTGTAAAGCCACATGACAACCGCTAGGTCCCGTTAGCCTGTAGGTTTGAACGCGCAGCGGACATAGATGCTGTCAGCGCCTTCTTGTATCATTATCGGAAGGCCAGTGTACCTAATATTTTGTGTGGTGGCAGAACAGGTGACATGACCCATTAAAAAGGCGAACACTATTTATATTATTGACATTGCGACGATGAGATAGCCCATGCATGGTACGCGAGCCCCATCTTCTTCGTCCTCCTAGCTGGTCTTTTCTCATGGCGCTGTGAAGGATTACCCACACATATATCCCATGACATCCCCCCAGTTTAAACGGCCGTCCGGGTCGAAGCTGCGGCAAGATGGGGATGGTGATGCAGATGAGCAATGTGAGGAAATATACAAGGAAGAACCGCTTGCCGCCACGGATGACGATTGGCATCTCCAAAGTATCATTGTTTCAAGAGGGGGGGTAGCAAGTCAGTGCCGTCCTATCAGAAGCTGCGACACGTATATATCAAGATTGTTGGGTGATTACGCCAGATTGACTGGTGGTTATAAAGAGTATCTGTCAGGAGCACGTCTAGTTGAAGTGGATCTTTCTCCACTTTTGTTTTTATGCAAAGGTATTTTATATTTTATTGTATTTTGCAGTCGCATGATCCTGGTAATAAAGATGGTGATCGCCCCTGTGATGTCAATACCTTCGTTTCGATCGTAATTATTATGGCTTATAGACTTTCGTTTACGTGTGGTGGTCTGCTTATTTGTGCTCCAGCTAAGCATTGAGGGCTTGCATTTCTCTGAGTGTTTTCTTCAACGTTTAGTTGACGGCGTCTGTAAGGTCCACTTATGAGATTAGCGGCCAGGCGCCCGGGCTGCGCGTGGGAACCCGCCGCCCTGTTTGACGACGTAGCACTGCCAACACTGCAGAGCAGTCGGCGCTAATTCGTCACGCCCCGCGCGCAGGAGACGGATCGTCTGGCCCACCGCATACCTCAGGGTTAATCCCCCATTGAGAAAGCAGACGGTGCCGCCGAATTCCAGGAACGTCGGCTCGACGCGCGGAGGCGGGGGGATTACCGGCGTCTCCATTGTTGTCGCGCCCTGGTCAAAATGACGCACTGTCGCCGTCTTTCGCTTTCACCCCGCGGGTTCGCCCAAACTTGCTCGTCTGCGAGCGTGCCGTTGACCCGAAGATAGCGGCGCTTCATTGAATATTCCGTGACGTGCTGAGTGACAGCTGTCTAGGTGAATTCGGGCACTCGCATACGCGTGTACGAACGGTACAGGGGCGTTCCCGAGAGAGGGTGATCTCGAGGTTTTATAAGGCCGAACTTGGCCGTTGGAAATCGTTCTTGTCTGAGCGCTGAACTGGCAGTTCCCGGCGGGACACGGAGTCTCGACCGTTAACGCTAGGTTGGGATTTAGGAGCCCCTAGTCGAGGTTAAGATCGCGTCGGAGGTTTAGGATGCAGCGCCGCACCGGGCAAGTAGACGGATCTTGCGGCGAGACAGAGTTTCGGCCATGGTTTCTCGAGCGGTTTGTGTACGCTCCGAGGATAGGAGAGTTAGACTAGGTTGTGGAGCTCGAGTGATTTGTGCGCACTCGGAGCTAGCGTCCAGCTGAAGTTTGCAGTTTTTCTTTTGATTACTCATGTACTCAGTTATCCTACTGTAAATAGCTGTATATAAACTTCCGTTTCACCTAATCAACCCCAACGCCTCGAGTTCGTCAATTCGACCGCCGTCTCCAAGAACTTCAACACCATCGCCCAGCCAGCCTCCTGCCAAATCAACCGGAGCCCGGGTGATTGGGTTCCTGATCGACACCGGACTTCGGGGAAACGATCTTTACTGCGTCTGTTATAATTTGGAGGATATTAGACTTAGAAGATAAGGGTGACTATTTCCGTGAGGCTGACGAGTTCGTGTTCGAGAGCCGTTTGGGGTTTTGAAGCAGGTAGCCTGGTGGGGAGACTCTTCAAAGCTGGTGGTTTCGTTAGAGCCCTTCAAAATAAGCAAACTTAGATGCTTCACTGCGTCAGTGGAAAGCAAGCTGAAACGCCACTTTTTTCTCGGAGTACATTTAGGTCGACATCTTACGGGAGTTCTCCAGTGAGAAAAACTCACCTTGTCCGACTGCGATAACAGTGTAGCTTTCGGTCTATGCCATTGTGGTCAAACGTTTCCCCTGCGCTTTCTGGCACTCCTAATTTATATCGATACTTGTCGGTCAAAAATGCCACCAGACCAGAAATGGTCCAATAAAGCGCACGTAATTTTGCTCACAGGTTTCTTGCACCAACTTCCGACAATTGGATTGATTTTTTTGGAGCCCTGGCGAAATGGGTTGGCACTGGGGATAGAGTCACTGGCACTTGATTTACGTCAAAAAAGCACTCACAATGAATGCGTTTGCGCGTCAGTAAGTGGGCTGGCTCATGGAATAAATTTCATGGCGCCTGCAGAAAACTGACGAGGATAACTAGTTGTTCGGTCGCACCTCAGGACAACTTAACAGGAACGTCTGAATGCAACAAACCTTTGTGTTATGGGATAATCGAGGTATCTGCGGTGGTAAACAACACTAGAGGTACTGACAGAAATACCTTATTTTTATGAGCGAAGCCTCCTAGGGGCTCGGGCTGTCGGTGCCTTCTGTCGCAGTCGATGTCAGCGTGTCATGTAGTCATGGTACTATAAAACAGCGGGACACTCGTTTTCGAACGCGTCCTGCTGCAACGTGACGCGTACTAAAAGTGTATATTGTATAAAACGGGTTTCAAATAAATTAACGAGATTTAAGAATTTATGTAATGCTCCATGTGCGCTTCAGGGATCGTGAAGCACAAGCAGAAGCTGTTTGTAGATGGGTTAGACTTTGTGTTACACTCAGGTACCCACAGGCTATCGGCGCTCGGCATGAGGGGGTCGGGCGGTCGGTCGAAGCAAGAAAAGGCATGCTTACCTGGTGCCGTAACCTCGTTCATCACGGAGGACGGGCGCCCAGCGCGAGGCATGGCCGCGAGGCACTGCGTTTGCGTTGACCCCTGCCAGTATACCCCAAACTGGGGCTGATGGGGCATGCAAATTGCTTAAATCCCATTCAACGCAAGAGAGGGCGCCACCGCCTCAATAAGCGCGCGATTGCTCCTCTGACAGGCGCTTCTCCGGCGCCCAATCAGTGAGCGCCGTGTGGGAAGGGAAACACAATCTGTGAATACACTATTACACTGCATGCTTCGCCCCTCCCTAGGTGTAGCGTTAGGGGAGACGCTCCGGGATTTTTCTTTGTGCGTACCTTACGAGTGCGGAGCCTCGAGCACTGCGTGATTTTGAATCTACCTTCGCAAAAGTTTACCCTATTCCTTTACCGTTTGGGGAAAGTACGGAAGCAGCCGCGAAGTGAGTTTTATTTCGTTCTTTTCAGTGCCGACAACCTCTTACCAATTTTAAAACTCACCTTTATTGCAATCAAGGCGCCACTTGTCCTTTCCAAGTACACTGCCTTCGCACCTTTATATTTATCGCTTCCCGTGATGCGTATTTCGACGTCATTTGCAATTATTCCCAAATGCGTGAAGGAAAGTGGCAGCTGCCCGACTTTTCTCAAGAATGAGGTGGTCTTAGTAGAAATGTCAAGATTTCTGGACCTAGAAACAAAATTGCAACGGGGATTATACAAGAAAAACGCACGCAGTACGATTAACGAGGGATCCCATCTCTTTGTCGAGTGGTGGAAACCCACAAATATTTTAAGAAGCGAAGAAAAAGTAAAAATTAAAATACTGAGAGAAAGTGGAACAAATGTCTTAGCAAGCATGTCTTAGGCAATTGACGGGCACACTTTGGGTAACAATTAAAAGCGGAAATTAATAGCGCACATTGATATTTTTATGTTATGAAACCTTTGTTTCGGAGAAACGTCAGTCCTGATATAGTTACCTGCCTCAAGGGGGAAGTCACCAAGTTCCGTTGAATATTCTAACGTTAAAAGGTCCATTTTTGTCAAGTAAGCTTAGGAGAGGATTTTTCAAAATAGGTTAGTCATCTGGGCTGTTAACACATTAGGGAAATGAAAAGTTTGGAATGCGCTGGAGGCCGGCTTAAAAAAAAGCGATATTCTTAGACGCAAACAAGAACAGGCACGACATGAACCAGTGGGGCGAGAATTGTTTGCAGATACGATGGGGATCCTTCCTGTTCTGAAACTCCTCTTATACGTAGCTGCTTCAAGCCATGTTTGAGCTTTTACCCGCCGCGGTGGCTCAGTGGCTAAGGCGTTGCGCTGCTGAGCACGAGGTCGCGGGTTCGATTCCCGGCCGCGGCGGCCGCTTTTCTGATGGAGGCGAAAAGCAAAAACGCCTGTGTGTACGAGATTTCGGCGCACGTTAAAGATCCCCAGGTGGTCAAAATTAATCCGGAGCCCTCCACTACGGCGCGCCTCATCGCCTGCGTTGCGTCGGTGCGTTAAACCCCACAATCAATCAATCAACCATGTTTGAGCTTTTACCGCAGCCTTCATTGGGGTGCCACCGCCTCAGCACAGCTCTCTTCTACTGGTCCATGTGGAACGTTAAAGCGAAAACTCGTCAATGATGCCGTTCTACTTTCGCGAAGACTGATCGTCATGAATCATTTATGCTTTTGGAAACGGGGCCTGAAAAGGGGTATCAAAGTTTGCAAAGCGTCGTACCTATATTTTCCTAGCGGCAGTATCGGGTGACGCCGAGGTGTGGTAATATATCAATCGGTCTAACAAATGCTCATAAATATGTTGAAAATGTAAGTTGCCAACAAACACTCATTTAACACGTTCTTTCAATGACACCATGAAAACACTTTGCAGTAATAAGTAAGCGTTTCGTATATGTACAAGAAGCCGGTTTTACATCTGAGGGCCTCCAATATAACGAATTTCGAAACTATATGCTGGCCCTTTTAACTTTGTCATGGTGAAATAAATACTGGAGCTATAATCAGTTCTTAATTGTTGAACCTTTGTGTGGGTACCATTTGCAAAAGAAATGGGTTTATATACCTTCAAAATGACAAACCCTATAAAAACACTCTTAAAAACGCTATTTCAGCCGATATCCTCTCTAAGGGTTGTCCTGGGGTACCTGCCAAACAGCTTTGGAAGTTTCTCTAGACTTTCTATTCTAGTGAAACTAGCTGTGTACCTAAACAGGCCGTGAAATATAAGGACAAAGAGTATTTGGACCATCTTTGAAAAAAGCAAAATGTATTTTTCTTCGATGGCATGATAGCAACGCCCTCGATCTGTATAGGTCCCTCTCGGCTTGACTCTGTGGGGCGTTGATATGAGCTCTGATTCATTTCAAGTTGTATTGAATCCATTCAAAACCGCGCTGCACGCTTTATCACCTGGCAATATTCAAATTATATCAGCGTCACTGCCCTTAAACCATCTCGCTCCCTCTCCACCTTTGAATCCCGCCGCGTCAATGCTCGTCTATGCCTGCTACACAATTTCTTTTGTCGGCCACAATCAAGACACACGTTACTACGGCCGCATCAGAGAATTAGCCCTGATAACCGGCGGAATGTCATCATTTGCCTTGTCCTTTTTTTCTAACGATATTATTCAATGGAACGCTTTACCCGCCGACACCGCCACGTGTACAGATAACAAACAATTTAAGATAAGCTTTAAAAGCCGTTCACATAATGTATAACGATGACACTGTACTGTCGTGACTTGATGGTCCTAGTGATGCTTGATCTGCTTTTTGTATTTTATAATTCTGTTCGCTCTACCTCACTGTTACGTTTGTTCATTTTTTGTGTGATTTTTTAGGGTATTTTTTGTTTTGTATTTTGCGGCTTTCATACTCCTGTTTTTTCGCTGTTTTGTTCAATGGTACTCCTGGAAACTCTGTTCCCCCCCCCCCCCCCTTATGTACTGCTCCCGGGCCCTTAAGGGTATAATAAATGAAATGAAATGAAATGAAATGAAGTTCATTTGGAATGTAATTCAAAAATGTCTGGCAGGCTTTTCTGCGAATTTCATGTCTCCAAATTGTAAATTAGTTTTTCGGAGGATTCTATGCGAAAATGATTTATTATAAAGGTTTTCTACAGTTTGCCATATTTTCTAGAACAACGTAAATAATTTTCGGAAGTCAAATTTATAAAATTAATGTTCTCTCGAACAAATTTAGGTGTATATATAATGAACGTAGAAGTTTCGTCCTTGCCTTCAACAAAGTGACGGGAATTCATGTATAGGGGGTCAGATTCTATGGGCTATGAGATGCATGTAGAATCACAATTCGTTACAGTAACATCCAATATTATGGAAGTCATTTTCGATTAGCCATAGTCAGACTTGTTAAGCGCGGGAGGAGTTGCACTCCCATTATAACTGAAGATATACATGCACCCCCAAACGCTAGACGGAAAAAACGGGCGTTCCGCTTGCACTAAGTTATGAAAGGCACGGCCAAGAGGTATACACAAATAAAATAAATGTCTAAAAAACATTATGAAAGCGTCACCTGCTCTCCAAGTGTGCATCGTCGGAATGCTAAACCGAAGTGGGTGCCAATAAAACAGCATACTTTCCAGGACATCAGCGCTTCGAGCGTACCGCGACGAGGATGAGGAAGAAACTTTACAGCGCAAACATAAATTGTTAAGTAGCTTGCTAGTCCAGAAGTCCATGGGCAAACCTGGCGCTCGCCGCTCGGTCTACCAAGATAATCTGGTCGTCGAGGCTCTAGCCGAAAAACAGTCCCTGCATCTGTTCACGGGCGGGTTTGGGAATTGGGGGAAGGTGGAGGATTAAGTCGCACTCCCAGACAATGTGATAGAGTGTGCCTGAATTGCCGGAAAACGCCCAGTCCGGGGACTATTCTGTGGAAATAGATGATTTAGTCGTACCGAATTTGAGAACGTGTTTGTTTGAATTCGTCCCAATGTGTTTTCCTGCATTTTAGACAAACTGCGTTGGGAGGGGGAAAAGGTCCTTCTACCTAATCTATATTATTCGGTTATTTCCTGGAAGGTTTTAGTCGGCGTTGGACTGCACTCCTCCTCTGGGGCCCGGTTGGTGAGAGCGCGGGCCAATTGATGGGATGTGTCGCTGCCCGAAAGATCGGAGTGGGCAGGGGTCTAGACGATTCTGACCATGCGAGAGAGAGGGGTTTTGCTCAGGAGGCGCAGTGCTGTTGAAGAAACTGCTCCAGACGCGTAGCTTCTGCATGCCGCTTGACAATCGGGGATTATTGTAATCGCGGAGGATTCTGTTATGGCCAAGGCGATCGCCAGTTCAACCGCATCCTGGATGGAATGGGTCTTGATTGTGAGACTGGTGAATAGTTGATGGCCACTGTAACCGCGGCTCCTCGGTAACGCCGGTATGGGGCGGCATCAGTGTACACTCCTGTGGAGTCTCTGGAATACCGCTTTTCGAGTGCCGCCGCTCTGGCTTTTCTCCTCCCCTCATGATGGTCTGGGTGCATACTTTTTGGGAGGTTTGCGACGGAGACCGGAGACATTCTTTGATTTCTGGTAAAAGCGTCTGTGGTTGGTGTTTCACCTGAGCCTGCTATTTATATGTAGCCAAAAGTAGGCGGCTCGCAGTGTACAAGCCAAATTACGTATGGTAGTTTGCGAGGTGGGCCTTAATAAGTTCTTCGGCCGTGTTGTGAAGGCCGAAACTGAGCAGGTGGGCCGTGGAGGTACTGATGAGTAATCCCAAAGCTTGCCTGTAGGCTTTTCGGATGACTACGTTTACTTTTTCGAGTTCTTCCTTGGATAGGGCTGTGTAAGGGGCTGCATACGTTATCCGGGAGATGAAAATTGTTTGAACGAATCGTATGGTGTCTGGCTCCTTTATGGCGCGCTGTCTGTTGGGGATTCTGTGAATTATGTGCGTTACTTGATCTGCTGAGTGCTTAAGGTGGTTCACAAGGATAGTGTTCTTGGTATCCGCTTGGATTATCAGCCCGAGAATTTCGATGTTTGCAAGGGTCTATAGTGTGACCTTTCAGTTTGTTCTGAACATCATTGGAGTCCTTGGCGGTGCCTTTTTTCCTGACTAGTAGTAGCTCTGATTTTTGCGGGGCGCAGGAAAGGCTGTATTCCTGGGCACAATGGCTAGTAATATCGGGTGCCTGTTGAAGGATGTGTTGAAGGCTACCCAGTGAATCAGACCCAGTCCAAATTGTGATACCGCCTGCGTACAACGCGTTGTTTATATTGGGAACCTCGTTGAGTCGCCTTGGAAGATCGAGTAGAGGTAGGTTGAAAAGGACAGGGGCCAGTGTTGTCCCCACGAGGAAAATGTTGCGCTGGTGTGGCGTTGTAATACCCTGGGGTGATGGAAATAAACTTCCCACGACAAGAACGGGACGAAAGAAGAGGACACACCACACAGCGCAGAGAGTGGTGTGTCCTCGTTCGTTCCGTCCTTGTAGCGCGAAGTTTATTTCCATTATGTCAGACCAACTAGCCCGTCAGGATGCTTTAATGAATTCTGGGGTGGCCATCAGCGTCATCCTCATAGGGTTGTTGGCGGACATGTCTTTGAATTTCTTGCGGTCGGGAATATCGGCTCGTTCTACCCTCGCAAAAGCCTCGTCCTAGAAATAATATAACGCGACACAGTTGCATGAGATAAAGGCGGGATCTCGTGGTCGGAAATTGTAGTTTTGGGGGTTCAACCAGCCGCTTACGAGTTGTGCCGGCACGCGTAAGCTGGCGTGCTTCTATCGCACACTATAGCCATGCGTCGACGGCGGAGTTCAGGCTGTTTTCTGCATTTATATGGTTGACGCTTGTATGCTGCCAACGCTTCTACCGGAGCGCCAGCAGCAGAAAAACTCATAACAAACCGATAACCGTAGCTCCCTCGAAGGGGAATCATTTGTGTTGCCGCTGTGCGCACCAGAATTTCATATGCAACGAAATATATAAAAATTGATTTTTAGTGACTCAAATAAAGTAAAATATGGTGAATATGGCCTTATCTAACCTTTTCATCGGGATTCTGCGATTTCAGATTATTACGGCCTCCCCGTCCCCACGTGGGAGCAGCCCGCCGCGCTGCCGCCCTGAACGGTGGCGGTGTTCCTCAGGACCTTCAATAAAGTTAATTGTCTGTCTGTCTCTGTGTCTGTCAGAATATTACGGTCATAAATAATTGAAGAAGCCGTTAAACTTTCAAATAGCCAAGACAAGACAGTTTTTTTTGGGAGTTGCGCAGAAGTATGCTCGCACTTTGGGAACGTGTTTTCGCTTACTTGCTAAACCCCGTTGAGGTGGGTGGCAGCTTTGGGTACTCGTAAGCGGTTTCCGGGTTCATCACTTACGTTTCAAGTGAAGAAATGAAGTTCGCAGTAGCGCGGTTGCCTGTTTAAGAGCAGCCATTTTGAGATTCCGTGCGCAAACGTAAGCTGCCGTAACGGTCCCTTCAGCGAGCACGGCGAGCGGACCAGAGCCCTGCTCCGGTAACGCTGCTCATGCCGGAGCGGGCCACGTACGCCTCACAGCGCTCTTGCCTGCTATGGGAGCGGAGCAGATCATCGAAAACGGTCAGATAAAACCATCTAAGGAGTAGGCATCGGGCATCGGAACGCTTCTTAAAGAAATTTTTGGACAACTACTGGGAAATGGTTAATCACCCGCGTCAGCCCGATGTGTAATTGAAGGTTGCGAGATAAAATACCAATTGGGGTTTCTTACCACCTTGCAGGTCTTTCATACTCCAGCAAGCGAGTTTTAAAGGCACTTCTTTGGAATGGCACAATAGTTGTACTTCTTTTTTCAAAGGCCGTGGAGGTGTAAGGTGAACACTTTTTCATAGCAATTTTTCGTCTGTATGACTGCGGACACCAAGCCCGAAGCACTCGTGTCTGTGCAGTTTTGTTTCTTTTTCGAAGGAGCGAGCGACAACCTTCACTGTAAGAGGTGTTCCAAAAGAGCTTCCTGGTGTGCTTCCTCGAAGCAGATATACATATTGTCTTTCGTAAAACCCGCGAGCAACTCGGCAATCCGCGCGTAGTTTTCAACACATTGGTTGTGGTAAACGCATGCTCCCTGTAATCTGCGCACATCGAGACGTGTGCTATAGTCAATGTCTTCTGCTGGTCGAGATAGACAAGTTAGGAGTTCACCACGTCACCCAAAAACCATCTTATTGTACGCGAAGCGGTTCTGCTGAGACAACGTGAACAATAATTTGGACGTTTAGATATCCGCAATTCCACACTCCTTTTCCTGACGCTGTTCTTGAAAGTTACTGATGAATATTACAATGTCGATGATGTGAAGAGGGCATGTGTGTCCCATCAGTCAGGCTAAAACAGTGGTCATTATAGTTTGAGCGCTGCTCATGCCATGCACAATCCAAGTGGTCTCATAATGAAGCCATGGGGCCATCCGGACTGATAAACAGTCTTCTCATGACCTCTCTCGACTTTAAATTTCATACTCCAGGCTTCCAGACGATCCATAAGAAAGTCCTTCGTGTGACAGAGGTGATACAGGGCGTCATCGGTTCCGTGTAAAGCAATACTTCTTGTGTGACATGTTCAGTCGTCGTTCGTGAACACATTACCTCAATTTCACGTCTATTATTCTTCCCAAGCATAACTAGAGCAGCGAAGTTGGTTTTCGATAGTTGTATCCTTCAGGAATGCAATCTTGGCTCACTTCGTTAATACGTAATATCTACTGCTAGATGTTTTACAAAAAAATTGGGCGTGCTCCATTCAAGCGCAAGAAACGTGTGATCACAGGAGAGATGCAGCGGTTGAGAAACAGCTCAATTGGCACTCTCAACGGTAATTTCGGCGTCAGGAATGGCAACTGGACAGTTGTTGGTGATCATAGGGCTTGCGTATGGAGGCAGCGTGACTTGGTTGTTGGCAAATAATGACGCAAACAGCGTCAAAACAGCAGCTATATGAGAGAGATGAAGACGTAAGCACTAAAATCAGTCCGCGAGAACAAAAGTAAAATCAGTCAAAGACAATGAAATCGGCTTGTGCCGAATGCAAGGCTATGATTATAACTGGCATGAAGTTGTGTCTACGAATTTAACATATGCTAAATAGCTGAAAAAGTGCCGGGGGTCTGACATCAGAGACGGGACGAAAATTCACCGTGGCGCCACGGCCCGCTACCAATGAGTACAAAGAAGAAGCTGTGTGTGGAGCTCAGGCAGCCCGGGCTCAGTTATGGCTGCATTTATTAGTGTAAATACATCGCTTCATCGCTGCATGGTGTCATCTTCCGCCACGGTGCAACATTAATTTGAAAGCGACTGAACACTGTAAGCTCATGTGTTGTCTTTCGGGGCAGTGATTCTATGCTTTCTAGCTTTTCTGCAGTCTTGGACGTTGGTGCTCGTTTGTTGTGCTGCGCCCCTGTAAGGAACAGTCTGACTTCCGTGTCATAGTCAAATGTACTGGGAAGTCTCAACGGATCGGTCTGCAGGGTCCTAGCGCCCTACCGAGTGCCCTTTGTTTAGGCTGCCAAAGCTGAGAGCGTCAGGAGCACCACAGGTGGCACGGGCAGTACGGCGGGGTCGGGAGCCAATGTGGGGGTCTCCGTGTTCATCTCCACGGTACCCTCCGGTGCACTGGAGGCCATAGAAGCAGAGACAAGAGCGCCATCGGTGCCGATGGAGACGGTGGCCACCCCAACCCCTGCTGGCTTAGGAAGTGGTGTGGGGATGAACTGGGACGCCGGAGGCAACCAAGGCTGGGGTAGGAAGGGCAGGTAAGTCCGGCTGATCTCGGTCGCCGCAGAAACCATGGTGTGGTCCGCCCTCTCCCCCACGGGCTGCGTGTGAGTGCCTCCCAAGAAGGAAAGAGGCGAACCTCTTCGCGCTTCTGGTAGACGTTCTCAGTCCCATTGATATTGATTTTATTTTTCATCTGAAACCTGTCGCATGTAGGAGGATATTCAGGGTGCGGTGCCTGGCAATTGCTGCATGTGAATTGTTCAACCTGGCAGTTTTCAGTGGGGTAGTCGTGTATACGAACACTTATCACAGACCATTCTGCCCCAATAGGTGCTGGTGCCATGCTCGAACCGCTGGCACTTGAAACATCATCGTGGGTTGGGGATGTACGCAGACTGAACAGATAACAAAGCCGGCATTTATGTATTATGGTAGTGCGGACCGATTAAAGGTCAGGATTATGTGTTTTGTGGGGATTTCGTTGTCATCTCTTCCAATTTTCATACACCTGACGGTCGTAACGCCTTGCTCCTTATTACGGCCTTCAAGTATGTCAGCATGTGTTTTGATGCCGAGGTGACAACCTAGGAGCTCTTCAGGTGACGACGGTGGCGTGTGACCCTCACGTCCAGATCAAGGACGCGGGTTTGGGAAAGGGGGTTGGCAGCTTGTGGCTGGGAGTTGACTTCAAATAGGGTTTCTCCGGTCCCGATCTTTGTTGCGTGACACTTTTTGCCTAGGATCCTCCGTAGGAATTCTGATATCGAGAATAGGGAGGTGGAGTGACAGGTCTTGGTGAGTCAGCTGACTCTAATACAAGAAAACAAGAACAGCTGTAAAGATTACGAAAAGAATTGTTGAAAGTGGTGTAAAGGACACTTCAGTGAGGCCCCTTTTCAGGGACCGAAGATGTTTGCGGAGAGTTTGCGGGGAGTTGTTGGCGGTGGTATCGAAAATGCCTGATGGCATCTAATAAAAGCAGGGTGGGGGGTTCTTCTTTTGGAGCCTTACCCTGGTAGCTTGAGAGGTCCCCTGGCCACCTGCCTGGTAAGCAGACACGGAGTCTATCCGCCAGAGCTTGACCAAGGCTCCGACAGCCACAGTTACAGGGTTCTACCATTAACTTTTCAACTTATCGGCATGGTTGTTTACTGGTCACGCCTGGGGGGTGAGGGGACGGGCCTCGCGGTGTCACAAATACCGTCACCTTATATGCACCAGGTGCCCCGCGCAGGGTCAGCGTGGCTTGGCCATCGTCTATCCTCCCCATGCAGCTATTGGGGGTATTGTTTGACACCATGACTTATTTGGCAGAAAATGCTGTTGGCGTCGCGAGCTACGAACTATGAAGTTCGTAGCTGTTAGGGAGCATGGGAGCATCTGTTAGGGAGCATGGAAAAAGTGGATGCGTGGTTGTGGGTACAGTCAGGCAAGATTTGCACGTTACGGTGGCATGATCAGATCAACTGCTGATTGGGGCGCTGACCCTTTTTAAAAGATAATAAAGCATTTGGCACAGGCACATGATAGCTTGAAGAGTTCTATGCAGGAAAAGATGCGGCGTCTGTGATCTTGTTCGAGCCCAACGTCGATTTATTTCTGCAGCTAGCTCCCCTCCTCTCGACAAAAGGCGTAAAAGACAATGATACTGTCTTTTACTGTTACTGCCGAAATGAGACTGAGACAATGAATGCAATACTACCACAGACCGACAGTCCAACTGAGCGCGGTGAGCGTTAAGGGCACGATTGCACGTGTGAGATGTGGGAGTGTCTAGTGCAGTCATAACTGTCTTATCAATGCGACGCCCATCATTGTCCAATGAACATGAAAGGCTGTAGAAAGCACATATCACGATTAAGGCGCGACTGTAGGTTGAGTTTATTTTGGAGGGTGTACAGCAGGATTAAAATGAGATTCAGATTGTAGCCTCTCAATGCGGATGTCAAGTCTGTCGTTGATGTGCACAAGGTAGATTTAAGAGCGCCCAATAGTACCACGAATGTGCCACTGCAGTTAGGTTATAGGCATCTGCGAAAAGTCTCCTTGTGCGCGAAAACAAGAAGGATCGTAAAGGTACGTGTGCCACGAATGGGCCACTGCAGTTAGGTTAGAGGCATCTGCGAAAAGTCGCCTTGTGGACGGAAATAAGAAGGATCGTAAAGGTACGTGCTGCCGTAAACTCCATGCGTCTGCCAAGGACAGTGTATATAGGCAGAAGTTGTAAAAGAGCATGGGTAACCTTTGCGCATGGTCATTTACTGGTAGTGATGGCTCCGGCGGGTCGAGAAATTACCACGCAGCCATATTTTTTGAACCAGAAACAATTTATGCACCGGGACAATGTATGCAATCTTTAGGCCACATTGAATACCCAGAAGACTGCGTGGTGCATCGACTCGGATGATGTCTCCTGCAGTGCGAGTTGGTTAGAGGTTAAGATGAAAATGTTCCACCAGCCCGTAGGCCTCAGTGTGATAAGCTGCGTGGACAGGGGAGTCATCCCAAGCAGGTTAACAAGCTCATAAATAGGCATGTTTCAGACTTGCGGCCATAACCGGTGATGATGGTCCTCGGAACGTCGCATCATAAACACGAGGTGGAGACGAACGTGGTGGTCCCAGTGGTTGGCGGACTCTCAGGAGTTGGCGTTGCCTCGGGCCTTCGGGTTTTCCGGTCGGTGAAAGTAGTGAATACGAGAAACCTTGACAGGTGGGCAGAGTTCTATCCGCGCCCCTCTATACCACCCAGAAACTTGGGCTAGTCTGGTGTGAGGGTTGAAAGAGAAACAGCATTTATTTGTCCAGCATGGTTTGGTAGCAAGATGATACACTTATGCGGCGTGAAACAAAACTTGATGAGGCTCCGCGTTGAGTCTCCGCGCTGAGACTTAGGCGGCCTTATGAAACCTGATGGACAGAAGCACGTGGTCCGAAATTAAAAACACATATCGGCTAGTTTGGCAGAGCTCTTGTTTTCCCCTTCTTTCGCACTCCCCTCTGCGATGTTTTTGAAATAGTAAAATTGATAACCAAAGTTCACTGGCCACACACGAGAAGGTAGAAGCCCAAGAATGGACAGAAGGCGGGAATTTCGTAATATGTTTGACTTCGCTGTGAACTTTGCATTTTTTGTCGTACTGTGGAGGGACGGTGTAGAATCTTTATACGTGAGAGCGGATATCGGTAGAGAATGCTACTGGTGTTAAAAGCAAGAATGGTTCTAGCGGGACCCGCAATGCCTGGAATTTTGCAAATCATGTGGATTGGTGAAGCCCTGCTGCTTAAGGATGGTTGAATGATGCAGAGCTGCATAATTTATTCATAGTCCTCACTGGCGACACTGTCGTCGCCAGTCGACGAATATAAGCTTATAGGTGGTAGAGGTTTGAAGAAATTGGTGACGAACGTCCTGCTTGACAGGAGTAATGCACTCTGGTAATTCCCAGCCGGAATGTTGGTTTACACGAAGCTGTGCTTTGCTTCCGCAAAGGGAAGGGTTGCAAGATTTAAGATATTTCAACGTCTTCTATATACACTTAACAGCAAGTAATTCGTGTCAATGCCTTTAAATGGGTGTTCATACTAACTGTGAACAATGCACAACAGAAGACTCCACCATCGGGCACTCATTTACCTGCCCATGTATTCCAGGAAGGGTCAATTTAAATGTACACGAAATACCTTCTTGCATGTGTAAGTAGCAATCGTATTCGTCATGTCAGATTGCTTCGTAAGCGTTTTCCGTCTTAAAAACACCGTTAGCAAAAACTGTTTATGGAGCACGAGATCGTTCATGCACGTTTGAAGTACCACGAGGTGCTCGTTTGTTAATCGCCCTACTCTGAAGCCTGCCTGGCAGCTCTCGAGACGATTATGGTTGTCCGAAATGACCAGGTCTCCTGTTTATCACCATCTCGAGAAGGTTGCACTGGAAGCTTGTAGGAGCGATCGGTCGATAGCTTGCGGGAAAAGAAGGATTCTTCCCGTTCTTAGGAAGGTTACTACTATGGCCTCCCTCCAAGACCTTCAAAGATGCCCTGAAAGCCATATTTTAGTGCATAGGTGTAGGAGGGTTCAAAGATTGTCTGTGTGGGTGTTGTTTTATGGTGTATGTATTGTGTACGTAATCTTCTCTACGCCTGGCGCAGAAGGCTTACATGTGTTATATCAGCCCTCAGGTCATGAAGTGAAAACGGCGAGTTGTAAGAAGTGTTTGATTAGTGATTGTCGCGTGGGGGCTTCTTTTTACAAGGCATTTTGTCTTCCGGAAAAGAGTTTGTGAAATGTTAAGAACTCGCAACGTGTAGGCAGTGTTGTGGAAATTGTCTTCAGCCTTGTCTTCAGGTGCGTACCCAGTTGTACAAACCAAGGGCAGGAAGTGTGTCCGCGGTTCTTTGAGCTTTCGTGTTCGTTTTCATAACTTGCGTGTGTCTGTGTGCGAGTTTAGCAATAACAAAAAGCTGTTTCAGCTCTTGTTTTGATTCACCCTGCTCACACTTACCAAGAGCCTTTTCCCTTTAAAATATGAAGTTAGTCGTCGTGGGGTACCATCGAAGGATTCACCACGCCTTGTTGTGGGCCTGTCGCTCACGCCCACTTTTCTCATTCTTCCAGGTTCTCTTTCGGTTGTGCGGGGCTCCAGAGGTACAACGTTTTGGCGGCGTCGAGAACATTCGCCGTGACATGTTAGGTATCATCGCTAACGCGTCGAGGTTTTAGGAATATCTTGTATGTTTTTGTATGTGTATTACAGTTTGCTCTTGGCTTAGTGAGAATGTAAGGAAAGATACTGTTTATGCCATTGCCAGGTAATGTGTTCGCGGAAGGTCAGTGGTCACTGCATTATTGAATATTGTACGCGTCACACTCAAGAGATGGAAAAATAAATGCAGAGCCTATAGGCAAGTCAATATGTGAATAAGAGTTGTGTCCTATGTTATGAAATGTTGGCTGTTTTTCGTTTAATAGGCATGTTACCAAGGACTCTATAAATGTTTCAATAAGGTGACCTTATGCGTTCGTAGCGGAAGAGCACCAAAGATAATCATGTACAGCCGGTAAAACGCTTGTCTATAACAGTGATTTCAACTTCAACCAGCTTCATCCGAAAACTGCCGAAACATACTTGTTCCAAACATGTCGGAGGCAAAAGCGAAGGGCTAAGACTTCAGAATTCCGCAGTAGTTTTATTCAAATCCCGCTCCGGCGAGGCAGGATAGGGCTGAGAGTACGAACGCTGTGTTATAGACAAGCCTTTTACCGGCTGTACATTCAGGTAGCATCTAAGGATGACGGTTTCGGGCAGCTAATCTATCCGTGCTTCGAAATAGGAGCTCGAAAGCTGCAAATAAGGGGGAATGCAATGGGCGCATGCTGTAATTATTTATTTCATTTTATTGTACGAAGTTCTACAGCCTAAAGGAAAGTGGGCAAATAGTGTAGCATGGTAACGATTACCGGACAACTATTGCCATGCCGCCAGAATAGTGTGCGGCCATCCCTGTTCTTTCTCATTACCATATAACTATTAGCAGGCAGAGAGAAAGAGAAAACGTGTTATGAGTGCTTGTATGTTTACTTTTAAGGTGAGTTTCTTGTCGACACATGATGCTTGTCTCATTAGAATGCAGTATCTCGTACACGTCTTCAAAATTTTAGCAGCAGAGCATCCAGCGCCCGCCGACTGTCAACTCGACCTTCGAAAACACACTGCCCAGGATTCGTGAAGTGATCTCTCGACTGCGGCTTTGGTCGCCAGTTCCCTCGCGTCTCCGTTTGAATTGTTCAGCACAGACTCCGAGTTCGGGAAGCGTGTGTCCGCGGCTTAAAGCACGTGATAACGTTATTTGGGAAGAGGTTTGAAATCTAGTGACAAAACGATTCGGGCTTGCCTGTCGTAGAGAAGTTACAGCGGCAAGTTCTGAAGTCGATGTAAAGTACAACCACTAGGTCCAAGTCGGATTTAGGGCGGTCGACATCTCTGCTATTTCTCCAGCAGAGCACCACTAGTGCAAGCTGAGCCAAGTTTTTAAGTGGCTTCCACAGTTTTATTGGATGGCGCTTTGTGTTTCCGTTGTTTAGTGTAAGAGAAATTGTAGGTTGCATGTTTATCGGTTTGTGTTTTGGGGCAGCGACTAAAGGAAAAGGTTTTTCCACTTTTTTGCAGTCTTGAATGCCGATCTCTGTTGCTTGTGCTGCGTACTGGGTGTCGTAATGGGAGGTCCAAGAACTTGCCGAAAAATGGGGCTCCTTGGACACTGCACTTTTTCGCGTGCCCTTGGCGTGCCCCTAAGCAGCAACCGCCTAGGGCTGCGGAAGCGCCACCGGTGGCAGTGTGGATGTGGTACAGGTGGGAGCTGGTGCAGGTACCTCCATGTACATCTCCCCGGCGCCCTCAGGTGTAGCGGAATTGGGGGAGCATAGAGAACAGGTTCGGCCTCAGTACCATTGTTGGTTTTTGCCACCGCAACCGCTGCGGCCTTTCCCTGCAACGTGTGCGCGAGTTGGGCAGCCGAATGCAACGCTGGGGAGGGGGGGGTGGAAGCGGGACCAGATAAGTCTCGCTGACCTGGATCACCGATGAAACCAGACGCCACTGCAACCCCGGGAAGCTACATGAACGCACTTCCCCTGAAAAAAGAGGCAATTGTGTTCGTGCTCCATATTTTCTGTGATTTTAGGTTTAAAATTTTTTATGCTTGAACTTTTCGTAGGCCCTGAAGTAGGAAGAATGTGAACCCTGGCACTTGATGGAGAGGAATCGTTGTGAGTTGCAATTATCCGTGGGGTGGAACTGCTGGGCGCTCTTGGTGAAGGGTAGCTGGCCTGGACACGAGTTAATACAGTGCCTGAACCAATTGCACTTAAAACAGTGCAGCGAATTTGGAATGTACGATTGGACGGAGCTCCAGAATCAGCGTGTAATAATGTGGTCTGAAAGAGTGAAACGGTCATGCATCAAGATGTGTTCCCCTGGTTTTTTTTATATATCTCCTAACGGCAACAAAATGCTAAAAGCGGGACTTTTGGTACAGGTTCATACACTAAAAAACTACCAGCGCAAGAATGCAAGGACCAGGAAGGGTACAAACACAGCGCTGCACTCACAACTGATTGTTTTATTCATAAAGCAAACATATATGCAGACAAATGCGCGTGTCAAACGAGATTGAATGCAGAAGAGACCAATGCGCAGGTCTGCATCTTGTCAAGGCACACGTTCTGCATAGTACGAAACTTTTCTTTTCGATGTAATGCCCAAGACAGGGCCTTTAAGGGTAAAAAATGATGAAATGATGATGATACTTGTGATGACTATGCGGCACTATGCTCAAAGATATGGCTATTTTTCGAACCAGGGGCACTATTGAGAATGGATTAATTTTAGGTAGGCGAGGGCAACCAGTGGTAAAATGAGCCTTCTAAACGTATTTTGTGGCATTTCACAAAAATGGGATTGATTTACTTACTCGAACGATATCCCAAACTTGGAGCGGCTGTATTTGCTGGCGCTTTTCATAAAGTGTTCTGCAGCGGGCCCAAGGTTTTCGAAGTCATCCATCTTGACGTAGAGAAAAGAGTCGTAGAAAATAATGTCGCAGGTGCCGTCTGGAGGAAGTAGTGACTTATCGGTGAATCTAAGATGGCTCACAACACATACCAGCGGGTATGCGTCACCTAAAACAGAAAGGCCAAAAAGATCAAGAACTGAGGGTGGCGCTATAACAGGGCTGCCTTCTAGAACAAAAACTACGTGAATTCGGGGGAAACGTTCGCCATAAAAATAAATCAAATTCTCGTTTTACTTTAGGGATTGCTGGCGAAGTGTGCCCGAATGCACGCAGGGCACCATTTCTTCTGTTTTTAGCAGTGGTTTCGAAGCAAAGGGGTGATGTAATTACTAAACAACGGAAGTCGCAGATGTTTGCTTCAGTGAACAAATTTGTCTTGTAAAAACAAATGAAAGAACATAATGTATGAGCAACGTTTAATCTATGTCAGCGCGGAATGTATGCTGTACAGCTTTCTGTCAATGCCCTGCATCATTTATAAATATTGGATGCCTTGATCGTTTGCAAATTTGTGATATACTCTTGTATAAGCAGACACAACCCAACGGCCGGGATATCGTATTACTGAACATAAACTACATCGGATATTTTTCGGAATGAATGCTAGTAATTTTCCGAACAGGGGCTCTATTCTAGAAGGCCCGAGTTTCGCCTATTCTCGAGTTTCCAGCTGCTTAGGTTCTGAAAGTAGAGATAGTGGAGCATTCCGTACACGTAGAGCGAAACCGCAGTAATCGTGCGCAGGACGCCTGGCATATTCAGCGCACTGTATTGGGGCCGCTTACGTTGATAACGTACGGCTTGTGCTATGTTCCGCATGCAGCACCAACTGGAATCGATCTACAATACTCATTCCCTAGCGTAAAGTAGATAACACCACTGCTACTTTGGAATCCCCAGCCTGGCTGTTGGCCACGCCCGGCGCGGAGCTGTCCGTTTTTCTCGGTGTTCTGTTCTTCCACTGAATTATGTTTGCTACTTGGCTTGAGGGTAGTCCCAGTGCAGCTCTGCGCAAGCACAGACCAAGTAATTAAACGGGTCCACTGTAGCGAACAGAGCGCGCCCTGCTCCCGACCATGGCTTTTTTAAATGCAGAGCATTTCTTTAACTCACGATGTCACCCGTTCTAGTTGTCCGTAGTGGTCCGCACCCCTCCCCCTACACTATATAAAAAAATAATACTTACCGGCGCCTGGTTTCGATCCCACGACCCTGCGCGTGGAACGCGAGGTACATGGTGCTCTACCCACTGCACCACAAAGCCGACACAGAATGGAGGGCTACGAACGCGCCTTATATCCTTGACTCATTCAAACTACGTCAAGAAGCTGCTGATACAACGCATTCACTACCTGTGGGCGGAACGCGAGGTACATGGTGCTCTTCCCACTGCGCCACGATAATCATACCCACCTGCTAATAAATGATGTCACGTGACCCCGTAATTACGTCTCCTCATTTAATTACAAAACAACAACCAACAGCAACAAGTGCAACAACATTAACGTAACGCAAACTACTTAACGTCATGCGCCCCCGGAAATGCTCTGCATTTGATCGTGCCCCTCGCGAGGGGGATGTTTAGTTTCCTGCCGCAGCAAGAACCAGGCGGCCTCCTGCGCAGACATTTTTTTTTTCACGGCTTGCTTGAGTGTGCACGGCGGGCGCTTATTAGCAATCGTCCCGTGTCGAGAGCGTGTTTGAGCATTGGCGAGTGCGTTTCAGACGTTGAAGTTTTTTCATCTGTCATCGACTGGGTTTTCAAGGTGTCATTTGTCATCGACTGGGTTTTCAATCGCATCGTCTTGGCCTCTCCTATCGGCTCGTACAATAGTTAACCCCGGTTCGAACCGAACACCCCCGCGAGTGTGGCACCATTGAGTGACGGTTGCCTGGGGACTTCATTTTTGTTTTGTGCTAAGTTCTTGTCGCTGCTAGCGGGCATGAAAGGAAGACGTCGTGGCTACGATGCTACGCCCACACAAAGTGAACGCAATGGGTGGGTGTGGCTTCGGTTGATACGCCGCACCTACGAATGGGCTGGGTTTGTTTGACTGACAGAACTCGGAGCAAGCTCGGGCATGGTTTTGAATGGCCGAGTTGAACTCGGGACGCCCGTGGTGGTCGCTGCTGCGGCGTAGTTTATTTTTATGGTCGCCGTATTAGGTATATTCCTACCCCGACAGGTGTTTTAAAGGAAGGAGGAATTTCGAGCTCGTTTTAACTCTCGAAAAATGCTTTGCATTGTGTGTGCAGTTGTCTGGCGAAAAAACCCCGTTCCCGACGACCTAGAGGCAGCTTTCACTGCGTGACTGTCGAGGAGCAAGTGTAGTGTGCGCTGCGGTTTTACGCAACGGGCAGCTTCTACGGACGCGTTGGTGGCGACCGCACCATCGACCGCAACCAGTTGGCCGTCAGCTGGTGTGTGCGGAATACGATGACTGGAGACGCGTTTCCGAGACCTCGCCCTTCTTGTTGGTGTTTTGGCGGAATGGCTTCCGTAGGTTCCTACCGCGCGTCTATCCGTTTGCAGCCGGAGCGTGCGCTTCAGTTATCGCCGGCTCGCAAAACAGTTTCGAGCGAAGCGTTGCTTGACTGTGCATTTTACCATCCCTACGGCAGGGGTTGCGTGACGTGCATGTCTTGTGAAAAGGTTACTGACACGATACGCATTGCATATACCGTCAAGGAGACAGTCGACGCAACGATAGCCGGTTGAGGTGGTTCATTCGCAGGGATGAAGCCGATAGGAACGCAGGTCCGAGGGTTGAGATAACCCACCTCGTTTCTCGCGCACGCACCTTAGAGTTCATCCTCTTCCCCTGACACGTCTTTGGTGCACATCCTCGCGTGTGGTTTGGGCATAATCCTACCTTCCTCTTCCACATGGTTGATGCTGGTACGGCGCATACCCCGATAGCTTGATGGCCTGTTGCATCTGTTCATTATCCTTGCTACAATACAATCAACAGCGCGTGCGTATTGTCAGAGGTGACCTTTACACGTTTCAACGGGTTTCGTTCAGCGTCACCGTCACATGACAGGAAGCGGAGCATGGAAAGCAAGTAAAGGGCGAGCTAAGAATAAACTAACCGCGTGACGCCAGAGGTAGGGTAAGCGGGAGTGGGAAGGGCGCCAAAGAAGAGAGGGTTGTGAGGTGATTGAACTCTATGAAAAAAAAAAACGACTGCGGAAAGCTTCTTAGAACAAACGCGGTGAAGAGCAAAACAAAACAAAGCAAACGAATTTTAAATGTTCTTGTTCTTGTTGATATTTCTTCCTTCGTAACACATGGCCACTTTGGCCATAGGGAGCTTTGAGGAAATAACGTGCCCGGTTCGCTAAATTCATAACAGTGTGAATTTGAAAAAGAAATACAGTCGTAGAATAGTGCATGCAGAGTGAAGCCTGAACGTGATATCACGCGAGAAGGACAGGTGCACAACACACTCGCAAAACCTTGATTCTAGGGAGGCTGAGGTGAGTTCGAGTCTGCTTTCACACTAAGACGAACAAATAAAATAGAAAAAACTGACGCAAACACGTAATACTAGAAAAAAAAGCCGTTTGAATTAATGCGTGCCAAAAGACAAATAAACGAAAGTGAGAAAAAAAGAGCAAGTACAGTGTATCAGAAAAAAAGTTGCTAATACGTATAGCCAGGGTTTCGCCTTAAAAGCAGGTAGGCAGACTGGACTGCGCCGAGGAAATTTTATGTCGAAAAGGAGAGGGTTTTGATAACGTAATACGAGCAGCAACTGTTTTGTATGTGGCGCGGTTCTATCGCCCGCTTTCTTTTTTTGCCAGTCGGCCATAGTCACGTGATTGCACTGTCTGCCACCAACGGCAGAAGCTACTACTTAGGACGACAATTTTCAAACAAAAAGCTCCTGTGAACGCGTGGAATAAAAAATAAAATGAGCTTTGTAGTGAAATACAAATCAATAAAGTAAAAGTACAATAAAATAAAGTAGTTGGATTTCTTGCCCCCAGTAGCCAGCAGTGCAGCAGTGGAACGAGAGAACGCACTGAAAGATGCGCCACGTCCTAGTAGCGCATTCATGGAGCGCACTGCGCTGGACCAATTACGTCACCTCAATAGCCAGCAAATAGCGTGAATCGCATTTTTACAGCGTTTTAAACCTACCCCCAAAATATTATCATGAGCTCATTATTATCACCACAGCTCCGCCTTTCTGGCTTTCTGTAATAGCACCCAAGGAAGGTGATTTCACCGACTGAATATTTACAGCACATGTAGGCACAAGGAGGCGTGTATTGCAAGTTCAAAGACGGGTCCAAATTTCCATATTTTGAGTTAATAAGAGCTAGAAGCATTGCACCTGTCCTGTTCAAAATGAAACGACCGAGTATCAAAACGTGAAGCACGAGTTCATAATATTTGCAGCGTTTGACCACTGCTTCTTCCATTTTTTAAACTCAGATGCGATCATTAAAATTGTTCAAAATAAATATTTTTTCTCTGTAGTAAGGAGCCTGTTAGACCTGAAGAGCAACACAAAATTAATTTTCTCACACCTAGGTCTATGCCCGTCGGGTGTATAAACGTCTGAGGACACATTACGCTGCACATTCTTTTATACTTCTGCTTGCTCATGCGGAAAAAAAATGCATTTGGGTGTATCAATGAACTGCGTTATATTTACGCACCCCATGGGGAACTCCAAAATTGTGTGGTTTAAAAATGTCAGTCAAACTATTCATAATTAGGCCACAACCTTTCCAAACATTTGTGGCCTAACTAGCATACAAACGACAATCATTCAACAAAACTTCAAACTGAAAGGTTTGGTTCTTTGCGCGCATTATTATGCAACACTGTTCATTCAAAAAAGTTGGCGCCAAATTCCAGTGCGTAGTGCGATGTAGTTCTGTTCCGGTATTGATCAGGGTCAGCGTACGGGAGAATAAGGTGATATGAAGAAGTTAATTTAAAATAACTTTTGTTGGTGTGCTAGTTCGATTCGCAATGGTCCGAGTGATCCCCTTGCTCTTTCTCTTGTTATTACACGTGTTGATATTGTTGCTAAGGCGGTGCAATGCTCATCAGGACGACACGGTTTCCAATCCCGGCTGAAGCGTTTCAGATGGAGGCGAAGCGATCTAAGAGATATGGAATAAACCAGTAAAACGTGGCTTAGGCCTTCGTAAGATTACATGGTCTTCTGTTTACCCAGGCATAAAGGAAAAACGGGTAATTAAACACGTTTCGTTTACCTTCAGGATGGCCTCATGAGGTTTTTTAGTTGTCGACAAAGCTACATTTAGAAAAACGTGTCGTTTTTTCAAACAACCGGTTACGAATTCAGGTGCATGCTTCCCACGAGGTGTGGGCCTACTCCTGTAGACATACCCAACAGTGTTATAGACTCAACCGATGCCATTTTTGTCGCTTCGCCTTGCAAAAGACCCCATTATGCGGATGCATTCTCCGCCACTAACACTACTGGCATGCCGTGTACAATCTCTAAGTTGACTCAAAGTATAAATCTGCCAGAAAACCATGCAAAACTATTCCCTACGTTAAATTTTGCGTGGTCGCTGGGGTGAAAATATTTGATTGATTTGAAAAACTAAAACATGATTGACGAAAGACATTGCACATAAATTTCCCTTAATTTTTGTACCGATAGCCCTACATTTTTTGTACCGATAGCCCTACATAACTAGCTGAAAAATCCTCAGGTTATGCAATATGATTTCAAACGACATATATGAAATTATTTTCTCTTTCTTTTTCTTTCATGTTTCACGTGGCTTCAAAAACCGATAGTTGGGGGAAATTTAACTGGCCGAAATTAAACATTGCACATGGATACAACCTAATTAAACCTTAAAAATAATGTTATTGGTCGTGAGCGAGCGCGGCTACGGGTAGCGCCGGTGAAATCGGCTGCGTAATGTCGCCTAGGTTACTCGAATTTGTCGCCTGCTTCAGTCGGGCTACTCACCAGGCATTTCTTTCCGCTCGGCCAGTAACCTCACCCGGCATAGAGTTTGAAGGCACAATTACGTTTTCTCGGAAAAAATACGTTGAATCACCTAAACCTGCTTACGGTGTGATTTCAAGTAGTGTTATCTGTTTGTAACCACTTTGGGGAAAATATTGCCGACTTGGCAAATCTATTGCGAAGCCGTCGCCGTGCGAAGCGCGCAGAGTGAAGAACAAGTCGAATGTTAATGAGCGACAACCAAGAAAGTGCTGGTCCAAGACAAATTCCGGCCTTTTCTGGTAGATAGTTTCGGCTTTCATAGAATATATTGCTATCGTTTATTGCTATTGCTATGGTCATTAAGGGTAACACAGTGGATCCCTAGAGAAGGCAAGCGTTGCAGGGGGCTGCAGAAAGTTAGATGGGCAGATGAGATCAAGAAGTTTGCAGGGATAAATTGGTCACAGTTGGCCCAGGACCGAGGTAATTGGAGAACAATGGGAGAGGCCTTTGCCCTGCAGTGGGCGTAGATATATGCTGGTGATGATGATGATGATGACGATGATTGCTATCGTTTGCAGCAGTTTTCAAGCAGGATGTAAAGGTTGTTTGAAATTTTGCGGTATGATCGAGAATACGGTATCATCGCTCTCAGTTGCCATAGCACCTGCGTATGCCGGCATGCACCAGCTGAAGCCGCGAAAAATGTAGGTTAAGTTCAGCATAGGCTTTTGTTTGCAACAGCGCCTGAAAATTGAAGGATAGAAATCTAACTAGTATGGAGTTTATTTAGGTCGCCAGAAGTCATGGAGTTTGATACAAAAAGATGTAGTCGGCCAAACGTGGGATCTGCGCGCTGACAGCGCATTGACGCAAAAACGGCATGGTTCACAAAACGTGGTTTGACCCGGGTGCGATATTTGTAGTTTTAAGCCAAAGGAGAGAGTTTGTTGGCACAGCCGAACTTAAGATTGCGTTTGTGGTCTTATTAAGCGTAAATATGAAGTAGCTATTGCTAGACCGATTCCCATTATTTCCGCGGGTACGTACGTACTATCGCGCCCAATTTGACTCGCAACAGACGAGCGGCCGCCGCAGCTGCTCCCCGGGAGGCGGTGGCGCCTTGTAGCGAAGCATTCGAGAAGTAAAGGGAGAGGGGTCAGCTGTTCCGATACCCATCGGCATCCCGTGTGTGCACCATTGCTGGCTTCTTTCCTTTGCGGCTGGTATAAATTGTTACCTCAGAAGTTTTCGGGGTGGCTTACCGCATCGCCAGCGATATGTTTTATCTTTGGCTGCAATGCTCTTATGGGCATTTGCGCAAGCCTTCCAGTTTGGCAATAATAGGGCGTCGTGAAATATCGATAACATTCAATCTTCCACCCAAATAAAAATATCTGAAACACTGGCTGACGGCATTTTTCATTTACTGCTACTGCCTCTAATTCTGACAATGTCTCACTGTACTATACTAAATGTACCATTATGCTTTCAGCTACGTCACTGATGGCCACTGCGCCGCTATGCTTCCCTTACCACAATGAAAACCTATAAGTGCCGTTAAAAAACAATATGCTAAGAATAAACGAAAATATGCAAGACGCTATCTTCCGAGGAACCGTTATCGCCTACTGCCTTCTATTGGTCACAGCGCTACTTTCACGCTGAAAAACGAGAGGAGAGCACAAAGCACTGATCCAAGTTATTATACGCCCCTGTCAATGCCCTTTTAGGCTGCATTGTTCTTTTCACAGCAGGCCGCACCATGTCAAGAGTGCCTGTACATTGAACGCGTGCGCACTGTGGAATTATGCTTTAAGTCTTATACGCAACGAGAAATCTCTGAATTAACTGGCCGATCAACGAACAGAGTGAACCGCATTATTCAGGCTTATAGAAATGAAGGGCGAATTTGTGACGCCCCCCATAATCGTCGCCCTCGCGTTACCAGCGCCATTGAAGACAAAGTTTTAGTCGCCGTGTCTTATGCTAATCCGTTTGGCACTGCGCAGCACCATGCTCAACTTGCAGGTGTTTCAGCTTCACTGACTAGTGTGAAAAGAAAGTTGGCAGAAGCCGGACTGAGAAGCCGTGTTGCCGTGCAAAAGCCTCTTCTATCCGACGACAACAAAGCAGCACGTCTCAGGTTTGCGTCTGAGCACAGCATCTGGAGCGTTGACGGCAGGAAGCAGGCGGTGTTCTCGGACGAATCGACGTTTACCACAAGATGGGACCAGAAACGTCGCGTCTGGCGACGTGTGAACACTCGCCACGAGCCCGAATACATACAAGAAGTGGCCTCAAGCGGAAGGACCTCCGTAAACGTGTGGGCCGTCATGTTCATGGAAGGACTTGGCGCACTGCACTGAATTGAAAGCTCCTTAACTGCAGAGAAATATTCCGAAATCCTGGAATATGTAATGATACCATATGGCCTAGACGGCCCCTTCCTTGACAGCTATTACATCTTCCAGCAAGACCTGGCCCCAGTGCGCACCGCAAAAAGTGTCAAGAAATTGTTAACTGACCACGGTGTGCGCAACTTGAATGAATCCATAAATGTGCCGAAGGGAGCATTATCGAGCCTGTATGGGGAAGGATAAAGGTAGCGCTGTTTTTATGGTCTCTTTGGCCCTTATAAAAATTACCTTTCTGTTCGCTTGCGACGTGCCTGGTGTCGTCTTATTTTCGGTCTCTCTCCTGATGGCTTCAGTAGCCTTACTCTACTATTTACCGTAATTTATTCAGCCACTCTACGTGAATCGCATCCGTGCCTAGTGCAGGCGTTTTTAGGAGCAATTTCTCTCTGCTTTTTTTCAAATAAACCTTGTCTCCTGCTATTTGATACCATTCAGCTTCCCCATTATAACGCAGCTATTGCGAAGAGGGGCCATTTTATCTGTACTCGTCAATTTTCCCTTGATGGTTTGTGATTGTATGCTAATATCTCCTCTTCTCTAATTATCTGCAACAACACGTTTTCTACACTTCCTTTGGTGCGTTTTTCTGTGCGTGCACATTCCCTGCACGTTGCTCCAAAATTTTGGCGGCGCTCCTCTATACCCCCTCACATCTGACCGTACCATCACTAATGTGGCACAACGGCAACTGAAGTATGGAAAGTAGGACAATGATGCTACAACTGAGGCGGAAGCAAAGACACGCTTTTTCAGCAGGTGTGGCGCCTGCGCAGTCAAGTTGGTTCTACGTTATGTCGGTGGTAGCATGCTCGATACGGTTGGCAGCCATGCCTGCATCTCCCGCCATCACACCACAGCAGCTCTCCGCCAGGAGATAAAAATTTAAATTTTCTGTAATTTACGTGCCGAAGCCACACCTGGGCTACGATGCTCACTGCACTCGATGGCGCCGAAATAATTTCGACAACCTCGGATCTTTACTGTGCCCTGAAATGTTGACACACTGGAATTTTTTTTTCTGCAGACGCCAAACTACTGCCGCCGCGGCCGGGAATCGAACCCGCATGCTTGGACTTAGAGCGCTATGTCTTACCCACTGAGTTACAGTGGCGTGTTCGCCACCAGAACTGATGCCGGCACCATTGGGTCACAAACTACAAAACAGGGGGCAAAGGATTAACGCCAGTTTCTCAAAAACCAAGGAACGCATAATTACAAGCAGATGCGAACTAAAATAAAAACTAATATATGCCGTATAATTTTATACACTTTCGAAATATTTTTATGATTCCAGCGGTTCCGTTTCTGCCGCACGCTGTGTTCGGCAAGCGGTGGAAGGCGACACGCGGCAAAGCTGAAAGTCACCCTAAAAATAGGTACTGGTATCCTCCCAGACAGCAGTCACGTCAGAATGCTCGGCCTGGTCTTACAAGGACGCGGCTGAGCTCAAAACAAAATCGGGACGGTCAATCGTATGGAAGACAAACAATACCCCCCTGCATCGCCCTACGAAAAATGATCTACTGCACGCCATCACGGTCATTTCACCGACCCAGCGACTGAGTGTAAAAGCTCTCTACCAAAATCATGCATCCAAACCTGCACAAGGAGAGACGACATGACAGTGTCAAGAGAAGTTCAGGAAAGTCAAATGTCAGAAAATCACAATATACACCGACACTGTGATGTACGAAAGAAGGAGACAGGGATTCTCGTACTTGAGTTTTTTTGCAAATCTTTGTGACTGCATGACTCTCCTGCATACGGGAACAAAAAAAGCGTACGTGGGAGCCATCATTTTGGCAATTCCACTAGTGGGAGTACCAAATGGAAGCGTAACATCTATGCAGACTCACAGACATTACACTGATGGCTGCAGGTTGAATACCTAAACGCTTCTTAAGATATTCCCCTAAACAATGACTAAAGTTAACGATGTCACCAGGACATCCGGGTGCAAGCGTTTGAAGAGATCGGGGCACGTTACCAAGAGGCACGCGAACACACACACCATGTCCTTTAGGACGACGACTACCGTATTCTCCTTCGCGAAAAATGCTAATAAGATCTCAGCACCCTTCCCCCAGGAACACGATTTTGCCCCGTGCTTCTAGGGGTTCTCAATGCCGAAGAATTGCTACCTCTGTGAAGGACAAACCAGCACAAGTATCTACAAATAAATGTGGGTGAAGGTACTGGGTGGGAACATCATACATAACCATAAAACTCTGCTAAATTCGCAAAAACACAAAAACACACAGCCTCTCCCACGCAGCCTTGGCATGTACCGGGGTATGCTCAGGGGAGAACAACTAAAGAATTACATGTTCCGCTTTCCTTAAAGGCAGTTTTGACCAGCTCGTTCCCTGAAGATCACCGCAAGCTGATTGGGAGGGGAAGGGAGCTAGCTGCTGCATCCATTTGGCTATAAATCAAGATCCACCTTTGAGATCTATAACATCTGTTTACACACTTTTCAAAAACCCGAGTATTTTTTGCGCAACAAATACCTTTACTCTCTCTCCTTCTCTTTGCAAAAATGCAAAAAAAAAACGGTCAGTGCGGCACAGACTTTTGAGAACAAAGACTTTGAAACATTACCACTGCACTTCTCCCTCGAACTAACGAACACCCTGCAGCCGCAACCTTTTACGCTAACATCTTAAGCCACAGAAGCACAGAGGACCTCACTCTCTCCGCAGCCATGGTGAACAAACAGCCTTGCTGCGTCTTTTTCTTTTCGCTGACCTTCAGTGATCGTGAAGCATATAGATCGTAAGTGCAGCAATTCCGTTCTAAACGCTCCCTGGCTGTCAAAGTGAGGCTATCGCGTCGTGCGTCTTAACACCCAAAGGCAGGTGCTATCTGCAACTTCTTTCTGTTTATTTTCGATTAGCATTCTATACCCCTCTCTTCCTCGGAATTTCTTTTATGTACGCCTCGGTGCTTTTGATTTATACGTACTTTATTAACTGCTTAACTTTAAGTAATTCTCCAATCGGTCATCAGTTTTGCCTTTCAATTGCCCGAAATTTATGCATACACGTGTGTGAACTTGCCAAGGCAGTCATCCCATTCCTCTGTATGCACATTTTATCCAAACATTCATGCATGCTTTCTGAGACTGAGAGGAGGCTTTAGTTGATGCTTCATTGTATCCTACTACGTTCTTCCGTAACTTGACCTCCTTATTTGGCTCCCCATTTTATAAGATTAGATTTCGGTCAATCGTGGTAGTTTGTGCACCCGCCCATGTACTCCGTGCGGATATTTGCGCCTCCTACTTATCCTACCTTTTACAGCTATTCAAAATTACCTTTGTTATTACGCTACCCACCAATTTTTCGATGTCGTTCTTTACTCTTTAGCCGCCTAAAGATACACTTCTAAAGACACCTCCCAATTTCCTACCCTTCTTTCTTCTATAACTGTTAGATACAGATAACTGTTAGATACAGTTTTTTCCCTATTTTGAAATTCGCCCACAGATGTCAGAGCACGCAACCTACGCAGCACTTTCTCAGTCTTGTCGTCCTATGGCAACAATCTCACACATAATCTCGAATCACCCGTGTTTTTTTTTCAGGTCCGGCAGATGCGTCTATATCGAGCCGCAGGCCTAGTTTTTTTTTATATTCCAGCTGCTTGCGAATGTCCATCCATTTTTCTTGTTTTCTTGTGCTTCGCATGTTGATTAATGCGATCCTAAGTGTGGGCCCTTTCGTTTATTTGTGACCAGGCACATCCGCTTTCGTCGACCTGCAGCTGTCTGGCTGCTGAAACGGACTCCACGGCGGTAGAACGCCCATGATAACCCACCCATCGGGCTTCATTGTTGACGTCGACAGCTGCAGAACTGATCACTTTGTCTAGCTACCCTCCTACCTCTGTGTTCTGAGACCACCAACTCCCTCTCCACGCGTATCCCTCACCCATTGGTCTCAGGCATCGTGCTGACGGAGATGTCTTCTATTGGGTACAAAGTCATGAGCTCCCGTCTCTAAGTGCTTCCGCATTGTCGCGCCCCTTCCGTGCAGTACGTCTTGGTCCCTCCACCTAGAACTAGTTTACGACAGTGCATGTGCTTTCTCATCTTGTCGCTACCTCTACCCCGAAAATATGGCCACGAAAAACGCCAATATACATGTTGTGGTCCGCCTTCACCAGCCCTGTCACCTCCTCCTTAGACACACTCAAGAAGTCCCCTGCCACGACCAGCATGCGCTACTTCCCGATGCGGCCACCTGCTATGGAGCGCTTTCTAGCAAATACGAATCTTCGGTGTGTCAAACCACATATTCTGTACTTGTTCGACGGAGCAATTACCACAGGGATAGATATTTCGCTTCATGACGCCGCACTTCTGCGTCGCAGACCTTCAGAAGGTGTGCTGTCACTATGCAAGTTTTGTTTTGCTGCTTTTGTATGGGTTGTACTTACGTATTGGCTGAAAAAAGGTCTTTCCATGTTAGACTATCCCTACCAGAATAAAGCAAATGGGAAGGATTCCGGTGTAACTTGCTCGTCCATTCAGGTCCATGAGTTTCACGCGGAACAGCGGAGGGGTTCTCTCTTACGCCGTAATACGCCTTCAGTTCATCCGGGTTTATAATTGAGTTTGCTGCTCAGAAGCAGATTTATGAGGGTTTAAAAATCTCAGATCAAACAAAGCCGACGTGGTGCGTTAGCCTCTAGTTTCAGAGCTAATAAGGCAAAGGGGTACGTTTGCTTGTGGTATCGAGTTTTGTAAAGGCAAAAGTGTTTTCTTCCTCGCGTTTTTCGAGGGGGAATTTTCTCTCATCTGCCATTTATCGTTCGTCCGAGCAAACTGGTTTCGAAACTTTATCCTTCGAGTGGCACACGTAGGTGGCTGTGAGTGGCACACGTAAGATTTTCTGGCTAATTTTTATCTTGTGCTAATTTTTAACTGGCTCTCTGCCTGGTGTTAAAATTAGCATCACACCAACTGCCTATTACAGCCTTTGATAACACACTCTGTAAATAGGGAAGCAAAGAATAACCCTTACCATCGACTACGCTATGTATTTTGGGGTAAACTCTATTGTCCCATCAATGTAGCTATACGGTTAATTTAAAGTAATATTGCGTGCTATGTAATGATACTCCGTTTAAAAAGCATAACTGTTCAGTGGTGTCATTCTCAGAAGCTTTGCAGGGCATTCAAGTCTGGAGGATAAGATGACAAAATTTTTTATCCCGAGTTATTGCACTTTATTTCGCCATCTACGGGATTCATCGGTGTTGTAGGATTGAGAAGCTTGGTGGTCAGCGAGCAGTTACCCATTGCACCTCTTCCACCAGAGTCTCTTGTTACACCCTGGCAAAACAGATAAGGTTGCAAGAGTTTCGCAACAAACGCTTCAGGGGTTATTTGCAGCTTTGCAGCAGACAAGACTAGCTCGGCCAGAACTATTATGTACCACACTACACTCGAGCGTAACCTGGCCTCCTCCCGTGCTTAGTTAGCACTCTGCGCACAAAGTACACAGCAGCAAAAAACATGGGCACCACTCCGAATCCGAATGTTGAGTGTTGAGCTCATTTCGAACGTACGGGAGACATCTTCAGGCATACACCGAAGGGCCAGTTGCTGACAGAGCGAGTACGAATCTTTGATCGTCCCCAAACATATATATCGCATGAAGTTCCTGGACACCTAGTGCTAAAAGAGGCTGCAATGGTGCTGAGCGGGAAACAATGACATTCCAGATGGAAGTAACTCATGCAACGTTCCAAATTACAAGTACCCCCTGCCAACTTCATTGGACGTTGATTGTTATTTTTGCGTACACATGTTGGCTGAAAGAAGGTACAACTTCATGCCGAAAACGTTGTCACAGCAGAATGTGCATAGCTTTTGAGCCGTTCTTGTAGTTCGAATCACCCAAATTTCCCGTAAATCTCTCACAATGGCGACACTTGTATGGGACATTTTCACGAAGAAAATAAAATGACTTTATACTTGCACAAGTTTTTTCGGCTGGTTACGTTACTACGAAAGATTTTTTTCCTAAAATACGCTGTTAAAGTAACTATAAATACTGCCTATATATGATTCAAAAAATTGAGCGCGACTTGGACAACGACAGTAAAGAAGGACGACGGGACAAGCGCTCTTGTCCCGTAGTCCTTCATCACTGTCGTTGTCCAAGTCGCGCTCTATTTTTTGAATCATAATGCACCAACGTGCCCAACACATCTGCCTATATATTCATATACGGGAGTTTTTGAAGACTATGCATAAATGACACTTTTCAACTTTTTATTACATATTAGAGGCGTCTGAAACCTGAGTTTTTCTTGCGTAAAGGAGTTTCGATTTCTAATTATAATGGCGGCGTAGACAAAGTATATATATATATATATATATATATATATATATATATATATATATATATATATATATATATATATATATATATATATATATATAGTGAAAGAAGTCGACTGACACGTTTCCTCGGGAAATGATTAGCACCAGTCCTGCATCCATTTAGAAACGCATGCGAACGAGCAGTTTGCGATGCTTCGATGATTAGTTTATGACTACCAATTCGTATAAAAGATACCTCGTTACCGCGATGCATTGCATGAGTTCTGTTTCGACCCTCCATACGTGACTGCCTTGGAATGCTGTTTGAGTACAGTTCCTTGAACAGCGAATATTACGGCACTGACGTTTGTATTTTAGAGCTTTTGCGCTTATGACACTCTTGGGCGTGCTATATTTTGGGGGTCTGGTAAAGGAATTTTTGAGTTGAAGATAAATACTCCTGGATAATTAAATATTTCTTAACCGGAACTTCCGGGTAGCTGGAAGGGCTGTGCTGTTCGCGGTAATTTTTTATGCAATTCAATAAAACAAATTGCTGGCTATTTAGAAGCTCGAACCCAGCACATTGGTTAGTTGGAAGTTATATTGAATGAAAATCATCAAGGTGACCGTCGTCTGTTCATGAAATTCCCATTTTTTAAAAGCCATAACACCGCCTTGTTCCGCAATTTGTCTGCCCCGCTGAAGTGAAACAGCGTGCTGTCGATAGATCAGCAGGTCATTTCAGAGCCACGCCAACGCACCCATATCGGCCCCTTCGTGCTGGTTCTCAACCCATTGTGTTGCGCACAACGTTGTGTTGGAAGTTTGTGTGGTGTCAGCTTAGAATTTAGAGGTAAGTCTCAACTGTGTTGGCAACAAATGTCGTACGACGAAATTGGGGACGAAAGTCGAGATTCGGAATAAAATAAAGGAAGACGTGCTACGGACCAATCGCAAAGTTGTTATTGTCGTTTTCGTTCATCTGGAAGTTAGGTTAATGGCAAGTTTTTGCGGTCCCCGTGGACTTCGTGTTAACGGCAGTCAACTGTAGAGACTACCGTTCCACACAATGGATAATGTGCCGCATGCTGCCTTACACATGGACTCGAGTAAAACGAGACGATTTCACGTCCAAGAGACTGCACGCTTACTTGTTTTTCTTTCTGGAGGTGGAGGCGGAGGAGTAGTTGTTTCAGGGCTTGTGGCCGGCTGATTGGATGTCTTTCCAGTCGACCTTGGGGTTGGTCTGGAAGTTGTAGTAGCCGAAGTTTTTCTGTCCGAAACTGTGACCGAAACTGTGACCGAAACTGTGACTGTGGTGTCTTGTCCGAGACTGTGGTTTGTGTCCGAAACTCTGACTGTGATGGGTTGAGCCGTAGTAGAGTTGGTGGAATTGCGGGTCGCTGGAAAAATACAAAGGTTTTTACGGCATCCGAAGCATGCTCGCAACATAAGCTTTCTTTAAAACCCAAATAGTGCGCTGACGAAGCTTGACAAATAGGTACCGTTTAGCCATCAGTTTCTACAGCCAGTACAGATGAGACAGTTACGGGCTGCTATGTTTCGGTTGGAAAGAATATCCCACGTTTTGTGTTTTTTTTGTTTTTGTTTCTTACAAAGATCGTAGACTTATAACCATGCCAGACAAATTTTGTTCAGAAAATGAGAATTGTGCGCTAGTGAAAATGTATTTTTCCATATTTCCTTAGCATGGCATTCCTCCCGTACGAAATGCCACAAATATGAATCCTGCTTGCGAAGCGATTACGTAGTTCACAATTGTTTATGATAAAGCGGAACTTATCACATTGTCACGCTTAAAAAAGGCAGCTGACGGCTGTCATGTTAACGAATAAAAAAGCGGCACTGGAGCGAACAGAATAATATACGGACCGATTGGTCTTATCGTACATGATGTTGCCTGGCAAGCTCCGGTTCAATGTATTAGTAGCTATTACTGACGCGCTCTTGTCTTTTTACACTGACACAAACTAAACGTCCGTGTAAACTTAGTTTGCCGCAAACAGTACCTCATAACACACATTTTCTATAACAGTATGAAAATGCCAGTTGCGATGTTAATAATTGTTGTACAGTATAAATTATTTTTTTTCTGTATCTCGCGAAAGAAAAACAAAAATGCATAATACATTTGCTTTGAATACTGGGACTGGAGAAGTCAAACTTGTAGAGAGCCACGACTGATGTTAGTAAACAAAGCAGCGAAGAAAAATCGCGGTGAAAAAATGGTATGGTGAGAGAATGCCTTATTTTAAATAGTTTGGTTACAGAAAATACCTAGCAGGATAAATTTGTACAGAAAAAAATAGCACTACACGCAAGAAGAAATTTTAAGTTTAGTGTGGTTTGGCTTACAGCAAAATATGACAAGGTGATTGCACGAAGCGCGTTATAAATAGCAGCCTCCCTCTCCTGTTCGCTAATGTTCGAAATCACGCATAAGCTGATAACCTCTTTTCTAGATTTCGTCGGGTAACCTGAGGCATCCGGAAATGATAGTTTATGGATATCTACATTTCAGATAAATTCCCCCACGCGGCAGAGGACTGCATTTTGCCGAGGCTTTTCGACAAGATTTTGCGGAGAAAGGCCGTAGCATGGCGTGAAATCCATCATGAGTACATCCCCAGACAGAAAGGGCTCATCTACTTGGCATTCTGATGGCAGCTTGCTGGGGGCATCATAATTTTTTATACAGCTGTCCAGGCATGTACACTAAAATTCAAATATTGTTTGCCTAACTTAGGACACCATCGGGCCATCCTGGGCGAAAGTTTGCGGGAAACCTCTTTTGCTTCTCCCATGATGCCCCGTAGCAGTTGGCGCTGCATCGTTACGGTGACGAGGTGGGGTGCAATATGCTGGTGAAAATGAGTAAATCTGTTAACTACTGCTAGGCCTGCCTTGTCAAGTTGCAAGCACCATATTTTCCCGATTCTACTTACCTCACGCCCCCAACCCCTCCTTCGATTCTAAGCAGGAAAAAAAGCCTGAAAAAAGTTTTCATGCGTGTCTAATGCCCCGTCCTCCCCCCACTCCTTTCATTTTCAAAGAAACCATTGCAAGGTTGATTTGAAACGCGTGGAAACGGGCCCTAGTTGGCGCTGGGGCCAAGACATTTAGGAAGTTTTCAATTACAAACCACTTCAACGGAACAGAAGACGACCTGTTCAGCGTACTGTGAGCGGCGGCCCAATCGGCACAAAGGGATTAGAATGTAAGTAAGGGTGGCTGGGGATCAGACGCCGGAGGTCTGTTCACTGTCTGTACCTATTTTTTGAAATGTTTGCCAAATAAAACTTTGTTCGTTGCGCCCGTCTCGTCTAGATGCGGCCTCGAGAAAAGTGGCGGATAATGGGAATAACTTAGGTTTTTCGAATCTAAGCACCCCCCTCACTTTGGCCATCGCGATTATGGAAAAAAAGAGGGTGCTTAGAATCGAGTAAATGCGGTAGTTTTCGTCTGCGCTTCCTAACGCTCGCTAGGCGAATGCAGTGGGGGCCTCCATCCCGTACTGGTCCTCCTAAGCAAGACTTGCGCCAATGCCGTAAGGTTACGCATCCCCATCATAACGCCCGAGCGCTGTCGATGAGCATTTCATTTTCTTAGTCGCACTGAAGGCAGTATGATGCTTTCTTCTGCCACCGAAGGAATGCTCCTCTCAAGAGGCTTGCCGAGGTCTGCGGCCAGACTCAGTCCGTTGTCTTCGAAACAATGGTAGGACGCCTGGAACCCTACGAGCCCCTGAGAAGAAGCCGTGTCAGTCGGTTTGGGTGCCTCAAGGCCTTCCTCTACCTTTAAAGCAACGCTTTAATACTTTCGTCCAGCGATTTCGTGGAGGATGCAGAAATGACCTTTTGACCGGAGACTCACCCCCAGCGACACACCCCACGAAACGCATCACGTGATTCGCCGGGCATGCTGTTGGCACTGCGGCCGCGCTTTTAGTAGTCCTGCGCTGAACGAGCTGCGGTCGCCGACGCCGCTGCGGCCGAGGGAGCCGGCCACCACCGCAGCCTCCGATGCACGCCAGGCTGGATCGTCTCGGGCAACGTGAATCGTCTCGCGCCCGGCGAAGACAAGCGGTGCGTTCGTCATGAATTAACGCCGCGTTCGCCAGGCCTTCTTCTCTGAGCGTTGCCCGGAATCAAACGGCTTTGAGACGTGGTCGGCAATCAAGCTGAAGCAAAGGTTAACAAAGCGAAACCAAGACTCAACCAGACTAAGCCAAGCTTTTGCTTTGCATATCCAAGGTTAACTGAGCTAAGTAGCAGCCATTTTTTTGTTTGGTCGTGTCGTCACAGTGCGCATTTATTTTGTGTTCAAAAAAGTCGCATGAGTTGATACCAACATGAAATTCCTTTCTTCAGGCGCAGGCCTTTCTCGCGTATCGCCTCGATTTGTCTGGACGTTGCGCGTGCACCTAATGTCCTCCCCACCGACAGTGATTTCTTCCAGATTTAACTCACCCCTAAAAATTCCGGGCAGAGTTGTTTTAATCGTACGATGCAAGATTTCTGGCGACAAGAAGCCGTTCCAACATCAACAGTCCTTTGACTGAGTTTACGGTGAGCAATGCGCCTCTCGTCGTCGAACTTCGGCTGTTGATAAGCCTCGTAGCTAGATGTACAGATAATCGTACGACGCTATTTTGGATATACTTTTGTGGTCATATGTAGCGGATACGCTGCTTTTTCGAGCACTGTTTTAACGCTACTCTGGTAGACACAACAAACACGCAGCGCTCCTTTTTATAGGTGCACCATTTGAGCAAACTTCCTTTGCTACAAAATACATTGGTTTTGCAGGCAATCGAGCTCTCCATATATTGGTTCTTTGTATGATGGAAATGCTTCATGCGCTTTGTAGAACTTCGGCGTTGCGCGGTGCTCCATTCCCAGGTGAGCTAGTTCTATCGTGTAGCAATTCAATCCACTGTGAAAACGTCCGTGTGGCGTGAGGGATCCACCGGGATGTTTGCGTTCAATCATCAATCTCGTCAATTGTGTTCCCGTGAGTGTGCAGTGCTGGAAACCAGTCGCGACCCTACCAAGTTGCAGACCGTTTGTTTCAACACCAGTGCGGGAAGCCCGTAGGTGGTTCTTGTACTGGAATTACACACGACCTTGCGCAGAACGGATGAGGCGAAGTTCTCCTGCCGACCAAGTGCGCAAGTCAAGAGACTCTGTAGATAGCGTCTGTTCATTCTTTTGCCATTTTTGGCGGTGGGTAGAATCGGCGACCAGGGAGCACGTGGGGCCAATATCGACTTTAGCTTCAGGCGCGTTCCCCCAACTCTCACGTCAACAAGGAATTTAGGGCTGAGTATTCGCCCATTTATTCTGTGAAGCCCGTTGCATTGTTAGATAAATGCAGCGTCATTATTTGGGGAGGGTGCGTTGCCTGCCACTATGCATTCTTTGCGTGGTGTTGGAGGTTTTTTGGATTTTACTTTTCCGGTCAGTACAAGCGTTCCCGATGTGTTTCTTGTAACAATAGCGACGTTGTGCTGTCGCAAACTTGCAGGTGGTAGCGTGCTGTAAGCCGTCACATCGATAGCAGCGTCCTGGCTGGGGAAAGTTTGCCTTCGTACTTTGATTTTAAAGCCTTGCTTACCTCAGCGGTAGTTGGCTGGGGCTACCTGAAGACATCGCTGCTGCCGCTTTCTAATGACAAGGCCGGGTCCAAAGTACGTTGGAACGCCAAATTCTTCGCGAACAGTCTCTGTTGGAGGTATTTGTCGGGGATGTCCCAGACGAAGATTTCACAAAACATGACGTCCTGAGGCAGCATTGTCTGGTTCACGGCTCAGCTGTTTGGCCATCCGCCGGTGGCATCCCTCTGGGGACGACGTGTATGCCAGTCCAAAGTTGCTGTCAGCTATGAAACGTTTGAGCGCTGCGATCTAGCTGCTGATAGAGTCTTCCGGCTGTTGGTCGCGTCGCTGGAAGACGTACCAGATGTGATTCTCTGATAGTCTTGTATCTACGTACTTCAGGAGAAGTGTGACCATGTCGTCAAATATTACTTCCCGGGCAGTCTTCGGTGCCTCCAGCGCGAAGGTGGTCTCGAAGGCGTCAGCTCCGCATAGCGTCAGCATTAAAGCGCATTGATTCGCCCTTGTCAGAAGCGTTGTTTTAAACAAAGTATAAGTTAGGCGTTTAATACAGGACGCCGAATTCTTGCCAATAAAATGCTCAATCGTACTACGCAGACCTGCAGTAGCAATGGCGTACCACAAAACTGCGTGTGTCCTAGATCTAACTTCTCGTCGCCAGTGTTTATTTGCACCCGCGAAGTTCGGTCAGCCAGGACAACTGCAAAGGAGTGCCTTCAATATAGCACCAATTTTGTGCTAGGCTTTTGCGAGTAAAAAGACCGTGGCTGGCACAATCGGCAGACGAAGCGAGGGGAAAAGGCTCCGTCCGAGCGGAACCGAGCCGGGCAAACGTGCTTGCGAGATATTCCAATCCTATTGCTCGCTACTGCAGGAAGGGTCGGGCTGAAGAAGCGACAGTGTGGTTATTTGCGTTGGTGTACATAATTGATCTATAGGGCGCTCTTGGCAAAACTGGTGCGGGGTGCGAAAATATGTAAATGCGTTACCAGCCGCGCGAAAACGATACCACGTAAACGCGGACGGTTACACAGATTTATGTAGCGATAGCTACAATGGCCGTATTCTCAGCCGTTTGGCCGCGGCCGGTGGCCGTACCGTGATCTGAGCAGTTTCTAGCAACCGCCGCAGCTGGCAGCGCCGCTCGCCGCGCCATCTGGCATGACGTCGGAGGAGGAGCCGGTGAAACCGTGTTCGAAACAGCAAAGGAGGAGTCGGCGTTGCATCGTGTACTTAGAAGGGGCGGCTCGCTGGGATTCGTCGTCAGATATGCAAATTGAGTCGGAGAGACTAAAAGAAGCCAGGCTTCGTCATCGGAACGAAACCAAGAGGAGGCAGCGAGCCGAGGAGACGGAGGAAGAACGAGCCGCACGCCTCGAGAACCGTCGTAACCGTACAGAGAACCAAGCTAAACAATAACGTTAACCGCACCTCTCGCTACGCACACCCAGGCATAACTGAGTAAAGTCACAGCCAATTTTTTCGAAGTATTTTCACATGCCTGAAACATGAACAAGAGGTATACTCCATACATGTAATGCCCATGTGAATTTTTATAATGTCGTCACTCTTCCCGGTAAAGTTGGAATTATAGTTGCGTCAACAAAGTGGCAAAATACACGCGTACCAGATTATCGACGGTGAATCTAACATTGAACATATTCGAAAGTTATGTTGTTGCAGTGCGGGGGCAATGAGATATGGTGCTCAGCAATAGAGGTGCCCGTGGGTTTTGCTTGTTTTTTTCATGGCTTTTACTACACCAGGAATTGATCTTGAATATTTAAAATCTGCCTTAAAACTAGCATGCAACCCGTGTCTATTGCTATGATACAAGACCAAGGCTTTCAAATACGTAGGATCTATTGGTTGCGCAGAATTTATATAAAAACGGTCAACCAACGAGCCCCACAAAATGGCCTCACTAAGGAAAAATCTTGAAGTTGTCGTTGATGAGTGCTTTTAAAGAAACCTCAAGTTTTCTCAATTGCCTATTGCTTCGCTGCGCCTTCAATGGTGAGTTTTAGGGTGTCCAAGACGTTGCTTTGATGTATCCTATCTTTACATGTATCCAGGACTAATGTCTCGCTGCATTTCGTGAAAATTACGATAAAAATTCAGAGTATTTCTTTCTGAATTCCTCCCCGAAGTGCATAAGGTTGTTGGTCAGGGCTAAAGAAACAAATTTTCAGCGAAGATTTTACAGGCACATTCTAACAATATAGTAAATGACGTTATCGTTATGTTCAGCGCACTTATCTCTTTGTAACTTATACGCTCCTGTTAGTGCTCCAATATCAATATTTTATTTATTAGGGGTATTAGTGATAGAAGGCTTCGACGGTATCGCTTACCGGTTAAATAGAGCATGTATGAAGCGAGGATTGAAATTAGGAAAAGCACCACAAAGATGCAGATGACGATAACCAAGAGACCGAGCGAAACTTGACTGCTGAAACAACAAAAAAAATAAAGTTGCGGGTAAAGAGGTCGGTCATAAAGCTACACATTAGCACCAGTACAAGCAATGCGGAACATCAGAAAGCACCCAGTTGGGTACGACGCCCAAGAAAACGAGTAGATCAAAGACTAATGGAAAGATTGATATTTGGGCCAGTTGGTATTGGTTGAACATTTCGAACAGCGGAAAAACACAGACACTAGGGGAATAAAAGGTCAGGACGACTCTGTATTCATCACTAATCTTATCTAAACCGCATCACCACATAAGTAGTACGACCTAAACCCACGTGCCCACACATTATGGCGCGCAGCAGATTATAAATAACTCAATCTGAGGAAGGATATTTGTTTCTGAATCGGTCAGTTTGAGTTATATGCAATCTCCCGTGCGTCATAATGTGTGGGCACGTGGAGTTAGGTTGTAGTACTTATGTGGCGATGCGGTTTCGGAAAGATTAGTTGTGAGTACAGCGTTGTCTTCACGTTTTCTTCGTCTAGTGTCTGTGTTTTTACGCTATTAGAAGATGTTCAATCAAATACTAAGCAATGAGAGCTGTGCCAGCGGATGCTGCCTACCATTAAAATATTTTTTAAAACAATAAGCTCGGTACACATCACTCTAACTTTCCTTTTGCTCCCTACATGGGTGTTGGGCATGTGGTTGTTGTAAAGCTTCTGGCACATCTGCAGGATATCCCCTTGGCCGGTCTGCTTTTTTCTGTTTTTCAAGGACGGAATGGCAGAAATGGCAGGGAAGATAAGCATGCCTAAGCGTATATTTAACTTTGAACGCACAAAACCGATTTCTCATGTGCAATATTAAAATAGACAGAGCGCGTTTCCGCCGACAAAGATAGTTTTTCGGTGAATTCTGGGAAACGCACAATGTGTGTGGGAAGTTACAGCGGAAATCGAGACAAATTACTACCTTATTTATTTTCGAAAGGAAGAACTTTCGTAATTCACTTACCGCCACTTCAACAATGAAATGCCCATTTTATAAAAAAAACATGCAAGAAATATTTAAATATATCGAAATTGTGTGTTACAAACATCTGGTTTGAAATTTCTAGACAGTTTATCGAACGCCGTTTTATCTACTATCGTTTTATCGAACCACCTATGTTCTTTTTGTCGCAAGTGCGGTCTTGCGGCCTTTATTTTGTCACTGGCCATTGCATAACCGAATCTGCAGCTAGATCCACTCGATATTGTCTCTGCCATACATTATATGCAAGAAAACCCCTTTATATGCCTCTTTCAAACCTTTTGCTGTTGTGAGCACCTTTTTGATTGATAAGTAGTTTTTAAATTTTTTGTGTTCAATGATAGCTTCCTAGCACGTATGTTTTTATTTTATATATTACGAAACTTACCACTATATTACAAAGTTAACCCTGAACGCAGTATTTATTAGGTATGTATTGGTGTACTTAGGTTGGTATTGCCACCGGTAATCATCACATGATTCGGGGTTTCCCTCCCCAAAAACTTTCTCGTCAGGAAGTTTGCAGGCGATTCCTAGTTTGATAATAGGGTCATATTGTTTTCGTATTGGAGAAGTATGACAAAAACTTCGAAACTATTAGTGCTATATATGAATTGACGGAGGAGGCTGCCGGGAAGATGAGTTCCCGAAAGAGGTAGTGAGGCCACCAACGCCGACGGCGTTCTGTAGCCGCTGTCCTCGGTGTCCAAAATTACACCAGGCTAATACTGCGTGACGGAAGCTAGCCTTTTGGCGGAACTATTTAGCCTGGCGGCGCTATTGTGCGGTACATGAGGAACCACTTAAGCTCGCTCCTCCAGCACAAAAACGTGTTTATATGATATAGCAGGTGGAACCTAAGGCAACGTAGAGGAAACCATGCCTCAAGAACAGGAGAAATTTATAGATATATTCAACCATGAATTTTCCCTCCGGAACCATCTGGAAGCACAGGTGAGACACATGCGTACGGCGGCAATTGCATCATGAATTGAGATATCCCAGAAAAAAAAACAGGTGGCCTGATAAAAAATGAACAAAAAACAAACGAAAGTCTGTGGGCTGAAAATCCGTGACGTGGCGAAGTGCAAAGAAGATAGAGAGATGAAAACGAACCAACCTGCAATATGGTGACTAACGTTGTTCTAAGCAAGACGTGGAGAGCAGGACAAAGCTTTACAACCATCAAGCAACTCAACGTTGTGCCAATAAAAAATTACACATGCAGGAATCGGAGGGGACCTTCCAACTTTCCAGTTGGCTTTTGACTTTGACCCACAAGAACCCAGAAGTGCCTTAAGTATGTAGAGAAGACGCCGCAAAATAATTAGAAGTGTTTGTCGACACAAAACATTACGATTAAAAAACGGACGAAGCATATGGCTCTTCAGCCCATACGCTACAATGCCGTGACATGCTGCGGATCAGAGTGAAGGCTAAAGAAGGAGATTCCTTATAGCAGTTCCACCCGCGCAACGAATAGTACTGAAAAAAACTTGTGGAGACAAACTTCGCGCATCACAAAAACATGAAAGACGCGCAGAATACAAAAGACAACTGCGACAAGTGCTACAATTTTTGTTAATAAAGGCCCGCTGAGGAGACAATCATGGTAGTTACGTAGCGCGGGGGAAACTAAAAAGACGTGCTGCAAATTTTGGTACATCAAAAATCTTGGAAAAACATTCATAATAAAACGGCTTCAATAAGTCATCCGTCGATAAACGAGGTTCGATAAAATATCGTTGGATAAAATGGGGTTTTATAAACTCCCAGTCTACGCTGCTCTGACGCAATAGATGGAAGACAGTCATTAGTGCGGTAATGCAGGTTAGCGTTCAAATAATACGATAAAATGAGCAATAAGCCCCACTAAGAATACGCGGCATAGTTTCTTAGACGTGGAATAATTCGGCGCCCGCTAACTGCTCCCCAAACTTTTTTGTGACGTCATAAAAAGATGGCGAAAATGTGGCTAAGGATTTACCACTGTTGCATCGTGTTTTTCGAATCTGAACACATCGTTTTCAAGTCTGCGATAAAGTTTGCATTGATATTACCGGAGAAATTGTTTTTTTAATACTCAAACTTATCCTTTGTGCTTATAGATCCTCAACCGCAAAAAGTACTGAAATAAAGACGAACTTAAAGCCTCAACGAGTGACACAGTGCGATAAAAGTACATGTATTGAAGAACCTTTCCTTTTTTTGTATACTACTTTCTGTACAATGGAGTTGCGGCTAGGCACAGCCGAAGTTTAGTAGAGAGTGAAAAGAAGTCGGCGATCGCCCCTGATGCGTGAATATTGCCATGTTGTGGGGTGAATAATAACTACTACTTTTTTCGTCATGGTATGTTAAAGTACATATTGAAAGCATGTTGCAAAACGGTTTCTAACTTTTGGCGCTGAAATGCCTGACATCAAGAAAACTCAAGGTTACTTGAGAAACAACACTGTATGAGAATCACTACATATATTTTGAAAAAAGCAATAGAACGGTCGATTAGTGAGGGGGGTTGCGCTGCCGTTTATACCTAATTGGCTTATCTTTATGTACAGTTACTAGGTGTATTTGAATAAGCAGTGGCTTCTTGCATTAGGTCATTTCACGAAGTTATTGCAAAATGAGAAATAATTTCAAAAGCTTCCACTGGCTCAAAAAGTGTTGGAGATGATGTAAGCTAGTAAATTCTATTGTTTATTTTTTCAGGTTTTTCTTCAAATAATGTTTTCTTAGATAAGCAGTATGAAGGGCAGTATCGTGGAGTTCAACAACTCGGCATTGCTCTTGGTGCGAAGCACCGCGTGCTAAAGATCTTCCATTAGAAGTGAAGCACTGTGCGCCAATAAATACTCACGTCTATTACAAGGACCTGGTCGCCATGTTCTTTGTAATGTTGCGTTGTCTAGAAATCTGAAAGTTCGTGTGCCTTCGGAGCAATGGTAAAGGCCCAACAGTATATTTGCCCATGGTCAACTGAAAAGATTATTTTAAGAGTTTCTTGCATCTACGTTTTGCGTCAGCACAGATGAGACGAAAGCCAGAGGGAATGAAGCTGTAGCGTAGTTACAAGCTTGTTCGCTCTGAAGCGTCCTCTGAAATTTGGAGTTAGCAGGTACCCATTGAAAACTGCTATAATTCGCCGACAAAACCAATTTGCCGCTTCTGTCTCTTATTAATAGACACTGACAGTGTGGAAACTAATCATTAATTTGTGTAACAAATTAATTGAGTGATGAGATGGCCGCCCGCACCTTCCCTGGTCATCTTGATAGTCTCCGCCGGGTTGCAGCGGCAGTGGTGCGGTGTTGGCGATCACGTAGTCCGTCGAGATTGCTGTCCGGGTATCACGTGATGAAGAGCGAGAAAACGATGTAGTCTCTGTCCCTGGCTGTGGGACACTTGCTGAAGATGTTCCCTGGGATGTCAAAAATTGCATGCGTACTTTATGGGCTAGTATGAGGCCACTGCGTCTTTGGAGACTGACGCCAAAGAGAAATAACGGAAATTCACATAGCGTTTTCGAAAAATAAAGGCTCTTGCAATTCAACGGAAGAAATACCTTTGCATGAGGTCGAGCAAAGGAAGCAAGCCATTAGGTGCAGTCATGGTCATATGAAACAGGAACAGGGAAATACGGGCCATAACACGAAGAAAGTGAGAAATATGGTTCATGGACGACAAATAATGGCAGGCTATTGGTACATGTGGAAAGCCACACTTCCAAACATTGTTGCGGTTATTTGCCCATGCGCCAATGTTACCTCCATTGAAATAAATCATGCTATTTTTGTGTTCTGGTTCATATTTCGTGATCATGTTTCATTTCCCATGATTGTACATACAAAAGAAAAAGTTAAGATTTGGGCTATGAACAGTCTTGTTCTTCATTGTTAACGTTTTGGACCTGCTCATTTTATGCTATGGGTGTTACAAGGGATTGAAATTGTGCAAAACATTCGTTTGTACAAGCAATGAATAATTACGTCGTAAGTATATCTTTGCGACCTGAGAGATGGGACATATTTAGTTCATTTACCAGCACCTGGGTTATTCTTTCAAAAAACTGATTACCCATCCCATAAACATTGTACTTCTCTCGCATCAGACAATGTCAGAATTCGCGTGCTTTTATATCAGGTTTAACACTTAGTCTACCGTGTCCAAATACTTAGAAGCAATAAAAATTCGGGAAGCCAACCCGAAAGTTCAAGGTACGACGTACCGTTTCGACGTTGGTGCCCGTAGTTTGGTTTAGTTACTCAACTATTTTATTCAAATTTGCAAATAAACTTGAGTTCAGTTTAAAAAAAAATCAATATCCCATTGGCAAGCATGCAGGAAACTGCTGGTTTAGAGCCAACCCTATCCGAAAATGTGTTCGCAAAAGTTTACAAGTTTGACTTAACTCGCCAGTAACGTTTCAAGTATTGACAAAAATAACAAAACGAGCAAATAATAACATTATGTATTCTAACATTTGTTATTTGACATATCCACATTAGACATAACTTTTAGGTTATGCTGAGCTTATTTTGGTATTTCGGGTTTGCCTCCCTGTAAATGTTTTTAGGAAAAGTGTTGGTTTGAGCGCGTCTTGTTTGCCATAACGTAAGTCAGAGGTGTGACTCATACGAGCTGTGACGCATACCAGGTGAAACAATGAGCCAGACTTCTACCATTACGCAACGACATGCGGGGAGCGTAAAATCACTAACACCGGCAAATACCGCCCGTGCTAGTCAACCAAGACGCCTTGTTCTCGCACAGCTGTTGCCACTTAGCAGGAATAGCCTGGGACACAATGCAAAAATATCGTTTTCGTATTCCTGTCCCAAGATGTCTGTTGAAAAGCAGGCATCGGTGCTGTGGAAAACGACGCTTTTTTTGGCAGTAGCAGTAAAGTAAAGTGACGAATTCGACTTGCTCAAAGCAGCGAGAACCACCGAGTCCTATTTCGACCGGCTGTGAGGTGACTTGTGGCCCGCCAGCCGACTCATGGACAGCTGCACCTTAGTTTCCCTGCCATGTTAAGTTGCCCCTCTTCATCAGGTGCAGCTGCATCAGCTGCACATAGTTTTGGGCCCTAAGACCATCTAGGAAAGCTTCGCGAGAACAATTTAGACTAGTATAAGATGTTTAAACTTCATAGAAAATTATTAACAATGTTCGCTTTGTGTTTATTACGTGTAAAAACTCTTCTGGAGAAAAAGAACTTTTGTGCAACCGTCATTGATCAATCTACCAAAAGCAGCTAATACAAGAAACTTTAAAAAGCGACGTCAATATATGGCTAGGCGCGCTAAAACATACTTTCACTAGACAAGAGAATGAGCGCTGATGTACGCGCTAAATTTTTACACCCTTTATTCACGAGAAACGCGTAAGACACGTGTAAAAAAAGGTGTTTGCAGGCTTTTTTGCCATTTCTCTTGGGTTCCAGAAGGGAAAAGGTTTGGACGTGTTGGTTCATAGTCACAAATAAAGGAAGCGCTGTAAAAAAAAAAACACACTTGGGACGGTATACAACTGAATCACACAATAGACACAGATTCGTATCTGCACTTGTATCTGCTCACTCGTATCTGCTCAGCAACGCATTCGTATCTGCTCAAAGGATCTACAAGACCCAATGCAGCAGGTGCGGAGAGGCCCTATCCGTAGTTCACATACTCATTCAATGCAAGGCACTTGACACCACACGACGCAAACATTTCCCACAACTGTACAGACAGCACGTCCAGTTTTACCCATCATACTTTTTAGGAGACGAGCCCAAGTTTTCCATCAAGCGTGTTTTAAGTTTCTCAATGATGTCAAGTTTGTACATCTCATTTCTTACCATGCATCATGACAACCGAGCCCTTTACACCAGTTATCTTCATTACCTTAAGTTTTATTTCGTTTGTTTTTACTTTTACATTCATGTCACTCAATTGAACTAACTATTCTTGGCGCTATTTTTCCTCAGTTGGCCTTGCGATATAAAAATTCAAACATCATCATCATCATCATTTGTATGCAGAGCTTTTTTCATCTGTTGCACTACTTTCCGCTGTAGTCAAGCGAGCAGCCGTGCTGCAACCACCGTTTACCTCGCTTGATTTCCTGAAGCTTCGCAAAACGGTTGACTCGGATGGAGCCCTATGGACTACACGTCAGTGAGGAGGCTGCCGCGAAAAAGGCGTCATTGTTATGAGACATGAGCAGAGGAAACGCTTTTGTATTTCGTCGCTATCTGCAGCGAAGCAGCCGGACACGTGGCCAAATTATATTCTTCCGGACTCTCAACCGCACCATCACAAAATACCTTTAAAGGAGGTTTTGTACAGTTCACACTGTGCACGAATTCGTGTAGTGGCCCGAGGCTGAACCAAACATCGTAAACGGCAACCATATGGCGTAAATTTCATAATTCGATGGGGGGAGTCGCTAAGACAGATACAGCCCAAATCTAAAGACTGCAGGCTTTAGATTGGCCGCAGGACTAAGCAACTCGGAACATGTTATGCGCTAGTGCAGCGCCCTTGAGCGGTACTGTAGTTACCCTTCTACAGTATGCGGTTCTTGAACAAATCGTTGTGAATTCCAGGCTTTGCGGGTTGTGGTAATCTACCTCAATACGCTGAGGTCTCAGTAAGTAGTCCTTTTTTTGCTATATTGTCACGAAGCCAAAGATGACGCAGTTGTCTTTACAAAAAACAAATTTCCTGCATGGAACTTGTGCTTCCCTGACAACAGAGGCGGCGACGCAACAGTCAACAGTTACATGTGAAGGCGAGTATCGGCGAATCGAAGACCGCGGCGTCTGCTCTGCGGGCATTTATCTCTTCTCGCGAGTGCCTCTCGAACCGGATTGTGGTAATCTTGCGGATGGTGGTAATCTGTCTAAGTACGCTGAGCTCCCTGTAGTCCTTTTTGTCTATATCCTGGGTTTTATGTTATACGACTTCAGCTATTATATTTACTGCAAAGCAGAATATGTCTAACCCACCCACTTTTCATTCCGGTGTCATTGATTTACTCGGCGCTGCTGTGGGGCTCCTCCTCACCACCGCTTACAGGTCTTTCACTACTATTTTTCCCCTCGCCTCCATCGGTGCCCCTTTGGAAAGTTGCCTAGTCGGCAGCTAACGGTGGTTATAAGATGACTGCGAAAAATAAACAGAAGAACGGATGGGCGTAAAAAATGCACTGGCAATCTGTACTCCCTATATGAAATATGTCCGCAGAGCGAGCTGGAGTTTTTTTCTGTGACGGTGCATTCCTGGTGCACGTCAGGGAATGTTCGCAAGATCAGCGATCGGACGGCGGCGTCCGATACTCTGTTGCTGCCACGCAGCGCGCTCCTGCCGCCGGCCAGCATGTTGCAAATCGTGTTTGAACCTCCGGTGCAAATGTCACGGTGCTTTGGATTAGCGGAGAATGGAACAGCGTCTGGCGAAAGTGTCAGGGGAGGGCACTGCTTGGAAGCGCCGCATGAGAGATGTGAAAGGGAAAGGCAGTGAGAGATGACGCCGTAGCCGCAGGTGTGGTACTCCACCTCACCCGTCGCTGGACGCTCCTCCTCGTTCTCTTTCTTTCGACGCCGATGCGCTCACTCACTCGGTTACGCGGACATAGACACCGCTCCCGCGAAGCCCAGGTGATGGCTGCCAAAGGGCTGCCCCCTAAAAAATGAATTAGATTCTAGAAAACTCATCAAGTTAGTGTAAATGATGTGTTCGAGTAGTTTGCATGGGATCGGATCGATGTAAGAGAGATAGGTCGATAGGTAAAATTGGCGCTTTTCATTAATGTCTGCGCAGGAGGCCGCCTGGTTCTTGCTGCGGCAGGAAACTAAACATCTCCCTCGCGAGGGGCACGATCGAATGCAGAGCATTTCCGGGGGCGCACGACGTTAAGTAGTTTGCGTTACGTTAATGTTGTTGCACTTGTTGCTGTTGGTTGTTGTATTGTAATTAAATGACGAGACGTAATTACGTGGTCACGTGACATCATTTATTAGCAGGTGGGTATTATTATTATTCTTCTCTTCTCTTCTCTCTTCTTCTTTGGCTGTTGTTGCGTCGTCGACGTCTAGATGCCTCTGGTTGAGTTAGTCCCCCATTCGAGGGAGTCGATGAGAGACGTCATTATTGAAGTTGTTCTTGTTCTTGCTGCTGCTGTTGGTGTTGTTGCACGACACCGAGGACGACGACCTTGTGGTCGCTGAAGTGGACCGTCAAGGGATCGGGGAGCAACGGTCGAACGCGCAACGTAGACGCAGACGACGACGACGACACCAAGACGAGATCGATGCACGATCCGTGAATCGTCGTGGGCTTTCTGCTGTTGACGCCGTTGTGATCAGACACGCAGTCCAAACCGTGCAACTCCCTCATCCGCCTAACGAGCTAATCGTCCTTGCGAATGTCCACGTTAAAGTCACCCACCAGGATCAGGTGTTGAATGAGTCAAGGATATAAGGTGCGTTCGTAGCCCTCCATTCTGTGTCGGCTTTGTGGCGCAGTGGGTAGAGCACCATGTACCTTGCCTTCCGCCCGCAGGGACGTGGGATCGAAACCAGGCGCCGGTATGTATTATTTTTCATATAGTGTAGGGGGAGGGGTGCGGACTACTACGGACAACTAGAACGGGTGACATCGTGAGTTAAAGAAATGCTCTGCATTTAAAACACAGGACGAGGCGTGGACGGGACAAGCGCTAAACTTTCAACAAAACGTGTATTACAGAACCAGCGCTTATAAACACGTCTGGCTAGCACGAAGAGAGGAGGAAGGAAAGAAAAACATCAAAACGATGGGCGAAACAAAAAATTCCCCCGCATTTCCCCGAGGGGGAGAATGTGAAAGTGCGAATGCACGGTTGTCGGCCCGCTTGCGGCGCTTGCGCTCGACCCCCGCAGCCCACCGCCTCGCCGCCTTCTCTTCCATCTCTTCCATCGGGTTTGTAGTATCACGTGTACACCACGCAGTTATCAAGCCGCTATAACGCCGCTGAGTCGCCAACGCACGCCTCTGACGACGTAGTTTGAATGCGTTAAAGATATAAGGCGCGTTACTCACACTGATATCAGCGTGGCGTCCATGGCTTAGGGTGATAGCCTTGGCAGTAGCGGTTCCATTCGCTATACACACTTCCAGGGCAGCAGTCATGCGCGTCTCGACAGAGTGTATGTTTCGTCAGAGATTCTGCCGGAGTGTGATAGCTACCGAGTCTCCCCCGTTTCCTTCAGCGATCACTGCCTTGTGACCGTAATCGTTGGTAGAATTGCAAAACCAGGCAACGCGTTCTGTTGGGGGCTTTGGAAGCTTAATAACAAGCTGCTGCAGGATGAACTTTTCACTGAGGCCGTAAACGCATGCGCACGGACGTTTTTCTGTGGTGAAGAGAACCTTAACTTTACGCTCAATTGGGAGCTCTTCAAACAAGAAGTTAAGTTAAAGGCCATTGAAAGATCATCCGCGATCAAATACGACGAGAAGCAAAGAGAAGCCTGGTTACGAAGTACCCTGGACGTTTACGTTAAGGAAGAGTGTGAATCGCCTGGGGCGTTGAAGGATGACATTAGAGGACTAAAAGCGCCGCTCGAAGTAATAGATAAAGAGAAGTATGAGGGTGCGCTTGTGCGTGCAAGAGCTGAACGATTTTTGCACGGGGAAGCGCCGACTAAAAGAGCGTTCAGCGCGGAAAAAAAGTATGCTCGCAGAAATGCGATAGTGGAAATTGAAGCCGAAGGTGTGGTTTATAGTGACCAGGCTAATATAGAGCGTTGTTTTTGTGACTTTTATAAAAATTTGTTTTCTTGTCATCCTGTCAATGCCGTCAAGTTTAGAGAAGAGTTTACGTCTTTGTTACCGTGCTTAGACGAGGAAGTTAAGGCGCATCTCGAAAGAGATATTACAGTAGAAGAGATACGCGGCGCTATCGACGAGTTGAGCCCAGGGTAGACGCCGGGCCCTGATGGCCTGAGCGACGCTTTCTACAAGGCGTTTAAGGGTGACATCAGCCCGGTTTTATGTAAAGTTTACTCTGAGGCGTACCACAAAGGTGTGGTGCCACCTTCTTTTCTTGTGTCTCACACTGTGTTTATACCGAAATCGGAGGAGGTTGCGAAACTCAGACAGATCCCTGGGTATCGTCCTATTAGTCTGACAAATGTCGACTATAAGGTTTTAATGAAAATATTGGCTAGCCGCTTACAGACTGTCATAAAGGACGTGGTAGGGCCGCATCAAACGTGCGGGATCAAAGGGCGGTCGATAGTTACAAATATTCATACTGCCCGAAGTGTTCTCGAGTGTTGTGACGCCATGCAAGGAACTTTGGCAATGCTCCAGGTAGACATGGCTAAAGCCTTCGATCAGGTGTCTCACGAACTTTTGTTAAATATGTTGGAACACGCGAATGTTGGTTCTGTTATTCTTAATGGTGTGCGCATGGCGTACACTGGGTGTTCTACGAGGCTTGTTATTAACAAAACGATCGGCACACCCGTTCCTGTTCAACGTGCCGTTCGTCAGGGTTGCCCATTGTCTCCGTTGCTTTTTTGTTTGTACATTGAAGCCTTTTGTTTAAGTGTAATCAGGAGCGAAGACGTCAAAGGTTTTAAACTTCAGTCGTGTGAAGTGCGGGTGTTAGCTTACGCTGACGACATTGCTCTCTTTTTTGTTGATAGGAGAAGCATAAGTATTGCTGTAAACACCTTGAAAATGTTTTGTAAGTACAGTGCCAGTGGTGTTAATTGGCAGAAATGTCTAGGCTTCTGGCATGGCCAGTGGAACAGTACGCCTAGTGTTTTCGAGTGTATCAGCTGGCAGACGACGCCGGTGAAGTACTTGGGAGTGCCCCTCGAGAAATATATAGACAGCGACCCTTATTGGCGCAGTCAAACAGTCGAATTGCGTGAAAAGGCCGAGAAATGGAAGGGTAGCGGACTTTCAATATTTGCGAGGGCCTCAGTGTGTAATGTGTTTTTAATTAGCAAACTGTGGTACGTTCTACAGGTGTTGCATTGTTCGCGGGCACATGTACAGGCCTTGCACCGAGTTTTTGCTGTGTTGATTTGGGAGTCGTCATGGGAGAGAACCAGCCGTACGAACCTGTTTCGGCGCGTGCGTCTTGGTGGCCTGTCATTATCGCATCTGTTTTTGCGTCAAGTGGTAAATCGTTTTTTGTTTCTTCGGGATGTGAAGGACCCCTTTTTGCGCACTGTGTGTCAGGTGAAGTTGGCCAGAGCGCATCCTGATTTTGTTGTAACGTCAGCTTCTTTTTCGTTTGGCGCAACGAAAGGCTACCTCCGTGAGGTGGTACAAGCCACCATGTTTTTGCGTGCACGCTTCACGCTAGAGTACTTATCTAGTGTGACGCGTAAAAGATTGTATAATGACCTCGTTGATTCCGTACTTCCAGTTCCATTGTATAGATCGCTCTACCGTGTAGGGCCAGGACAGGATGTGCTTAAGCGTGTGAAACGTATGGCGATTGGCCCATGGGTTAAGACTTTTTTCTTTAAACTTCACTCGGGCGTCCTTGATGTGAAAACGTGGCAGAAGGAAAAGGGAATGTTTTTGCCGGGTGGGGTGGACTGCTACCCGTGCAGAAAACCCGAGACTGTAGAACACGTGTTTTTGGACTGCTGGGACGGGGTCTTCTTTTGGGACGTGCTTCAGCGGACCCTCAAAAAAGATTTCCCTCTGGACGCTCACGGCATTAGGTTTTTACCGATTGAGAGTGACGAAGTACCTTACGACCTCGTGATGGTCCTGGCCCTACATGCAATTTGGAAATCCCGCATGGCCATACGCCATAGGGACGTTGACGCTAAATGGTCAAGGGAATATTTCGTTGATTCAATGCGCATGATTATTGAAGTGTGGAGGGCTCAGCCTGAGCCTCCAGAGTGGTTGCCTGTGATGGAAACACTGACCAACCTCAAACAATTTTAATCGTTTTTCTGCTGGCAAGGTGATGACTAGCAGTTTTATCGTTGCAGTTTTTTGTTTGATGGTGCTTGTTTTGTGCTGAAATATTGCAATAAAAAAAAAAAAAAGGCGTCCATGGCTTAGTCGGTAGCGCGTCGCGCTGCGGCCGCAAAGTCCTCGGATCGAAACCTGGCGCCGGATGCTGTTTCTTTTTTAAATATAGAGGAGCACTGCGGACGCCGACGCCGACGCCGACGCCACCGCCGCCGGCGGTGGATTGTTTGGGGTCGCTTATAAAGTGCATTCGCACTTAAAAAAAATTCCCCGCATTTACCAGAGGGGAAGAATGTGAAAGTGCGAATGCAGGAGTTGAATTTGCGCGGTTCGGTAATGTTCGCGAAAGAGAGATCACACACACACACAACTACAAAGAAAGAAAGATGCATTTATTCACAGACACCTATTTGTGTTGTCGTTGTACTTGATTGCTAGAGCGTATCTCAGCTTTGAAATTTCGTGTCAGTACTCCTTTAAGCGGGTGCATTAGCCCTTCTCACGCCCGATTCCTGGCCAATCCCCCACGTGGGTATGTGCCATGCACAGACACCTATTTGTGTTGTCGCTGTACGCCCGATTCCTGGCCGATCCCCCACGTGAGTATGTGCCATGCACAGACACCTATTTGTGTTGTCGTTGTACTTGATTGCTAGAGCGGATCTCAGCTTTGAAATTTCGTGTCAGTACTCCTTTGAGCAGGTGCATTAGCCCTTCTCACGCCCGATTCCTGGCCAATCCCCCGCGTGGGTATGTGCCATGCCAGCGGCCAGGCAGCGCGCGCCCATCTCCCCCCGTTGCCAAGGAATACGAGGAGATTCCTGGCCAATCCCCCACGTGGGTATGTGCCATGTCAGCGGCCAGGCAGCGCGCGCCCATCTCCCCCCGTTGCCAAGGAAGACGAGGAGCGCGCGCACCCGATGCTGTTGCTATGCGGACGGCGGCGGACGCTTCAGGCTCGCTTAAGAAGTGCATTACACTCACGTAGTACCTACAACAAGGAATCCAATTTGAGTTTCGATAAGGCTACAGACGGCCTGCTGATGAATTCATCACCAGACCTTGCTATCTCTGCCACTTCCACAATTTCGTCAGGCCCGCGCGGAATACAATACAGCTGTTTGGTCATGGAGAGGATGACACGGGTTTCCCGAAACACATTTTTTACAATGGGCAGCCAGCTGGCCGTCGGTGGCAAGGCTCCTGACCTTGTTCTTGTGCTCTTGTAAGCGAACGTTTAAGCATCTGCCGGTCTGGTCGATAAGTGTCTGCCACACAACAGAGGAATTTTGTAGACAACGCTACGTGGGCATTTAACAAAGGCGTCTCTGTGCTTGACAGCGCAGATTGGTTTCCACGCACGCGTGGGGCAGCTCAACGCGCAGAAAGCCGGAAGCTTGTTATGCCAAAAAGTTTTACGCCGTTTTTGTATGATAAAACGGGTGTTGGGCGAGTGCAACACCCTCGGTTTTTTCTAGGGTGTTAAAAGCTCGTGGAATGCGTGTTTGTTGTTTGATTGCAAGCATAATTTTTAATGCCATTTACCTAGTTTTAAAAACGACCACTTCACCGATCGGAAGAGATGTTCAAGCCCACTGCGTCCATCTTTTCGGAGCAGGAAGGTCCCCTCCATATTTGCAAAAAATTGTTATGGCGTGAACAATGGCTAAGCCATATTCATAAACCACACCAATCAGTGGTATTCCCTGAAAATAAGCCTTGTTAGTGGCGATGCAACCCAAACATTGTGTCGTAGGGGAAGCCTAATGATGATTCAAAATTCGCATATTGTATACAGGCCTTGCTTTTATCAATAAAAATGAATTTGGTTTGAAATGTATAAAAAAAAACCCTGATTGCACACATCAAACCCTACGCACCCTCTAATACTATCCAAAAGCCTGGAGAAGTGTTGCAAGCGGGTTAAACCATTCTAAAGTTGCTGAACACGTTTTTGCAAAAATTCTTGGTACATCTTAATGCTCTAAAAGGTGTTGTATAGGTGAGATTACGGTGTTGGTAGGTGGTTCAACAATTTGTTTTTGTGGTACAACACGCCTATTCAGGTCATAGGTTTATTCATACCCATTCTATGCTGCAAAAAGGGTGGTGGGTGATTGGGTACCCTCGGCTTTTTGTTGGGCGTTGAAATGTGGGATATGGCTGTTGAGTTGTAAATAAGTGAGTGCATACATATTGTTTTAAAGACTGAGGTGCAAAACATCATCCTGCTTATAAAAAATCTTGACGTCCACCTATGTAGCTCCTCATTACGAAGTAGTACGGCTCGCTACAAATCAGGACTAAATATACGTTGGGGTGTTCCTGTGGCTCCGCGATAATGAACAACGCTCGAATAAGTTTTATTCGCCGTAATATTCTTTTATTTATATATAGCAATGAAGCAAAAACAGTGGTAAATCAATAACGATATCACCATAAAGAAGTATCCTACTTGTTCTCTCGGTTGAAAAAACAGAATTTTTAAAAGGTAATAAAGAATGAGTATCTCCAGGAAAGAGCGCCACTTTATTGCATTCGAGTCAATTCCAAAAGCTGTGAAATATGTTGCAACGTCATCACACGTGTTTTTATTGTTGTGCCAACACTGTTTTACACATAGAAAATGGCAGTAAAAATTATTTCACGAAAAAGATGGTGAAGTGCGAAACTTTTTTTGCGCAAATTAGGTAATTGGGCTTTTGCAGTCGATTTAATTGTATTCTTTTAGAAGTACTAGGGGGAAATTCAAAGTTTAATATTGTAACATCTTTGACCGTGTCAAAATGACGCAATCAGATTGATATCGACTTCATAATAAAGGAGCCCAGGTTTGAGTTCCAACACGGGAAGCATTGTTTCATTTTTCGGCTTGTTCTTCACTCAGTAAACATCATCATCACTTGCCATGCTTTGGTGCGAAGTTGGCTTTCCTGGAGTGTGTTTTGGTTGCAACACCGCCATCAGTCACGACAAAAAGCTTTTTTAGAATAATGAACACCCGTCTCGGAGGACGTTGAAAAATTTGGAATAAGTGTTGGGTGGGCAAGGGAATTCCATGACTTCTTCAACACATTAACTACTGTAGATCCCCACTACGCATCACGAATAAAATATTTTGTTCTGCGTTCGGACTTGTCTATGCTTGCATTTAAATCCGCAATTAAAAATTAGCGCTAAAATATTTTTTTGCTACAATCCAAGTGACTGTAGCAAATGAATGTAGTCTTGCTATAAAAGCAAGGAAGCTCATGTGTTTCTGAGGCAAAGTAAGTGCATACTAATTCTCATTGTACATCCCGTATGTTTTCCTGCCCCATTCACTTGTGGTCCAGATCTAGTGTTACTATACTGCGTGCTACCCGTATAATTACATCGTGCTGCACCATGAGTCTATCCCCATTGCCAGGCGTGCGCTGTTCACACCCTTACTTCAGGGTATTAAAAGCCTTACACCCTTATTGTAGGGTGTTCGCAAGCCGCGCTTTTTATTCTTGGACCCCTTTTTTGTCCAAACGAATTGAAAAGTGGTGTGCTCTGGCACAAGATATGAACTTTTTAGCGCAAAAAGACTGTAAAAAGTTTATTATGTAGTCCTGTACGGTACTGAATACGGTATCGTACCTTGAGGATAGGACGTGGCTACGGAACGAATGCGGCCGAGATACTATCAATTACTTGAGGCACTAACGTCCGCAAACGTGTTTTGAAGGCGGAAGAAGAAGATTAAGACGAGCAAGGCAGCGGAGACCGATGTCTAGGCGCGTGCTCTTCGAGCCCGTTCTCGTACCGAGCCACGCGATGATGAAAGTGCCTCTTCTCACACTCGGCAACTTGCGCCGAACATCATCCGGCGCATAATAGTCTCTCCAAGGGCACATTCCTCGTAGGTTGGGCCGCAGAGATTGTTGGGCGGCAGAGGTGTTGAGCCGCAGAGATGTACCGGTGGGGCGATTCCCCCCCCCCCCCCCGCTTTCTGGGGTATTTATGTCAATGTAATTTTGTTCCTGTGCTTGGGGGTGGTAGCCAGCGCCACTCTGACTTCCCGCCGGTAGCGTAGTGGTTATCGCACCAGACCGGTATTGTGGAGGTCGTGGGTTCGGATCCCACCTAGCGGGCATTTTTTCTTCGCTTTCTTTCTTTCCAAATTCTTTATCTGTTTATATGACTTACCACAACCTTCCCTTTGCTTTCCGAGGTTTTCTTCACTGCCAACACTTATCTCTGTGTTAGTTCTACGAGCCCCTCATTTCCTTTTCTGATCCGCTACATGCATAGCGAGGGCCTCTGTTCAGGCAGTCTTGGTGCCGTAGGGAGCTTAAGAGGGTTCAACGCTGGTTGACCACTCTCGACATGTCGTAGACACTCGAGTCACGGCGCGGGGATTAAAAAGAAGGTCTCCTTCAGCCCGAGAAGTCAGAGTGGCGCTGGCTACCACCCCCAAGCACAGGAACAAAATTATATTGACATAAATACCCCAGAAAGCGGGGTATTCTGGAGGTCGTGGGTTCGGATCCCACCTGGCGGGCATTTTTTCTTCGCATTCTTTTTTTCTTTCAAAATTCTTTATCTGTTTCAATGACCTACCACAACCTCCCCTTTGGTTTTCTTGGCGGCCAACCCTTATTTTCTGTGTTATATATATATATATATATATATATATATATATATATATATATATATATATATATATATATATATAAATATATGAACGGAGGGAGGAGCGTTGAGATCACCAAGCTCGTTTTCTGGTGCATGCACATCTTGGGGTTCATCGTCCTCCATGACACCTCTTTGTTGCGCATCCCCGTCTGTGAATTGGACATAAACTTTCCTTCATGGGCTATGCTGGTGAGGCACATACCCCGATGGCTTGATGGCCTGACGCGCCTGTTCAATAACCTCGCTACAATCTATATATATCTACATTTATGTATGCGCCTCGTCAGTGCTAGTGTGTGTACGATCCCGGATAGCCAACAATAAAGAACCCCATGGAACCACATGGAAGTAATGTTGAATTTTTCAACACAGTTTTCCCGTGATGTCGCTAGGTAATTTGAAATGACCTCATTATTTTACTTGCTCTTTGCGTTCATTGACACGTTATTTACATGAGCCTCTGAATCCAAATAAACATAAGCTGCATTAAAAGCGCGGCTGTTGCTTTTCACTCCAATTGAACATCAGCTACATGCAAAGCGCGGCTGCTGTTCAGGCAGTATTTGTGCTTCTGGGGCCATATAAGGGTCATGCCCAGCTCACTCTTTGTGTGCTGTAGACGCTCAGGCCAATAAAGTAACGCGTAAAATGTCCCTCTTTATCATTAAATTGAAGAAGTGTTGTTTGGCTAACATCTTCCCCACGGTGACAAACAATAACATACACAGGTCCACAAGAAAATGAAGGGAAACGCATCGTGTCTTTAGCATCATTGCTAGGCCATCAGGAATGGTAATAAGAGGTTGTACGTTCGCTTCGTTCATTGGAAACGCTATTGCTTTTTCCATCTTTCTAAGAGAAGAAATACATACCTGTATTTTTAGCCAACAAGCGGCAAAATACTTCCAGGATTGTGAAACTACGCTCGGAATGGTTGGCCTTCCTTAAGATGTCACTACAAACCTCTCTATACCAATTACGTTAGTTTCATTCCAAGTGAGGGGAAGTTTTACGATGTACAGAAGCTACCCTAACGATCTTGACGACCACCTACAGCTTCAAAATGAAAGTTTTGTGGCGAAAACCGAGGCCGTGGGCTCGATTCTTCACAACATTTTCTTTAGGATTGTATAAAACATACCTAAACATACCTACATATATACCTAAAAGCGTTGTGCTGAATAGCATGTTTAGTGTCCCATGGTTATCTGTTTGAACTTCCTAAGACTTATTCCTTTTACGGTATTGAACAAAAAAAATTTCGTTTCCTGGGAATTATTTGCGTAGAAGAAAATCTTGGAATAATAAACAGGTTCTTTTACCAGTCTTACAATGTAGCCTGAACTTTTTTGTGGCTTGCGACTAAGACATGGGGCAATCGAAAACAGTTTTCGCATACCGCAAAAAAGCATTTTTTTCGCGTATGCGTGCTCTACAGATTTTGCAAATAAATAGTACTTACCGGAACGCCGCTTGACGAACCTGCAAGATCAACTCAAGTTACAAGAGATTCTCATCCGCCAGGCAAATATTTACCGGCATTACCCGCTGAATGGGACATATATACGACAAAAGATAGCTGAGGAATGATTGATTGGTTGACTACGAGGTTCAACGTACGCCAATTAAATACGCTTTTGACATAATTGCACCCTTTTTGACACATATATTTTACGCTGGCTTGTCGTCAGCCCTGTTTATGCGAAACATGCCATCCGCAAGAGTCTCTCTAATCTGCAAAAAAAACAGAATAGACGACCTATCAAATTATCGTACAATATCTATTCTTTCCGTTTTCTCCAGAGGATTAACATATATATTTAACACTTGATGGCTTTATCTGGCAAGCACATTGTGATAACTCCTGAGCAGTATGGCTTTCAAAGTGGTTTCGTTATAAATGTTTATTTGCAATATACGACATGGTTATATCGATAACTGTGCTGGATATATACTGCATACATCGACGACACAAGTGTGTTTTTCTCGGTACAGTCAATAATCGATTTAGCTGAACGAACGAATAGGGCATTGTTACCAATAAGCACCTGGGCAAATAGAATGATATAAAAATCAACGTAATAAGACTAAGGCAGTTATGTTCCACCCGTGTTGAAAGGTTTTTAAGTTTACATTTCTTGTAATAACTGAATCTGCAATTGAAGTCTGTTGTTTGATGGATTGTGTTATTTAACACGCCCACGCTTCACAGGCGATGAGACGCGCCCTAGTGGAGGGCTGCGGATTAATTTCGACCACCTGGGGATCTTCAACGAGCAACGAAATCTCAAACACATGGGCGTTTTTGCATTTCGCCTCCATAAGAAAAGCGGCCGGAGCGATAGGGAATCGAACACGCATCCTCGTGCTCAGCAGCAAAACGCCGTTGCTACTGATCCAACGTGGCGGGTTCATTTTAAAAATCAGAGAATCGTTTTCAGAGAAAGTATGTCGTGGAACGACAACGCTGCCTACCATAGGCAGAAATGTTCGCGCACGGCTTGGTATATGCGAAGCTATTGATCAAACTTTTCCATTTAAGTGAGCATACTGTTCTATAATTCCCTGTTTTCCTGATCATGAATTACGGTTGTCTGGTTTGGGCAACGACAACTGTTGAAAATATTGATGAACTGTCGTGGTTACAGACACGTTTATCCTGCATAATAGCCAAAGCCCCTCGTTGTGCTCGCACAGCAAAACTGTGTATGAAATTCGACAATATCCCTGTACACTTTTGTACACCTACAGGGTCGCTTATTACAAGCCGGAAATAGTTAAGAACGACAATTTATTAGCTGAGCGGGCCAGGCTAACGACGCACCATTTTTTCTACTGTGCACGGAATCGCGACAAATCAAAGCCTATTGTTTGCCGTAAAACTTACAGAAAACAGATGTTTCCCCAGATGTAACAAATTATTCTCAGATTTACGAAAAATTTCCCTAAACCGAACAAAATTGTAGGTAGCAATATCGGGAGCTCATTTTCTATTTTGTTTCATGTTAATACTTCCAGTGTTTCTTATCACGCACGCTTTTGTACTCACGCACACTTTGTTTTGGTTTAAAGCACATTGTCCAAACCAGCCAGATTTAGGGGAAATTCCTAAGGTGGTGTAAGATTATGCGAGGGAAAATTTGACACCCACCTCAATGCAGCAATACGGCTGCAAAGAAATGCTGGCGTTTACCCAAGCGTTTACTTTTGTTTTCAGTCCTTTGTTTGTTTTTTATCTTACGAATATTGTGTAGGCCAGATCATTCATGTTCCCTAGCATGATATTTTTACTTTTGATATTTAAATCACAATTTTTGTGTATCTATTTCTGTGCGCTGTTGGCAACGTCCTGCAAATTGAAATCCGCGGAGTGTAGTTTGAACATGGCTCATTTTTCTATGTACGCTTTGTAGGCGGCACGGACCCCCGTCAAGACTTTTCTGAGCTTTTTTTCCGCGTCCGTAAGCATACTAGGATATTTGAATAATCTGATTTGATTTGATTTTATTTTATTTTATTATGAGGTTGAACGCGGAGACGGTACGCAGGAGATGAGGCGCAACGTAGTATAGAGCTCAGGATGAATTTAGACCTGCTGGGGATTTTTAATGTGCCTGTGAACGTCCACAACACGCAGGCGTTCGCGCGGTGCGCACCATTCAGAAAAGCTTGCGCCATGGGCGGAAATCGAACCCGTCTCCTTGGGCCCAGCAGCACAACGCGTTAGCCACTGAGCCACCGCAGCGGGCGATAGCTGAGAAATGGTATCGAGGGAGAATTTATATCGATCAGTTGCATCCTGCTTTCGGGCATCTTTATGTGACTGCCATGACGTATGCGGCAATGCACATAAACAAAGAATCAAGATTTCGTCAACCTTGATATATCTCTGGTCAAACATAAAAAAGGAGCAAAGAAGATGGAGGAGCCAGTGCTGGGAAAAAAGGTTTGGGGAGCAAGAACTCCTACTAAGCTCCTAAGACAAAAGGTAACCGGTTTGCAACTAGAAGGGCACTTACTAGGATATTGAGTAGATAACAATGTATAAGTCAGGGCTTTCGAAGGCACTAAAACGTTTTTATAAAGCCCATTCGGGAGTAATTAGGGAGACCAGCGCAGCCTGAGTCAAGTAGCGCCATTCCATCGCAGGTTTTACTTGTGTCGCTGGTGCTGCGGTGCTCGGGATTTCCTTCGTCTGCTGAAAGCACTCTGATCCCACTTCGCCTGGTAAGAACACACGAAAACCTGCCCATTCCACAAAACCGTCCCTTTCTCAGTTTGCATGTGTTCGCGCGAATGGTATTCAAAGCTTTGTGCCCGTAGACTACCTCGACCGACTCGGGCAATGCACGGGCCGAAATATGAAGATTGAATGCTTAGTTAGGGTTTCCTTCCCATCTCTACGTAGCTAGATTCATTGAACAGGCACAACATTGTGACCGTCAATATCTTCTAGAAGTTCCTGCTAGGAAAGCTTTCCACCTGGCATTACACCTACGCTAGTGTTCGCAGTTCGGCGGACCGGGATCCTGACAGGGTAGTCAGCGAAATAGGATATTTCGGTAAATATGACAGTGCTTTCGGCCTTTGATTTCCAAGATAGGCGCTCCTGTTTTAACTTGCCGTCTTTATAGGCACTTCCAATGTCATTCGTAAGACCTCTCGCTAGAAAAATGGTAACAGACGTATCATTGAAGTTCGTCTTTATTCACAGTGCATGCCAAAAAAGGTCGGAAAGTTTTCTGGTGTTTTGGCATAAAAAACTGCTGTACTGCGTCGTTGCCCCACCCTTTTAGAGGATGATCATGGTATGCCGAAATTCATGTTGCCATTCCTACAGAAATCAGTACGGCGACCTTGTGGACGCCGCCCACCGGGCCCATCTTGTGAAAGCACTCAACTCACGTCAGCCATACGCGTCTGGTTTGAGTTTGAGTACTCAAACTCAAACCCTGTTTGAGTATTCAAGGTTGATTTCTTGCCCAGCGCTAACCCTGCCACCTGAAAAAAAGTGCGATAATGAGGAAAAGAGACGACGCGACAGGTGTAGGAAACAAGACACGAAAGCGAAGAGCTGAAAGGAATAGAGGAAAAGACCACTGGCTGATTCCCCCTTGTCGGGTGAGACCGGGGGACTGTGAGAAGCAGGAACCAATGTGTTGCCATTTGGAAGGGCGGAGGGCCACGTGGCCCCAGCAATCACTGCTTCAGCTCAGCCACCAAAATGCCCCTTTCCGCGGCCACGGCTAAGCCACGCGCAGCCAGGGTGTGCCAGTATAACCCGCATGCGCAAAGGTGTGCGGTGTTGCACGGCACCTAGCGCATTTAGGTGTGGTACCCTGTGGTGCTGCAGCCGGGGTGGCGCCACTTACCGCAGCCCCTTGCGCCCTGGTGCGCCCCGGGGTTGTTAATCCATTTTAAGGTTGGGAATGTCACTGCGCTTGAAGCGGTTAATTAACATTGTCATTTTATTTATAGGTCCACCTTGCTGTGCAGGTTTACTAGGTAAAATTATACAATGTATGCTATTTTTGAGCCTCGCCAGTTTTCTTCAGTCTTACGCCTTTAGTTCTAATTGCCATAATGGCTTTACAAACAGTAATCCATATTTACTGGAATTTCATCATTCACACAAAAGCTAACAGCCCTTCTTGAGCTTTCATTATTCACCGAATCCAGTTTCGTGTATTTAACAAAAAGACCTCGCCGTGCATCACGAGTTGATAATTGACAAAGAAAGAGACCGTAGCTTTGATTACATACATTAGTGTTGCGCTGCTGAGCACGAGGTCGCGGGTTCGATTCCCGGCCGCGGCGGCCGCTTTTGTGTTGGAGGTGAAAAGCAAAAACGCCCGTGTGTACGAGATTTCGGCGCACAATAAAGATCCCCAGGTGGTCAAAATTAATCCGGAGCCGTCCACTACGGCGCGCCTCATCGCCTGCGTTGCGTCGTTGCGTTAAACCCTACAATCAAAATCAAATCAATTACATACACTTATTTTCAAATGAATATTTTTGACGGTTACCGATTCCTTTCAGCTAACGATAAGTCACCATAAACGAATGTGTCTTTGGGCGTTCTCCAAGGTTCTTCTTCTGCCTCTGCAGAGTAATACTTATATAAACACTAACCCTTTATACGCCATTTCTCAAAATCACTTATTCGCCGAAGATTGCGGGATATTTTTTCCAATGTTTAATTAAAACAATATAATTATCACTAAACTCTATCCTCATAAAATTTTCTCGTTGTGTGAAATAAGTGTAATGAAACACACTCCCACCAAACAGCCGTTTTTCCTACAATACAGAAATAACCGTTATTGAATCCTTGTCCAAAATGTGGTCCTTCGGAATTGATTGCCATGTTTAAATATCCCAGAGTATACATTATTGCTGACTTCATTTGGTCTAGCTGGGTGCACTGCGTGCATTATAAAAACGCTAATCGCATGCTTGCAGGTTTCTTCGCGGCTCCTACACAGTTAGAGATAACGCCTTGCATAACACTTATGTGCGCGAAGTTGGAATATTGTAGCGTGAGCTTCACTGGCAGAGGTTGAGCAGTTCCACGTGGACCTTAAAGGGCCGTGCTGCGCATGCACGAGGAGCATTGGATTGGATTGAATTAGATTGGAATTGATGTTGGCTTGGATTGGATTGGATCGGATTAAATTATATTGTATTGTATTGGATTGTAAACCCAATCCAATTGGAGTACGGGTGTGTAGATAATTGGGTCCGCACATTCGCCGGTCTGCGCATTCCAGACGAGTGACGTCATATCCGCGGCAGACGCACTGGCGCCGGCGCGTGCCCAGCTGTGCGCCTCCGTTGCGCAATAGCCAAGTCTGACGCTGCACCGGAGCCGCTTGACAGCCGTTTCGCGTGGCTTCTGGAGAGCCGTGCTGCGCATGCGCGAAGAGCAGTGACTGGACTGGACTGGACTGGACTGGATTGGATTTGATTGGATGGGAAATCGTTTTAGCAGCAGTCAGCATGATAATAAGCTAATCCTACACAACCAGAAAACCTATGAATACGCAGCTGAACATTAGCTCGCGCTACGTATATCCTGGCATAGCCGAGCTAAGCTACTGATAATTTTAGCATCCGTCTGGGTCCATAGGAAATATATTGCCCACCCATCACGGTGGCTCAGTGACTAAGACGTTGTGCTGCTGAGCCAAGGGCGCAGATTCGATTCCTAAGGCCGCGTTCGGACTGCGTGCGCTACGTACGTATCGTTCGTACGTATCGTAAGCGTAAACGCAAATAACGCAATGAGTTTGTTCAGACTATCGCTGCATTGAGCGCAAAGTACGCAACGTTTTCTGCCAGCAGGGGCGTAAATGTTGGAGCGTCCGCAACTTTCACAACAAGCACAGATGCGACTGTTACGGCGGAGCCAATGGGCAGAGCACTTTCGGTTTTCACTTTCCGGTTACGGGCCTTCCGGCCTCCCCAGATTATTTTTCATCCGGTGTCCTCCATCGCAGGCATCCGCCGATGCAACGTTGTATAACAACGCAGTATCGCCAGTCCTCAGTTCCGCAAAAGTATTGTGGCAGTCTCTGTCAACGGCTTTATCGAGGGCGATTTGGCGAACCCACATTGCTCTACGACGCTTGCGTCTGCGTTTGTTAGCGCGTATAGACGAGGATAAGCTCATTTCGGGCTTGGAGAGCTTCGCCCCCCGCTAACAGCCGCTTACTGATCGGCACCATGTTGAAAAATGCGAAACGTAGTTGCCCCAGAGCGGTGATTGGGTGATCGTAAAATACGTGTCTTACCTAAGGGCTCAATGTGAGCATAGTCGGTTGCTAGCTGCGCATACGGAAGTTCCAGCACTTGCGCAAATTGCGATAACTACGCCACTTACGGCGAATGCGAAAGTAGTCTGAACCTCGGAGGCCGCTATTATAATGAAAGCAAAAAGTAAAAACGCCTTTTTTTCGAGATGTGAGCGCACGTTAATTTCCCAGGTGGTCAAAATTATTTCGGAGCCGTCCACTACGGCGCACCGCATCGTCCGTGTAGTGTCGGCGGGTTACACCTCACAATCAATCAATCAATCAATCAATCAATCAATCAATCAATCAATCAATCAATCAATCAATCAATCAATCAATCAATCAATCAATCAATCAATCAATCAATCAATCAATCAATCAATCAATCAATCAATCGAAACCAGTTACACTTGATTTGAATGCTGCAAGACACCTGTGTTACTTTTATACTTTCCAACTGCAACCGGAGTGCTCGAAGAACTACCATGAAATTCACCCTCGAGTTGTCTTACTTCGTCTCTTTGGAGACATTTCGTCACCTTTGCTTCTTTCACAATCGTTTTTCTCTGAGGCGGTTTTGCCGAGACCTCATTCTACCTTTTTGGTACGCTTCAGCCCCCTTAAATTGTCTTTATAAAGTCGAGAAGTAAGCCGTGCAGGTGTAAGCGTATGTCCCGACTTGCGGATATAAGCGCGCGAGCACGTTTACACACACGTGCAGTGTTTCTAAGACCCTATTACTGCGCGTTTGCGGTTGCGTTGAGCGCCTCGCATCCGGGAGTTCTCGCACTTTCTCGATATGCCTCGGGAGCACGCGCGAATCTCTCCTGCATCCCGTCTACCGGAAATGACAATTTATTACCCCCATCAAGAACGACAGTGCTCATTCTCACTTTTAGTGTGAAGTTCCCGTGCGCAAATCACACGGATGCTTCGGCCTGCACGTATTGGCAAGAAAAAGATTTCAAATCCCAATTGTGCGCCTTGCTTCCTCAATGGCGGAATATTTCCGTAGTTTACCGCGGCAAGCATGTCCCTGAATTCATAGTGGAACTCGTTATAAAGCGACGCACACAATCGTAAATTGACGTGTTCATGGGAGAGTGTGGCTATTACTACACCAGGGTGGCCAATCCTGCTCTGGTGAGGGAGTGCGTTACCGGCAATGTTCGGCGGGGTCAGGCCGCGCCCAAAGCCTCATTCCGCAATTCCATCAACATGCGCAATTTTTTTTAAAATTCGGTGGGAATTGTCCGGCACCGGCCTTAGAGCCACGGTCCTTGTGCACGCGAGGCGGATGCTCTACCTCGACGCCACCGCTGCACTTTTTCTTTATTGCCAAAAAGGACAAAACAACTTATATACCACAATACCAGCCACAGTTACTGATAGAAGAAGAAAAAAAAAGAAAAGCAAAAGGGGGACTGCATCGCTTTGAGCGAGCAGTTAAAAGAAATGTACTTTCATGACAGCTAAGTCATCCATTAGCGACAATATTTCTTCATCATAGCCTGCTTTATGGAACACCTCGCGTAATTTACATATGCTTTTTGCAAAATAATAACATACAGAACGAGCATTTAAATCTGCATTACGCACATCCATATGGCTCCTCCATATAGCATGTAGGCCCACCCATACAAAAATATTGTATGGTCGGCTATAGAAAATCCTTTTTATGGTCGTCTTTAGCTATTTGGCCCAATAATCTTTAGACTGTTCTATGGCTGTCTTTAGCGATTCGTATGGCCATTCCTATGGGTGTCTTTAGCTTCTTCTATAACAGGTTCTACGGCTGTCTTTCGCTATTCTTATCAGCATTCCTATGGGTGTCTTTAGGTTCTTCTATAGCCGGTTATATGGTTGTCTTTAGCTATTCGTATCGACATTCCTATGGGTGTCTTTAGCGTCTTCTATAGCCGGTTCTGTGGTTGTCTTTAGATATTCGTATTGAAATCCCTATGGGTGTCTTTAGCTTCTTCTATAGCTGGTTCTATGGCTGTCTTTAGCTCTTCTTTCGATATCGATATGGCTATAGAAGAATCTAAAGACACCCATAGGAATGTCGATAGGAATGGCTAAAGACAGCCATAGAAATGTCTAAAGATAATTGGGCCAAATAGCTAAAGACAACCATAAGAAGGTTTTTCTATAGCCGACCATACAATATTTTTGCATGAGCTGCAGCCAGAAGAGAATCATCACTACTTGAAACACAGCGACAGCAGCAGCCGCTGAGAAATCATTAGCACGCTGCCATGCCGGCATAGAGCTGTGCAGATCTCTAGAACTTGTCCTGTGGCACTTAGGTGCATTCTGTAATATATGCTCCGTGAACACTTCAGCGATATAGGGGGAGTGCGAGGTTGCGATTGCAAACACTTCGCCAGTTTTCATTCACAAAAGGCTTAAACACAGGCATTCGAGGAAAGCAAAATCAAGGGGTTTATTCATTCCATTCATCACATAAATGGCTACTATCTACGCTACTTCACCACCAGTAAACAGTTGTTCACATACGCCGATCGAAAAACACAGCACACGCATTCCAACACCCTGGCTCATGCTTAAGTGACTCGCTCGACAGCCACACTACGCGGCACATTCCCCGCGAACGTCCGCCGAGACACAAATATCTACAGGGTACAGGTGCTGGGTAGTCCACAGAAAAGAAAGCACTCAGAAGTCGTTCATTACACTCAGTACTCAACGCACACAGCTGCAAGTTCGGTGGCTAAAATGGAAATGTACTCTCAATAAAACAATGAAGATGGTCGCACACAATGCAATGATAAAAAAAACGTTTTTCCAAGTTCACTTAATTAGTCCCTTGTAAGTTTTCTCAGTTCGCGAAAAAATTATTTTTGTCACATCACCGCGGCCAAATCTTCACTTCTGTCTACGTTGCAGTGCCCATGTGGTGCAGGGTAGTTAAGAAAAGTATTCGTCAACACCAAAAAAAGTCCTGCATTTTTCGCACTATAGAGTCTCTTCAGTTCGTAAGATCACTCACCCTAGAGTTTTGCGTACGATGAAATTCCTGTCACAGTATCGCAGGTATCCATTTTCGCATGACTTGAAGTTGATGTTGAATCAATCGTAACACTGTCACCGTAAACACCGAAATTCACGACACCAAAAAGCGACACATTTGCTTGGCGTCACACCATCTACACGAGCATATTGCCGTCGAGTCGAAATTCCCAGCACCAGGCAACACGTGCCATGCCCGCGCACATCAGCAAGGAGACGAAATGTGGCTGACTGAGTACATCCAGGTATAAGCAGGTCCATCGCGATAGCAAATAGTGCGGAGATACATGCCCATCTTTCGATCTTTTTCTAACTTGTTCGCTGGTAATTATTTTTTTTGGTAAATACAAGAACGCTTAACGTTTTGTTTTCTTCATCCGAAAAAAGTTGTATCTGTTCTAAGTACTCAGGGAACATTGTCTGTCACTAGCATTGCTGCGCGCAGGAATACTAACACAGCGCGGGCCGCACGGCCGTGTCCTTCGGTACCCATCGCCAAAACCAGTAGGCCAAACAAACACAAGAAAATAAAGCAGGAAGCAGGGGTGTCCCCTCTACCCTTTCAACACTTCCCAGAATTTCTTCACCGCGCCTCCTTCGGTCCGGCGTGGGTGGCTCTCCCCCTTTCTCAATGACTAATCTGAAAGTGGGGTCCCCAGGAGAAAGAATGCGGTTGTTCGCAGCTTCCACCATATTTCTGAGAGAGCGTACCGTGGGCTGCGAATGTTATTTCCAATCTGCTTCGACGCTGTGAGGGCCGTTTTCAGAGAAGCCCGCTTTTTCACTTGACCGGGGCAGCGAAGGGCCACAGAGGAATAATTCTACGAAATTATACGTCTTTCGGTCAACGTTCATTTGCAAGCTTTGCGGACGCGCAGTATCCAAAGTTGCAACCTGAATTTGAGCGTTAATCAGTAGCTTCTTTTAATTGTACTTTTCCCGTATTGTTGGTATAATAAGTACCTAACCTTATTGAACAAATACGTTCATATAACCGGCCGATCAAACTCATCATCGTTATCCAATCTGTGTTGTAGATGTAGCTAGGTAAATCATGAGTATATGAATTTCGCGTCAAAGTCATATTGAAACCAGCAGAATAGGATTTAATGGTTGCTCGCATTATACCTTTATAGGCTAACGTTTTTCGATTAGCGGCTGGAAACTTGGAGCCTTATGTTACTATGTAGTTAGCTAAAGAAGCCTTTATGGATGCAGGCTTGTAAGTTCTGCGCCAAACGCTTTCTTAATGCTGGCAAAATGTTGCTTAATTATCACACATCTAAAGGTTTACAGTTATATACTGTACTGTACCCAGCCGCAGAAGCTTTTATGGCTGCCTCACTTTAGCTTTAAAGCAAATTCTCTCCAATAGCTAGCAGAAGACATCCGTATGGTTCCAAGTTTGTAAACTTAGAGCTAAACAACGCTCAATAGCCAGCCAAATGAGCTTTTATGGCTTTCTCTCTATAGCTTTAGGACGAACTCTTTTCAATAGCTGGCAAAAGATAGCTGAATGGTTTGAAATCTGTAGACTTAGAGCGAAACAACGGCCTATAGCTAGCCGAATGAGCTTTTATGGCTTTCTCTCTATAGCTTTAGGATGAACTCTTTTCAATAGCTGGCAAAAGACAGCTGAATGGTTTTGAGTCTGTAGACTTCAAGCTAAAAAATGGTCTATAGCCAGCCAAAAGACCTTTGCCGCGGCTGGTCTATAGAACTAAAGCCATACATATTTCTTTAGCTGGGTACAGTTACCTGAATAGCTGTGACTCTATAGACTAAACACACTAGGATGTTCTATAATCGTCTAAAGAGAAATGTATGGTTTACAGTCTTTAGTGCAGGATCTATAAAAACTTCAATAGCTGGCTATAGCCTAATTTATGCCTTTTTATGGGTGACCATAGAGACCCATAGGCGGCCATAGCTCACCATACATTTTTCAATAGACGCCCATAAGGCATTTTTGTATGGGCAGGAGGAAGAACAGGTCATTGGGCAAAACATCTGCACCTAAAACGAGGTATCGAATTCTATGGGGCGACAAAGGCAGTTCTGTTTTTAAGTTGCGCTGCAGGATATCCCCCCAAAATACTGCGTCCCAGCAGTTCAGGAATACGTCTTCAATACTCTCCCGTTTTTTGCAGAGCGAACAGTCTGCACCTCATGGCAAGAAGAGCTCCTTGGCCGCCATCCACGTCATAACCGGAAGAGTTTGTGTGCATCTTAAAAAAGAAATTCTTAATTCCACCGCTGCACCAAGATAACCGCCGGTCATTAAGGGTAACAAAGTGGAACCCTAAAGAAGACAAGCGTGGCAAGGGGCGGCCGATGTTTAGATGCGCAGGTGAGATCAAGAAGTTTGCTGGGACATATTGGAGATTAATGGGAGAGGCCTTTGCCCTGCAGTGCGCGTGGATAGGCTGGTGCTGGTGGTAGTAGTGGTGATGGTGATGATGATGATGATTCTATCCTTTAAACCTATTGGTGCATGGTACTCAATTTGCCATCTCACCACTTCGGTATGCACCACGCTACCTACGAACGAAGGGGAAGAAGAGCACCAGCGCGAGGAGAGGGATTACCGTTTGTTCCTGGTTCTGGGTGGCTGTGCTCTATGAACTGCCCTATGCCGACTGATACAGATATGCCCATTAAGTCTAATATTGCCAGTTCGTCGTTACAGTTCACCCGGAGCGTTCGATCGGTTCACTTCCGTTCTTGAGAAGGGGCGCGGCAGAAGAAATGCATTTGGAAGACATCTTTGCGGGCAGAGACAGAATGCCGCGGAAGCACGCGGAGCACGTTTTTAAGCACACGGCTTTGCACGCGCTTATTTCCGCTAGTCATGACGTACCTTAACCCTTTTTTAAATGCGAATGCATTTATTAGTGGGGGGTTGTCTTGCGTCCATCGAGCGGCGTGCGCCTGCATTCCTCCAGCGCGAGCGCACGTGAGCGCGCGCCTCGTAGTTCTGCCTTCGTCGTCGTCGTCGTCGTAAATGCGAATGCATTTCTTAGTCGGGGGTTGTCGTGCTCCGTCGGCGTGCGCCCGCAGGTGTTATCTCTCCGCGCTCAATGCCGAACGCATGCGCTTGAAGCGAGCTGTACTAGTTTGCTCGAAGCGGCAAGGACGGCGAGTACTGCGGTGTTAGTCTCGTGTCTAACGGGAACTTCATATCGCACGCCGTTGCCACGTCTCCCGTTCGAGACACGTCTCCGTACAAGGACTTGTACACCCTTGCCTACACCGGAGACGGAGTCTTTGTGGTGACCGTGTACCTCGCGCCCAACCTCGCTCGAGACGCCGTTGCCGCGCAGCTGGACGCGGCTATGGAAAGTGTGCGCGTGCGCTCCAAACCCTCTGACCCCATAGTCTTGGTTGGCGACTTCAACGTTGACGTGCGCAGGAAGAGTGGCGAGTGGCTCGTCGACTACATGCAGACCAGGCACTCTATGCATTGCCTCTCTGCCGGCTTCGACACGGGCCCCACTATTATTCACGGGAGTTGCATTGATCTGGTCTTTACGCGAAACTGTGACGTGCGTATGCTTCTCAAAGACCCTTTGACCATGCACTTTAGCGATCACAAGGCAGTGATTGTGGCCGTCAGGTACAACGATAACACAAAAAGGTGCTGATCAATAAGTGATTACGTTCACACTCTCGTCATTAATTACGCCATTACTCGCAACACAGTGATCGGTGCACCCAATTCATTCGCATTTCTGCACGATTCCTTTCGGGGAGGTGCGGGGGAATTTTTTTGCCCTTTTGTCCCCCTACAGGCGAAACATATGACCGTATTGCGGCCATGCAATCCCTAATTCCTGAATGCGAACTTTGAGAAGCGCACTAGATAATGTTGCATAAGTCGAAGCATTTTGAGTAATCTTTTCGGGAGTTTTTTGTGTCCTGTCATTTTTCTTGCACACCTCTTTGATAAGCATGTAACCTTGTAACTCACTCCATTCTCTAATGCACTTGTGGTGAATAAATAAATCAATAAATAAACCAATGCCCTGGACGAGCGCCGCTTAAGAGCACGTGGTAGTTCGGGATCCTGAGCGGTAGAGCAGCTGTATCGGCTTCCTATTCCGAGTGATACTGGTCACAACGGCGTACCGTTCTTACCACGTTATGGGGCGGTCGTCTCCCATGTGGCTTTAGTGCTTGCGCTTACTCTGAAGCGACAGTCCCACTCATGATGACCCCATGCAATTGTACTTTTCGGCATCGGCCTGGGCGAGTAACTCCTTTGAGCAGGTGCTCGGCGGGAAACACGAAATTATGAGGCTTAGACGACAAGTTTTTTTGGAAGAGGTAAATTGAAATTCCAGTGCTGATATTTCTGTCGCCTTTTTTTTGCGCCACTGTTAGCTTCTAGCCTGCCTCTTTTATGCCCAATAGACGTGGACGTCCAGAATTTGATTCGCCACTCTTATCTGTACACTTGCTGTCTACTCTTCAATCTCCCACTAACCTTTTGCTCTACACAGACCCTAGTTTCAGAGATAACAAAATCGCTAGAGAAATTTAGAACTGCTAATGTACGAGATTAAAAAAATCACGCATCTCCACGAAATGAATCATGACTAGTAGGCGAAGCACTGGGGGTCGTTCTTATCGTAAATCACCCGTGAGAGTGCTTACTGCTGCTAAAACAGTTTGCAAATACAATACAATTAAATTTAATCCAATCCTATCCATTTTAATTCCAATCCAATTCAATCAAATCGATTTCCAATTCAATTCAATCCAATCCAATCCAATGCTCCTTGCGCATGCGGAGCACGGCTCTCGAGGAGCACTCCCTCCCTCCCTCCCTCCCTCCCTCCCTCCCTCCCTCCCCTTTCTTTCTTTACCCTTTTGTGAACCTTAACCTTTTATATATTTCTTGTTACTTTTTGGGAACATTTTGTTCACAGATTTTCAATTTACACGTGCTGTGCGTCTCTCTCGCTCGCTCTCTCCCTCTCTCTCTCTCTCTTTGTCTGTGTCTGACCTTTTGTGAACCTTTTATTTTGTTGTTAACATTTTGTGAACCTTTTGCTCACAGATGTTTCGATTTACACCGTGCTGTGCCGTGAGCACGGACGCAGGACGCCGGATGGACAAGCCTCGCACTTACGGTGCTTCGCCCCTAAACATTTTTAGTTCATTTCAAGCTATGTGACTCTTTTTTTTTACAAATGTTCACCGTGATTACGTCATCTTCAGCGGCAACGATATATTCGTCATTAGAGATGCTAGTCGGTTGTGTAATCTTCGCGTAGGGACGGTAGCGGTAGTGCTGGCTGAAAGGTTGGGGGTAACAGCAAGCGCAAGCGTGTTTGCTAGCAGTGCAGCCATTTTTTGTTTCCTTGTGTCTTCCTTTGAAGCGTCCTTGTATTCGCAAGGACATTGCACAGTGGCTGCTGAGCTGGCCGCTGAGCTGCTTCCCCTTGCGGTGGAGGAAGCACCGAAAGAAAAAGAAAATCTAGTGGTATTCTTCTCATTGCAATTGAAATTATCTTTATACCATTGCTGCCTTTGAGCTGGTTGCTATGACTGCGAGGCTCAGCTAATCGTTCCTGTAACCCTGACAGGTAGAATATTTGCGGAAACATGCTTGAGGGGTCTACAACTGGAACTAGGCCGCTTAAAATCCGCCTGCATACATTCAGCAGTGCGCCTGGGAGCTTTCAATGCCGTCGTCCTGATTATTTTAGCTCTGCAGCAGCCACAGCCACATCAATACACTTACAGCGCTATAGCTAACTGGCTTGCTTCATTAAGCTCTTCGGCTGACACCCCTACGGGGTTTCTCGTGCATTACGGCTACGTAGATAAAGCCCCTTAGAGGCGTGCGCGTATGTTTTATGGTGTTGGTCTTCCCATTTTGTGTATATTTCCTTGGTTGCACATGCTATATCCAGCAGGTATTACGTGTTTTGCCTATGATGCGTGCTTGTAATTTTTAGCGCTTCAGTTGGTGTTTTCAAATTTCAGTGTTTGGGCATGAAGTCGTGGTGACGTGCTAAATACGTTCCTATATGGGTAGCGTAGATCTATCTTAAATTACATGCTCTAATCTATTCATTGTGGACATCCTTATTTCGCATAAACCATTGCACGGCCTATGCAGTGATGGTTGTCGGAACATGTTAGGGTAATCTATGCCTTGTCACAATACGCCGACTAAGTGCCGTGTTGGCAACATTTTTAGCCGTTTAGGTCTCCCATGAAATAGAGACTACCCGCAAGGCACTGGTCAATAGTCTTCTGCGGGTATGTAGCACTGTGTAAGTTGGGCCCCACAGAAATAAGTAAAAGGGAGCTCGTCAATAAAATGGAGCCTATGGTTCGTTCAATATTTCTATACTATTAGTTCTCAAAATATAGAGAGAACACATGTTTTATACTTTTCACGGTGTTTCCAGTTTGCTCTCAGGGATTACAGCATTGATTTGGCGTGTAATCGTAATGTGTTCCCCACTTACTTTACGAGGTGTTACAATTAGCTGAATTGCCTAGCATGGTTAGCCTGGCTCTAAGATTAGAGTAAATCAAGTTAGATATAAAGTAAATCAAGTTAGATATAAGGGGCATGCAACGTAAATAAGAACAAAAGAGAGCTGGGGGAAAATGGGAAGGCAAGTGCAATTGCTACGAGCACCGAGGAGGCCACAGGGAACATAGAAGGGTGACAGGAGAGGGGAAGATGGGGACGGCATACTGTTATTCTATATGACGAACACGCGGAGGAGTTGATGATCGAATATTGTGGTGAAACAGCGCAGCATACGAAAACAACAAGTATTCAAAGAGTACGATGGCTGATAAGCACATTCCTGTTGAGTTTTTTCTGCTTGGGTCTTTATTAAGATGCGATCTGTCATTACGTTTTTTTTAACCTCAACAACAGCGGAGTTTTTATTATAGAGGATTGTAATTACAGAACAATGTCTCACCAAATGTATGGGGATTGTGCACAAACCTGACAACTTTCTAGCAAGATTTTTTTGGATGCTCCGGTCGACCAACACAAATATTTACCATTCCCGTTTTAGTTATCGAACATCAGCTCCTTCTTCTTCCGCGTACCTATTACGATGGCGTCAACAAAGCAACCGTGACCCGACAATAAATTTCCAATTACCGCGCGATTGTTTCCAGTAAACGGAATGAATGCCGAAGAAAGTAGAAAGATTAAAACACAAAAAAAGCGAGAAACAATAAAAGTTTGGTCTTGTATCACGAGCTGTAATAAAAATCGGTAAAACAACTAAGTTACGGTGCTCTGGGCGTCCGAACAAAGTTGCAAAATGCGATGGCTGGTTTGCCGAGGGATTATATTCGGCGATTGATTGGAGCTTTGTCACGTGACTGCAGTAACGTTTCGTGTCAGTTTGTGGAGTATGCGCTAAGGCCCTTTTAAGACGACCTGTAGTCAGTCACTTTGACAGTGGCTGACCAGATCTTAGACACACGATTTTTTCACGCGGCTGCCAAATTTAAGAGGCGTCGTCAGCTTTGTTTTTTTTTTTTAAATTCACTTTGTTAGATTTTACATCTAAATGTTTTATTTCGCTTGTTAAAGCAGTGGAGTGGCCAAGCAATTAGCTTCCTTCGCTTGTGTGCTATACTGAAGCACTGGAGTGGCCCTAACACTGACAATATTGCTCGTGCACTTCTACGACGATATTGCATCTAGAGTATTTTTGCTGACTGCGTGGTTTGAAGCCGGGGTTCGACACACAAAAAATAGTAATTATTATACTTACTTGGTGGCAACATGGCTTCACCCGGAGTAGCAAAAGCAAAAAGCCACGTGAATGAATCGAACGAAGCATATATACTATACAAGGCCAGTACAGTAAAAGATCATTAATTCGAACTCGAAGGGGACCCCAAAATTGTTGTAATTAAGCAGAGTTCGAATTAGCGGCCGGGCGCTAGAACGAATGGAGATCGCCCCACGATGCGCGGGCACAACACAAAGAAGCCACCTCTGTACTTGTTATCACGAATTAGGTGCTAAACACGTTTGTGGCGGGTGATTTCATAAATAATGCTCATGGAGCTCGATCAGCGAACGAACTGAATTGATCAGTCAGATATGCGCCAGAAATAGGCACCGATGTACAATCATGTGAGCAGCGAGCCGTAATGTCGAAATTAGGCACCTTATGGTCGAAAACACGTTTGTTTACACGGCAGGGTCGAGGCAGTGGGGCTTTGTGGCACACTGTAATCACTCTTGGTCGACTACTTCTGCGAGTAGGGATGGAAACCAGGAAATCCCTTTTCGAATGGACCATGCTGGATAGCGACGCGTATGAATTATCGAGAGTTTACCCCCATTGAGATATGCAGGACTGGGCCGTGACCAGGTAATCAGTTCGAAATGACTGTACTGATACGCTTTTCGCGGTCGCGCAAGAACTGGCGGCTGAGTCTCAACCCCAGGTGGTGAAGGCATTTGTGGCCGCTGGGGCCAAGGACTACGTCGTAACGACAACACTACAATGTCCTTCCGACCCAGAGGCCTGTCAAACGTGCTTCTACGAAACACACCGCACACTGCCGTCTATGGTGGCTGAGCTTACGGCCATCCGGGACGGCTTGCAAGCACTAACTCCTGCTCTTCATCAAGCCCCTGGAGGTACTACTTTACAAATTTATACAGACTCCACGGTGGCCATACGTGATTTACGTCGACTGAATAACAACTCGTCTATCTCGAGGGACATTCATGACATGCTGGATACGTACCCCTGCCTTCTGCGGATCTCGTGGGTCCGGCGAAATACGCTTCCCGCTCACATTGCAGCGGATGGTGCCTGCCACACGGCATTTGTTCCACGACCATTGCCTTTACTGACATTAAATACCCCAGGACAGTTTTTACAAAGAAAAGAAGATCTTCGTCGCGCCACACGAGCTCTCATTCCACCGTGTGGAACGGACCTCCCTAGCCGACTCGCTGGCTGGGAGGAGGTCTGTCTGCGAAGACTTCGTGTTGGTGTAGCCCTCTCTCCCGCTGTTACCCGGGAGTGGCCACCACGCTACCATGCCCCGTTCAACCAGAGCTGCCCCTTTTGCACGGCTCCTGCCGAAGATGCCGACACAGAACATTTGCTGTGGACGTGCCCTTCATTGCAAGCGGCCAGAACACGACACCTTCGAGGCACAGGCCTCCACCCTGGCACACCACCTGACCTCCATTGGTGGATATGGGGACCCCACCACCGCTCCCTCCTTGCGTTTGTTCGCGAAACGGGAGTTAACCTATACTTGTAGCGTAGTATTTATGCCAACGGGCATACTGTCGCAAATAAAAAAAAAAAGAAATGACTGTTAGTTCGAATCAACCGAGTTCGAATTACCAAGCATTTACTGTGTATTCCTAAGGCTCTGTACTGGTTCCATTTTTCGCCTATAGATCTAAATAGATAACTTCGCTTATCGCGAATAGCGTGACCTTTAAATAGCGCATGTGGTGGGTATTGGCTAGCGTAAATGCCTGGCGTGGTAGTTTATAACGGCTAAATATACGAAACACCCGGAAAATTCTCGAGGTGGTTTCCGTAAGAGCAGACTGCCCTCAAATTTGCTGAATAATATTACGTCCCAACGTAACCTAACATAACGTAACCTAACCGAACGCATCATAAACTACCCAAATCCAGCAAAACTGCAGCAAACCTAAACCTAATTAACTCCTCCCAGCGACAAAGAACACAACCTGTATTAAACGTAATCCAACCGATTCTAGAAGTCCTGTGCGTTGGTCTCTTGATATAGTAAACACCAGAGTAGAAAAACGCATTAACAACATACGATTAACAAAAAATTCTGAAAGCCCCCCCTCTCCCCCCCCCCCCCCAAAAAAAAAACCTCGAACGTGAGCCATCTTGTTTCTGCGCCAGTTATATACTACAGTGCTACAGGCGCCGCTCCAAGCTCGCCTTTTAGGGAATATTTACCCCATACAATCTCCGGGTAGTGTAGCCAATGAGAGGCGACTTCCGTGAGAAATGTCTGTCGGCAATTCTCAACGTTGCCGTAATAATAGACACAACCAAAAAAAGCTGCACACCGAGAGAGATCACTATGCCAGCAAGTAGAAATACAGCCACTAGGAAAGGACTGTCCTTATGGTCTCTGTCGGGCGCTTCGACGCACGAACTGGCGCGGGCCCTGGGGCGAGCAGCGCGGAAATTGAAAGCACGTGTTGCGCCGCGCTTTCGAACGCCGCGAATTCCGACAAGGCCGTGCCTGCTCGCACCGGATGGCCTAACCGCCACCCATGGGATGGCCACCGACGAAGATGACTAGCTTTTCTTTCTTCCCCGGCCCTCAGCGGCAGGAGGAAGGGAAGATGAGACAAGGAGACGCGGCCCGGGCGCAGGAGAGCTCGGTCCGTTGTCTTCGGGCTCCGCGCGAGTACTGTTTTTTAGTCGCCCGCCGGGCTGTAAATAAATGTACAGTTTTGTATCGGAGGCTGAGTTTGTCGGTTGAGGATACCCGGGGTCAGATCCTCAGCGCTACTGCGGCTTGGAGGAGAAGCCCCGGGGAAAAGAACATCGACGAAGATAACTGTCTCTTTCTGCGTGCGCCGTTGTTTTCACAGATTTTGTGTATATCGGTTCTAATAACTAGAGACTGGCAGGCAATTTCTACTCACTAGGTTTAATGACAGAACGGAATAGCAAACATTCGGGTGGTGATAGAGCACGCTTCACGAGGGCATGGGCCTCTGCTTTGTACTTCCATTTTGCGTTGTAGCAGGAGTTAAGCTGATGATAATTTTTAACGGGTTCTCGCCGGCCGGAAATGGTGCAGTGGCTTAAATTTGCGCTCTCATTTGAAGCAGTTTTCAAGCGGGCATATCTGTATCGTTCACCTTCGTAGCACCTCCCCGCAGCTTGATCGAAGAGGACACGATCTTGTTCTTCCATCGCTTCCTGTATACGTCCTTTCAATGCGGCATGTTTTCAAGAGCGTTCTGGCCCCTTTCCCTTCAACGAGTACAACGCCGCCTTCCGATAAGTGTTTGCTGCTTGCAGCTATGGCTCATATTGATGCTCCAAGATCCTTTAAGTATTGTAGAACCTCTCTACAGGATGACAAGAAGTGATGTACAATGTGATTGTGTGGATGAATTACGAACTTATAATCATGGCAGTTGCCACACAGCAACACCTCCCAACTCAGTCTCCCCTCTGGACGCAAACGAAGGTCCCTTGGCATCTCCACTCCTTTCAGTCCTTCTGCTGCCCTGTGGAACCACACACCATCGTCCCGCTGGCAACATCACTTGGGGAACGATGGGGACTGCTGCGGGTGCGGCAGTCCCCGGCAGCCGGTCGGGCGGCGGTGTAGAAGGTTGGGGGAGAGCGCTCGGCGAGGGACGCTAAGGCGATTACCATAGTATTCATTTCGAATTCTTGTCACCATTCTTGAATCATTATCACGAGGACTCATCTGCGCATGTTCAATGTTGTTGCGTTATTGCTTGTCCAGGGAGTCTTAAAGCAGCAGCCTACAGCCGAATATTCCCGCTGATGTTAATGGCAATGGCTGGTCGGGCTCTCCGCACACGTATGTCAATGGACGATCCTTTAAAGCTCCTTCCTCCTCTGTGACAAGACTCAGTAGGTCCCTTGAGTTGCATGCTTCGTTTGAGGCATTCTTTGAAAAAGGCCCACAGAATCCTAGTTCTGCAATCGCCGTCAACTTGATCTTGTGCTTACAACTGTAAATGGTCTCTTGGTCATTCATTAGTGCTTAAAATAATTTGTTGATCTCCTATCCGCTGCCTAAATGCTTGGCATTTTCCGAGTATATGAACTGTGATGGTCCTCTTGGAGATACAAAGTGTCGAAACTCCTGTAGAAAATTATCCGCGGCCTTGCCACCTGTGAATTATACTAAACTCGTCTCGTCACTGTACAGGTGAAACTAATGACGTCATGGCGTCTGTCAAATGTAGTAAACTCTTCTGATTTAGGCGCAGGTGAAAATGTGGACATCTTGTAGGACATGTTTGCCTTTGTACCTCGCGTACAACTTACCGGAGAAGTTTACGCCGATAACCTGGAATTCTACGATCAGGTGGCAATGAAGCTACTGGCTGCTCTACGTGTCTTGCGTTGTGCTGACTGCGTGTTATGATATCGCTTATAATTATTGCAAAGCCTGACGGCATTGTACAACACGGAACATCATACGAAGTCGTGTGCGAGTGTCCTGACCACCACCGTGGAACACCAGGTTGTGAACACGCCGTTTTAGAAGCCCGTTTTAGAAGCCCGTTTAGAAGCCCGTACATATGGCACTGGGGCTTATTAGGCCACTGAACTCTAGTAAGCCTTTGCGCCATATGATGCGCCGTACAGGTGCACGTTTTTCATGCAACTGATATTTGCTGTTCAGAGGGGTAGCTCTGTTTACTAGGAAAGGCGTGAATATCTTCGGAGTTTTCTTTACTCGCTATTACTCGGTCTTTGCTAGATTATTCTCTGTAAGTGGGGCTTTCATACTTCTTTCGGTATTCTTGATAAAGCAAAACATCCAGCCCGTTACACCTAGCGGCTTGTTATAAAAGCGATATTTTGAATGTTAGGCTTTCAATTTGTTGCTTGTTCTGCTGAACGTTTCTTCTAATGTATAGTTTCTTGGCCAGTGGCAGTGTTGATGTTTATGTTGGATTGGGTGTTCAGATCTGTTTATCAGATTTTCTGATGCTCAGGCCTATCCACCACATTGTTGACTGTATTGCTGGTATGGTGCAGGTTACGCGTGTACGCATGACCTATGGTTTTATTTTTCTTCCGCCATACCAAACCCCAATTATGGTGGTTTGTTCTTTTACGCACCTCTTCATCTCTGTTTTTTACAATCACTTCTCTTGGAAGTTACTTCGCTATTGTTGGTTTTACCCAGTGTAGCGTTGTCATTGAGTCTCTCACATTGAGTCTGTCACACGTACTTCAGAAGTTTTCCGGCTATTGCTTTTTCACATACTAGCTCAACCTAGCTGGCAGGGCAGCAAACAAGAGTTATTGTTTGGCTGATAACCCTTTCATGGGTGCACTTGGGTGTGTGTCATCGTTAAAGGTGCTTCAATAGTTCTGTCTTAAAACGTGAGCACAACGTATGTTAACACTTTATTGCGTGCGCTTTGCATCGGAGAACATATGCAGTGTAAGCGTTTTTAACCAGATAGTGTTTTATGCCAGAATCCACCAATATATAATGACCTGATATAACTGAACTGATATACCTGATATATAACTGACGGAAACGGCATCGCCAGAAAAAGTTCTATTGCCGCGGCTGCGCCAGGATTCGAGCCGGAACCTCCATCACCTCAACAGGAGTAACGAAGCGCTTTACCCACTATGCTATGAGCTGAAGCGGAGACAGCTATATGAAAGCGCCGTATATCCTTCCCATAACCTCCTCCGTTTAGGTGGTGTTGCCGTCTACGAGAGGTGAAGCGAAGTAGTGCGTCACGATGCCAATGAGCGCCGACAGTTGGCGCCAGCTCAGTTCATCGCCACGCAACCGTCTGCCGCACACTTCACAGAGCAGGAACGCGGTGGTCGCACATTTGCCAAAAAGACGCGCCAGAAGGTCGTCGCTCGCCAAGCACACCCACAAGACAGCACCGCAAACGAGGCTAATGCAGCGATATTTTTATTTGGGGACTTCAATTATCGAGCAATCAGTTGGCCGTTGCTTTCACTGTCGAATGGATCACTGCCTAAAGAGCAAGAATTTTTAAACACTGTACTTGATTTTATTCTTCACCAGGCCATAGCTTGCGCTATCCCAGACCTCCTACCAACTTCGTGCCCTTGTGACATAAAAAACATCATACACTCCCTGGTCTGAGTGACCACAACCTACTAATATTTGCATCGCCTCCCAGTCGAAAAAGAAATCAAACACACGGAAGGTAATCACAGATTAGAAGAGAGGAAATTTCTGCGCCAGTATTCACGAACTTGCCAACTTTTTTAGATAGCTTTAGGAATACGTACCTAACTCGAAGTGTCAACTCTAATTACTAAATTTTAAAGGCTACAATGCTTAACATAAAAAATATGTATTCCTGCTACCACCTATAAATCAGATTCCAACCTCCTTTGGTTTAAGAAAGAGCTAAAATTACTCTATAACCGAAAGAAACGCTTGTACACAATGACTCACCTAAGCCAAAGTCCCACTGCTTGTGAGCGCTACCGCTTATGCGCTAAACAGTACTTAACTGAACTCAATGCTACAAAAAAACTCTTTTCCGGTCACCTACTATCAATTCTTCAATCAAACACCAACAAATGTTGGCGCATGCTGTCCCCTACTTCACAGTCTAATCGAATAGACCTGACAAACACTCACGGAGAGCCAACTGATGCCGCCCAGTGCGCTTCTGCTCTAAATGACCACTTTTCGTCTGTGTTTTCCTCTGCCAATACCACTGATACCGTAACACCGCCCGATCGTGCAGCTGTAGTGATGCCAGGAATTTAAATCTCTCCAGAAGGAATACTTTAACCAAATAACTATCTAAAAGTTTGCACCTCGCCGGGCTGTGACAGTGGTAACAGTAAATTTGCAAAAAGTACCATTTCAGTCTCAGGCTAGATACTTTGCTTGGTCTTCACACAATTATTACTAACAGGAAACGTCCCAGACGATTGAAAGAAGGCTCAGGTTATTCCCATTTTTAAATCAGGCAACTTCGCCATCCCAGCTAAATACCGACATATTTCCTTCACCAGTATTCTATCCAGAATGCTCGAACACATCTTAGGGTCAAGCCTAATGACATATCTCAAATCCATCAATTTTTTCTTTGGTCATCAACATGGTATTCGGAAACTATTACCGTGCGAAACACAAATAGCGGAATTGACACATGATATATTTCACTTCCTGGACGGAATCCTTCAAACTGACGCCATATTTTTAGGTTTCCCTAAAGCATTCGACCATGTTCTTCATAAGCTATTTCTCTCTAAACTATGTAACCTTGAAATCTCTCCCAAAATATTTTCCTGGGTAGAAAATTTTCTTAAATACCTGAAGCAGTTCACTAGCGCTAATGGCTACAACTCACCTCTATCTGGCGTAGCGTCAGGTGTCCCCCAGCGTGCCTGTCTCTCCCCACTTCTCTTTCAAATATATATAAATGACCTGCCCACTAATGTACTATCCAAATAAAGACTTTTTGCTGATGACCGTTTTATATTATCCAATCTATAAACAAGACAACAGCGCTAAATTTCAACTTATTTTCGATTTAATTCTATTTCGGTGTGATAAATTATTTATGCCATTACACCTAACTCAATGTAAAATGATGTCATTCACCCGAAAAATGAGCCCTTCAAAGTATACCTATAGCATAAGGTCTGTTCCCATAAGCCCCACACTACCATAAAAATATCTCGGAGTGCATCTATAGTCGTTGCTATCATGGTGAACGCATATTCGACGCATCTTTTCATACGCCTCAGGCACTCTCGGGTACTACACCGCTTCAAATTCGCCTCGCCCGACATAAACAGTTAGCTTATAATATGTATGTGCGACCAAAACTAGAATATGCTTCGTCAATCTGGCACCGCTCACAAAGATATCTTACTAGCGATTTAGAAAGAATTCCAAACCGCGCAGCCCATTTTATTTACTCGCCATACTCTAACGATATCAGCGTTACCACACTAAAAAAATCATTGAACCTGTCGTCACTTGAATCTCGTCGTATCGTTTCCCGATTGTGTCTCATGCACGCTTTCTATTAACACCCTCAATCACGGCAGGTCCTCCTACACTCATCACCGACAACGTCATCCCGCATAAACCACAGCCACCCCATTGCAACAATACACGGACACACTTCTGAAATGATTGCCTGCTTCTTTCCCCATCGGATAACACTGTGAATAAACTACCTATTAATATGGTAACTTGCAATATTATAGTAAAAGGTCACATGTCGCAATCTAACCGATTGTACTGTTTCCCTGCCAGTGGTTTAAGTACTTTTTAAGTACTGTGTAAACTGTTGTCATTGTGATCTGAAAGCTTAACACTTTTACCTTTACCTTTTATTTCCAGTTGGTAATGCTTACTTTGTACTTCGCATTTCATACGTTTTGGATTAGCAATTTTTGGAATGTTTACGCCTGGTACCCTTCGAGTTTTGCTGGAAAACCTTCAACTGGAACGTACGGAAACGAAGGACGGTCCAGAGAAATACGGGCACAATGCCGTACAGCATGTGTCAGTGTTTCTCTCGACCGTCCTTCGTTTCCGTACGTTCCAGCTGAAGGTTTTCCAGCGATCATGAACCAACTCACCCATTCCCAAGCAATACTTTGAGTTTTGTTGCGTTTTGTTATACCTTGTAAGCCGCCCCCTTTATGTAATGCCTACGGGCCTTTAAGGTAGAATAAATAAAATTAAAAGGCCTCTCTCATAGACCTCTAAATATCCCGGCCTTGTTCTAACTGCTACCATCTTGTTGAGCAAAGTTTTTGATCTGACCTGCCCATCTAACTTTCCGCCGCCCCCTGCCTTGATTGCCTGCCTGAAGAATCCATATCTTCCCCTAATAGCCAACGGTTATCTTGCCTTCGCATTATATGCCCTGCCCAAACCCATTTCGTCTTCTAAAGTTATACTAATATGTCCTTAATCCGCGTGTGTTCTCTGACCCTTCTCCGCTCTCTCCTTGTCCCTTAATGTCACACCTACCACCTTCCGCTCCGTCGCTCGCTGAGTCGTCCTCAATTTAAGTTCAACCCTTTTAGTGCGCCTCCAAGTTTCTGCCCCGTAGGTGAGTACCGGAAAGATGCAGCAGTCATAACCTTTATTCTTCAGGAAAAATGGTAGGCCTGCATTCATTATCTTAGAATGCCTGCTAATGCACTCCACCCAATTCTTATTCTTCTAATTATCTCTGCCTCACGAATGGGATCCGGGGTCACACGTTGGCCTAAGTAGATATATCCGCTTACCAGTTCCCCTGCCTCGCCACCTATCTGAAACCGCTGTGCTCTTCCGAGGTTATTAAATATTACTTTAGTTTTTTGCATATTAATTTTGAGGCCCAAAGTTCTACTCTGCTTGTCCAGTGCTGTAAGCATGCCTTTCAATTAGTCCCCCGAGTTACTTAGCAAAGCAATGTCATCAGCAAATGTGAGGTTACTGAAGTATTCTCCGTTAACCTTTACTCCCACCTGTTCCCAGTCCAATGTCTTCAATACTTCTTGTAAACATGCTGTGAATAACAATGGAGAGATTGTGTCTCCTTCCTTCGATGTTCGTGTCATCGCTCTTCGTACGTTCACTTTTTTCCGCTGCACACTTTTGTTCAACAGGGTATATGCTTGGCAATACCAACCTAAGTACAATGGTAGGGAGTCAATGGGTCACTATGAAGGGTATCCATGTTGCCATTCTTGCGACAAATGTTGCCATTAAAGCGGGAACAAGCAAATTCTTGACAGGTAGTCATTCACCCGCGAAAAATACTAATAAAACAACAGGATCCAAACCCAGTAAGAGGCAGAACGACAGCAACATAAATACGAGCTTTTTGTAACTAATCACGCAGAAGACAACATCGAATAGAAATATCTAGAGATTAGGGTGGTGCCATGGCTAGTTAAACAATATAGATGACTTGACAATGAACGCAATATTCTATACAAGGAAAATTTCTTTGGTGTAACGGCGTTTCATAAACTTATCGTGAACCGCCTTTTATCAGCTCAGTGAGTGCGTTTGCATGGCCTAATTGCGCACACAAAAATATTGTTGAGGAGGAGTAAAATAGAAAGTAAAAAAAATTGTAAAGTAGTGTTAAGCCAACGCGAAGACAAACGTTTATTATCACTTTTGTACAAACGTTCTCTGGGTTCTATCCCCAGATTTGCATCATTTATTTGTGTGATAACGATGAGCTCGAGATCAAACATTTAATGTTGGTTCGAATGCCCCTAGCCGACGTTTGTTTCGCACCATTAATTAATGATAGCTTGACACCATGAAGCACCAGATTCACAAGGGCAATCTCTAAAATGGCTGCAGCTGTTGCCGAAGGATAACCTATCGGGAAAAGGCATTCTGTTCTCAAAACGTGTTAGTTAAACTGTGTCAAAGAGGAAATATTCTTTCGGCATACCAATTACCGGCAGGGATTGCAAATTCGTAACAATACAAGTTGGATGTGTGGCAGCGGTTTCTTTGTCAAAGCTGTAATGTGAGCCTTCAGGTCCGCCTAACTGTGGCGGCAATACGTTTCCCGCGAGCCACACAACATGATGCATCTTACATGCCTTTACAAAATCAGCTTAATTATCAGTTTTCTTATCAACACTCGCAAACCCATCGCCGTAAAAAGAAATGCGTTTGCTTACCAGGCGCTGCAGATGAAGCTTGCAGCCAAGGTTCAGGCGTTCTCGACTCCACAAGAAGAAAAGGCGGTCCTTTCGGAAGGGGCTGTCGAAGGCGTCGGGTGCGGGAGTGAACAGAGCAGGAATTGTCCTGGCCAGAAGAGTGGTGCCGTCGAAAAGCTTCCGCTTGTAGAACAAAAGAAGGTTGGCGGCGGCGTGCTGGATGAGCAAGTCTTCTTCTTCTTTGTGGTCGTCGTCTTCTTTCGGGGCGAACAGGCGGGTTACACAGGTTGCCCTGCTGTTCTGTGAAATTTGGGACACTTGTTGGCCAAGGGGAAACTGCTCGAAGACGGCGCGAATGAGGCGGTAAAATAATAATTATATTTGTGCTTTAAGAAAAATGTCGGTTACAGTTTTAAGTATGTTCAATTTCATGTCACAATAAAACACCCAGGTTCTAAACGTTTGCGCCTAATATATTAGCGAAACATAAAATGGTTTGGAAGCAGCCTCCGCCGATACTTGGGTGAGCAGCAATGAGCTTAAGTTTACGAACCACGGGAGCGGTGACCAAACCTAACCACTGCACCGTCTATTTGCACAGCGGCTGTTGACGCCGCGGAGGGCGCTGACGCGGCCTAACAATATAGAACCCTTGCCACTATCACTAACCTTTGGGCGATTGCCTCAAGCTCCGATAAATTGTCACCATGCGAAGTTCGCTTGCCTTACGCAGGCTGCTTATGAACCAACCTCCTGTGGAAACCGCATGCGCTGGCAATGCTGGCGCCCTGGAGCTTATTTCATGCTTATAGCTTTTTGTCAACTCCTCGGTTTTATATAAAGATGCGCGCAAAATTCACAGTGCAGTCGAAGAAAACACAGTAAAAAACAACATCTTTAATCCGATTTAGGCACACCTGCGGAATTATATAAGAAGGCAAGCGAAATTAATAAAATATGCATGCGAAGCATACCCGCTAGCATTTCTACAATGCTGCGGAGTTTTGGTATGGACTGTAGTGAGTTATAAAACTCGGTGAGACGTGTGTACCGCACCAACGAATTCGGAATTTCTCGGTAACATCCTCCTTTGTAATTCCTTCAAGTAGAACGCAACTACCAAAACATTCGGTATCGAACGACTCAACTGCGATATGGGACCGCCTTGAACTGGGGAGAGCTGTTGGATGCTCAGCAACTACTAGAAGTGCATGAAAACCAGACTTGAATTAGATATTTTAGAAGTTGAAAACAATAGTTACAGGTTCGGAGCGATGTTTCATTTGCCGGTATGTATAAAATTTCTATTGCGTGTGCAAAAATTATGTAGAGGTAATGATTCGGATTACATGATAGAGGGATAAAAATAATTTAGAAAAACAGCCACATGAATGCAAAAAGCAAGCAAGAGCTTCCTATTTCGAAGAAATCCCCATGCATCAGCTGAAGCCATGTTAGGCACCAGTGTAGTTGCCATCAATGGTAATTCATGTGATTTCGAAAACAGGTGATAAGCAGGCAACGAGCCAAAGGCTTCGCCAAAGCACCATGCCGTTGTGGAAGTATCGCTGCATATAAGGCGACTCCCACTGTATTCGGACATTCGGACATTCGGTCTTACTGTATTCGGACATTCGTCAATCCGGCATCCATCACAAGCATACCTGACCACAAACCTAGAATCCATACAACATCGTGCAGCTCGCTTTGTCCCCTCCCGATAGTCCTCCGGTACTAGCGCCACATCTTTAAAACAGTCCATTTCCCTCCCGTCACTTGTATCGCGCCGCCATATCGCACGTTTATGCCTCCTTCATGGGGCGTACTATCAGCCAAAATCCAGGCACAAATTATTAAAACCATCCCACCGCACGACAGCGCGCCTAAATCACACCCAGCCGATAGCACACATACCCGGTCGGAGATCAGCGTTCACAAGTTCATTCTTTCCCAATGGAAACACCCTTCGGAATTCGCTACCCGACAATATAGTATCATCTACTGACCCCGCATCTTTCGAAAAAAAAATTGTACGACCATTATCGACACTGCAAACATTAATGCCGATTCATAGTCCTTACTAGTTGAAACTTGTGCAATCGCTCTTGCTTGTCTTTTCTTTTTCTATCTTTTCTTGTATTATAACTGAACCTGTGCATTCGGTATTTGTATCGTGCTATCTGCCTTTTTTGATGTTGTTCGTTGTGCTGACTGATGCATGTCAGTCACTATTTTCCTTTCTTTTTCGATGCCCAGATGTATATATCTCATACTTCATTGTCTTCCCTATATGTATTGCCCCCCCCCCTCCTTATGTAATGCCTTCGGGCCCTTAATGACCTAATAAATGAAATGAACTGGAATTGCCTGGCAGTGCTCCTATAACCTGGGCAGTTGCCCAGGCACTGATTTATTAAAGGAATCTGCAGAATGAAGGCGTCTCCCATCCATCTCCTACCGCTCCTGTCCCGTGCCGCTTGAGTCCATTCTTTGCCTCCAAATTTTCTTATTTCACCCGCCCATTGAATATTTGGCCGTCCTGTTTTTCTAAAGCAGTCTCGCCGTGTCCACTCTGGGACCCTGGTTGTCCACTGTTTGCCATTTCACCTAATTAGTTGATTTATTATGAGGTTTAACGCACCGACGCTACACATTCGATGAGGCGCGCCATAGTGGAGGGTTCCGGAATAATTGTGACCTCCTGGGGATCTTTAACGCGTGCCAAAACTCGTACACACAACCGTTTTCACTTTTCGCCGCCTCAAGAAAAGCGGCCAGGGAACCGAATTCTATTTCTTTTTGCTTATTTAAACTATATGATCTTGTACTCTAGTTTGTTCTTCGATCAAGAAAGGTAGTTAACTGTCCCTAAGTGTTACTGGGATCATTATTCGTTCTATGGCCTGTTGAGCCGCCCAAAGTTTGCGTTGGAATGTTTTAATAAACCGCCAAGTTTCCGCTCCATTTGTCATCACCTCATATTCATCTCTCAACGTGCCGCTGAAAGCTTTCCATGAATGGGAAGCCGCGGTCACGTATATGCGTTTCCTAGTCAGTACAGCCAGCCGTCACCTGTGCTTGCTTATGGCGGTTATTTCACAGCATAAACGTACCTAAAGCATACAAAACCACCGGAACTGAAATAAATAACAGCCAAAACGGACCTGCAATGGTGGAAAACCACGGTGTAGAAATATATTCAACTGAAATAGCCGAAATCGAACTTAAAGGGCGAAATCCGCAAAAAACGTTCAAGAAGCAGTAGCTGAAACTAACCAAAAGGCAACGAAAATACCCGGAATCTCATTTGTAATGCATAAAGATGACATAAATGGATTATATGCGTGATAACAAATGTTATATTAAAATATGACAAACCCTTGAAAATGAAAAAAAAGGGGTAAAGTGATTTCAATCCGGGTTAGGATGTGTCCTTCGCAGGGGCGGAACTACTACACTACGAAACCCAGCGGTTCCGAGGGATTAAATTGAGGGCCACAAGGGCTTGGCCATAGCTTCAAACATGCCCCCTAGATGGCGCCATGCGTCGCTTGGCTGCGCTGACTAGGAAACCCCTATACGCGCCCAGGTCACTTCGGCCGCAGGCTTTTGTATCTCATCTCTCTGAAAGTGGATGGCGTGAGAACGCGCTAAACATGCGGCCAATTTGAAAGCAAACACCCGGACAACGAAATCAAAGGAAATGCTGTGCGCCCCGAATTCTTCATAACGCGAGAGACTCAGCTTTGATTCCGGCAAAGGGAAGCGGTTTTCTTTTTTTCATTCGGCGGCACAAGTTATTGTTCCCCAATGCTGCTAACTCGTACCCCTCGGGCCTTTGGGGTTGCGCCATGGTTAGGTTGGGGTTTCAGGGCATAACGGTCCAGGGATGGATCTCCGGGACTTCTCAACCACATTTTTTTGAGGCTGCGGTGCTTTCTGTCTACGGCGAACGGATTTGTGCCGGCCTAAACAGGTGTGCTGTTAAAAACTGCCCATTGTCGCCTTGTGACCTTTCCCCCTCTTCTCACAATTCTTCTCGCTGTTGGCGGCTTGCAATAGTTGCCTCCCATGATCCCTCACTCCTGAGATGCTTGGCTTATCAGGATTTCGTCAACTTTAATGCATTACGAACAGCATCGCTGATGTCGTATCTGCACTGGAAGAAGCCGAACACATGGAGGAAGTGACATTTTGTAGCGTGAGCTACACTGGCCGAGGTTAAGCAGTTTCACGTGGCTCCTGGAAAGCCGTGCTGCGCATGCGCGAGGAGCAGTGACGTCACACGGCGCACAGAACGTCCCTCGCTGCTTGGCGTCTTTCACACACCCCACACGGCCAGCGTCTTCGCCGATCTCCGTTCCGCACGGGGCGGCCCGGTCCACTTGATCATGCGAGGGGTGGCCGGGTGTGGAACCGATGGCTCGAGAGTACCATCAAGACCGGCGTGCGCCTGTGGAACCAGCTTAGCTCTGGGGCGATTGGTGACGCTGCGCTGGAGCCGCTTGATAAATATACATGTGTCAGATAATGCGTATACCATGTGCGTGTCATTGAAGCAGTGGTAAGCATGATAATCAAGCTGATGCTAGACAACCAGGAAAGCTAAAAATAACCAGCTGAACCTCAGCTCACGCTACGTATAACCTGGCATAGCCGAGCTAAGTCACTGCTCAGTTTTTTGTTTTGGTGGACATTGAGTCTCCTTTGTCTGCGAATCGGCTGTAACCTCTGAGCAGAAGAAAGTCACAGGCTCGGCATCGCTAGTTCACCCGCCTGCACACTGCAATAGAGACATTCGCGTGTGCAATGCGCGAGTGTCCTAAGCAATCGCAGGCGGTATAAGCGGTTAGAGCGTCGTATGCGAAACTGGGGCAGCTTTCATGCACCACTTCAAACCTGTTGTTTGCGGAAGGTACCCTTCAAATCGTAAAAAAGCGTCCCGTGCCCTGCTCAACTTTTTAAAGGACACATGTCTCGCGGACCGGCTGTGATGGTTTCGATGCTGCGCGGCTTATTAACCATAATCTTCTTCTCCATTTCTATCTTTTTTCTGGCTATCCTCTTCTATGTCTATCCTCCTCCTAGACTCAGTCTTGGTAGAAGTGCCCTCAACCCGAGAGGCTGTTATCGGCTGAGTCGACTTCTTCATTCTCTTCCCATAAAGTAACACTCTATCTCTTTCTCTTGTCAAGTAGAACCCATTGTCTAAAGTTTTTTATAAAGACATTGTCCATGGCACATTGCAGAAAAACTATAGCGCACATTTCACGTGAAGACGTGACGAAAGTACGGCGTGTTGACATCATTGATATAGGCTTGCATGTGAACAGGAAAGAAGGCACGATCATAGATTTCTTTAAAGAAACACATGAAGCAGAGGTTAGGTCACATATTAATTTTAACTCGCAAAGCGAAATATTTGACGCTTTGGAAATGGCGCATTAGACATATTGGAGACAACAATCAGTCGTGAAATTCGTTATTTTTTTTAATGATATTGCTAAAACACGACGTGGTAACGTGAGACTCTTTCCGGCACGTTCGGAATCTCCGCGTTAGCTAAGTTGACTAAATTAACCATACTCTTTCGACACAAAAAAATCTGCTTATTTAGTTACATGGAGTCAATATCTGTATTGCGAAAACTTTATTACAAAGCGATGACTGTTGCCATTCATGCAGTTTACGGCTCTGGTATAATAAAATGTCCTGACGGCTTCGATATGCCCAACGACTAACTTTTGCATTTTGTTCCTCTGCGATAACGCAGTGATGGTGTGTGCAGTGGAGTGAGAAATTACGGCTGGTTATACCAGATGTACTTTTAGGGGCGAAGCCCCTTTGGGCTGGGGCTGCTGGCATCTCCTGTCGTCCGTCGTCTTCGTCGTAATCGTCGTTCATATCGTGTAGTCACGCGTACCAATAACAAACAAACCCTAGGAAACCGGTTTATGCCTACCGCGTACTAAAAAAAAAACAACAACAGGAGAATCGTTTACGCCTCGCGCTAGAGGTCTTCGTGGTCATAGACGAGATTTTTACAGCGAAGCTGTATACCTCTACCCCCAAACGGTTTCGTCTCCGATGGCAAAAAACATAAAGGCGCCGAGAATACAATTTCACACTACATGCTTTGCCCCTCCCCAACTTTCTCTTAGGGGAGTTGGCTGGAGTTTTTTTATCCAGGCCAGCATATTTAAACCAGATAAAATGGCGTCGACACAGAAGGGTTGATTTGTTGAAAATACCGGCCATGCAACGTCAGGTGCAGTAGTTCGTTGTCAGCGCATTCATTCTACCTTCTGCCAATTGCACACGTAACTCCTGAATGCGTTGTTCATCCTGAGAGAGATGTGTCCTCCGCAAGAGAAGTTTTTTTTTTCACGCTGTCGAAAAACAGCATAACTCGCTCTCGAACTACGGCATGCACCATACTGCGCGGGTTTAACAAAAAACGTATTCTGCCATTTCTCACTTACGTCAAGGAGGGACGTTAAGCAGCAAAACTTCATGTCATTTTTGTAAAGTTTACACATCTCGAGAGAATTAGACGCGGAGCCTGCAGCAGTTTTAGATGCTGATTTCGGCCAATGTCCAGATTGCTGAATGACCCCACCTTCTGCATGAGAAGGGTAATTAGGAGGCGGGTTATTGGCCGCGTCGATGTGTGAACGTTGATTTGATTGATTGATTGTAGGGTTTAACGCCCCGACGCAACGCAGGCGACGAGGCGCGCCGTTGTGGAAGGCTCCGGATTAATTTTGACAACCTGGGGATCTGTAAGTGCGCCGAAATCTCGAGCACACGGGCGTTGTTGCTTTTTGCCTCCATCAGAAAAGTGGCCGCCGCGGCTGGGAATAGAACCCGCGTCCTCGTGCTGAGCAGCGCAACGCCTTAGCCACTGAGCCGCCACGGCGGCTGACATTTGAGCGTTCCGCTGCACCAGCGGAGGTATGTATTGCAGACTGGCCATCTTTGATGTTTTGGCAGGTTCAGGGCCGTAGTTGGAGCGGATCAAGAGTGATGAGGCAGGTGACCATTATGTGAATACGAAAGTCTTTATGCAAACAACCAACCAACCAACCAACCAACCAACCAACCAACCAACCAACCAACCAACCAACCAACCAACCAACCAACCAACCAAACAAACAAACAAAAAAACAAACAAACAAACAAACAAACAAACAAACAAACAAACAAACAAACAAACAAACAAACAAACAAACAAACAAACAAACAAACAACAGCAGACAAACAAACAAACAAACAACAGCAGACAAACAAACAAACAAACAAACAAAAAGATGGAAAAGGAAGGGAAAAATGGATAAGGAAGTCTAGAAGTCAGGCGTAGCACGTGCACCCACTCTGAAGCAAGAAGAGTTCGAGTCTAAGCCCGCGGGGAATCGCACAAGGGAACTTCTCAGTTTTGGCTGTGGCAGCGGTGAGTAGAAGCTCTCGTCGAAGGTGACTACCGCTGGCAGTTGTTATCATTTCACGGCGCGTCCGGGCATTCGAGCCCAGTCATGGCGCCATGATGACGTGACCATTGATCGCCCGAACAAGCTGGTCGGCTAGAAACAAGAGCTTTGTTGGTGTAGTGCGCTGGAAGTCCGGGAGACTGCCGCTGGAGCGCAGGGTCTTCGAAGGATCGACGTACACGCTGTCCGGTCAACTGCCACTAGTCTGCTTGGGTACCTCGGGGTAGACTATCCACCGGTTGTCCCCGATCGCTTCTCGATCTTTTTTGACCTCGTGCCTCGTTTGGCTTCTTTTTTTCCCTTGTCTCGATACCCCTTCGGATCTTCGCTTCTTCTTTCTCTTCCCTCTTAGCCACTCGCACGCTTGCTGCGTCTTTTTCCCCACGATTTCTTGTGTTTCCCGCGCTCGGGGCACCTCATGACACCACCCCACGTGGGGTACGTTTCCTTTTCCCTTGTGACTGCAGCGCTTGCACTGCAGGGACATACAGAAAATGAAGTCGCAAGCTTTAAAATTAAGCGTGCAAACCAATTGTCAACGATGTCAAAACTGTTAAAACTGCTAAAGGCAATGATTCATGAATGAATTTATATCTTCATCTACGTGGCCGGATGTATTCCACACAAGATGTACCCACGCCAATACTCCGAGCTGTGTCCGTTCTTCCAGACTAGCAAAGGAAGGTTACAACACGTCACCCTAAAGTGCACCGCACTAAATGCACCAATACCCGACACACCCTTCCCTTCCGCACTTTCCCTTAATGAGAGATGGGAGGTCCTTCGGTTCAGCCTCTCCTTAAACGTCCGCGCGAGCCTAGCAGCCCGTGGGTGGGTTGCTAGCCCGGTACGGGGCCTAGAAATGAGGCTCCGCTCCCGTCGGCCGGTACACCACGGGGGGCTCACTCTTTCGTATAATAAAGTTTGATCACTCAATCAATCAACCCCTCAATGCAGTTTTTGCGATGGACCGGAAAACTGCACAGCTGTTCCTCTTTGTGAAGGGCTCATCTAGTGTCGAATGTGGCGGCGCCACTTTCCACTTTGTCCTTCCGCTCTTTGTTCGCTAGACGCTTCAGTCCTAGGAGTTGGCCGCAGGGATGCTGCGTCTGCCCATCGTCCTTTTTTGGTGCGACAGGCCGGTTTCCCTGGGAGATGGATACGTTTTCAATTATTTGTTTTTCTTCAAAACTCCACTTTTACGTTGTAAATATTTCTTTTCAGCTGTATTCTTACTTTTCCTACTTTCATACCGTTTTTTTTCGGACCACTTCTTCGCCAATCTCCCGCTGATGTATGTACTGTGCTCTGATGAAACCAACGAATGAGCCAATTAAAGCAGAACGAAGTCCCATAACGTTGAGCAAGGTATCGCGGAACGCCAGCCGTACGACGCCAGTCAGGTCCACGGCCCTTCCCCTCCGGAACTTGAACCCTCAGTGTAGCCATCACCTGTGCTGAATTTCGCATCTGCGCAACATGGGTGAGTGGCTGTTCTGTGCTAGATGGTTTTGTTTTTTTGATTGGCAGCACTGAATTGGACGTGGGCATGCGGCACTGTTTAATCGGATTTTACTGTACCGTGCTAAGCTAGCAGTCCCGTGGGGATAGTGGAGCATGAAAGTGAAGTGTGCAGCGAAATCTGCAGATGACCATGATTTGCGGGTCCGCGGCTGTCTTGTGGGTGCGCCTGGCGAGCGACGTCCTGCTGGCGGGTCGCTTCGGCAAAGGTGTACTGGCGTCATGAAAGTAGAAAAAACTGCGCGTAAAAGACAGGACCGTGACAAGTAGACAGGACAAAAAGTCCTGTCTACTTGTCACGGTCCTGTCTTTTACGCGCAGTTTTTTCTACTTTCATGATGCTGCACCAACTAGCCCAACAACATGCTGTACTGGCGTCGTTTCCGTGATGGATATGACGTCCGTTAAATCGTGGGGTATCGCGGCATAAAACTCTTTCGTGTTAAAATATAAAACCTGAAAACGAATGACCCTAAGTATACCGCACTCTTTAGTACTGTTGCTTCCCTGGAAAAAGACCCTGTGTGCAGGGGTGCACTCTTTACAGGCCACTTGCTGGCGTCGCTTCCGCGATGAAAATTACGTCCGCGAAATCTTTGTGTATCCTAAAATAAAACACTTTCGCGTTAAAAGTGAAATGACGGTTCGTGCACTGCGAGATGGTCTGTGCTTACACGTAGGGCCATCTACTGGTTTCCTTTGCAAAGTCTCGATATCTTCTTCATATTTTGGCGGTTTAGCACGTCGAAGCCTCGCCTGCTCTACAAGGCCCGCGTGAGTAGAAGGTTCCGGAATAATGTAGATCACATGGGAATGTTTTGCGAGCGGCGAAATCTCGACACGCGGGAATGTTCGTTTCTTACCTCCCTCTAAAACTCAGCCACCGTGACCCCTAATAAAACAACGTAGATTGGCTTAGCAGCCAAACCACTATTTTATGGCAAAAAAAAAAAAAAACAGGCCGCTGTTAGCAGCAGCGAACGGGAAGTAGATTTGTTATGTTAACTGCACCATCCGCTTTGAGCTTCCACCGGATAACTAAGTATTGTTTAGGTGCTGTGAATTTTTACTGTAAAACAGCCTCTTAGGTCATACATCACATTGTTTGGAGGTTAGCTTAGGTATGAGGCGAAAGTGAACGCTTTGCATTTATGTGACATCGGAGTACTGTGTAGTTCCATTATGAAAGGCCGACGTGAAAATTACCTACCGAAAAGTTTCGAAAAAACGCCCACTTAAACCACAAAGATACCAATTGAGAACTACGGGGTGAGCGACCTTTCGGGTCAGGTGCAAAAAACTAGAACAAATGTGCTTGATCCCTCTTTCATAGCAATCGGTAAAACATGGAAGGGAAATGTGCCTTCACAGGATCAGTTGAATGTTTATTCTACATCTATATGAACTTGCACATAGCAATTTATATTTCGTCGGTATGGCACCTTCAGACGCATCAACATTAGACGCTGGACTGCACGCGCCGAAGCACTCCGTAAACCCGAATGAAATCAAATGCGCTCGCAAACCATGCGGACGAAACAAAACGGGTTGCCCAGCGAATCGTTTCGTGAGCTCACAGACCGCTGCAGCGAAAGAGCAGTATTTGCGGGCTGTCATGTGGGAGTGCATGGCGAGCGACGACGTGGTGGCGCGTCGCTTGGGCAAATGTGCGTCCACTGCGTTCCTGCTCCGTGGAGTGTACGGCACACAGTTGCGTTGCGACGAACTCAGATGGCGACCACTGTCGGCGCTCATTACTATCGTGATGCACTACTTCGCTTCACCTCTCGTAGACGGAAGCACAACCTAAATGGAGGAGGTTATAGGAAGGATATATGGCGCTTTCAAACAGCTGTCTCCGCTTCAGCTCATAGCGCAGTGGGTAAAGCGCCTGGACACTCCCCTTGCGGCGACGGAGATTCCAGCTCGAATCCTAGCACAGCCATGTTAATAAAACAAACTCGAGTTTACGAATAAATGATAAATAATTATAAATAAACGAATAAAGAATAAATGAATGAATAAATGAATAACTAAATAATAAATAACGAATAAATATTAAACAAATAAACGAATAAATAATAAAAGCAACGTGAGCCCAGCCACTTCTGAAAAGTGCACACACGTTTTTAATTTGTGCTATGAAACCAATTTACTAAAACATTTTAGCCACACTTGTTACAAGGGAGCATAACAGTAGGTAGTGAACCCGAGAGCCTTGATAAATTGCGAGCAAGAGGCAAAATGCGTTTTACAGTATTGTACGTGCCACGTTTTAAACTCAATTTCGGCTGAGGTTGACTGAATTGTTATTTTATACACTACATCAACAGCCGAAATAAAACACTATGTTAATATAAAGCGAAGAGTAAAGCATAAAGATGCTTCGAAAAAGCTATTTCGCTGTTTGAGTTCATGTGCCCTTCGTCTGAAGGCGGCTGATAAATGATGATCCAAATTTGTGTGAGTACGTTTGACAGGCCGCGGCTTGGCACTGCCGCATGTATTCTGGAGCGTAAGATCCGAATTATTGTGCCTTCGAGTGTGAACATCGTATTCCTCCGAGAAGCTTTTACAAAGTGGAACCTATTGCAGCTATTCAAGGGCACTCGTCAGAGTAGGAGAAAGAGGAGGTGGTAGATGTGGAGAAACTTAAATTATCCTCCTCCATCTTCTTCTCCTCCTCATCTTCCTCCTCCTCATCATCATAACCATCATCATCGCAATCATCATTATCACCACCATCATAATTGTATCCATCATTGGAGACCGGGGGTCCTCTTCTCTACTGCACAAATAACCAGGCAATTCGCCATGATTTTTGCTGAAGCACAACGTAAGCAATCAGTGACGTGATTCATTTATAGCTATGACGACATGCAGTGTAATTTGACGCTAACTCATATAGATCACAACCAAGGTATCAAATACTGCACATAAAAGATACAAAAAACACTTGGCATGTACTATAAAATTTAAGGCTGTAGCTGAGGCTGGCAAGAGAAACACATTTCTGCAGGTCAAAATTGGCGTCAACACAACAAGGCGATCGAGTAACGTTGATCCAAACAGCGAGTGAAAGGCGGATGTGGAGCTAAAGAAGATCACAAAATTGTTGTGCCGTATCTATTTCTTTCACTCGCTTTCAGTAACACAGTTGGGCTCTCTGCTCCAATGAGATCTTCGTTGCGTTATCACCTTCCCGGCCGCCAGCGCCCCGGCGCCATCATCTGCTGCTTGTTATAAGTTTATGGCGTGATCACAGAAAAGTACGGCAGCGACCATCGCTTGTATGACACATAAGAGCAGCGAAGCGCTACGCCTGATAACCGCGGAGCGTACCAATACCGTTGATTCACCCATTCTTCAAGCTCGACTTCAATCAGCGCTGTAATGAACAAAAAGATTCACTTTTATTTGTTATTTTCCTTTTGAGTTCGATCATGTGACCCAGCAGCTTACTAGGAGGAACGAGAACAAATACCATGCATTGGGTTCTCTTTGTCATGGAGAGGCTTGTACTGCCATCTTAGCTTGCGCCTAGGCCAAACAAATAATTCTTTTATTGTAAAACACGAAAGCGAAATACTGCACGCTGTTTGTATGCTCATGCTCCGCGATCGCTGACTTGCAAACAGTCGAAACTATTATTTGTTTCGGTAGAACACATGCTTTAAACCGCGCGTCTTTCGAAACTTCGGCTGCTGCAAATTTGAATACATTTCGCGGCTCCGAAGGTCGGGAAAATTTTTTTGCCCTATTTTGCGGCAAAAGCATCCGCCATTTTCCAGATTTCACGTAACATTACGTCACTTTTACGCAGCTGATGTTGCCAATGCGTGACGTGATCGTTCCCGCCAACTGTTTAATGTGCGTCACGCCTTCTCAGCCAATCACTGAAAAGGCGTGTATTACAAGCAGCATTGTTGTTAATATAAAAGGTCGGCTTACGTTGTCATGTCCGGTGAATTTAGTCTAGTTTTTCATTGCCGGCCATGAATTGTGGACTTCACGTAGAAAGAAATAAGGCAAACTTTATAACTGTTGACAGTAAACGTCATGAAACGTCAAAATGACGAAAGCACACACAACCACTTTGCCAACCGGAAGCACGTGACCAAAATTGAAAGCCAATCAGAAAAGACTTCCGGCTAATTCCCCAGTTCCCGGGGAATTTTCGCAATCGAGAATACGCCCTCGGTTGTCGGTTCGTCTCCGTACATGGGCAGCGCAAGTCTATATCTTTAACTTTATATGAACCATGATAACTTCTACTCTAGTTTGTTCTCTTATCCAGGTAGCTCGTTTCATGTCCCTTAGTGTTATTCCTAACATTATTCGTTCCATGTTCGCTGCGCCCACCTAAGTTTGCGTTCTAATTGTTTAGTAAGGAGCGAAGGTTTAGCTCCGTATCACCGGCAGTACGCAATGGTTGCAGGTTTTTCTTTTGAGTGGCAGAGGTAGCTTACATTTCATTATTTGGGAGCGCTTGCCGAGTGCTCCCCAAGCCATACCTATACTGCGCCGTCTTTCTCTCTCTCTCTCTCTCTCTCTCTCTCTCTCTCTCTCCTCTCTCTCTCTCTCTCTCTCTCTCTCTCTCTCTCTCTCTCTCTCTCTCTCTCTCTCTCTCTCTCTCTCTCTCTCTCTCTCTCTCTCTCCGGGTTGGGGTCAGAGCACGTCCCTGATCACAAATAAAACCTTTTGGCCCATGAAATGGTCGCTTTAGGCTTACATCGCGGCCCTTGGTAGTTCACTATCCTGTTACAAAATAAGAAACGCGTAGGACAGTAATACCGTTTAAAATGTCTTATTCTTGCTTGACCTAATGTTGTTTATTTTTCATCGCGAAAGTGGCGGTACGAGCTAAGAATTTAATTTGAGCAGAATATACAAACCAATGCTTCATCATCATCATTAGCCTATTCAAGTTCACTGCAGGACGAAGGCCTCTCCCATTCTGCCCCGACCGCCTCATGTACTGCGCTGCTCGAATCCAGTTTATCCGCGAGTTTTTTTATTACATTCATCGACTAGAATATTACCCTTCCCCTTCTAGACCCGTCGCTTGGTATCCACTCATCGGAAACAATTCACACGTTAGTTCCGCATTGGTGTTTTTTGTTTCATGTATTATTATAACTATGGTCTCTGGTATGTGTCAACCGGTCTTCTCCTGTTTCATTTTGTATGTGTTCCTTGCGCTGCAACTGCTGACGACATATATACCGCGGCTTCAGGCACATTAAGCTTATTTTGATGCGCTTTTCAGTCTCGTACTGAACACAACATAAATATTGAATGTATAAACCGATTAGAGGAACTTGTTCTGGGTGTTCTTTGACCTGCTCTTGATAAACACAGTGCCGTAATGAATCGGAATCGCAAAGTTTGAACTTTGAATATTACATTCCAACGATTCGGGGATCTATACACTTACAGCATGCCTGTGTGCAGTATTCAGCAGTACATAGCACGCATAAGCGAGCAGGGATTTGTTCTTTTGCAAGAGAAGTACAGTTCTTCACTTATCTGCATGCAACACATATGAAACAATGAGAAGTTGCGCCTTTGTTGCGGTGCTCTCAAAACGGAAAGGGTTACCGCAGGTGTACTATATTTCAGAGCATGATGTGTTTTGATAGTATTAAATGCACGCAACAAGTACGTTTATCAAGTCATAATGAAGCACACAAACCAAACATTACTGTTGTTTCCACACCACAAATTTAAAATGCCTTCAGAATTTACTTGTTATA